>NC_071087.1:28600992-29260992 GCF_027358695.1 Spea bombifrons | reverse complement strand
ATAAGATTAGTACAAATCTAGAAAAATTAAAACAACAGTGGTATTTTAAGAATAATAGAGTGGATAAATCGCTAACCAATAGGCTTAAGAAAAAACAAGCTAAAAACCGTATCTATAAAATTATTGAAAATAACAGCATATGTACTTCTCCAGAAAGTATAGGACGGGCATTTAATCAATATTACGCCTCCTTATATAATATAAATAATAAAACCCAACAGGAGGAAATTATAAAATATTTAAAAACTCTGCCCATACCTAAATTGAATGAGGTCCAACTGTCTCAATTAAATAAACCTATAGAAGAATCTGAAGTGTTAAAGATTATACATAAGATTAAAAACGGCAAAAGTCCAGGCCCGGATGGATTTAGTGGCCTTTTCTATAAAAAATTCAACTGTGAGACTGTTACATACTTAACTGCTTTATTCAATGAATTAATGGATAAAGGCAATGCTCCAGAAGAATTGCTAAGAGCCAATATCATACCCATACTAAAACAAAATAAAACACCAGAAGAGATAATTAATTATAGGCCGATTTCACTTATCAATGAAGATATGAAACTATTCGCAGGAATTCTAGCAGAGAGACTGAAGCAAGTAATTTCTTTATTAATACATCCTGATCAAATAGGATTTGTCCCCAATAGACTTGCCTATAACAATATTAGACGCATAATCGATACTATAGATCTTGCTAATGTTGAAAAAAGACAGATCTGTTTGTTAGCGCTAGACGCAGAAAAAGCGTTCGATCGTATTAATTGGAACTTTATGTTCCAGACCTTGCAGTCATATGGAATGGGGGGCAATTTCCTGTCATCAATAAAGGCCTTATATTCAAACCCTACGGCTAGGATTGTAGCACATGATATTAAATCTGAATGGTTTCACATTAATAATGGAACACGACAGGGATGTCCATTATCCCCAATGTTGTATATATTAACCATGGAGATTCTAGCAATTATAATAAGGGAAAATGAAAAAATTAAAGGCATTACATTAGGACAAGAAGAATTAAAAATGTGCCTATATGCAGATGATGTTCTCCTTACAATAGAAAATCCATCAAAGTCTATTAGAGAACTAATGATAATTATAAATAAATATTCAGAAATTTCCAATTATAAACTTAATATAGGAAAATCAGAAATTCTTTTCATAAATACTTGTGCTCAAATTAAACAATCAATACTACAGGAATTTAAACTTAAAGGCGTAGTACAAGAGTTCACTTATTTAGGTCTCAAAATAACAGCGAAAGTACAGGATATGATGGAAAGAAACTTTCTCTCCTGTTTTCAAGAGACCAATTACCTGCTGAAAAATTGGAAAAATAATATTTTATCATGGGTTGGCAGAATAAATGTAATAAATTCTTATATTCTACCTAAATGGACTTACATCTTCAGACATTTTCCTCTAAAAATGCCAGCCCCATGGCTGAGTTTGATACAAACCTCTTTTAATGGATTTATTAACAACGGTAGAAAATCAAGATTGGGAATTAAGCTCCTATCACAAAAAATGAATAAAGGGGGTTTGAGCTATCCTAGGATTGTGCGCGCATACGAGGCATGTATGGTAATACATATATACAATTTACAATTAGAATCTAATAGGAACCAACCATGGTTTAAGATCGAGCAACACCTTTCTGGAATTAGGAATTTATCATCTTGTGTGTGGGAATTTCAATCTAAGTTTAAGATAAAGACCCACACAATAAATAATATTATAATTAAAGATACCATAAAGGAATGGTTTAAAATCAAGAAAAAACTGGGGCTTAAAGACAAAATTCTGGATACAGCGCAGCTAGATATTGTAGAACTTAATTTAGCAGATATATCTCTGTTAAAATGGAAAAGGTCGGGCATTGAAAATCTTAAGGATATTCTGATTGATAATCTTGTAAAACCATATGATCAATTAGTCGACCAATTCTGTTTACCATCTACAGAAGTTTTTCCCTATTTAAGGATAAAAAATTTCCTTAGATATGCACTTTATAACAATGATGCAAACATTCATTCAAAATTAGGCCACATTTTCAATCGAAAAGAATCCAAGAAAATTTTGACAAAGATACATGAGGTAATAGAAAAGATAGACGGAGTAGACCACTCTAACACCATTTCTAAATGGTCTAAAGCGACACGGACACAGATTACAAAGAAAAATTGGCAAAATGCAATATCTTTAACTCATAATATTATACATTCTATTTCAATTAGAGAAAATTATTTTAAAGTTCTAAATTACTGGTATTGGATTCCGTCTAAGTTATGCCTAATGTTCCCTGGAGCATCAGAGATATGTTGGAGATGCAATAGGGAAAAAGGCGATTACATACATATATGGTGGTCATGTGGGGTGGTCAGTCAGCTGTGGGACATGGTCTTTGATCTTCTTACAAAATTGGCAGTAGATAAGATAAATAAGTCCCCTGATGTTGCTCTTCTTCATCTATTTCCATCCCCTCTTTCAATTGATAATAAAATTTTATTAATACACTCTTTTTCGGCAGCTAAAATTTTGATTGCCAGGTTTTGGAAACATAATCATTTCTTTCAATGGTCGCAACTGAAGAAACAATTATTATACCAACTACAAATGGAAAAAGGGCTAGGATGGGTTAGTCAGACTCACCTTAGAAGAGTAGTAATTTATGAGGACTGGATTTCAAAACTAAATAATGTTTAAGCATACCTACAATAATTATAACACCCCCGGCTTCTTTCTCTTTTTTTTTTTTTTTTTTTTTTTTTTTTTTTTTTTCTTTTTCTTTTTTGTTCTCTTTGCTAGATTATTAGACATAATTGCTTGTTTGATAATAAGTATTGATACTGCTGCTGAAAAATATTTGTATTTATGAATTATGGCATGTCCCCCTTCCTTATTTCTCTTCTGTTATCCCTTATTTTGTTTAAAAAAATCTTAAATAAACATTTGAAATAAAGCTTACAACATTTTTACACAATGTTATATTTAGAAAACAAGTTTATTCAGTATTAATCATAATCCATGTGCTTTCAGTTTGGAAATCTTAACAAGTAACTTCAGACAATTGCGGTATTGAGTCATATGTCACAAGCTTCCAAATAAATGATGCTGAATCTAGAAAATCAAATCTTTCAATTTTATGTATATTCAGTAAACAGTCCTAAACAGGTATCTTCAAGACTACAACTTCATAACAGAAAAAAGGATGCTCTACCGGTGCAATTATAATAAATAAGAAAAACAAATCAAGTATACTATCTAAACAGCCAGGTTTTAAGTTTGTTCCTCTTGTCTCTGCCTGTATGGTCTGATTATCAAGGTATTATATTGAAAATGACCTGAACAATGGCATCTGTGATGTCGGTCAAGTTAAACATAATAATTATGTATTGCCTGTCCTGACCTCTACTTGCATCTTGTTCCAACCATAAAATTGTAAGATGACACCAATGTCCTCTTAATGATGGTGTAATAAATGAATGGAAAAGAATAATGATGCAAATTACATCAAGCTGACCTTATTATTGCGAGCATTTGGACGGAAGAAAAGTCTGTTTTAACATTTTTGTTAATAAAGTTACATGAAGCCCCTCATTTAATGAACAGCTTGTTGACAGATAACGTTATTTAGCAGTTAACATACTAGACATCAGATGCATATTGAGTAGCTATGGTATTAGGCACAAAGGGTTAGTCACTATTTCATGAGTTTGCAGGAGATTAAAGCATTTTAACCTATTAACTGTACTATAAATTTCGAAGGACCAACTAATGCAAGTTCCTCCTACGAGACGGGCTGAGTTAGCCTTGGATAACACCTAGTTAAAACAGTGAGTTGACATTAAAGAAATCTCATCATATTTAAAATTGTATTTTAAGTGGCCAACTCTGCCCTTCTTGTTGGAGAAGGTCACTAGGATTGGACCTCTATAATGCATAGTCATAGCAGCTCAGGATCCCTGGTAAGCAGGAACATGTATGAGTGTGAGGGAGCGTTAGTGATAGGTCTGGGGGAGAGACAATTTAGGGCCTATTTTTTCCAACCTTTGGAGCCACTTTTACTTACGAACGGCTCAGTAGCAGCTTCCTGCCCTTCTTCTCTTTTTTATTTTTAGGTTTGTTTCCTTTTTATATGCTTATGACTAACCTATTTTCTCATCACAGCAGTCATGGGGGGGGGTTGTTGTGTCCTTGCTAGTCAGGGTTGGTAATGAAGAAGGAGGAGTCGTGGTTAGCCGATGGTGATCTAGGGGACTCAGCCCTACCCTGACCTTTGGAAAGGTAGTTAATCACTACCATGGACGTATCCATTGAGCTAAAAGAGCCGGCAAGTGGTTAACATTGATGGCTGTAAGTGTCATGGGACGAGGGGGTGAGGAGAGCCCCCATGGTAGATGCTAGTTGCATTATATATAGTTATGTCATTAAGTGAATGGTAAGGACTAGTTTTGGATGTTTGGCTGTATCATTGGGATATAAAAGTTGGTGATTGGATGATGCAGTGCTTAACTGTTTCTTAAAGTGCTGTGTCCTATTCACACCATATACATTTTTCCTGTCTAGTTCTTTGGTTCATACGTGCTCTGGCTGCATGTTATTGCAACAAATGTCACAATTATTAAGGTTATCAGCAGGAAATGGGTTGTTTTGTGGTCAGAAGTCCCAGTAACTTTATGACCCCATGTGTTTCTATGAGAAAAAATGCTCAACTTCAGAAATTGCAAATACTGATAAGTATACATAGCGGAGCTGGCATCATAAGTTGAAATTGACACCTTTTATTGGGTCAACATACAAAAAAACATAACATCACATAAGCCTTTGGGACTGCAGAGGTCCCTTCTTCAGATGGAATCATCTAAAGGGCCTGAAATTTCATGACGAACATGGAGAAGTCTATATAGTCTTCATAAATCCATATATCCATATCATCATAATGAAGTTGGAAAGGTAAAATGCTCAGTTCTCCTTTTATTTAATTCACTCTAGAGGGCCATAGAATGTGACAACTACAAAGGTGACCGTGTAAAGTTACCTTTAAGAACCAGCAGCTTTTAGAATAATACAATTATAAAAGAAAAAAGAATGTTGATGATCATGTGTACAGAACAGAACATACTATCTTGTGTATATAAAAGCAGGATGTCAGTAATTTAATTTGATTTATTACAGAATGTCTTCGCAAATGTGTTTCTTGGCTTTTGTTTCTGATTGCAAACAAAGCTGTATTGCATGGCATAAGCTTAGATTAATTCCTGTCTTATCATTGTAAGGAAAGAGCTTGCTTCCTGCATGGAAGTATTAGACGCAATTAGTTTCAAAGCTGGGCAGTTATCTTGTTGCCGCACCTGTCTGCATGAATTGATTATGTTTTTGGGTCAAATAAAATATAGATCTTTATTTAACGAAAAAGAAAACTATGAATAACAAATAGTTTGGAAAAAAATGTTTTTATTCTCAATTAAGATTTAGATGGGTCATTTGAATCAGGTCGGCATGGTATATATTGACAGACTCCCTAGATAGAAGATCTTTGACATTTTTCCATATATCTATAGACGTAAACTATAGTTAATCCGGCAAAACACAGCACTTGGTGACATTATTTAGGATAGGGAGCGGCAGATTTTAATTTGAACAGAGCAGGTGCCCAGATCTGCACTGACACAGTACATCTAAGTAATAATTGAAATTAGTGTCAGTACATTTTTTATATGCTAAAAAAAATCTAAGGAAGCTGTTTTCTCTAAATACCAGCTGAGTCTTAACATTTTCCACTTTCTATTGAGAAGTAATTTGATGTAAAACACATGTTGAAAGTCAGAGAACTTAAGGTCAGGATAAGTTCCTTTTCTCATTTGTCTAGGGAAAATAAAAACACTGTGTTTTCTTAAGATAACATTTCACTTCCACGTATTTTTCTAAAGTGTTTTTGTATGGTGAATTTATTCCATTGCTAAAGAAACTGATAGATCTAATTTCACACAGAAACATAGAATTTGATGGCAGATAAGAACCATTTGGACCATCTAGTCTACCCGTTACTCCTGCTTGGAAACATTCAAGCCATATGTCTATCCTATAGGTGTTTAAATTCTCTTGCTGTATTAAACACTACACACTAGTGAGTTAGTACTTTGCAGAAGTCAAATAGTAGTAGTAGACTCCAAAATACAAAAAAAAAATTGTTGTCTTTGTTTGCGTAACATGAAAGAGATGTTTAATTTTTTTATGTTAGTGGCATATTATTTAATGGGACACCCTAATGTACCCTGCAGCATCTACAGCAAAGAATGTATGTCAAAATTAGACTTGGGCACCAGGGAGGTCTTTGTGTTCGTGCTCGTCTTCGGCAAAAAAAAAATCTTCGTATTCCGCGAATATTCGCCTGTTCCTGTCTTCTCTTCAGGCGAATATTCATGGACGTTCTTCGTGTTCGTTTTTTCTTTATTTTTTCCAGTTTTGTATAAGGGGTTAATACGGGGTTAACGCGTACCGCGGCAGTTCTGGTGCCAGGAGTTTAAATGTCCATATGAGCAACTCTATTGGTCGCCAGCAGGGGGCTTGTCTGCCATCAACCATTGGTTGATGGCAGACAAGCCCCCTGCTGGCGACCAATAGAGTGCGTCAAGTATCAAAAGCAGCAGATAGATCCAATAGTATTAGAATGGAGAAGTGACCTTTTGCTTTGGCAGAGAGCAAGTCATTGGAGACTTTTGTTAGAGCCGTTTCAGTAGAGTGAAGGGGTTTGAAACCAGACTGTAGAGGGTCAAGGAGGGAATTAAAGGAGAGGAAGTTAGTAAGGCGATTGTACACAATCCGTTCAAGCAACTTAGAGGTAAAAGGAAGCAGAGAGATAGGGTAATGGGACAGATGGGATCTGAGGAAGTATTTGTTAGAATGGATGTGATTAGCGCATGCTTGAAGGCTGTTGGTACAGTTCCAGATGATAGAGGTGGGTAAGTGATGGACCAAGAGAGGGACATAGAGACTTTGTGAGGTTGTTGGGTGAGAGGAAGAAAGAAGAGTGGCTATCTCTTCTGCAGTTAAGGGGGAAAAGGCAGTTGGTATGGGATGAGTGGAGAGAGTGGCGGTGGGTGTGTAGGAGGGGGTTGTGAAGAAGACAGGACTTGTCTAATAGTTTCCATCATGTCTTTGAAGTGGGTAGCAAGATCTTGGGCAGTGAGAGAGGTTTGTGGTATGGGTATAGAAACATAGAAACATAGAAAGTGACGGCAGAGAAGAACCAGTAGGCCCATCCAGTCTGCCCAACCTCTGAGTATGGAGGGAGAGAGAAGGGAGTTGAAGGTAGAAAAAAGGCATCGTGGGTTGGAAGAAAGGGGGATATGAGAGTAGAGAAAGTAGAGAGGGCAGAGTTGTAGATGCGAAGCATGAATTTATAGTGAGTAAAGTCTTCTCTGGATTTTGATTTTCTGAAGTAGCGTTTCTGGAGAAAGCGAGCAGCTCTTCTGGAGAAAGCGTGTGGTTTTGGTATGACAAACAGACACACACTAACATACCTGGGCAGACACTGATATACATACCCAGATGCACACTAACATACAGACACACACATTAAAATACCCTGGCAGACATACATACCCAGATACACATACATACCCAGGCAGACGCACAATAACATGCCCAGACACACACATACATGCAGCCCACTTACCATTATCCGCCAGTCTTTGATGAAGCTCACTCTGCGTTGCATGATCCCACCTCCTACTGAAAGTTAGGGAGATAAGGGGTAAGTCCAGGTGTCAGTACTTACTTATTTTTCCTTACTCCCAGACAGGGGCGTAACTAGAAACCTCAGGGCCCCGGTGCGAGAATCTGTTAAGGCCCCCCCCACCCCCAACCCATCTATCCCTTTCTCACTATCTACCCTCTCCCTCCCTACCCTCCCTTCTCACGATCTCCCCTCTCCCTCCCTAACCCACCTTCTCACAATCTCCCCTCTCCCTCCCTAACCCATCTTCTCACAATCTCCCCTCTCCCTCCCTACCCCACCTTCTCACAATCTCCCCTCTCCCTCCCTACCCCACCTTCTCACAATCTCCCCTCTCCCTCCCTACCCCACCTTCTCACAATCTCCCCTCTCCCTCCCTCCCCCTTCTCACAATCTACCCTCTCCCTCCCTACCCCCTTCTCACAATCTACCCTCTCCCTCCCTAACCCACCTTCTCACAATCTCCCCTCTCCCTTCCTAACCCACCTTCTCACAATCTACCCTCTCCCTCCTTAACCCACCTTCTCACAATCTACCCTCTCCCTCCCTACCCCCCCTTCTCACGATCTACCTACCCCCCCCTTTGTAGGTCACTTACCGTCAACTCCTGTGTTGGGAGCGTGAGGAACCCGAGACAAACGCCTCACGCTCCCAACACTGCACTCTGGGCAGCGCTGAGGCAGGCGGCGGCAGCAGCGGGGCGGAGCGGCATCCTGGATTTCTGTCAGTCAGGGGGGCCCAAGAGTTGCCGAGCGGTCGTTTTCAGCAACCGCTCGGCACCCCTTGGGCCCCCCCTGACTGGCAGAACTCCAGGGCCCGGTCGCAGTCGCGACCCCTGCGACCCCGGTAGTTCCGCCACTGCTCCCAGAGCATACCTCTGTCTATCTTGAGGGGGTAAAATTACCCTTACAAAAGGTCTGCTCATACATACACATGCACATTCATTATTGCCCTTACACACAAACAGTATGCCCTTGGAGACACACGCTTACTGGCCCCTAGACACAGTTGCTCTAACATACACACACTTTTAAATACAAGCACACTTTTCTCATCGCCCCTTCTCTTTTTCCTTATCACTCTTCTTTACATTATCTCTCCTATTTATCTATCCTTATCTCTGTTATCTCCCCATTTCTAGCCATCTCTTTTTTCTCATTATCTCTTTCCATTGTCACTGTATCTCTTCTCTATCTCTCCTCCCCATTTTCTCTCTCATTTCTCTTTTGCTCACCTCTCCTTTCTTAATAGCACCTCTACCTTTTCTCCTTATGCATTTTTCTTCTTCAATTCTGTAGTGGGACGGCAAGGTCTCTCACGTCAGACCTCTGCTTCAGTGCTCCCTGACAGTGCATGTGGCTTCAGTGCCGAGCACCGAGATATGGCGTCCTATGCAGGTGCTCGGCATCAATTGCCAGCGCAGAGTGCTAGAGGCCTGAAGTGACAGACGTCCTGCTCCCTTCATTTTGAGTTCACGCTAGGTGCTTAGCATTGCTTTGTGTAGGAGGAATGCGTGTAAGCTAGAGCCTATTTTAGAACCAGTCGAAGATCTAAAAGTATGCCAGGCTTGGACTTGGCTTGCAACCCACATCTGCTGGCACACGGCTACAGGTCTGCATGAATCTAACATACATTTAAGGACCCGCATACATAGTAAAGGAAAACTTTATTTTTACATTAAAATATGTACAATGACATTTTTTTGTATGTAAACTAAATTTCTTTACACATCATTTAAAGCATGTAACAAATGTGAAGAATTACATAATATAAAGCATGCAACAGAGTTTCTAGCATCAAATCATGGATATCGGATGACAGCTTTGTTAGCTGACCCAATAAATATGTTGAAACACCATATGTGTGGCAGTGTACCATTTCCATCTTCACATTTCTTTAACTATTCGATACATGTTTTTTTTTAGCACTCTGACCCTATAAATTATGAAGGACCAAGAACATTTTCCTCTCTTAAAGTCAAAAGGGCTTTATAGCACACACATAAAATCCACAAATTTAATTTATAGTTATCCTTATAACCCAATCCTATCATATATTATATATATATACATATATATTTATATATACTTATGTCTTTATATTTTTATATATATATGTATGAAAATACAAATGTAAGCAGTGATGTCCTTGCATATTTCACGAAAAATGTAAGCGAAGTACAACATGATTCAAGCATTACAAGCAAACAGTATGTTTTTGCATTATGTTTGCTGCTGATAAAGCATATGCGCCTGTGACACACAACAGCTTTCATATAAACCTCTCATTCTGAGTGTTACTTAAAAGAATATAGAGCATTGAAGCATTTGTAATGTTGTCAGGGACGCAGTTATCTGGAGAACCCTTTTCTAGGTTTTCTTTAGCTCCTAACCAGTGGCGCAACTACCGGGGTCACAGGGGTCGCGACTGCGACTGGGCCCTGGAGTTCTGCCAGTCAGGGGGGCCCAAGGGGTGCCGAGTGGTGGTTTTCAGCAACCGCTCAGCGCCCTTCTGTCTCCTCTGCTCCCTGCCACTGCCTGCCTCACCGCTGCCCCGACTCCAGTAGTGGGAGCGTGAGGCGTCTGTCTCGGGTGCCGCCATATGACGTCACCGCGAGTGAGAAGGGGGGGTAGTGAGAAGGGGGGTAGGGAGAGGGTAGATAGTGAGAAGGGGGTTAGGGAGAGGGGGGAGAGGGGGAGATAGCGTGAGAAGGGGGGAGAGGGGGTAGATAGTGTGAGAAGGGGGTCGATGGTGTGAGAAGGAGGTAGATTGGGTTGGGGGGGCCCTTACCAGATTCTCGCGCCGGAGCCCTGAGGCTTCTAGTTACGCCCCTGCTCCTAACTTTTATGAGATGCAAAGAACACAACAGTCTAAGGGATTATATTGGCTGGGATGTCACAAATGGCTTTTTTGTTTTTTAAGTGGCAGATGTAATATACAGTATTCAAAAATAAAAATTCTATGAAATGTCTTTTAATTGTAAACCTTTATTGTGATTTAATGAGTATTTTCAATAAATTATTTATTATAATAAAATATAGATGCAAAAAACATTATAAATATACAATGAAATACAGAATTATGCTGGTATGATTCTGGCAGTCGCCTGTTTAATCTCACAATTACTACATATTAAGAAATACTATTATGCTCAAATAATTTTATGTTTATGTGCATCATGTGATTAGTTTGAGAAAACTGCCTGTTTCCAAAAGACAAAGATTTAATGTATCCAATTTTACCTCCCTTTTGTTTGTATTCTGTTCATTTCTGCAGTTTGTATGAATGATTTACATGGATTAATATGTCACATTATGTCTAATGTAAAGAACAGAAAAAAATGGCAGAATTTAGAGATAACAGGCAAACCAATGGGCATTGCATTTGTTGAGCTAGCATAATAGCTAATTACTGCAATACAGTTATAACAAATTAAGAACTAAACTTTAGTATCTACACTAAACTGATCATAGCAATAAATATTAACTTTCTGTACAAATTGTATACTATGATATGTAATTAATTCCATTGACTCAATTTCGATTTTTTTATTGAAATGCATATTTGAATCCACTTATGCATTTTACTGCATAAAACGGTTGCACAATTCTGTCTGATTTTCCTCCTCCACTACCCTAATCAGGTGAAGCAGTAAGTGTACTCAAGTACATTACCATGTAGCTCATGCCAACTTAACACATGTATGTGAGCCTTGAGTTCCAGTCAATGGGAGTTTGTCACATACATGCAAGATGTGCTTGGCAACATACTTGAGAGTTTGTTCAACTTGTGAAGGTCATGCACGTTCAGCATAATCAGCATAAAGTTTACTCTCTATTTTATTTGAAACAAGCAAAGTAGGAAACAAGACAGAAGTAAAAAAAATAACTACTAAACCAATATGCATGCAGTAAAGTGAATGCAAAGTAGACTTCAAAATATGCATTCTACCTAAATTGGGGATGTTCCTTTCAGTTTATAGCAAATTCTTAATTTTAAAATAAGTGCTTAGATATGTGTGAAAACTAAAGTGTAGTAAAGACACACTATGGTCCTATATACAAAGTTATTCTGGTACAAACATGTTAAAGCAATTGGGAGTATGGCCCAGTCAGCAGGAATATCAGTTGGTTGCTCTGGTTATAACAATGCCTTTTGACTAGAATTACTTTTTTCTACATAACCTTCACTGTATCACTAAAATGATATATCATCTCAATAACAGAAAATCTACATTCCCACATTGATATTATCTGAGGCACAAATCCTCTAGGAGCCATCATGCATGGATAGGTTTATGTCACTGGTGTGAAGGAACTTATTTTACTCCATTTTCTCCTTCCAGGCTTTAATGATTGAAGGGTTTTCTCTCACTGGAGTAAAATATTGGACACATCTAGACATTGTGGGAAATATGCATTGCTAGTTCTAACCAGAACTGCCTATAACCAATGCCACGTATGCCCTGCAAACAAAGTCTTTAATATTATTTTTTTTAGTCTAGGTGACGCCTGTAGTCAGTGGCATATAATTTGGCTGGGGAGTGCCAGCTAAGCACAGTCCTCCATAGTGTTTGTGAGCCCGTTACGATCAATCTGCCCTTGGTTAATGGCAGGACTTCTGCCAGCCCGGAACTGCCATCCTAGGTCTAATCAGCCTAGGCTAGAATACAACACTGTCACATTCTACAGTATTTGAGACTTTTTTTTGGGGAGACTCATTTGGTCCTTGGTTTTCCCATCGTAAATCGTTGAAGTGTCTGTAAAACAGAATACTGCCACTGGATTGAAAATTTTAAATTTCCATAACATGACAAATACGTGTCAGCTTTACCTGCGATAATCTATATAATACAGACATATATTAACAGAGATAGAATTATCCCAAACAGAATGCATCAGACAATTAGATTTGTTCTAAATATATCAGGCAATAGAATTTAGCTTATGATATTAATCATTCTCTAATTTTCACAAAAATATCTTTTATTTGAAGATTGCTTCTGTTTTACATTCAAAATGCATTTGTGTGGTGTTTTTTTTTTGGTATACAATTATTGCTTAAATAGAGTGTGTGTGTGTATGTGTATATATATATATATATATATATATATATATATATATATATATATATACATACACATGTATACCTAGATTATAGGAAGACATGTATGACTACTTCTAAGATTATGGCACATATACATTAAATTCACATACATTTAAACTTTAGTATTTCACTTAAGTTCATTTTATAAAACTGGGTGTTAGAATTATTTTGCTGTTATGGCAATAATTATTATAAATTATCATTATTATAAATGTATAAGATTTTCTCAAAATGGTGGGGATTATATAAAATATTAATTAGGACTGTAGGATGATAATATGTTTTTTGGCCTGCCATTAAACAGTATATCTGGTTATGTGGTAATAGACTCATTATTATCCTGATTCACACAGTAATACTCATAGTATTGGTAGATACTGGTGGGTTTTGAATATATTTATTTGCTTTAGCAACAAAGACTGGAAGATTTACTTATAATGGAGAGTTACCAGCAGGATACATTGGGGGCTCGAGGAGACACAATCACAAAAGTTTTAATGGGTGGTAGCTGTATTACTGTTTAAATAAAAAATGTAAGACCGGATTAATCTCCTTGATATACAAAACCATGAGATGTCATTCATAATTAACTTTTCAGTTTTTTTTGGGGGGTGGATCATTTCCACCTCTTGTTCCATAATACCTCGATTGTTTACTTTCCCTCTCAATCCTTCACGTTAACTCTTCATTTATTATCCACCCACACGTTTCCATAAATGTCACCCGAATCCTTAAACTCTCCACGGTTCTCAATTCTATAACATGTTCAACTAGAACCCGTCCTGTCCACCCCTCACATGCTATTAAGAAAATGCCCAGGTATGGAAACGACCATACCTGGGAACTTCTGGGCTCTGGCTCTTGCGGGACGTCAATGGGAGTTACTCCTGATGTCAGTGGGAGGTTCAGCTGACGTCGGGGGCGTTTCTGCGGGAAACACCCCCATTTAAAGGGAAAATGGGCGGGGATCAGGCGTGTCAAGACTCCGCTCCCAAGAGCCGAAGGATCCGGGTCTTGACCCGGAGAACAGGAGAAGCGGAACCCGGAGAGTTCCCAGGTATGGGAATGACTATGGCCCAGAAGCTATGGAAATCAGAGCTGAGTACCTGGCCTCCAGGTTATAGGGTGACCACATTTTATATTAATACATTATATAATACATTTCTGGCATTATGGCACTATATTTGGACAATCACCTTATGTCCATGTTAAATTCAAAATCAAATTTAAATATATTTTTAATGTTTATATTTTTAATGAGGTGATTTAATATATATACATATAGTATTCTATCTGCTTATCACCATAAAAACACTGCTGCTGTCCCTAAGCCCTAACTAAGATGCATTTCTCTAGTTTATATGTAATAGATGCAGAAGTACAGCGGCAGTTTGTTTTCAGCTAATGCTTATATTCTGAGCAATAAAAATGCAACATGTAGACAAAGCAGGAATAAAGTGACCTTGGCTCTCACACTGTCATTTTTCAAGATGAAATATATATATATATATTTGCATGTATTTGTCGCCTTTTTTTGACATCCTCCATAATCTATCCTTGATTTCCTCAAAACCATCTGAATCCAATTATCCCATATACCCGGTATATATATATATATATATATATATCTATATATATATCTATATATCTATATATATCTATATATCTATATATATATAGATAGATATATAGATATACTGTATATGTATTTCCATCATGCTCCCATCATAACATTTTTCATTCAGCACAGAGGGAGAGAAATGGACGCAGGGGCCCATGGCTGAGGGGGCCTAGGCTGCCCTTCCCCCCCCCCACTTTCCCCTTTTGCTCTTATGGGTTTTTCGGTGGTATAGGGAACAGTGCAGCTATATCTAAATAGCTGATTAGGGGGTCACTCGGGGTTGGTCAGTGACCCCAGGTGACAGCACCCTGGGTAATTTAGGCTATAAATTGGACTCCCTACAGGGTTGTGCCTCATTATTTTAACTGCACTCTTAAAAAACATTTAAGTTTTGTTGGTGAATCAGTTTTTGTTGTGGAGGTTTTATACTGGCATGGTGCTAGAGCTAATCACCTTTAGGGGTGGTTGGCTCGTGGTACACAACCTTACGGGTTTAAGTGCAAGACGCTCCTTGGGCTGGGAGCCCTTGAGATTCCTATTGGTGCCACGGGCTGACGGGCAAGGGACGCTGTCAGTCACAGCTGGGATACGGTTTACATGCCTATGCCAGCTGGTATTATTCATTGACGTTAAAGCTGGTTACTGTTAACGGGGCTTTCGTTAAGCGCCCAGCACATTTGAGAGTTTACGAAGGGTTAATGGTATTAGACTCTTGATAGTTTTCATTGTGGTTAGTGTCACGGTATGGAGATTAAGTTGGATGGCACCATGGACAAAATATTCCATAACTGACTTTTAATTACATTGTTAATAAGGAAATAAATAAATTCATTTGTTAAAATATTGGGGTTTCTGGGGGATGGAAGGGGCTGCTGTGTGGGGCCCTCCTCCAGTAAAGTTTTGTATTTAAAAAAAAATTAAGAAATGACTTGCATATCAATACATATCCCTTTACGTCCACATTAAATATGTCAGCTTAGATACATTATTTTAGATATAATTTACTGATTTATGAAAAGTGCCATCAATAAAGAAATTTGATCAACTCAATATACAAGGTGATTCAACCTTTAAAAATGTTACACATTGCCACTTTTTACTTTGTGATAGATGTTTGATATGATAGATATAAAAGATTTTGTGTCATAACATCTCCTACTGCAGCGATCAGATGCGTTGGAAAATATATTACATTATTTATACACGCGAACCTCAATCTATATTTCTCTGTAGATAGGGAGACAGATTATTTAATGCTTCTCAATCTTAGCCACGGCCATCAATAGGTTTTTATGAATGCGCTAACATTTCCTGTGCTGTTTGTGTTATTATTTAAATATCGTGCTTTGCATGAAATACATTCTGGAGGAGAAAAGGTGCCTCCTACTTATTTTCAGTTATTTACAAAATCAACACACTCTTTAAAAAATATGATTTCTATTTAAGTTACTTGATCTTTAAATGCAATCGATAAATCTAAAGAAAAATAACATATCAAAATTATCAACAGTTAATTAAGGTAAGAAGGCAGTGTAATATATATTATATGTATGCAATAAGTTTTTTTTGACGGTACAACAGAGGTTAATAGTTGCCCTACTCAGACAATACTTTACTCCTAGTTTACTTGAAAAAAAAGTGTTGTATACCAGACTGATGACATCTGTATTCTAAATATTTCCTGTATAAAATGTGACGTCGGTCTTACATCAAGAAAATATTATTTGCTACTTAAAAATACAAGAAGTCAAGTTTTGAAAGTTTTAAAAACAAAAACTGCATATATAAATACAATTTAGAAACATAAGTGAGAACGTGTGTATAATTTAAGTATTTTGGTCCGTTGCGCTGTTTGTAAAAATATGTTAAATACTGACTATTGATCCCCCGTAGAAATGATTGTGTATTATATCAACATCTGGCAGTATACTGTAGCTTTCCATGGTTCAAAATTAATACCTCACATATAATTGTAAAAAAAAAAAAAAAAAATCACTGAAATACGGAAATAGTCTCTTGAATTACCATTTGCATGCCGTGTATGCACACCACCTGGAGTTAGAGGTGTGAATGACAACTCAGAGCTTGTTGAGAGTTGGCAGTAGAGTTCGGGCTTCAACTATTTCAATTTCTTATTGATTATGAAAGGCCCTTGCTGACAAGAGGGAGGGCTAAGCTTCCCCTGCATAATGTATAATTCAAAGAGTGAGGACACTTTGGAGATATGTCACTAATCTAACTCTACACTCTACAGGCCCAACCAAGCTCTTCTTGCAGTCCAGGTTTAATGAATACTATATAAACTCTCCCTCTAGTGATTAGGCCCTATAGCCTTTGGTGCAAGATGGCTGGCCAATGCATATTGAAAGAAATGTGTAAATCTACTTATGGTTTAAGTCAGGGAGGAAAGTATATATCTGAGGAAGAGAAATGCTTGGACAAGACATAATATACAGTTAGATGGTCAGTTTGTGTTGGTTTGCATGTGATAAACCTTCCAGCAGTAGTCATAAACGTTACAGCAGTAGTCATAGAAGTTACTTCAGTGATGATACTTAAACATGCATGTGGTAGGTGTAAGTCTATCCTGAACATAAAACAAACAAAAAAACCCAAGATATCTGGTAAGGTATAAAGCAGATTTTGTTTATGTTTGGAATCCCTTACACCTACCATGCAGTCAACGTGTTTGCATTGCTTTGCCAGCCTATGCTACTAACTCTGAGGATTTTAGTCTTGCTGTTGATGTATGTCCTCATGCCTGAGAATTTTATAGATGACCCAGTAAAATATATTGAAAATTAAAAAAGCTAGAGGGAAGCCAGCTCGAGATAGTGTGTCTATCTTCTTTGCTCTGTCAATGAACACCTTCCTCATTTCCTCATGTGTTTTTGGTGCTGGAGGAGCTGGGTTAACTGGTCCCTTTTGCGTCATCCCATCCTTTGCTTGTAGGCAAGGTCCCATTCCATAAGCTGTAAAGCTGAAGCGACTCTCCCTGACCTCATCATCCTATAGAGATAAAGTAATATATATTATTTTACACTCAATGACAATACTAAAAATGATGTAGATAATAGTTTTAATAATACAGCTCTATACAAAATACTTTTTCTCGTATTTAATGTATGACTGTCAAGGTTTGAGTCTCCAATGGATTCCAATAAATCATGAAAACCATAAAGAATTACTGCTGTATCAGGAAGCTGTCCCTCAAGCCAAGACCAATGGGAAATCCAATCAGTAAGGGGGAAAAAGGCTTCTTAAGGGGACCCTCAAATTTAAGGGGGTAAATACAGATAAATGCCTACATACTGCATGTAGAAGTGCAGTACTCGGAAATGTTTAGTTTACACATTTAATAGTATGACCATATGTTTCTGTACAAAATCGCTGAACAATACATTATATTAAAACAATCATATCAGTTGACAACTTTTGTTTGCTATGTCGTTTGCCATGATCAAGTGATGTTTATCAAAATAAGTTCAGGCATCTTTATTTTTAAATAACTCCCTTGATGTTAAAGCGACAATTATTGTACTTAAGCATGAATATTGTAGGTTCCCTGCTCTATATGAAGCATTGATGATCCCCAGTCATGATCAAATAAACAAAATTAGCATATTTTTTGTATCAGCAGTTAATTCTGGGAAGAAATGAGGTGGATTACTATACATTAGGAATGGGGAATCTAAGACACAACTAAAGTAGGGTAACCTACTACAATACAAATTATATTCAGTATCTTTATTTATCAAAAATAAAAGGTACCTATCCTGTGAATGGAACATATTAATTATGTTGTGCGGTACATACAAGGGATATGTAATTGTTTATGCAACTCATGCGTCTAGTTAAAACTCATCCTCTTGTGCCCTCTGCTGCTTGTCATGAAAATATTCTTGAATTAATGTTCTAGGCTTGATTGTTAAGCTGGAACATTGTTAATATTTAATGACAGATATTATGATATTAGATCCAAATTGTGTAATGCCAGTTGATTTTAATATACTACAATTAAATTGCTTATGTCCTTACTTAAATGCTACTATGTGATAAAAGATGTTTGGAATGGTAGAGAACAATGATACATGAACAAGATAGGTACCTTAATAAAAACTACAGACTAAACTATGTCATCACAAATGGAAAGCAATAAATGTTGACATGTGACATCATTATTCATTATTGACTAGCTTCTACAAAGTTGGGACATTTGCCACAAGGTTTACCCTGAAAACTGAACTGTAGGTTTGTGCCAAAGTCCCGTACATAGGTTCTGCACTTCTTACACCATTGTGACGTTGCAAAGTTTCAAAGTTTTCATTTCCACCGATTACACCACCAAGTACTCCCTTAATACCCTAACACGATAATGGGAAGGGTAAGTGGAGAGGAATGAAGAAAAGGAAGAATGTAAAAATTTAATAGTATGTATATATATATATGCCCATGGTTCTTCAGGCTTATAACACAAATAATAATGTATCATTATTGTCACGTTCTTATGGCTGCCTCTCAAAGAAACATGTGTTTAAGTCAGATCTCTTTAACACACATGGGCCAGAGCTTGGCATCGGCTCTATTTGTTCTCAGTTGACAAAGGTCTGGATTATGTAAGATTCAAAGTGCATTTTAAACTTTGCATCAATGTGACCTGTAGTTCAGTTGACGCTTTAAAACATCAAAAATAAAACAATGTTAGACAATATACATAATTCCAACTAGTCTACAGAACAAATGTGGTTCGTTCTCCAAGATGATTGGAACAACCTACCTGCTTAGTCCCTTAATAAACTGTGCGCAAGTGTACTTAGAAGAACTGATGCTGTTTTAAAGGCAAAGGGTGGTCACATCAAATATTGATTTGATTTAGATGTTTCTTCTGTTCGCCCACTTTAAATTTTGTTAAATAATAAAAATAAACTATTTATATCTATTTTTAAAAATAATTTTACTTTACAGAATTTTTTCACACCTGTCTAAAACTTTTGCTCAGTACTGTATTTATTGAACTTCTTGATATTTCTTAATAGTCAAAAAAAACAAGACATGCTTCAATTTATAGTGCACTCATACAGAAAGCTCCATTAAATACTTAACTTGCTTTCCATAGCAATTAACACCACAACGCAGCTACTTTAATTCTCAAAAATCGATAGTCAAAAACTATCTGGATCCAAAGAAGTGGAAATCATCAGATCTGGGAGATGATGTCACAGCAATGCCGCCATATTACCCTCTGTTCACCTAACAGGCTCACAGACAGGAGGCAGCAACTTTGGGTCAGTAAGACAAACAGTAGCCCAGCATGTGGTTGTAGCTAGCCAGCGAGGCGCGTTGATACAGCCTTATCCAGTGTAACATGGTGTCTGGCATGAGCAGGGCCCCTCTGTCTGCCCCTCGCTGTATAGCACTGCGATTACAGTATAGGCCACAACCGCAATCAGTAGGCTGTGATTCACGGAGTTGGCAAATTGCACTGGTGGAGGAGGAGGAGAGCTGGTTCTATAGTTACTAGGCCTCCAATAGCCTGTAGTCAAACAAGCAGAGGGGTATGTGTTATGGAAGCACACCCCTCTGCCATGCAATTAAGACAAGGGAGGAGTGGCACTATAAAAAGACTTCTTCCTCATTGCTCCAGAGCTTTAGTTTCTGTGTGTCCGTGGACTTCAGTTTCCTGACCTACCCTCCTTGCTGTGCTATAGTGTCTTCTTTGGATTACCTGGAATTTGATCTCTTGCTTGCCTCTTGGATTACTCTATCTGCATCTATTGCTCTATCCTTATTATTTGTACTCTCATGCTTCCACCTAGATCTAGTAGGTCCTGCTTACCTACCACTGCAGACAACCTGATAGGGGTGTCTGGCAAAAGATAGCCCCCCTGCTTGTATGCTCCTACATCAACACTGACATGCGGTCAGGCCCATCTCACGGCCTCCAGGCTGTTAATAGCTGTACTTAGCTCAGGCTCCAGGGGTTTCAGATGCAGAGGGATGCTCATGATGGTAAGAGAGCTTGTCTGCCCTACTATCTTCCTGCACAAGCAATGTTGTCACTTTTCAGGTAATTTGTAGCCATTGCAGGTGCCCATGTCAAATGTGGCTGTTCTCTCTGATTTTTATTTGCATAAGCAAATGTTTTTTCAAAACATTAAAAAAAATTATTTAGTTTATAAACTAAAAACTACAGTATATTATCATAAACAGAGAAAACCAGAGAGAAAATAGTTTTATTTTTACATACTGCAAACTTTTAGTGAGTGACACCTAAGAATGGTGTTGGTTAACCTCTATATGCTCATCTCTCTGGAAGTGGCCATCCTATCTATAAGAGAATGCAGAAGTAGCTACTATTTTTATAAAATTCATTAGATGTAGCTATATTACAGATTTTGTGTGTGTTCTTTTAGAGCTGTAATACATTTCAAGTGCATTGATTGAATTACAAAATAAGAAAAATAATTTATACAAGTGTAACTGGATTAGTCAATCAGTACAATGAGTGAGCTTTTGTCATAACTGGAATGTCAATGTCATCTGGCAGTATATATTTATATAGAAATAAGGGATGCTCCAGGCAGTTTACAACCTTCATCTCTGCTACAGAAGAATTGATTGTTAATATGTTTTTTCAAAATAACAGGTAGTGAAAAAAACAAGAAAATCAGGACTTGCTGTTGAGCATCTAATGGAAAAAACTGCCAAATCTAAAAGTGCACCTGTCACAGAAGAAAATATGAAACCCTTGATGAAAAATTGAGATCTATGACAAGGTTGCAAAAGTAGCATCTCCGGAATATACTTCTTCTCCTAACTCTATCCTCAGAAACACTGCCTGAATCAATCAACTATAATCAGCAAATTAACAATAGGTGAGCAATACCTCAATAGGGAAGACTAAGCATGCCAATTCTGGGAACAGAAAGGGCCCCCCTGGAAAATAAGGAAAGGGGGGATATGACTGCTGGCCCAAGTCAGGTCACTGGGAGGTCAGGTTAGCTTTAGCCTCATTGGTTAGTGGGGTGCAACATTGTTGCATGCTAGGGTGTAAAAGTGCAGGACAAAGGCACTCCTACCTCTTTTCCTGCCTGGAGCCTAAGGTCAAGCATTGTCCTACCCTCCCTCCCAATTTTACTGTACTGTACTTTTCATTGTGCATGTGTTTGGTTCTGTTTCTTTGTGGTTCTTTTGTAGTCACAGCGTGGAAGATTCCCCCCCTTTTTGGTCAGCATGGAAGTGGTGACATCTGGAAGCTGCCTCCAAATGGGCTTGGGGAGGCGGGCCAGAACTCTTG
This sequence comes from Spea bombifrons, assembly GCF_027358695.1. Taxonomy (NCBI): domain Eukaryota; kingdom Metazoa; phylum Chordata; class Amphibia; order Anura; family Pelobatidae; genus Spea; species Spea bombifrons. Next base: position 29,239,222 of record NC_071087.1, on the reverse strand, counting down.
GTATCACGCGGTTTGTAACCGCCTGCTAGGCTTAGGCCTAGCAGCTGGCGGGTTGTTAATGGTTATGTCAATATTATGTTTTTACGGGGGATCTGTTAATAAAGCTGTGGCCAATGCCCTTACCCACACCAGTGAGTTATGTCTTTATTTACGGCGGGTGGGTGAAGGTGTTGAATTTGGTCTTTAGGAGCATCTGGGCTTAAGCAGTCAAGTTAAGTTGCCTGCATCAATGGTAGACACATAAAGTGAGTTTCTAATACATGTATACTGCTTATTTAAACCCATAACCAGTATATATATTTCATTTAGTGTATAAAACAGTTACAGGATAGACTTGGGAAGTCATACAGGTCAGCTTTAATGAAAACAAAATACTGCTGTTTTAATTAACACATATTTACTTTAATATATTTTCTTTGTTTACTCTTTTTTTTTTTTTTTTACTATTATTTAACAAGAAGATGCTAGAAAAAAAGTTAAAGAACATGAAGTACCTTATCCTTCTTTCTTCTGCGATGAAATCTCAAAAGTTGTTTGTGCTGCCTTGATACAAAGTTTACTGCAGCATATTCCAACAAGGCAGAAAATACAAAAAGCAGGCACACTGCCATCCATACATCAATGGCTTTCACATAAGACACCTGCAAATCAATTAAATGGCCCAATTTTAACATTTAAATATTCTGAAATAGAAAAAGTTTATAATTTATTATACATTTATGCAACACAATCCGTATGGTTTGTACAGGAAAAAAATACGAACACTTGAAAATCACACAAATTGCCAATTTCCCCCAAACTTTTGTCAACTATATATATCTCAATGAATTAGTAATGAGTAACAATGAAATTCCTATGCCTTCAAGATATAATTTTGTTGAACTGCAGGACAGATGGAAAAGGTCACTAAGATTGATTAGTCTAATTTACCTGAACTTTTTGGTTTAATAAATGTCAATAAATCAGCTTTTATGTGAATTTATACAGAATTTACAAATGTCATTGCCTAAGGATATTTACAACGAAAGTAATACTTCCTGGATTACATCATGGACTCATTTTACTAAACATTGCTCTTCTATGAGATAATATTGTCAATAACAAAGTAAGGCTGATTTGTATTATTAATAATTAACTATTCGCAACAACAGAAATGTAGACCCCCTTTTATTTATGAAGCACCCTAAGTCCCGTTGTGCCAAGGTCTATTCCATGGGATCTAACATTTGAGACAAAAAATACTCTTTAGGAGTAATTGTTGTAGATGTGTAGATGTTGTAGATGTGGCTACACAAGGCTTGGCTTGTGAACCTAGACATTGGTCTTTGGGTGGAAGGATTTCATGAGGACCCTTTGCCTCCCCCTTTCACCAACCTGTTCACCAGCATTATAAGCAATTGTATATTTCTATGTTATTTGATAGCAAACAGTATTTCTTCAGGGAAACCTTGTAAATACAATTATGTATTCTTCAGTGGTTTATGGGAGAATATTTAATTATTATTATTATTATACTTTATTTATAAAGCACCAACAGATTCTGCAGTGCTGTACAAGGTAAAATTTTTACAGATAACGACAAATACAAAATGACAAGCAATTGACATACAGATACAAGAGGAATGGAGGGCCCTCCATGGAGGGGTGAGATACAGGAGGTGAGGACTGCGTGGTAGTGAATGATGTTAATGCAGGGGGAGTTTATGTCAGTGGTAGGCTTCCCTGAAGAGAAAAGTTTTTAGGGAGTGTTTGAAGGACGGTGGAGTTGGTGAGAGTCGGACAGCACAGGGAAGGGAGTTCCAGAGGGTTGGTGAAGGTTTTAATGCTATAATCCTATGGCTATTGAAATATTGCAATTTCTCCCATGTTAATTGTAACCATTAAAAACAATGTATAATCTAATAACTTTAATGAAGTTTAGATGTGTCTTGCTTACCTTTGGAAGAGATGCTCTAGATCCAGAGCTCTGTGTTGTCATTGTAAGCACAGTAGTGATGCCTAAAGCCACTCTTGCAGGAGCTGCATCCATATTGATCCAAAATGATACCCACGATAAAATGACGATCAAAAGACTGGGAATGTACATTTGAATCAGGTAATATCCCATCTGCCTTTCTAGGTGGAACCTCACTTCTATGCATGTGAATTTTCCTTAACAAAAAAGAGAACCCTGAGATTTTATTTTTTTATTACATATTTTTATTTTTTTTATTTTACTATCAATCAAAATGGGTAAATACCTCTTCTTGGCTCGACCCATTTAACAGAAGGAAAAATAGCATTCTGTTTAGCCCTCTCTTACTTGTGTTTTCTATCAATACGTACATGAACATTTTTTTATGAACCCAATTTTGAAACACTTTATGAAACAGTTTTCTATGAAAGACGTGTTGGCCTAGGAGGCATCAGGCATCACCAGATCTCTGGGATGGCCATTAATCTTTGGAAGCAATTGATGTGTATCTGCTATGCTGCAAACGGTTGTACACACTCCCCATCACTAGCTCTCCATCTGCTGCCACCTTTGACTCAACTCTGACCCCAATCTGCTCCCATCATTCATGAATTATAGGGAATCTAATTCACAAGGCAATAAAAAGGTCTGCAAATAAACTTGTGGAACAAATAGGCCAACCAGAAAATAATGAAATAAAAATAAATAAGTAGAGCTGGCTGCCATTTACAGTCTGCCACTGGAAAAATTGGCAAGGACACACAATTAATGCTCCACGAAAGCAATCAGGTGAAAAAACGCATGAAGGACCAAATCAGTTCTTCTAAAGACAGTTTTTCAATCTAAAGCATAATTGATAAATGGTCCCTGTCACATACCACAGAAACTAGTATATTCCGCTGTTATGTGGAAAAAATGTTTCTGCAGGGAAAAACAAATATCGAACAGTGTGTAAGGTTATAAAGATTGTGACCCCTTCACCTTGGTCTCATCCTATTTAGTTTGGCTATTATGTTAAATAACTGACTCAGCAGAGGATCTATGAGTTACAGATGCATGACCATCAACAAGAATCACAAAAGGCTACAACAAACTACTAGTATTGCTTTCCTTAAGTACCTAAAAATGTATAATTATGTATACAAAGCAATAAAGTAAAATAATTAAAAAAATATATATATAAAGTGTAAGTTCCAATAAATACCAAAGATCGGAAAAATGCATTGTTAGACTAAGCGATACTATAAACATAGTTTTTATTTGCTTTTCTCACTATTTTCAACTTATAACCAGTGTGTAGCCAGCATTCGTTTTATTTTATTTGTATTTCTACATTTATTGTACTACCTTTTATAAAATGTTTCTGCAGTGTAGATGTAGCAAATGATAAAAGTCAATAAAAAGAGTTTTAAGCTCATGATCAATTCCAGTCTAGTTTGGTTTTACAGACAACAACAAAAAAATGTTCTGATTTTAATAAAGTAACAATTCTACTTTAAGGAAAAAAACAAAAAAACAAGCATATATATAAGGAGAATATTAATCTAAATGCTTATAAATGATAAATTACGGTTTAATTGCATAGTTTACCAGTTTGGAGAAGTTAACGTGATGGCTGCTGAGTTAGTTAAGATTGAAGTTTCTTGAACCTATTGTGTGCCCTGGATTGCAGCAACAAATTTCCATCAACTTCTGTATTGATCCATGGTTTCATTTACAGGGTAAACAGCTTATGTGAGCCAAGTTATAAAGAATAAAGAGACTATTTCTCAAAGGTCACCATATAGCTCCAAATGTATATCACATTGTTCATCTATCCCTTCATTACTTGGTTGTTCTACTATCCATTATAGCCTAAAGCTCATTCCATGCGCCATTTTTTGATGCACAGGTTAAGTTTTGGCCTTAATTGTGCTATATATTCGTGCAAGTTTTGTAGAAATCTACAGATTTCCTTGTTTTTAAAGATTAACAGACTTGTAATTTTGTAAAAAATGTTTTGTTTTTTTTGATAACTACAAATTCATCTAGCACACATATGCTGTAGTGGGCTAATCGGTACAAGCAAAAGCACTTTTTATTACCTGTATTATAGTGCTTGGTACAATAACGCAAATCTTTCTCTTCTTTTAGAACAAACTGCGGCAGTGTGAGTCCATCTGCAAGTTGTACAGGTGCATTATCTTGCCATTCAAATATGAGATCGTTCATGGTGTATCCAACTGGAAGAAACATGTATAAACTGAATGCACACATAGTCTCAAGGCAAAATACACAGTACAACGGTTCCATGGCTGTATGAGACATTGAAATTGCAAAGATTTATTGAACGTTGCAGACTCTTTATGACTTCTGCTCTGTTTCATTTTCTGTTATGCATTTCCCAAAGTATTAATACAGCTGGAAGTTTACAACACACGCCAAAGAGTTGGAAAATTAAACCAATCAATTATGCAAACTTTATTTTTTGAAAAGTGAATCTACAATAGTATCTCGAGAGGTTAATAAACAAACAGCCAATCAATATTCATGTTTTTTTCCTAAACTAGGCATGCATCTAGCTCTAACACAGTCAAGTACAAAGCTGTGTTTGTGCTGAGGAAAGATGTGTTTGCTGTAGAAATTGATTAAAAAATAACTGGAATCAATTTTGCATGGTCTTCTCTGCATTTTATTGCATGCAAAGAAGTATGCATTCATCTTTCTTTCCACATACCCTTTCCTGAATCTTTTGAAGCAGACATTGTGTATTTAATGACAGGGGATATTGAGAAAAAATGCCCTACTTTAATAGACAAAAAATCGGAGACTCTCCTGAGCAGCGCGGTGCAGACAGCGCTCCATGCAACATGAGAGGGAGGATAAGGGAGAGGTTTTGTGAGCTGAATGGATAAAGGAAGAAAGTGAAAATGTGTATGTGTGTATATGTATGTATGTTGGTGTAAGAGTGTATGGTGTTAGAGCGAGTTAGAGTGTGTATGGCTATGTGTGTGGTGTTAGAGTGACTGTGTGCTACTGTATGGTGGTAGAGTGCACACATTCACAGTGCTAGAGTGAATGTGTGCGTGTGTGTCAATGTATGCTGTTAGCATGAGTGTGTGTGTCAGTGTATAGTGTTAAGCATGTCAGGATTAGTATTGCAAGGGAAAATTGTGTGTTTTAATTAAAGGGGCAGCATAAACCCTAGGCTCATCCCTGAACCTCTCCCATGCTTACCAATGCAGTTAATTCAAATAATTGGAAGTAATAACAGTTTAACAGTGCCCTCTACAAATCACCTTTTAATTAAAGTTTAATTATTTGCATTAATACATTTTCTAAAATAAAACCCTTTTTAAGCTAGGCAGAGTATATACAGATTAATTTGAGGTTTGATGACCCTTGAAATGAAATCATTTATGCATAGAAGGTGGACCTTAAAGTACAAACCGAGGTACTCGATAGTATGATGTGCATTCAATTGAAAAGCAGCTGTGAGTAAGACTGATTATCATTTGAAGCATGTCAACTTTTGCCAGAAGAAATATCCCAAATTCAAAGTCATTGAACTGACAAGAAACAACTGCTGTGTCAAGATGTGTTTCACCAAATGTAATGTATTTATTTAAGATGCATAGTTAATAATGCAGGTTTCCTTGTATCTGTGGAAAATAGTCTCAAAAACATTTTGAAAGGTCAAGTTACAGAACACTGACACTTTTGAAGTTGATGTATAAGATATATGGCATCCAGTGTTTGTTATTTTTTGTTATTAAAGGCGCCACACCAAAATGATGAAATTGGGCATAGTCTTTTTAGGGCTTAGTTTTAAATTGAAAAGTCTGTAAAAGTAAGAAGTATGTGACAGAGAGTTTACTATATAATTTTGCATTATCTAGCATTCTACAGATCCTCTATGTGTAGGGATTTCCATACGTGATCGAGCTAATATTATTGCTGGGTAGCAATATAGACATCCAAAAATATGTAATCACCAAATAGCCTCAACTTACAGAGCACTCATAAATATTGTACCTATATATATATATATATATATATATACAGGCCCGGACTGGGACAAAAAATAGGCCCGGGCATTTAAGCCTGAGCAGCCCATATTTATTTATTTATTTATTTATTTATTGTTAAAGCCCACCCTTCATGTACCACCTTTGCATTTAATCATTCACACAAATCATTAACACATTCATTAATGCAGTCTCACAAATCATTCAAGCAATTCATCCTCACATGAATTCATTAATTGTCATACGCATTCACACAATTCATCCACACATTTATTCATTCATTCTCATACGCATTCACACTACCCCCTCTCTTCATCTTATCTGCCCCTTTTCACTATGTAACCCCCCTTCCCCACTTCTCAATATGTAGCGCCTCTATCTATCCCCTCCCCCTTTCTCACTATCTAACCCCCCTCTGCCCCTTCTCACTGCACCCCCCTACCTCACCCTACTTACCTTGTTGCCGAAGCAAGCAGCAACTGCGACCGCGCCTGTGGCAGGGCAGGATTGACTTAGGGGCTAATGGAGCTGCAGCTCCAGGCCCCCACCTTAAAATAGGCCCACTCAGGACCGGACTGACTGGTCCTATATGGCCGCATTAACGCAGAGCCCCTTAAGCCCGCCGCAACTACCCCCTCCTAACTATCTACCCTCTCCCTCTTTGAAGTTCACTTACCTTTCAGGAGTCCTGCGGTGGGGGTGCAAGGCCTCTGCCTCCCAGCTCTGCCACTGTATGGAACAGTATAGAGTGATGGGAGTTATGATGTACTTTTAGAGCATAATTAGATCATGAAAAAAGACATTGGAAATGGTACAGCATAACACCCATCACTCTCACACACTTACCAATCCACACGTATACCAATCCACACGTATACCAATCCACACGTATACCAATCCACACATATATACCAATCCACACATATACACCACACCACACATATATACCAATCCTCACATATATACCAATCCACACACATATACCAATCCACACACATATATACCAATCCACACATATATACCAATCCACACATATACACCAATCCTCACATATACACCAATCCTCACATATACACCAATCCTCACATATATACCAATCCACACACATATACCAATCCACACATACACTAATCCACACACATATATACCAATCCACACACATATACCAATCCACACACACATACCAATCCACACACATATACCAATCCACACACATATACCAATCCACACACATACCAATCCACACACATACCAATCCACACACATACACCAATCCACACACATATACCAATCCACACACATATACCAATCCACACACATACACCAATCCACACACATACACCAATCCACTCTCACTTAATGCTTTCCTACCTTTCCTTTCTTCTTTCAGCTTCTTTTCCTCTTCTTCAGTTCTTCTGTCTTCTCTGTCTTCTTCCGGGTCAGAGGGCACGGACAGCGGTGGGCGCGGCTTCAGTGCTGTGCGCCGGGATCTGACAACAAACCCCGGCGCACAGCAGCTGTTGCCGCACGGATCACAAGGGAGCGGTATCGGAGGTCTTTAACAGACCTCCGGCTCCCTTGAGTGATTTTAAGCCGGGTTGAACCCGGCTTAAAATCACTCAAGGGAACCGGAGGTCTGTCAAAGACCTCCGATACCGCTCCCTTGCGAGCCTGCTCCTCCAGCGGCGGACATTACTGTCCGTCTCTGGAGGGGTGCCGGGTGCCGCAAGTTGGCGGCACCCAGTGCGGGCCGCCCCCTGGAGGGTGGTCGCACACCCCAAGGGTCGGCCCTGCCCTAAGGGGCCGGGAAGCCCCCACCAGGGCCGGCCTTAGGGGTCTGCGGCCGTACAGGGTTTAAATTAAAACATCGGGGTTTTTTTTTTCAACTTAAAAAAACTTTATTTAACATGGAGGATGTTAAATAAAGTTAAAAAAAAAACCCCGATGTTTTAATTTAAGCCCTGTGCGGCCGCAGACCCGTAAGGCCGGCCTTGGTGGGGGCTTCCCGGCCCCTTAGAGTGGCGGACCCGGTCGCAGTTGCGGCGGGCTTAAGGGGCAGGTGCCCCTTATGCCCTGCGTTAATGCGGCCGTAGGTAGGGTAGGGGCCTGGAGCTGCAGCTCCATCAGCCCCTAAGTCAGTGCGGCCCTGCCGTGGCCCGGCCCACCGGGCAAATGCCCGGTGTGCCCGATGGCCAGTCCGGGCCTGTATATATATATATATATATATATAGGTTTATTTGTACATGCTGTCCTAACTGCCCTCTTTACAAGTCTCTCTACAAATATCATCCCTCTTTCCCACTTGCATCTCACTTCACCTGTGCTCACCTTAACTCCTTAACTCATTCTGCCAGACTTTTAATTAATCAGTCTTTAGACACCTTCGTTATCTTTCACCACTGCATTCCTAAACGCTCTGTGCCTTATCGTTTTGTCTCTCTAATCCTCAAAATACTAATGGAATGCAAGCTCTTAGGAGCATGACTCTCCGCACATCTGTACCAGCATGCTATATAGTTATGCTAATGTTAACTTGTACCCCCCCCTTAAATGTACAAGCACTATAGAATTAACCAGCAAACAATCAGACAGTTTGGACAAGGCGGTTGTGGGTATAACAGTAACTTACTGCATTGAGCATAAATGTATTGAAATTTGAACTTAATATCTGAAAATCCTGCCGGATAAAACAAAAAGCTTTAGTAATAGTTTGTACATTGCTAAAATGGAAAGCAAAGCTTGGCTTTAACAAGGTAATTGTTTTTTTCTTAGGAACGATATATCGAGTTTATTTACTCTCAAGAATTTGAAGTGTATTTAGAAAAATTAAATTAAATAAGTCTGAGACACAAATTAGCATGTCCATAGACCTTTTAGTTAACTCCGAAATTACTTATAATGTAATGTTGCCTCCAAGCCAAACTACATTAGTGGAAAACATTACCTGGCTGTCCAGTTTAGTCATCAAGGTTAATTGCTTCACCAAATTACAATGGTTTCTCTAATTAGTATTTGATTTACCGTTGGAAATTTGAGGATATGCTGTCTCACTGGTTTTTCATTCGAAATGTGAGACATGGCTAGACTTGTGTATACACATGGACACTATGGATCTCACCTGGTTCTGGAAATTATAGCTATTAGCTATTATCCAGCTAAAGGGAAAGCGCCAAAGGAAAATTCACAGTTATGAACATGGGAATGGAGGAAATAGGCTGGAAATGGGTGAAAGTGGACAGGATGCCGAGACATTCTCCTCCTTTAAACACATAGAAACCAAAAGATTGCCGAATGCATGGAAATCAAATGCCAGACCCAAAGCAAATCTAGACTGTTCCCAGTTATGTTAATTTTATTCCATTACCTTAAATTATAATGGACTGCATCCTTAAAAAAAAGCTTGAGGCAAATAATCCTGATGTAAAAGAAATGGTAATGAATAGTCATAATCCTGATGTAAAGAATTGCTAATGATCAGTCATAATCCTGATGTCAAGAAATGGTAATGAATAATCATAATCCTGATGTCAAGAAATGGCAATGAATCATCATCTGATGAAAGAAAATCGATATGAAGCATAAGGACAGACTCAGCTAGGAAACCGTTTTCCAATAAAAATACAGAACAAAAACATAAAATGTGAAAATACTGCTGAAGACATTTAGTTGCTGAAAAATTAAATATAAGTGGATATATACATTATAATACGAAATAACAAAGACAGCTGCCAAAACAGCTATTCATTCATCCAGCCATTTACAGAATTCTCACTACAGGAGTCTATAGAGGCTGCTCAGATGTTCATTATATAATTAAGTAATCAGATTGTCCCCATAGATTACCATTACACATCAGAACCACTTGTCATATACATCTGGTTAACTCTCTGCATGCTGAAGGGACGAGCCAAATCAAGTGACATTTGCGGCCACAATTCTTTCCTGAATAATATTTTTTTATGATATAGGAAATCTTGGGTAAAGTTTTTGCTAGTGTACTATGACAATGATGCCTTTAATGGGAATTGTAGCACGATTATTCTCATTAGAAACCTGAGCATTTTGTTCACTGTTAATCCATTCACACGCTCAATCACTACAATACTGGAATAAGCCTGCAATTGTTGGAAAAAGTGGGGGTGAGAAAATTCCAAATTCATGAATGCCTGCAGTGTACTTTCTACAGCTTGGTAATACTAGAACACTTCAATCATCAGACAAAGGTCTGGATTCTATTGCCTGTCATTCCCCATTCTGCCCAATGTTTCAACTGGATTGGCCAGTTTGCTCATGAATACGCTCAATGGCAAAGCAGGAAATCAAAACAGCCCAACCAAAACCACTTTAGTGCTTACAAAGACTATAGCTTCAAATCCTATTAATGAGGCTTTGCAACCAAGGATGTATTGTGCTGGAAGAAACCCAAATGACAGCTCACATAGGGTTTGCTTCTGTCAAGGGCAATGCTTTTTAGGATCTTATTACATGAGCACAATCGTCTCTTTCATTCGCAAAAAAAAGTCTTCAAGACAATATTACATTAGAGCTGTAACACCTCTGTTGTGAACCTACAATACGGATGCAGCCAGATTTTTTAAGTTTTGTGTCTTCTATTATTATCTCTTATTTATATATTACCAAGAGATTCCAGAGAAGTTTGCTATAAAGCTATACACAAAAAGACACGTTTTAAAGAGAGAAGATATTGAATGTCCTGCTCACAAAAAGGAAGAATTTTCTTTCCAGATACAATTTACCATGTTAGGGGTCGAATTTGTTTGGATATGTGGATGTGATAGGTTAATGTGGTAACTCATTAATAGAGCTTAGGCAATTACTTTGGATATATTATTCAATATCAGAGGCAAGGTTTTCTAGAATTAGTACCAGTGAGTTAGTAGGTTTGGAGATATATGATCTTGGCAGATATTGTTAACCAAAGTAGGGGCTGGCATGCAGATGTGGTGCTGGTTAAATGATGAGGAGAATTAGTCTAGGGGCTCTTGTGGCTATGTGGAGTAACCAGTAGAGGGAGTCCTGACATATACCTGGGCTTGCAGTTTTATGGCAGCCAGGAGCCATAGGAGGGACTATTGCTGAATAAGCAAGTTCTGTGTATTCTGGGAGAAAGGTCAAGCTGAGTAAGCTGAGAGACAAGAGGCTTGTATGTGAGAGGGGTCTAAAGAGATTAGAACAGGGATCCGATCCTGTGAGAATCGTTGTTCAAAAACAGAATCCATCTGAACTTCTGTCCCAGTGAAAGCCGTGGAGCAGGTTGAATCCAGTGACTGATCCAGCATTTTTGCTGCACCTAGTGAGAAAGACGTGAAGCGGGAACCAGATACAGGAAGTGGATAAAAGAGTTTGGTGCTTCCTTTTTGCTTTGTGTAACTGAATACTTAAGAGTGGTAAGGAGTATCATCTCCACCTGTGACACTGATAGGGTACGCTATCTACTTTTGACATTAATAAAGAGTTACACAGCCTTCTGGTGGATCACAGTCATAGCCTTCCTATGAATTACAATTGTTTTATTCTTGTGGATTAAAGTAAAGGTCCTGGCAGTTTGGTACACCAACTGGTACCCATCAGCCATCACAGTGAAGCCTGTGGGTGGGTATGCAGGGACTCAGGAAGGTGCTGGGCTCAGTTAGCCAGATTCTGGTGTGTTCAGTTAGCCACAGTGTTATATGCCTTACTTTTTTTACTGTGCCTCCTGATATACCTTATACCCAAACCTCTGCTGCTCACCGGCACTTTTGCTGGAGCTTTTATGACTGAGCACCAGAAGTTCATGTGACGCCGGTGCTCCATCACAGAAGCCCCAGGGTAAGTGCTGGCAGTAGCGGAGGTTGTCTGTGCGCATCACTCAGACGCCCATCAGCTGCCAGAGAGAAGGATCCGGGTCCCCTGCAGCGCCGCTTAGTGTTATTATCCGACCTCTATTTGAGGTCGGTTTATAAGACAAAGGGAATTTTTCAGAGCATCTTATATTCAATAAAATCGTTTCAATTAATCATAATGAAATTCGTTGGCAACGATTTTCATTATCAATTATTATCGATTAGTTGTTGCAGCCTAATCCATACCCAGGAGGAGGCACTCCCATGCTCATGTATCAAAACTCTTCTATAGCAGAGGTTTAGGATCCTGCTGCAGGAAGCCAGAAGGTAGTCGGGACAGTAACTGGTAGGGATGATGATATCCCCGGTCAGAACAGGGTTACATAAATCTAGATGGGGCATGGAAAATGAAGTGGGGGGCTTCTGGAAAAAAAAGAGTACTTCGGTAATCATGATAAACAATTAGGCTGATCCAAGACATATTATATACGTAACTGAAAACAGTAGCACCAAGTCAATGATTAAATGTGAGGAAAGAAGAAGCAAGGAGACACAAAGGCAAATTAACACGTTAACTGGCTATTAATGTACATTTGCATCAAGAGGAAGAGCACGTATACTGTTATCATAGAATTGTATTAAATATCCCAACTCACTTACAGCTTTCCAGTTGCATTATACAAGTCTGAACATCCATAGGGAAATTTTTCAAGTCCATTGGGCAAGACAGAGTAAGAGTTAGTCTGAAACAAAAGAACATTTCGTAATTGTAAAATATAGTGTTTGGTATGCTGTATGGATTCACTCTAAATAAAATGGAAAAGGTTGCTCAATTTAAGACTTTTTTGTATTTTTATTATAGGCATTCAAAGAGCCTCTATCATTATACCTAGATATGAGTTTTTTGCATGTTTTTTTGTAAATGGATCTACATTTTTCATTCTACAAAATCAGTGTATGCAAAACACTAACGGGCTGTTTTGTGGAGAAATAAAAAAGTAACATGAAACATTAGGACAGTTCAAATTCCTTTGAGTTAGGGAATGTAGGAAAGAAACACTTTGTTTTAGCAAAGACAGGTATAGCTACACCAAGATTTTATATTACTTATCACATTAAGTCATTTGTCAAAAAGAGAGAGGGTAACTGGTAAAAAAGGAGAGAACAAAGAAGAAAATGTAGAAGACTGGAGTTTAAAAGGTAAGTATAAAATGAAAGAGAGAGGGAGAGAAAAGGAGATTAAAAGGATGAAACAAGAGAAAGGTTTGAGAATGCTCGATTGCTTACCCAGTGGCCTCCTCCTGAGAGCTTGTCTATCATGAGCATTGGGTGGCTGCTATACCTGGGAACTTCCTAGGGCAGGCTACATGCCTATGAGGTAGTGGCTTAGTAAGAGACCAGAGCTATCTTCACAATGAGCCTGATTAGCTCTGCAAGGGCAGAGCTAGCCCCAGATGGCATTAAATGGGTTAGGAGTGGGTAGAGAATGAAAGCGGTAGTATGTATTGCTAAATGCCTCTCCCCTGCCCCCCTAAAGATCCAGAGAGTTCCCAGGTATGGTTGCATAAAAAAACTTTTCCAACTGGGAGTTGTATCGATAGTGAGCCCAGTAGCACCTCGTGCATGCCATTAGTGGTTATAAGTGGTCTCCTGTTTTTTTAATGGAATTTGAGTCCTATGTGCATTGCTTGGTAGGCCACCCTCTATATCTACATAGTTTCTTTGTAAAGTTTTATCATGAGCATATGAAGGCAGTGTATCACGTAAAAGGATGAAGCAGCAAGATGGCAGATCTCACACATATTACAGCAGACAAATAAAAGATATTTTTGGTAATTAAGTAAAAAAAAGCAGGATAATCTGTAATAAGAAAATAAAAGCAAGAGCGATTCTGGAAAATGTGACATATTAGGACTTTATTTGTAATCTGTAATTGACACCGGTATTATATTTAGTCCATTATGCAAGACATGAAAATGTATGGATTGCTATTTTAAGCCTTATACGCTGAACTGTAATAATGATAATTGGCATGATACATTAATAACAATGACATTCAATATTCAGTAATGTTACTTTGAGTTAGATCCTTGCCAGCACACTGCTTCGAGGGTTAACATTACATTATTACTGAGTGGTAAACATATGAAATACAAGTCAGTCAACATACCCACATACACATTCATATTCATGTGACTCATATCTTTGCTATATCATGATGATGCTATATGACAAGTTCATTTACTAAAGTTCTCTGATGCCACTAAAATAACCCACAGGGTGTTAATGACATTTGCTTTACATAACAATTTTTTGATTATGTCCTTTAAATGAGATTATACTCAGAATTATAAAAAATAATAATAGACATACCATAACATATATTACATGTCCCTATAATTTTATATAATTAACTATTTTTATATTTTAAAAATACATGCTACAATTCACAAAGCAACTTCATAAGAGTTATTTATAAGTAGTTGAGTACAAGCAAGGTAATATATATATATATATATATATATATATATATATATATATATATATACACACACACAGTGTAAACACAGTATATTGACCTGCACCTCTTACCACATCACCTTAAACAAAAGTGTCACACTTTCTATCCAGGAACTCCCTGAGGCTGGTAAAATAGAGCTCTCTCCCATCTTGCTGGAAGGACGGAGCACAATTGGGAAGATAGGGCAAAAGGGTTTGGAGAGGGCTCTGATTCATGGATCCCCAAGCCAAACCATCACACATACACAGAAAATAATAAATATGATACAGTATGTTACTTAAACTGTATACATACCTTATGGAATACAAGACATTCCCATCTTTAAAAATTCTCAGAAGTTTATTGTCTGTAGTAACCTCGTGAAAATTGGCACCCTTTTCATTGGCAAAAAATAAATCAGGTTTCCATATGGAATCCAACATAGATGGATCTAAGTCTAACGAGTCATCTGGATATTCACTGTATGCAAGTCGTGGGTCATTCCATTTCTGGCGAAGAAAGATATTCAGTCTATAATCCTGTAGAAAAAAGTTTAAAAGGTTAGGTTATCTTTTAAAACAGGATTTAATATACCTATGGCTGGCTGGCTAACTGCTCAGCTATAATTGAGCCTCTCGCAACTATGACATAAAATCAAGACCCTGAAAAAAGAGGATAACCTTGTATGTTTTTTAGGGTTTTCAGCTATAGGAGTTACTTTTAAATAGTGTTCAAAGGGGCAGTCCCAAACCAAATAACAAGCCTGACAAAAAGCCCCGTACACAAGCCTGACAAAAAAGCACACACGAACATGCTGTGTATTATATATATATATATATATATATATATATATACATTTAGAGTCCCCCGAACATTGTGAAGGCTTCCATTACACCCCTGTCATGTATCAGACTGACTTAGTTTTTCACACATGGCTTCTCCATTTTGGCTTTATTTTTTTTAATAAATGTAATATGTTATGTGTTGTTCTTCTGACGTTGTATTTACCAAATTTTAGACCTGCTAAATTGTTATTATGTCCTTAAATGTAAAACCATAGCATTCATTTTTTTACATAACGTTTATAAAGACAACACTTCATGTTATAGTAATTTATATACAGAGGTGAGAGAGAGTGGTTTCTTTTTACCATTTCCTGAAATGTGTCCGTAATCCATAAAGATTTTGCTATTGACTATAGCCCTGTAAAATTTACAGAATATTGAATTGAATCTGCGTTTCTTGGACTACAAGATACAGTCAGTCTGACATGGTAATGCACATTTAATTCTGGATGGTCCCATTTTCTTAACCAAGCATTAGTATTTACCAGCTTGTGTTTATTGTAACAGTCTAGGTCGATAGGCTATTATACTATACCTCTATCATTCTAACTGAAGAAGAGACCTCTGAGGTCCCAGAAGACTTCGTGAATCACCTTTGGCTAAAAACAGCATCATTTCCTGAGCCAATACAGCTTAAATAAAAATATTCTGTATCCATCCTGCAAACTCTGGAACAGACGCAATCAATGTAGCAGTTTTATTGTAGAGTGCACAATACAAACATACACAAGGAGAATGCTTAATGGAACAGTTCTACTAAATCAATATACATATGATATTCTATACTGAAAAAAAATATTAATATTTTACAATTAACACTACTCATGGGTTAATTTTGTAAATTAACACCTTTGCATTTCTATAGACTGCTTAGTTTATAATGAAGTAAAGTTCTCCTCCCTGGTGGATTACCCTCACAGTAACAATTAAAGCATGCAAAGTAAAAAGAGCAATATTGTATTCGCAATGTCGTTATTGTAATTGGCAATTTTATTTCTGCTCTGTGTACTTTAATTTGACTTCTTTACTAACCCAGAGCTGGAGAAGTCAGTTCCCAAATATATTCCCTCCAGTGTTCTTTTATTTATGTTTGTTATGTTTTGTCCTATTTTCGAAGATGCAAAAGCCGAACTAATAAAAATAAAACACTTTATTTTGCTCATGCTTCCCCATCAAATGCATAATTTACTTAATCACATTGCAGACATAAATCCATGTATTATTTATTCTTAATACACTGAAAGTCTACATTATATTTCATTTTTTCATGGCCCATGTCACAATTTCCAAACGAAAGGAATATTTGCTGTTGCTTTATTCATGTACATTATTAAGCTGTAAATAGTTTACACTCCATGTTATATGGCTGTCATTTAAATAAAACACAAGTAATGTCAGTACGATGACAATCATGCTTATGTGTTACATGAGTGATCCATATAATATGGGCAGATAAAATGTATTATATTTTTATATAGATATTCATAACGTTATACTTTTTTATATATAAATTTGTGTAACACCTTGTGCCAAAGGGTTTTATGCCTATTTCAATACTCCTGCTTAAGGCTCTGAAAGAGTTACGCAAACAGGAGAGGGCTGGTAATGTTCAGCCCAAAGCACGTCCCCCCAAATTGGTTGGTAATAGTGGCAGACAACACATATCCAGGCTTGTCCAACACATATTCAGATATTCTCGTAAAAAGAACATAGTAAGGATCCAGACAGGCTACAAATGTTCATACGTGTTCCATTAGTGTTAGGTCCAACCCTGTATGTTTATTTTCGATTTTTGTTTCTGCTTCTAGCTTGCCTGTATCCCTGTTCTTCCCTTTGGTTTACTATGCATTCTTGCCATCTGGATCTGTCTCGGCACCTGTACCATTGGACCACCTGTACTATGGTACATAGATCCTGAAGGTATGACATGCACTTATCATTGTGTTTTTGTACTCGATGGCTGGTACTGCACCGCTTCTGCATATTGGACTAATGCACTCCCACTCACAATACCAGGCAGGCTGTTTGGGCGCATAGACAAGCTGTTTAGTGGCAAAGATGGCACTGTGGGACATGTTTCTTGGTGAAGTCATGGGGCCCTGGGGTAATTTTTGTACTGAGGCCCTGTGGTTTCTAGTTGCGAGTCCTAAAAAAACCTAAAAAAAAAAGCCAGTTGTTTGCCCGTGAGTCTCCAGGTGAAGAACGTCTTCCTCAGGTCTCTGGGTATCTTTCTTCTCTCTCCAGGGAAGGGAGCTGCATTTAGCCGTGTCCATTACCCACCCTCTTCCCTCTTACCCCCAGCTTCCCTAAGGCTTTCTGAGGCTAGCCCCAGCTCCATACACAGCTAGTAATCCAGATTTACCAGTAACTGTTACACACCTATTAAAATAAATACATGTTCTTCTCCTGATTAGGGCTGCACTCTTCAGCTACCTGTAGATGTTCATATTTCTACTGCAAAAATGAATTCACACTATAAAAAGCGTATGGTGAAACATCTTAGACAAGGAGTTTGATGCATCTCCTTTAGTTTCCAATTTAATGCACATATAAAACATTTTTAATGATTATATAGGGTTTTGTTTCTCCTCAGAATTATATCTGTAGCTCACTTAAGATGCACTACAGTTCCTTATTTTAAGAATTCTTTTTTCTATTACTCTCTGTCTAGAATTTCTAGAATAATGGTCTGGTGAATATTCCCTTTATGGAAGCCCCACCTCACACACAAGCCATCGTGAATATTGTGAGGTATTCAAACAGGATACGTTTTGTTATTTTTAGATGTGAAGCCACGTTGCTTAAGGCAATTGCCTAAAATAGAGCATATTCTTCGTTCTGAATTTTTTTTACACTGTATAACGAAGCCTCTGATGCTGGGCATATAATCAAAGTGAACATGGATGCAAACAGTTACCTATTTTAGCACAAACACAATGTCTTTCAAAACCTGCAGGCTCAATATAGAGTTATGCGTAAAAAATACGTATGAGTCTGATATCCATATCCATATCCATATCGTGCAACTAGCCATTCCCCCCAGAAGAGGGAAGGCTCCGGGTAACCTATCCTGGGAAGTACTGGGAAGAGTACTTAGGGCTCAAATTCTTTGCTTGAATCGAATCTGAACCACAAATGTAAATTTGAATTGAATAAAATCACAACGGTTCTCTTAAAATATATTAAAAAAGTAAAACGTATAATATTTAAGATGTTTATATGTTTCCTAACTGAAAAACAATGTAGCTGGTATAATGCCCTGGTCTACTGGAGCTCTAACATTTTAGAACAATTATGTTTTTAAAATATAATCATCCAGATTCAGAATTATAAAGGATCTTCGTCCATTAATTAGTATATATATAGAGAAAGCCCTTGGCCCCTACATGGCCGGTAGAACACGCTCCAAAATATTAATGCATTTTTTTAATTTAGCAAATATAATAGCTAAACAATGGATGGCTCTCCATTAGGGCAAAGTAGACTTAGCGTGTTAAGCCTGTGATAGACTTCCATGGAAATATATGAATAAAGTACTGGTATTTCAGTGGGAATAAAAATAAAATAGGTAGCCATAGACACACACACACACAATTCCTCTTAGAAGAACATACCATTAGGACTCTGTACTATAAAGTACCAGATGGCAATCTGATGAATGACAGTCCATGCCTGCATTATCACAAGGTCATCTGATCTGCTACAATCAGTACATGCTTGCCTTCGTCTATAGTGTTATTAGCCTAGATGCTGCATGCTGCTTTTATAGTTCATGTCTGACGCAACAGTGCTATTAGTTGTTTTTTCATATGGCCGTTAAATCATTTCTGTGATGTGAAAAATAAAACAATATATATATATATATATATATATATATATATATATATACACAGGTATATAATAAGATTCATAAAAAATATATATATAAAAATGTTAAAAGAATAAAAAAATATTATCAAAATAATCATGGTATTATATCTTAAAGTTCTAAGATACATAGACTAAGGATAGCTTTATACCTATACCATTTACATTCCTGCACTATATTAGCCTCTACTACTTCTGTCAGAAGCCTGTTCCGTTTATTTATCACCCTCTCACGTCTGAACCTCTAGCTTTAGATTATGACTTCTTCTTCTAACATTTCTCCTTGCCTGAAATAAACTTCCCTTTTGTACTTTCTTTCACATTTCCCCTTCCTCTTCTTTTCTTCAAGCTATGCATATGAAGATCCCTTAGTCTTTTTTGATCATTTTTATCCTGCAAACCATTTACTATTTTATCAGTTACCATCTGACCTCTCTTTATGTCAATATTCTTCTGGAGATGGGGTCTCCAGAACTGTACACAATACTCTAGTATTAGAAGTCCTAAAATAATCACTCCCAATTTCCTCTCTTCTGTTGTCACTGACAAAACATTGCCCCCAATTGTTATACTCTGCCAGGGATTTTTACAATCCAAATGTATTATTTTACATTTATCAACTTTAACAGCAGCAGCCATCATCGCGACCATTTTTCTAATTTACTTCACTTGCCATTTGACTTGTTCCACTAGGAATGTCTACCTTGTTGCAGAGCTTTGTATCATCTGCAAAAAGGCATATTTTGCCATTTAGACCTTTTGTAATATCGCTAATAAAATATTAGAAAAGCATCCCCAAGGTATTCCACTAAGAACAAGACCCTCCTCTGAAAATACACCATTAACTACAAACTTCTTTCAAATATTATTCAATCATTTCATTTTACTATTTTAACATCCATTGGATAAATGCTGCAATTTGTTCAATATAAGTCAATGAAGCAATTTAAATATAGCAAAACTACAGAAAGAGACAGAGGTGAGACCGATCAGAGCCAACACAAGCAATGACGTACAGAAGGAGGTCCATGGGGGTGACAACATGAGTGATCGCACTGGTGATCCCTCGTGAGACTGAGAAGTAACTTCTTGTCTCCCTGCTTAAAGCTTTCAAGGATTATTTAGGTATGTATCAAAAGGTATCGATCACAGCTCACAATCTCTGTTTCCACTCAAGTAGTATCTAAAAACTATGTGAAGTGGTTGCCTTGTCTTTCTGGCCCCACCACGTAATTATACCTGCTGATTCAAAATCTAATGTTATGTCTGTAGACATCAGGGTGCAAATCATATACTGTACAACACACAGCGGAAAAGAGAAAAATGGCAACATATGATACAAGAATGTCTGTTCAGTAGTGTATGGTGCTAGCAGAAGTATGTATGTCAGCTTATCGTAGATGAACCTAGGGTTAGTGGTACGAAGTAGAGAGGGTGTGTTTATGTATGTGTAAGTGTATGGTGGGTGTTTGTGGGTTGGTGCAAATGTTTTAGTTACGAGGGGGGGAGGATACTGTACCCAGGTGCCACTAGCCTATGGCTCACCTCTGACCAAAAGACATATTTATGTATCCAAGTAAGGCATTTAGAAGGCATTTATTTGGGGTGGTTGAAGGATCTAAGTCCACCAAACGGACTGCTCCAAGGGACACTTGGAAGGTAATCTATAGCTACAGGTCTGCATAGCATGATGCTGAATAACTCCTGTTTCAATCAAAGCCAATGCAATTGTTTTTGCGACTGATAGTTTTTAAAAATCCCACAAGCAGGAGCATAAAAGTTCATGCTACCACTAAGGAGTGCAGCTGACGATTATTAATCCTGCTCCTCCAACTTTAACATTGGCATACAATGAATATAATGCTTGGTTGGTTCAGTTAGGAGTTATGGGTCCTGGTGTATTCCACCTGCTACACCAATGATAGTTGGTTCCTGTAAATGCTCTGTCAGATGCTGAAACTTCGTCTTCTCCAATATCTTTTTGAGAACAGAATGTTGTTAAGTAAACACACATCACATCGGATTACATGACCTCTCTGCTTTCCTGCTGGTCCTTAATTGTTTACACTGGTCCAGTCTGACCCTTTGTGACAACCTTTGTACCGGAATGGAGGGTAATTGCTCCCCCCTACCCCTGGGCTATGTTATAATAGAGCGTATTTTATATGGTCAGGTGTGTGCCTAAGGTTATTGGTACCTGGGGAAGATATATTTCATTGCCTTCCTTCCAGCTGCACAGGACACTACAGAGTCTCGGGTAAACCTGCAGGCTGCAAGAGATACAATTGACACCTCTTTCATACAAAGATGAAAGTCACAAGCACGCAAGCACTCAGTGTAGGTCTGTGTCTGTAATAAAGAAAGGATATAATAGAAACATAATAAAAGAGAAAGAGGGCATGTTCCCTATGCTCAACAAGAAATTACCTTAAATATTACAGAGCTGGTGAAATTGACCCCCCCCCAACAGATGATAATAAACATACTTTTAACTCTTTATTTTTTCTCCTGTACTCATGTGTTATTACATTTAATGACTGTATTGTATTATCATTAATATGTATTAATGCTTATGTTTGATGGGTGGAGACTACAGTACCCTTTTCCTTCCCCTCCCCTGTTTAATCTTGTTTATCCCCTTATTTTATTATTGTTGTATATTGCAAACTTTAATAAAATATATTTGAAAGAAAATGAAATTCCAAGAAAAACTTGAAATTGTGATAATAATATTATTAAATAACAATACAGCCATAAAATAATTTCACTATGATTTGCAATATTTTAAAAAACAGCACTAGAAATAATATCATTTTCTACTTTTGTATTATTGTAGCATGCAAGCTGAAAATCAGCTGCTAAGGTATATAAGATTTTTTTCTTTTTATTTTAGCTAGCTTCATTCTTACATGCAACACATCTGACAGTTATTATTGGGCTTTACCGCAGATCTTTTTGTATACTAGCAACACTCCTGGTTGCGGGGAAGTCACTGTGAAATAAATGCCAATGGTGGGGCCCCACCAAAGTCAACTCGCCCTTGGCCCCACACTCCACTAGGGATGACCCTGTATGCATGTGACATTGGTATTGCATTTGCTTATAAGAGATGGCATAACTAGCGGATATTCTCTATGATGTTCTGAACACTCTGCTGTTAGGGAATAATTCATGAAACCAAACATGAGGCACATATACAGTATAAGCAAAATATGCTAAAATATGCCCACCTAGGACCTACAAAAATACCATCCCTGTTCAATTGCATTCAGTGTTTTTAAATAAAATAAATAAATAAAAAAATGTATACAATGTTATTTAGTTCTCAGAGGTAATCTAAGTGAGCTGTGGCCCACTTGAACACAAAATGACTCATTTTTAATTGCTTCCGACAAACACTTTTCATTGGCGTTCTGTGCCAGTGAGCGATGCAGCACAGTAAATGTGTTGTTAATGCCAGCTAAGGTCATGTTATCCTGGAGGTATTAATGGTGACAGAGGGAAACAGAAACTCAATATCACTCACCCAGTTCAATGCACCCACAATAATCAGATTAAGATCAAACCATTCTGTCATTATGTAATGAAGCCACAATCTCATATGATAATAACACATAATAGCTGAGCGAAACTAGCAGCACAGAGACTGAATTCCTATGTTGGAAAAAAAAAATGTTAATAATAAATAATAAGATACTAAATAAGACAAAAAAGGCTATAACTAATACACTGAATATATAATTACTTTTTTAAATATGTAAGTTAAATAAGGCAAATATTGCAGGTACTATAAGAGTAAGTTTCCTACATTCTAAGAGAGGGTAGTTGCCCTTACTAGATGAATGCCTTAAATATACCACAGACCCAATTTTTAAGTGAGTATCTCTTGTATTTATACTAAAATTCCAGCAATGGTCATACCACTGTGGATTTGTTGGGTCTAGGCTACATTCTGTGGGTTTCCAAGACTGTTAGACGGAAAGGTAAAAAGGCATAGTCCATTACTTGCATCATTCATTGCCTTGATTTCTGCAATAGTTAAGTAAGGGGTATTTTTTTGTGGGATGGATGGAGAGATATCTAGTTGAAAAGGTTGAACAGCTAATAAATAGAACAATAAAGCCAGATGGTTTCTATCGTTCAAATGTTACAGGAAGTTAATGTGTGAATTTTCTGCTTTGTTAAAAAATTGATTCTATGAGATACTGATACTACATTTAGCTTAACCAACCTATCAAAATTTTGATGTCTATCTTTTTTTTAAAACAAATACATGATGTTGAGAAGCCAATTTAACATTCCATTCCTTCCTCTAGATTTTAGTAATATATCTGAATTTTCAGAAATCCTACTCAATAACACTGGAGCTACAGATCTAATAAATAATTCATGTAATACTTCTCATAAAAGCAGTTTAATGAAATGCCCCCCCCACTTGCAATAAAGCAAAAAAGTTAAAATACACTGCAAAGAAGAAAACAGGACTTAAGTGATTTAAGTAGTACACTTGCACTTGTGCTGTAGCAATAGAGGATTGAGAGGGTTCAGCTGCAACCAGTCCCAGGGGACCTCTGCATCTCATGTGAATGCATTGCTATGGACTCTGGGCATCATGGTATGACATTAGAACTTTGCATTTCAAACAGTTTTGGAGGACATCTGAGGGTGTGTAAAGCCGCCTCCTGCAATACATGGCTACTACTGCAACCAGGCAGCTAACAACCCTTCACCTCTACACATATGAACACACACACCATCTCCCAAGTACCCTGACATAAAAAATACCCTTATTAAACACTACCCTCATTGTGCTGCCCTGCAGCATACCTGTACCATTAAACTCAGCATTAAATGCCTGCTCCTTCCCAGCAATTATGGTTCCCTTCTCTAGTCTGTGGCATATGAAACAGGTAGGAGGCATTATACTCAATTACAGAAGTCCTACATGCTGGTAAAAAGGGGGCGATATTATTAGAAAATGATAGATAGAATAGTAGATAAATAGTACTAATCTGACAGAGCCCAGGGAAGTTGTGCCCCTAATTAATGAATAAAATACAAGTAGTCATACCTCATTTGTTGATCTCTAAGTCAACAGGGAGAGAGGATGTCTTCACCTTAGTGAGGACGAGAAAGGTCATTGAGCAAGCAAAAAAACCCAAACATATTTGCTTCCTGGGTGCCTTCCTAGGACTTCTGTTTGTACTCCTCACCTTCAATGCCATTAGGCTGTCTTATTCTGTATTTGATTCCCTGCTCATTGTTGCTTTTGAGTGATGGTCTTACATCTTTTCAGGCCTGTAGAGTAATCCAGAATATGTTCTGAAAAAAGTTGCTGTGGGCAGAGTTTTTCAGGTTATTTTTTCTCTGGACCCTATGGTTCTGCTGACGTTAACAAGCTAAAACAAGCTAAAACTATAGGATCGGAGGTCTCCTTCTGCCACAGTTCTCCATCCAAGGATCCACTTCATGGAGTAACCACATACCCCCATTTTTAATCTTAATGAAATGTCTGTTAGTCTCAATATATATAATTATGATGTTACTTCCTTGATATTGTGTTTTGCTCTGATTATATATATATATATATATATATATATATATATATATTGTGACAAACCCTATAGCATGAGGGCCATACATGTCACTTTTAGGGGTCCTAAGCACAGTCCTCTAGGGCAATCAGAGTCAAGAACAGCAGCCTTGAACAAAACAGCACTTTATTTTAACTGCTTAAACCCCAAAAACCAAATCATAAAAATAAAACCTAGCTCCCAATTGGAGCCCTCTCTAACTGAACTATGCTGGTCCAGACTGACCAGCCTAATCACCCACTACCTCAACCTCCCAGCCAGACCCAGCTACACCAGGCTCTGGAAAACCTCCCCCAGACAGCACACAAAATGTCCAGGCAGGTATTGCCTTGCTTGGCTCAGGGATTGTCTTCTTCAAGGCCTCTCCTTGCCCTGGGAGCACAGGGAACCTCCTCTTCCCCCAACAGTCTCCCTGAGTATCAGGCTCCAGGGGTTTTTAATGTCCAGCACCTGTGCCTGATGCCGGCCCCATAAGAATCCCGGACCGGATCCTGCAGATTTCTTGCCTCCTGGAAAACCCGGCATGGAATTTCCACAAAATGGGGAAATGGAGCATTGGCCCACCCTGCTCTCCAATTGCTCCACCCCAGGGACCCATGTTTATGATCTGGATAGCACCTGTACCCAAATGCCACACTAAGCATCTCCCTGGGGTTTATACTGTCACAATATATATATATATATATATATATATATCATAAAACAGCTGACTATATTGCATGTAATGTATTCTGGTTCACTTCATGCTCCATGTTTTACCATGATTAATTTAACATGTCATGGGATGTCATGTGTTTTTCACACAGCTGGATCCTGTGTACTTGATATAATTGCGGGCACATTCCCTTAATAATGATAATCTTGCCAGAGCAAAATAAATCGTCTTTATTTGGGAACCTGGCTGCCAACATTTCAATAAGGAATAGAGATTTACATTAATATTTGCAATCTATTCCCTAGGCATCCCTGTTATGTTGTTGCATTGTAAAAAGTAATTAAAAAAAGCATGTATACAAACAATGAGTCCTGTCAAATGGGCTAGCATCTGTAGTGGTCTCATACACAAATATCATACATTTTTTTTCCCTTACATATTGTTTTATAATGGCTTATTTGGGCTGTTATATAGCGGGGAGCAGTTGTGATGTCACAGCTTCTGATCCATGAATGCCAGCCAGGATTAAGACTTTCTACCAGCATGTTGGAACTTTTGTGTAGCAACACAGGTTACCATGCTGTCGATCATACAAAACAATCAGCATATCTGGGAACTTTTTTTGGCTTCGGCTACCCAGTAGGAGAGCCCTGTCTTCCCAATCTGTCATGGCCCCCCACATTGTTCCTCATGGCCTGTTACCCTCTACTGAGCCTTTGGAGGCTTTAAGATCCAGATTCACGTGCATCCATTCTGGAGATTGGGGCAGTGGGAGGTATGTGGGGCAAGACAAAGGGTACATAGTGACCCTTCCCTTTGGTTTGTACTGGGCCCCAAGATGTCTGGCTGTGGCCCTGGTTCAGATAGCATACACTTTTTAAGACTATAAACAGCATGAAGGGAAATCCAGCCTAATATGGTACATTGTCTACAGGGGAGAGCTGGCTAGCTGTAGTTAGTGAATGGGCTTTCAACACAAATAGTGGGAGTACTACAGAATGGGAATACTGCAAGAATGTAGGGAATTATTGCTGCTGTGATTGAGAATTTAAACATATTATATACGTCATACTAAACAAATAACTATTATTATTATTTTGATCATTCCCATTACTAACATAGCTAATCACACGCTTTCTAGTTGTTTTCTGTTTCTTGATTTTAAAGCTAAATCAGGTTTACCTAATCTTAAGTGTCCGAACCAGTGCAGTGAAAGGGTTACTACGTTTGTATGCATGCATTATGATGTAGTCAGCTTAAAATGCAGACGGGGAGATTCAGCTGTGGGATTTGAATAGATTAATTTGCCCATGCAGCAACTAAGCAGCTGTTGAGAAGAATTTAAAAGATCTGTGTATGGAATTGATTCATTGATTCAGGGCCATGGTTAAAGTCACAATACAGTGTACTGTCAGGCAGGTTTCATATTCAATAAGCACCACAAGACAATTTGTCATGGGGTGGCATGTCAGGATTTGCTGGGGTAATGCTAATAGATGTAGAGATTAGACAAAATTAATTTATTAAACATTTAATTGATAAAACAGCGTGTAATTTGCTTTGCAACTCATGTTAACATTCAACACCGTTATATGTTTGGGAGTACAGGGCTCTAAAGTGCACTAGCTATGATTAATGTATGTAGGTTTTCGTGAAACATTTTAATGGGCTGTTTTTTTGATAAAATGACCTTCAGGAGTGTATAATATAAAAAAGACCAAGCTGTATGCATTACATATTTATGTATCTAGGATTAGTTCTGCCAGTAGTAAGAATTCAAAATATGGAGAGATGAATGATGATGAAAATCAATTGAGTCATACGCAGAGATACCCTGAAACTAGCCAGCAAAGCATCAATTCAAAAATGGATTAAATATTTAAAAAGAAAAATGAACAAAGAGTAAAAAAGACTTCATACAGGTTTACAATGTAAAATTATGAAAAAGCAGAAAATAAATGGTTGCCAAGGACATAGGAAATTAAGGATAATAAAAATATAAGGGCTAGGGGTAAGAATGGAGTGCAAAAATTGTAATGCATTATTAGTGTCTGGTTATCTGTGGAAAATGTGGAAATTCTAAAATCATCATTTTGGTTTTGGCATTATAGAGAATGATGAC
Organism: Spea bombifrons; assembly: GCF_027358695.1. NCBI lineage: Eukaryota > Metazoa > Chordata > Amphibia > Anura > Pelobatidae > Spea > Spea bombifrons. Next base: position 29,211,835 of record NC_071087.1, on the reverse strand, counting down.
CTATAATGGTCATTTGAGGTTGGTTTTGTTGAACAACTCTATAGGTTCTACCCACTAGTAGTGTTGGCCACAGGTAAATGGGTGGGTGCAGGTCATACCAAAGAACTTGTATGCTCCGGCTACCCGGAACCTACCCTCGCAGGATGCGGCCAGGACTGCCCACTGATGTCAGGAAACAGGCTAACCTCGCAGGAAGCACCACCGTTTAAAGAGGAAATGGGCAGGGTGTGGGGCGTGTCAGGACCCCGCTCCCACAACCCGGAGGATTCGGGTGTTGACCTGGAGAACTGGAGAAGCGGCACTTCTTTTTGGAGTTCTCCGGGTTAGACCCGGAGAGTTCCTAGCTATACAGCTACAGAATCTGCTGGCACAAGTGAAATGTAATATCATTTAATATGCTACTTTTTAGTCAGAAAAGGGCATTTATAGTAATGAATATTTTTGTTTCCACTGTGTGAGTCTGTAGCTTTGGCCTCATACTGTCCATAAATGAGGGATGTTGCTTCCATGACATCATAAACTCAGAAAAGCTATTTAAACTAGGATTACAAGCTCAACTATTTTTTCAGGACATAGAAATTCCACATGTTTCTGACCAGAATTTACATATGTTGGTCAGCAACATGTGAACTGTATGTGTATTCGGGGAAAAAAAATGATGATGTGTTACCTTAATTTTAGTACTTTTACATAATATTTAATGATAATGTATTGAAGAATCTAACCAGTCATGAAAAATGTATATTCTAAGCCTGTGTAATGAAATCACCATTGCCTTTAAGGTCCCATTTTCATACCCATGTCGTGAGTTTAATATCTATTCAATGTGTTCTAAGGGCTTGTATCTATGACAATGGCAATTTCAAACTCTTGTAACTTCTGGAATTTATATTACGTTTAATGACTTTTTATTAGGTGATGAGACAGTAAGTTCTACTGAACCCTATTATTTCCATTTAAGGGGATGCTTCAAGATTTTAATGCAAATGATGCCCTATATGCATTTGCCCCTTTGTCCACGCTTTCGGCTAAACATATCTCCTTGCACGTAAGTTCCAGCACTGGCTCAGTGAACTCTTCAAGCAGCCAATCAGTGACAAGAATTGTTGGATCATGGCGAAAGAGGGCTGCTGCAGCTGCAAAGTTGTGGGATCTATCTCACGTAAGTGCTTTTTTGGTTTTTAAAGATGCATATTAAAGTTTGTACTATGTGCCCAGATGCAGTCATGCAGATTACATTGTAAAGTGATCACTAATTAACATGGTTGAGGGGGAGGCAACACTGTTACAGAAACAGAACATTATATTATTAAACAAATGGAAAATATTTGTTCATTTGTGAAAAAAATAGTACAGACTATAATCACATCATGGCTTCCTCCAGCCCTGTCTCATGTGATCAGTATGGCAAATGCAGTCCATGTAGCTACATCATGCAGCCATCAGCCTGGTTGTGGGTGTCCTCCATAAAAATCAATCATAGCTGAGGTCGCTTCCCTTTTAATCTTAACAAGACAGAAGTATGTGTAGGTCGGACTCATGTGTGTATATACATGTGTGTGTATATACATCTAAGTGTGATGAGACTAAGGTAATGTGTGTGTAATCATGTGTAGATTCTGGAATGTTCAAATTGTAGTATGATGAAGATTTGTTGTACTTACACATATTTATATTATATTTTGTATGTCTTAAGTGACATTGAGTCATATACACATGTATAAAAAAAAACCATCAGAGATTAGATGCTTAGTGATTGGAATTATCGTATGCTTGAGTATTCAAATTCGTTTGATGCATTTGCATTAAGAAGAACACTAAAATGTTAGTATTTTTGAAGTTACTTTACCATTGTAGTTTCAGCAATTGAACCAAAGCTGTTTACAAATATGTTGCATGTGACATTCACAGGGGGCCCTGTAATGAAAAGATATAAAATGAATCCAACAAAATCTAATGTTTCTACAAAGTAATTAACATCAACAATATTATAAGGTATTTCTTCAACAAAACATGTGCCACTGGAGAAGAAAAAACAAACAAACAAACAAAACATTTTACACTAAGCAGTAACCCACAGTTTGCAGCTCAGATTTTGTTGTTGTTTCTTTTACAGCTAATAACTTTCTTGCAAGCTACACATTTTTAAATACTTTTGGGTTGGTTTGCAGCAAATATTTATTTTATATATTTGCCTGTTTAAAAATGTTCTTTATATTTTTTTATTACTTCATTTTTGTATTTTCTGCCATGACATTTTTTTCCAATTCTCAGAATCCTCCAGTAGTGTGGTAGTTGATATTAATTGTACATTCAAATGTGATTCCTGCTAATAACTACCTGTTTCATTGTGGTTTCAATTCTAATTGCAACTTTTCAGGCTGCAATATATTGCAAAATATTATATATTCAGAAGAGTAATGAGTTTGGGTAAGCCATTGTGTATAAGAGCCACTACCACATATATTAATTAATTGGCTCATACTAAGCAGAAAAGCATTACAGTCTGTCCCATGTAAACCTGCGCCACCATCCAATCACAAACATGTGTACAAAATTTATTCTGAGGTCATCTTGACCTGACAATCCAACTAATTGTAAGATAAAGCACATAGCATACATTACCTTTAAAATTTGGTCTGATTCTTGCATCATAACCAGATGTTCTGCCCATCAGTTTGTCCAAAAAATCAGATGGCGACATTGGAGGACTTCGGGATCGAGCACTGTCTGTTTCTTTTGTTGTAACCAAACTAAAAAAAAGTCAATAATACTAAATGAACAGCTTATACAGTGAAATCCAAATAAATATTTGTAAAAGTCTCTGTACTTAGCAAATTATATTTCCTATGTTCCAGAGTGTGCTGAGGACATCATTATACATATACACTTGAATGCAACTGTTACACCAAATAATATAGCCTATAAAGCCAAAAATGTCTGAAAATACTAGTTTGTTCCCATGGCATGGTTATGAGAACAATATTGAGGTTGTTCTCTGCCTTCTTGCTCATAGGAACCATTCATTGAAGGTACAGAGATCTTTTCTACTAAATGGGTGGACTAGAGAAAGTATGTCAATTGACTGAGGTGATTTGGTGCTTCCTAACACTAGATCATCTGGGAGAGGTGTAGAGCCCATGGGCCAATTCAGGTACATTTGTAGGCAAAACCCATGTAGTCATTTAAGCAGTTACTATGAAAATATCCTATTTCAAAGACTGGACATTGCACAAAAAAATATATAAAACTAATCCTCCAGATTAAAGAAAGAGACATAGGAGCAGCAGTATGACACTGGGACTGACCAAAAACTGACAGACAGATACATCCAGCCACTTGAAAACAGGACTGAATTTCCCCCAAAAAAGTTAAAGAATTGACCACCCCAGAGTAAGGAAGGAGATTGAGGAACTAAAGCAGCAGTAGTAATAGTAGAACATGTGGCCTGGGCAGGCACTGGCAGATGGACACATGCAGCCAATTGGTGCAAGATTGAATTTCCACAATCTTTCCCCTCAAGTTTAGAACCAAAAAAATAAGAATGTATTCTCCAGAGGAAGGAAACAGACTCATCCAGCCACAAGACATAACCCCTCCAATGTTGTAAAGGATAATTGATCCCCAAGGAAGGAAGGGCATTGAGGTGTAGGACAGGGCACAGGGTAGACACTGGCAGACTGACACATCCAACTACATGACTGAACCCCCAATCATAGAAAAAGTAATCAATCCCCCAGAGTAAGGACGGGCATTGAGGTGTAGATGCAGGGCACAGAGCAGGCACTGGCAGACTGACACATGCACCCACAAGACCGAATCCCATCCCCCGTATTTAAACATAAAGTACTGATAACCCAGAGTAAGGAAGGACAGATGCAGGGCAGGGTACAGGGCAGGCATTGACAGACACATCCAGATTGTACAGGACTACATTTCCCCTAATATTAGGAACAAAGAAGAATAAACTCCCAGAGTAAGGAAGGGCACAGGGCATGCACTGCCAGACAGCGATATCCAGCTACTTGGTACAGAACAAAATTTCTCCAGTATTAGAACACTTTTAATAATGACCACCCCAGAGATAGTATAGTAGCAGCAGTTGATTTTGGCCTGGACAGGCAATGGCATATTGAGGACCTTGATGCTGGACTGATTTTCCCCAATATCCAAAACAAAAAAAGAATTGATCACCTCAGAGTAACTCATACCAGTTTGCCAGTAAACAAAACACCTAACAAAGAAATTACTGGAAGAGAATCTAAATCCAAGTCACGGCCATTGACATTATCAATGGCTATATGTATTTCTACTTGTGCTCAAGGCAGAGTAAGACCCACTTCTACTGCAAGTGTTGACCTTCCCTCTTCTTACATTTTTTTTCTGGCCCAAACATAGATCTGTTGCTATCATCTGACGATGCATGGCCATCCTTGCTCTGGGAAGTTAGAAACATTGCAGTGATGGTTGTGCTTGTGTTAGTGGTGACACCAGTGACAGTTGCGGTGGCATTTCTAGTTGTTTTTTTCCTTGCTTCACTATAGAATGGCTTACAAGCAATCTTCACTTTGATCCCACCAAGGTATCAGACACGTCTATTAGTCCTAGGTAGTAATTAAAATCCTGGTAGTTCTGACTCTGAGCAAGAAGGCTTCAACCTACTTGGGACTGGAATACAAGGGGTCATCTGACTACTTTTTCATACACACCTATCGCCGCCTCTACCCAACTAACAAAAACTGGAATCATTCTGTTTCCAAATCAACTGTAGTCACCTGTAAAAATGGGAAAAGATACCCTGGCCTATCTAATTTGCCACCAATATTAGTGATTTATTAATTATTTTGTTGTCCACAAACATGCTGCTGTCTTAGTAAATTCTACTTAGGAACAATAAGAACTTAAACATAGTCATGCTGTTCACAAGCACGGTCAAATGCCTAATTTATAAACCAATATTTATCAATGAGTATAATAATTGCTTTGTGTTGTCCACAAACTCGAGGTTTTGCTTGTGACGTAAATTTACTACTGCGTGCCCTGCCTAATGTGTAACCAATATTTAATTGTGAATGCAGTTGTCTTTAACCCAATTCAGAAACAGTGTTTCAAGAACTAAAATACACTCTGTGCATTGCACGGTCCTGTGCCCTGCCCTGTCTAATCTATCAGCAATATAAATGATTTATTGCTTTGTGTTTTCCAAATATAAAAGGTCTAGTCGGTGGTATAAGTGTGTTACTAAAGCACAGTAGAAAAATGGAAATGCATGTAAAGAATTCGGTCCTAAATTTAATTTTACATTGCAAAGCGGGCCAAACATAAATAAATCAATTATTAGATGAAAATAATAATAAAAAAAAGATCTTAATAAAAGTCCTAAAACGTCGACTTACTGTAAGCAAGTACCTGTAAGTTTGAACAGTTATTAAAGTGACCTAGGGGAACAGCACCAGGACAATCAATTTGATTAATTTATGGAAGGCTAAGTGCAAACATCTTGCACTGTAATAATTAATATATATATGCAGCTGTCAATATCATGCAGAAAAGCATAAGAAATTCCACAAAAACAATACCATACCTACTATTTGCGTAAAACCATTAACTTTGTAGATATAAACCACAAGAAATTAGATACACAAAATACCCTGTTAATTAAATGTAACATATAACACTACTTGTCAAACACAACAGGATAACACTTTACATTTAGGCTCTGTTTAGTCATTGATGGCTGCATTGAGAATGCATCAAAATCAGCAGTTGGAAAGCTTGTCAGTCAAATATTCCATCATTATTATGCCATTTCCTTTTCTGCCACAGGATTACAAAGGATCAAATGAAAAAAAAGAAAAGGGCATTAGACTACAGGGAATCTAATCCAATGTTTAAATTCAGTGACAGTAAATAACTGTACACAACAAAAAGCTTTAGCTAGCTAGCTAGCTAGCTAGCTAGATAGATAGATAGATAGATAGATAGATAGATACTGTGCATATTTCATATGCATTATGAATATACATCAATTGTTAGGGCTCTTTTTGCCCCAAGAAAGGCAAGAAACCACAATCCTAGCTCCCACTTGGGACTATAACTAAAGAATACGTTTTCTAACTATATGGTAGGACGACAAGTCTGTTGTTCCAAGCTGAAAAATAAAAAGCACAAAATGCAGGCTTCAATTTATAGCACGATTCCAGACATTCTAACACTCAACCAATGAAGAGCAACTGCCCCTTTCCATTCTTTCTTTAGTGTGAATGGGAAAGGCAGCTGCTCTTCATTGGTTGCTGTCAGGTGAGCCCCTTGCCGGCGACCAACAGAGTCGGTCTTACCGACCTTTAAATCCTGGAGCGATCCCACGGATTCCCGTATTAACTCCTGCTATACTATGGAAGACTTGAAAACCACCAGAAAACGATGAAAAAAACATATATGAAGAATGTATACGAATATTCGCACAAAACAAACATAGGAACGGGTGAATATTCATAGAATACGAAGATTTTTTTTCACGAAGATGAACGCTAAGACAAACAGGAAGAGTTCGCCAGCACCCAAGTCTACTTGAAACCATGGAACATTTCTTATATGTGTTTTTGTTTTATTAAATTTTCATATTTTCAACCTTATTTCCCAACATTAACAACTCAACAAATGAAAGACAGACAAAATGTAACAGAGACTCTTCTTAATATGCATTAAGATATAGAACATTTGACCGCAGCCATGGCGTATGTGCCTTAAATGCCTTATAAAAGCCTCTTATAGTCCTAGTCTGAACATTCAGGACACGTTCTGAATAAAAAAATGGCCTTTCTGAAACAATCACTTTCAAAACAAATAATGTAAACTGAAACAGCAATTTAAAAGTAACTTTTATTGTTTTCCATTGAGAGGATGAAACCAGGGAGCTAATTATGGCTATAATATAACTTAAGAATATCAGGGAATGCTGTTGTTAGTGATATAGTGTGACTGCAAAAATCAGCTCAAGGCTTGTTCACCTCCAACATATTAACAGCAAAAACCTGGCTAAAAAATAAATCTACCATCAACTCTAAGTATAATCAAAGCAAGTTATGAAAAACAAATCAATATCTGGAACGGCGAACAGAGAAAATCATATATTGAGCTCTCGTTTTAGACCCACAGAGTAGGATCTAAAGTCTGATGCTTGCTTTGCGTCTTGGCTTCAGCAGGGGAATGTGTCAGGCTGTTTGTTGCCTGCTGATGTCTCCTTCTGTACTGATTTTACCCGTCTTCAGTAATAATGAGGAACAAATGGTATTTAATTGTATCAGTTTCTAGGTGCTAATCTTGTCTCTCTAGCCCTGGTTTGAACCTTTTTAATAAACACAATACAAGTAGGCACTGCCTTTGATACATATTCAGATGTGTCCTTGACCATATTACCAATAAGCACAATATCTTAAATGCATGGAACAGAGTCTATTTAGCAAAAGCAACCCAATATTATTTCACAATGTAAGGACTGTAATGTTTGTGAAAAACTGAAAATAGATTACTTTAACATAAAAAGTCCAAAAACAAAATAGAAAATAGATACTTTTCAAATGATTAATTTAAAGGTGATTTGGTTTGTCTCCTAAAACTTGTTTTTTAGTCTTGTTTTTTAGTGTTTAGATTTGGGGACAGAGTGTGCATTTTCTAAAACAAATCAATAGTCATTATCCTTTTCTGCGTATTAAGAATAATTATTGCACTTCATTGACTAAAAACATGAATAATGGTTTCATTTGTCCTTTGAAAGAAATCAGTTTTTTTATAAGTTTCAGAAATGTTATCACTATTTACAATATAATTATTCATACAATTAAGAAGGAATTTCCATCTACACATCTTGAATCACATTCATTTATTAATACACTTATTAAATCATGCACCTACTGAAAACAGGAACAGGAAAAATCATTTTTCCCATACACATACATTTGGTTTCTAATGCATAGAGCCAGCTAGTTTTATTTGGTATACTGAAATATTAAAATGAATGGATAGGTGTTTATTGGTTTTTCAATAGGTTGTGTGTATATATATATATATATATATATATATAGTGTGGGTTCGGGTTTTTCTTCAGGGACACACTAAACAATTACGCTGCACGTATATAAAAATGCCACGGCGTTAACCAAAGGGGCAACCATGTTGAGTCGGCCTCTAGAACTGCTGAGCTGACCTGCAAAATACTTAGTGGGCTTGTGCCTTTTCATTTAGTTTCTTACTAATTAGTTTTCAGGGAACTAAATTAGTTTTCTGTCCTTTTGTTTCGGACAAAATTCTGAGGCTTTTTTTTAAAAGATTAATTTTAAAGTAATCTGACATAGGATTTTTTGAGTATACATATCGTTGGCATTGCAATGGTTAAATATAGCTGTTTTTTTTTCTTTTGCTGTAGGTAACCATTTGCATCCTGTCCTTAATTGTTTCCTCTGGAGTTTGCCTTTGCTAATAATTAATAAGGAGCTCCCTTTGGATTTATTTGGCTTTGAATGCTTGACACGTGTACCCACTTTGAACCTTAACCACAGTTTCTGGGAATGCTGCCAAAAATGCTAGTCATGGGTTGTTTAAGCTTCTATGACCCCAGATATAGCAATATTTTGCAATTACTGGCAACCGTCCCAGAAAATGTGTTAGAGGAAGAGATAACTCATCTGTAGCAGGCAAACAAACTGTCTATCTCTGTCCAATCTCAATTACCACTACCCAGAACAGAATACATTGAAAGAATATAAAGAAGGTAGAGGGAGGAACCAGCAGTGGAATAAATGCTGCTGACTAGATTCTGTATGATCTCTGGGCTAAAGGTAATGTTTTAAGCTAAGAAATATGCCTGCCCAAAATGTGCAGTCTTAAAAAGTGAAGAAATTGACTTCCACCTCCGAGCCTCCTAAGGGATCTGAAGAGTGAAATCTTACAAATAAATGTATCCAATGCTATTCAGAGTTAATGGCATGTAGTGCTTAATAATGGGGATTATGGGGATCTTTTTTTTCTTAAGAAATATTTATATGCATGAATTAAAGGGACACTCCAGCCATCACAAGCACTTTTATGCATGTGGTAACTGAGAGGTTCACTTGAATGTTCATGCTGTCCTGCTTGAAAATACATGCTGGGATTCTGCAGGATCTCCTCCTAAGCATTTACCTCTTTCCACATGCACATCTTCTGGCATGTAATATCCTTCCAGACAGTCAGCTCCAGTTCTGCTTTAGCGAACGCTTCAGGCAGATGTCTAATGAGACTTTCATGTGCATGCATGAACACAGAGGGGGCAGGGAGCTGCAGCTCTGGACTACTTTTATATGTATTCATTGTTCAGGTAGATTCGTGGAACACTGGAGTGTCCCTTTAACTGTTTTGATCATATTTTGATCGTAGAGATTTATTTTCTTCTACTTTATTTTTGTATATTAATAGAAATCACCTAAGAATACAGATATCCTTATATTTTAGATTGGTTATTGGCCACACAGTTATTCAGAAAACAGCAGACCTGGCTAAAATGGGAAGGTTATTAAAGATAATTAATAGAGATTCTTAAAAACCTATTTATTTAATGGACCGGAACCTTTTGTGCAGCAAGTCTATAATGGAGTGACCCTGAGCACAATACATTCTCATCGAAAATGACCTTTTTGGGTCTGATGTATTTTTATAAAGTAAACGGAAGTCATTAGATATAATCAACAGCATGAAAAGATAAACTTAAACAGCCAATATAAAAGAAAGGCAATTTATCATTTGTGAAATTGATGACAATTATTAATAGCACAAGGACCATTGCAGATATATTTGCCATAGATACAGAATGTAAATACACTGAGGAACTATTAGGCAACAGCTATTTTTTAAGTATAGTTTTAGTGAAATATCACTAAATGAAATCCATGCGTAGAACTGCTTCCACTTTGGCTTCACTGTACTCCATCTAGTCAGTGTATGGCTCCTCGGGATCTAAATATGGTTAATGCTGAGTATTTTATTCTATTATTCTATATATTTTCCTACTCTAGGCAAAAAAGTCCTGATTCCGTGTCTCACTGAACTCTATGATGTCATTATATAGCGCAGCCAATTAGATCCAATATTGAATGTGTGTAAAGGCATTACACAAAGAATCTCCCTGGTCCCTTCCCCATCTAGCCTACCGAATCTACGTAGCATCACAGGGGTTAACGGAAGCGGAAATCCGTAGGTTCGCCGTCAGGAGTTAAAGGGCTCTATTGGTCACCTGCAGGGGCCTCAACCATCAACCAATTGCCGCCGCCATGTTCGTATTTTCGGTCTCCCCATTCAGAGAGTTAAAGGTCCGTACAAGCGACTCTATTGGTCCCTGGTGTACGTCATTGGTTGATGGCAGAGGAGACCCCTGCAGGCGACCAATAGAGTTGCTCGTACGGACATTTATAATCCTGACACCAATGCTGCTGCATAGAGGGTACCGCTTTAACCCCGTATTAACCCCTTCTACAAAAACACACAAAAAAACCACGAATATTCGCCTGAACCAAACACAGGAAGGGGTGAATATTCGTGGAATACGAAGATTTTGTTCCCCCACAAAGATGAAAACGAAGATGAGTACGAAGAGTTGGCCGGCACCCAAGTCTACACCTAGAATAAATCTAGAAACTGATGTGGAAACCTATTTGTAACTTCCTTCTTATATAGTATATAAACACAAGAAATCAGGCAAACACAAACAATACAGAGCAATGTGGGCTGGAGAAGGAGGAAAATTCTCAACGTTTCACCATATATGTCAAGGGATACAGGTGGATTATACAAACGCTGATGTTTAGCAAATGATTATATGAGAGCTCGAGATTCTATGTTACACATTTGCAATAATTGCAAAAAATAAATCAAATTAGCAATCTCATTGGAGATCTGATTCTTTTTAATTTAATTTATATTTTTCATATTTTCTAAAATGAAAAAAAGTGGCTGGGGTTTTAGGTGGATATTCAGGATATAGTAAATTTCAATGATTACCTAAGTACGTGTTCGTTAAAGAATCTGTCTTATTCCCCTAAGAAACTCAAGTCTATAGCCCTATTTCATCCTTGCAACACTTTCTAACAGCCCTACACCGTTTAGTGTTACATGAAAGTAATAACTAGGGACTTTTGTAACTGTTATTCTTGATCTTTGTATATTTATTTATTGTATTAATAATGCTTGCTTATAGAACTGTGTTAGCTCATGATAGTGTTTAGTGTTTCGCTAACAGTATGTTAGACTCACCTGTCCAAGTCGGATGGAGCTGGTATTAAAGGTGCTGGCCACTTAGACAAGGCATTATTTGTACTCTTTATTATGTTAGGCAAATTAACTGTAGCAGATCTGTCATTTTATTCTATCCTCTGATGATTCGATCACATTAAAAACAGAGAACATTTTAAGAAGCTTTTTCAGTTTCTATAGCAACAGCCTATTAGTGCCAGATTTTGTGTCACGTGACAGTTACGTGTTCCTTGCTAAAATTATAAATTTATGATTGAGGGAAAAATGTACATTATTACAGGGTTATTACAGGGTTTTAAGGCTTCCAAAAGCCTTAAAATAAGAAGAGTAAGTGGAACAACAACTTTAATGAAGAAAGATAATGCCATAGATCTCGGTTTCAAAATTCTTATTCGGTGCATCAATATCTATAACTATTGTTTTATGTTTCCTCATTGACCGTTCCCCTACAACAACCTTTTAAGGTAAGTTTTTAAATACTGGTGTATGTTCCTGTGATTGTGGAAAGGGAAGATCATGTCCATGTCCACTCAGAGCTGTGTCTAAGGAAGTTGATTCACTGAAGAGGCTATGATTGTCCATGCTACAGTCCCAAAGGGGATATCATCATCGCCAGGCCCTTATGGTCTTTACTTTTCATTATGGTCAATGGATGCTGTACTTACAAACACTCCATTCTAAATCCTTGCAACATACTCGTTGAAAACTGGAGTAGCTCTGTCAATGCAAAGCTGGCTGGCCTTCCTCAGAAGGTCAGACCCTGAGGGTCTTATGAAGGTTATAATAGTGTAATATCACTCACTCTGCTCCTAGAACTGATACCCGGTCTGTAACATTGATGTGAACTTAAAGACCTGATGATTTTATCTTAGCTTATCCTATTTTTTGACTGATGGAATGATCAGAAATAACACTCAAGGCCATTGATCATCTAATATTCCTAATCACATCTATATTATGCACCATGGCAAAAACGTCTTACAGATATCTCTGGATCAAGCAATACACAATAAAGTGGTACAAGCTGGTACCACATAATCTTGCATAGCCAGGCTTTCTTATGTTCTTAAACTATGTATTTTTGCAAAAGCTATACAATTTTGCTCCACATATTTTCACATGTAATCTAGTCATTAAAGTCCACATCTCTCCAGACTTTCATAGGTTAGCACCAGAATCCAGTTGTACTTAAAGCACAGCTTATACTGGGAAAATCCTCCCCAGCCTAGACAACACATAATTTAAATGTAATACACAAAGCAATGTCATTCAAATATGATAAATACACTATGAAATATTAAGAAAAAGGGTTTCTAAAAGTAATTCCTTAGAAAATTATACTTTGGTTTTCCATAACTATAAACCTTTCCATGGATCAAGTCGTTTTTATCTTTCCTTTTTAATGCTTATTCCGGGAAATAAATGATTGTATAGCTTCTGATTTATGTTAACTGTGTGGACCGATAGTATTGATTTTGCACCCTGATTTATGACTTTTTTAACCAGGTTTGCTGACGGATGTTTTTTTTTTTATGTTACTCCATCAATTCAATAAAACTCTATGCATAAAACTTCAAAATCTTAGTTATATTTTTTTGTTTGAGATTGGTCTCTTCAATTAAATCTTTAGACTCTATTTAAGATTGTAATGAACCTACTTTTAATGATTTATTTTAATTTTTATCCTGATTAGTTCAAAAAGTACATATGTTTTTGTCAAATATACTAAATAAAATCCTTCCAAATATTAGCATACATAAATTGCTGTAATATGCTACTAGTGATCAAGTCACTTGTAAATTATATTAAGGAGGAACATTTTAGAGATTTTATTTTAAAAGTGTTTTTTGTTTGTTTTGTTTTTGGAATGTAAGAATATTACTGGAACTGACCTATGGTCAGATTAAAGAATTACAATCCCAGCCAATGTGGGTTTGGACTAGAGGCTCTCTTTGACCTTGAACACTCTGTATTACCTTCCTGCACCTGCCTCAGCATTAGACTATATAGCCACTGAGGCATTAATTCATTTCACATTAATTATTCAAAGGCATTACTTGATAGCATTATAAAAATGCACACTGTGCATAAAGTAAATAATTATTTGAGAACAATACATGTTTAAAATGTGTTATGATTATAGACATGATATATATATATATATATATATATATATATATATATATATATTAGATGTGAGATAATAAACCACATTATGTAATTACATTTTATTGAAGTGTTCCAATCTAATTAAACAGAATTGTTTAACCTATGATTGAAAATAAATAATAAAAGAGCTAAGTGCTCTCTTAATCAAGGTTGGTTGTGGTATTGATTTTTGTTACCCTGACTAGCAGATGGTTTTTTATTTGCAACTCTACTATAAATCTATGTTTAGTAGATTCATCTGTGTTACCACCTGATGGTATCTTGCTGTACTGAAAAACAAATTACACTTTTAGTATAATTGATACCACTTTGCCCAGGATAGAGAATTACATTCACAACTTTTTAATTTTTATATTATCCAAAGCATCCCTGTAATAGCAAACCTAGAAAGTAAGCATTGCCACATATTATTATTTTATGAGATATTGTTTAATAGATTACAAGTGTATCAGCTATAACAGTGGTAACTTCCTTATGTCCTATAAACTGCATGCTGCCTAATGATTCATGCATACTGTTCCACTTGTTAAACTGAATCCACTAATAGCTTATGCATAGTAGGATTCAATTACATTTGCTTTATTTCTAATAAATAAACATTACAAAACGTGTATATTGACTTTGAGCTACATGCCACATTTGTAATCCTTGTGGGAAAATCAGACAAATCCGGTACTCCAGCAAATCTGGACAACAACTCCCATCATATTCAGCCAACCAAAGGCTAACTGCTGGTAGGATCTGACAACCACTGGGGTTCTTCTGGTGAGACAGAAATCCCCCTACCCGTTGATGTGGCACTTAATTTACAGTGATTACACAGTAACCATGTATTCAACAAATAGAATGTACATGACCAACAAGAAAGTGATCACAATTCTGATACAGCGTTCTCAGATCGCCTTAAAATTCCAGCATTTGTTTAATGAAAAGTGAGTTGGACTTACAGTACCTGAGTAAGAGTGCAGCCTCCCAGAAGTAAAACCCTGAGACAGCTGTTAAAATACACTTGGTCCGAGCCATGCTTTGCTGGGAGATGCTGGGGAATTCGAATCATCAGACAGATGATGAAGAAAAGGCAAGCGATGTAAAGGGCGTACAGGTTTCAGCACCATGGACAGCTTTCCACGCACGGGCTTCCCTGTAATCCCAAGCAACAGCCCAAGAGTCCTCAGTGCACTTCACCAGATCCCTTCCATATTTCACGCAGTTGATGGATTTGTAGATAAAATGCCACTAAACATAGAATCAAATCGAAAAAAATAACATAAAAATAAACATTAAGCCAAAAAAGTATCCAGTCCTCTTAGATTCAGCTGCATTCCTATACACTGAAATGTAGCAAAGCCTTGGTAGAAGGATGGGCTCCAGACCAGGGGCTGGATCAAGGCGTGTTGGTGAAGAGCCAATGAAATCACGAATTAATGTGGAGAGAAATAGTAATAGTAACCCTTTAAACGCCACAGCTGCATGCAGACTCAGGGGATGTTATCAAAGTTGCCCTGCATGACCAATAAGGGCTTTCCTTTTGCATGCTGACCTATTAAATGAATAAGAAACTGCTCTAGCGTTTTTCCAGCCTGACATGACATTATGTGATTAGTGATTTGGGTTGATGTCACTCCTCTGTTTTCACTATCCCTCCCCTCTCTAGAACACAAAGGAGGGCTGTTTGAAGCTCAGCACAATCAATCAGTGCTCTCTATCGAACAGCAGAAGCAAACTGCTCACACTGCCTGCTCAGAATGCAGAAAAGCCATGCCTATAAAGTAACCTTTTGAGCAGGAATATAGATGATCAGGAGGTTAGTTATCAAGGTTGTGAGTGAATGTACCTGAACATGCTGCCATGCTGTTGTATACAGTGTGTAATCACTTGGAGTTGTATGAAAGTGAGTTTTTGTTAATGCTTCTGTTTAGATACAACACTATGGTAAAAGCCCATATCACAATCAAGCACTGACTTTGTGTAGCATGAGCTTTAATGTAAAGTAATCTCTGAATACCCTTTTCAGTCACAAGAGCTTTGTCACAGGACACCTAAGGGTTATTCAAAAACAATATCTGTCCTAGCCATCAAAACACAGCAGCTTTTAGACCCTTGGTTAAGAACATAGTTGAATTGTAATGCTGGGTATTATATATATATATATATATATATATATATATATATATATATATATATATATATATATATATATATATATATACACGTGTGTGTGTGTGTGTGTGTGTGTGTGTGTGTGTGTTTTAATGCAACACATTGATATTTAAAAGGATATTGATTGTTACCAAAAAAATATATATATATATGAAGCCACAGTGGTAAAGTAATTAGTAGTTAAATAGCATGGGAAAAGATCAATGAAGAAATTATTGAGTTCAGGGCTAAAGTGTCAATAATGGAATTGCCTTGGTCCATTTATTATCAAGCAGGTTCTACATCAGAGATGGATGTCATGGGAAAACATTTTAAAAAAACTGTAGCAATAAGTATCCTTGCTGCAGAATCACTTCAATAACAAATCTGATTAGCCCGGTTCCATTGCAGAGCCATAATAGCCATCTCTGTTGCAGGACTGCTTGGATAAAGTGCTTCTTAAATTATGATTCCAAAGGTTTTCCTGCATAGATGGCTTTTATGGCAACGCTTCTTTTGCATATTGATATTTAAATTCTAGCCACCTGGAGCACATTGAGCCCCTGTAATCTGGACAGGCAGCTAATTGATGGAGGGCCAGTTGGGAGTAAAGCACATGTAAATAATGAACTACGGTTTACCAGTTGGGGCAAATATAAATATAGGGGTTGGAAAGGGTAATAAGAAATTATATATCTAACAAGATTTTTTACTTAACCAAGTTAAGTCCCAGGCCTGTCCAGTAAGTCTTTTGTGAGCATTTAGAAATGACAGATACTGTTTAATTCTAGCTCTTGATGAATATCTAACATGTGGCTCTGTTCCCAATATAAACATACATTGTGAACACACATTAAATAATGTTGTTTTTTTGAAGAAGAAGAATTAGTATTCATAAAGCATGAAACTCTGATATTAAATGTCACCAAATTTCTAATCAATATCTCATTATATCAAACACAATTAAGGCAATTCCCTGTTTGAAATTCTGCTGCAAAATAACCCTTGATATAGTGGGAGAACACATTTCACAAACAAAACCCGTATCCAGTCTGATCAAACACACATATAACACAAGAGAGGGCATACATTCTTCTTAATGGATACATAGTACGTTCAGAAAATGACTCCTGGTAGTGGCTCACTCATGCTAATACACACACTTACACATGCACACTCATGCTAACACTCACTTATACATATACACTCATATTAATACACATTCTGTACTTATGCATACACACTCATGCAAACACACATACAAATAATGTAACCTACATGCATGCATGCATCTATAACACCCTTATCATCACTCCCCTTCCCCTCACCTTCCCGAAGGCTTCTTTCTCCCAAAGTGTGTGCAAACATGGTGTTAGTGACCCCACTGTGTTCCCGCTTCCACAAGTGGCCAGTCCAAGTTGGACCTGTCCTTTCTTGAAAATTTTGGAGTGGCTCAGGGGCCTTCTCTCCAAGCCAACCCATCTCTGACGATGCCCTTCTTTAATTACATGAACAAAAACACAAAACAAAAACACTACTGTTTTTCACTGTGTCTTTCACTAATGTTTTTTCTTTACCCGATGTGTTACTAGTTGATTAAAAGTCCCTCATGTCACAGGAGTGTGGTAAATATAATGAACCAGTCTTAATCCACTCGTGAATTACAAATTACTTGTCATATTTAACAAGGACTTTATAAGTGTTGCCATAAAATAACCCTTAAACCAACATTTGTAATTTCAGAGTGGCACCCAAACATCATGATTTTTAACAGCAGCCCCCAGTTACGTATGTAAAGTAACAAGAAAAGAAACTCATTGTCTTCAATGTTCTGCAGTACTATACAAAAACACTATAATAAAGGCGCTATAATAAAAGAGATACTATTTTTTCATAGCGACTAAACTTTGAATTTGTCTATGAGCCTTCTGCCTTTAAATAACTGAACGGAATAGTAATTACATAAGTTCTGTTCACGTAGTAACACTGTGAACAATATTCTTTAAATAAATGTAATGTAATTGGCCAAGCCAATTTAACAGCATTATGTAGCCGATAACATAAGCGTAATTAAATAATGTCTACTAAATACCAAATATCTTAAATATGATTAAGCAATTATAACAGAGTTTCAGTATTAGAAAGATTTTTGCATGGGTATACATGAATAAATGAAGATATTATAACAGTATTATATTGCAGAGGCCTTCTAAAAAATATTATCATATAATACTTTTTGCCCTGAGCTGTGAAGCGCATTGAAATATTTATATTCCATTAGTGTAGAAAAATGGGATAATTGACCTTAGATCATTATATATTAAAATGTCTGGAGGCATTACGTGACATTAATGTTAACATATTTGTATAATGATAAATTAGGGAGTCATATAAAATATTTTTTTTATATTATGTATACTAAGACATCATGGTCAGAGCATTGTACCATGAGACATGGAACAGTTATGTCAAGTAAAACTGTAAATATAAATAATGAATCTTTATCAATGATTGTTGCATTTATTAATACCACTTTTTCAATTTTCAATTAATGAATCTGTAAAAAGCTAAATAATTCTAGCATTAGTAATCTACAGGACACGGCTTTGATGTCTACAAGAGGTGCTTTTGTGTTAAAAGGTAGTTTTAAGGTAATAGGCCCAACATAGTAAGTAGAACTTAAGAATTGTTTGGGAACCAATCATAAAACAGAAATAATCAGAGGTTCAAAGTATGGTATTTATTATAAAAAGTTGATAGGGAGCTTGGAATAAAACAGTCTCAGGACAGGACAAGAGGTAAACATATCACTACTGCAAAAAGCAAGTTAAGGCCATTTATATAAATTGTTGGAGAATAACATGTTGTACATGCTTGTGTCTCCTCTTAAATAAGTAATAAGTAGTATTATCATTTTGCAATGAACTAATATAGAAGGTATCTCTTTATTGACAACAGCCCCTTTTTCTTGAAGAAGTGGACCTCTCTAAGGCCCGGTACCAAAGGATGAGACAGAATCATAAACCTAAAGCTATCCCAATGGGTCAGGGCAGGCAGAGTGCAGTTGAAGATCATAAGCTGGGGTCTGGTGCATGAGAAATACAACACGGAAACCAATACCCAGACTGTATGAAGAGGCAAGAAACTCTTACCCAGACTATATGAGCTGGGTAGGCACAGAGATGATGTAGCACCCGTGACATGACTTAAGAAATAAAGGTAGTAATGCTATATAAGATTGTGTACACACCAGTTATGTGTGGATGTGCCACTACACAGGAAATGTCTCTTCAGCAGACCATGGGACAGAACAGGTATCTCAGATGCAGATGTGACATCAGCCTAATTTCAGTGGAATGGTCCCAATTGAATATTGGCTGCCTGAGACTGTTAGAAATGCATGATGGCAAATGCATAATTTGCTTGCAAACGAGCATTATGTACATATCAAGGGGTGGAAGTAGGGAAATGGGAAGGGTATTACATGGCATCACACTATGGTAAGAATGTGATGCCACGATGGTCAAAAGCAGACTGCTTAGCAATGAATAAATCATATTATTGATTGATTTCTAGATTCAATCTGCTAATTTATTAATCAAGGCATAAAAGTTTTAAAAATCAAGCAAAGCCAAGCAGACAGCTGTTCTGCTTCTCTTTACAAAATCCTGTGCCCTTTGTCCTTTCTTCTTCTCAATTCTTGTTTTTGTTTTCGCCTAAAATAATGAAAAAGTTATTACTCACTTTGAAACACTTCCTGGTATGTTTTAAGCTAATACCAAGCCATCCTTTCCCCGTGGTTTGTTTATTTTTACATGGTGCAGAAGCTCATGTAAGACTGGAAGTCTGTTTTGTTACCAGAAATCAAGCATTTGAAAACATAAATTTGCATGTACATACCAAGTTATATTGACAGACATTATTCTGCAATATATAGTTTCTTTTTTTTTGTGAAGGTATCCAAAAAAATAAAAAAGCCTAGGTTTGATAATTGGATCACACAAATGGCTTTCTTTACCCTGATTCACAACTTTTCAATTTTACTGGAGTGGAATCTGGTCCAATTTCAGTATTTTCAGTTTCGTGGAAACCAAATACAAAATCTAATTATCCATGAGTTTTTTCATGTTATCAAAAAACTGCAGATTAATGTATTACTTTGAATATTTCTAGATCTCACCCTAGAAAGAGAAAATGAAAAAAGTTAAGCGTTTATAGACTACGAGTAAATTGGAAGTTTTTACACCTATTACCTGACTCGTTGAAACTGAGATTCCAGTAACTAAGATACACAAAGGCTGCTCTGAACTAAACATAATTACTTTTCGTGATCCGTAAAGATCTGTTTTTGTCCTGCTATATATGTCCTTTTTTTTGTCAGATCTTGCTTTGCGAAAATGAGTTCCCTCTAAACGCTGAGCATGGGAAAATCATAGTGAAGCCTCTAGTGATTTAAGAGATTTCTAGGGAAATCTCAAGAGAATGTCAATTTAAAGTGCTATCACAAACAATAATGTTCCAAAGATATTTTGTGCTGATCTTGACAAAGGATTATCTGAGATATTAAATCAGTCCTAAAATACTTACTCTTGGAATAAGTTGCATATATGCAATTACTGAGCTGCCCGGAACGGAGAGAATATAGGTGGAACCCGGTATGCAGGTAGCAACTCGGAGCACACCACAAAAACAGGAACGTCAGGAATAGCCGGGGCCTGGTACACGAGAAGGCACGTCAGGAATAGCCGGGGTCTGGTACACGAGAAGGCACGTCAGGAATAGCCGGGGTCTGGTACACGAGAAGGCACGTCAGGAATAGCCGGGGTCTGGTACACGAGAAGGCACGTCAGGAATAGCCGGGGTCTGGTACACGAGAAGGCACGTCAGGAATAGCCGGGGTCTGGTACACGAGAAGGCACGTCAGGAATAGCCGGGGTCTGGTACACGAGACTGCAGCAAGGAATAACAGGATACTAGGTATAAGGCACAATAACTGAGCACTGAATGAGTTTCAGTGCTCAGTTTTTAAACTTCCCGCCAGTGATCGCCACGCCCATAGACGTGACGTCACTCGCGCGTGTTCCCCGCCGGCAGCGACGGGGAACACATAAAGTTTTGTGACATGTGTAGAGCTTTAAGCAGAGCACCAACATTTTTACCTACAGATTCCTTTATGTATATATGAATGTTATCGTACTTTTTAATAAATATTGAACAGCAATTTTGTACTTAAAATGAAGCTAACTAAAGTAAAATAAATATTTAGTAGGTCATATATATATGACCTATATATACTCCACACTCAAGGGCCCTTTTCCACGAACTGGAAAACTGAATGTATTCAGTAGTTTGACCCTTTTACTGCTCTGTTTGTGCCTTGCCCATAGCATATTTCATTTTCATCTGTGCATTTAACTGGCATTTAAAGTTGTAGGATGTTTAATGTTTGTGACTTGAAGAGACAGGGTGAAAAATCAGCCCTAAATTTTATATTTAGCCCAAGATGGATTACAGTAATTTAGTTTGAATTTTTTTAGCATCAGCATCTATCCAGAACCATGGCACACTAGTCTACTAAGAAGGATAAAAGGCCATCAAGGCAAAGGAGATGGACCTAAACAGTTCTATAAAACATGAAGTAGGGCAATGCAGGGATTGTTTGATTAGTAATAATGAAAACATCCATAAACAATGACATAACTTTGCATTTAATGTTTCAGTAACATAAATAACATCCGTTGATGAACTTTAACCCACCACAACAGGTACCACCTTATTAGTAACTACATAGCTGCTTCATTTAACTATTAAAAAGTACTTTTCTGGTTTCCATAGGCCTAATATATTAAATAAACCATTGGCTAGTGAACTTTTCTTATATGCTAATTTAGTATCAGAGATAGTTTAAATCCATCAAAACTGTATTGTATCTCAGACAAAGAAATTTAATTAATGAAAATAGTATTCATACATATTTTATACTTTCATTTTTATTGCTTCATTAGTCTTCAGTGTTCGTTGAGATTTCCCTGAAGCATATGTGCCAAGATGCTGTCAAAATAACATACTTCCGTGATTACTGCAAAACATTATAATTACATTTCACTATGAATAAAAAAAGTGAAAAAAAAATAAAAACAAATCAAGCAACCAATTGGTATATTTAAAACCAACATACATAAGATTGTTAAACTGTTAAAAAAAAAACCTCCACCTCATTGATTTGTGAATTACCAAAATACTCTTCTTAGACATCAGACATAATTAGTGGAAGGACACAAAGCTTAGTGAATATGCTAGCAATAGAAGCACACAATCAGAAAATAATAGTTCATAATGTTAGGGACATTGCAGTCCTTGTGCAGCGATTTGTGGTATTATTGTGGTAAATTGTCTGTTGATACCTGACCATGCTTCAATAAAAATACCAAATGAAATATCTGTAATGTAAAATAGTTTAACCTATATTTATTGTTAATATAGTCGTAAATATGTGTACTGAACTTGGCAGGGGCATGAACTTCGAGTACTGGTTCCTAAGAGTATTTGGCCCAAAACATTTCCATGGATGATGCATTTGACTCTTCCACTCTTGATACGTGAGGA
Source organism: Spea bombifrons (assembly GCF_027358695.1). NCBI lineage: Eukaryota > Metazoa > Chordata > Amphibia > Anura > Pelobatidae > Spea > Spea bombifrons. The sequence goes on along the minus strand of NC_071087.1, from coordinate 29,189,638 downwards.
GATCTTCTCCACCTTTTACTGTAAATGTCCATCAACTTAAATCAGACCTGGAGGAGTAGCTGTTGTTGAGAAAAAAAGGGTCAAGAGACCAAGGCTTTAGGAGTAAAATAGGGAACACAGATGTATGGGATAGGAAGCTGGCAAATGGAGTGTGACGGCAGCTGGGTTCAGTACCTTGGTGATGAAAAAGTTCCTAAAAAAAAGCAAGGACCCAATTTGTAGGAGGGGAAGGATAGATAAGGTGTTCATGCTAATCAGGCATTGTAATGTGGTATGGGATTTCAACATCTAATCTGTAGCAAAATATGCAATCAACCTGGTGGAGGAGCTGTAGTGAGCTCCAGACAGTTACTTGAACAAAGGAAGTCAACATGGTGGCTCTTTATCAAAGTTATGCTAAAAAAAAAGTGTACAACAGTTTGCAGATTATGAGACATCTAAACAGGGCCCATCTGTCTCGTGTTTTATATTATAAAGCTGCCTTGCAATGTGACTTGTGAGTTCCTTCACCCTCCCTCCTTCGCTCCATTGAATAAAAAATATATACATATATACAAATAGATAATTGAAAGAAAACAAAACATGACCCTTTGAATTATTAATCAAGGGAAGGTAAAGGAGTATATGTCTCTATACCACAATCCCCTACTAATGGGGGTTAAACAACCCCTCCTAAGGGAGGCTCGGACCCTGACCTGTTCCGCCCACAATGCAATGGGGGTTTTTTTATATATAAAAAGAAGATTTTTTTATTTTTTTTTAACTAGGACGGTTAACATTTTTTTTTAAATCCCCCCTGCTGGCATCTTTACTCCCTTGCCCCGGGTTTGTTTTGTCTAATATTTCTGCATATAATATTAGCTAACACTAGGCATTATGCTGATATTGTCAACATATTCTCTTGGCTTCGATCTTGAAGGACTGAAAATCATAGCTATCCTATAAAAAGAAACCGTCTTTAAAAGAGACTGAGGATGTTGGCAAAGAAAACAAACAATACGTTCAGCAAACACTAATCAATTTCCACAATAAAAGCTATGGATTTGAATGGATAGCGCATAGAGAACACATTGACCTTTAGCATTGATCTCAAAGTGTACTATTCGGCTAACTAAATGTTTTCCTTTCTGTTAGAATGTTAATTTATGTTTGTAATTTCAATTCTGAAGCATTTCTGTTGAGATATATGATGTTTATTATGCTAAAGTTATCTATCTAAACAAAACATTGACTCTAACACTATCAATCTATCCATTATTCTTAAATGCTGCATGTTTACAATGGCAGAGCATGTGGTGGCAGTTGCAAGTATTGTTAAAAAGTAAATGGGCCAGCATTCCCAGGATCAATTTTCCCTTTTTACCTGCCAGCACAATAATGTCAACCTTAAATCTGCCTCATGTATATCCAATAGCTGACAAATGATTATTAGTATTTTTCGTTAGCATTTTTTTTGTTAACCTGTTAAGGGAAATCACAATTGTTTAGGGATGTACTGTATTGAGGTGGTAGGCTTGGGCTAAGGTTAGGATTTATATGATGTTTCTCTTTGTGTTGTGATAGGAGTTGAGGAAGCCATGGGAGCAATGGTCTATTAACTTTGGGGATATGTATTTGATGTTCATTAATTTGGCCAAATAGGGCATTTGCTGACAATCTGATGTATTCTATGCAGACATGTCATACTGGCATGCTTCTGTTCTTAGGTAGACATGAAATGTATTCAAGACAGGCTCTCCTAACTAACTCAGAAAAGTATCTCCCTGTAACTATCTTGTATACTCTCCTCTCAGTGTATGTTCTTGGCCCTATTATCTCTCTATTTGGTATTTTTTAATTGGCTTCTTCATGGATCTAACATACTTAAAGAAAAATAGATACAGCCATTTTAGCCCAAAAGAAAGAGTGTTTAGTTGACCTTTATACTTTTTTACTGGTATAACACAGTAATAAAAATGTTACATAAGCTTTCAGGACCTCAGAGGTGTCCACTTAAGATATATTTCCAATTGAAGAAGAGCTGATAAGCCATTAAAATGCATTCAATAATTTCCTCGAACAGGAGAAGCAGGACCTTCATCTTGAAATAATTTGTGAACTTATCATCCTGTAAAATATAAGAATAGGTGGAGATGTATATTCTGATATTTGGTTTTGAAATCTAAATGCTGGGTGTAAAGTTAGTGACTTGATATGCATGTTGGCTTAGAACACATGCTTACATTGAAAAAAAAGATTAGAGTTTTATTTGTCATTGCTAGCCAAGGTATTTGGACCATGGTATTGTAACACCAAGACCCTGGTTAAATGGTTAAGGTTCTACTTCTGCTAATAGGCATATTTCCACTGCTATCTTGTGGCAAACATAAAACCCCACCTCACTTATCAAGACAACTGAATCTGATATTGATGAGCCAAAATGATGTTCCTGGTCCATATATATGCATTATTATACCTTTGGTGCTGTTCAAGGTTTGCCACAGGGGCCAGTTCTGCAAACATAAACCAGTATTGTCTATGTTACTGGAATAAACAATAAACAAGGGTGAGCCATGCATATTTTGTTTGGTATATATATATACTGTATATATATATATATATATATATATATATATATATATATATATACACAAATGTTTCTTTGTTTGTTACCTAACAAGCATACTCCCAAAGGAAGTCAACCTGTAGCAAACATTATGACTCTGTTCCAGTATAATCGTGTCTCTACTTAATATCTAATTGAGGCAACAGAATAGCATTTACAGAAGGACTTTGCAAAGTTTCTTATGGCTTACTACCTAACAAGAAAGCATGATTTTATTGTGTGGTTAAATTGTCCATTGTCGGTTATTGAATAACACAAAGAACACTTGAAACCATCATCGACATTTTTGTGTGTCTGCAATGGCCATTGAATCAAGCTGTCAAACTGAACAAATGTGATATCGGTATCTGGCCTTCTGATAAGAAGACAAATAGACCATCTGGAGCATAAACAGCTTTTGTAATAAAGGGGTGAAAATTTGAAGGGCTCAGAATAGAAGATAACAGACCCAGTAGAGGGTATATTACAAGTGGCATGAACTCATATTTCAGATGCAGGATAGCTTGCACAAAATATTAGTAGCACCCTAAGGACATGCTTTTGCTATACCTTTCTTTAACTGTTATTTCCCTCTTTCCCACAAATTATATAATTTTTTTAGGGACAAGTAGAGCATGTTTTAAGTCATATTGTTATGTATAAGATATTATTTTTAGGAATGCAATTTAAAAAATTGGATTATAAAATTAAAAAATATGTATAATTGGTACCTAGTGCATCTCTGTTTCTTCAATTTCAGTGAGCAGGAGTAAGGCAGAGAATAGAGACGAAGACACTGCTTACAAGCACTACCTTCTGATTCTGCATCTGAGCAACTTGGCCTGGGAGGAAAGAGCACATTTTTTACTGAAGACGAACACAAAGACCTCGTCAGTGCCCAAGTCTATTAATAACTATGTTCTAATTGAACAAAAATCACATATTTTATTTTGATGCTTTCACAGAGATTTCCACGAGCATTGCTATGTGGATGGGACAGGGCTAGTTGCCTATAGGAGCCAGACTAGCCCCACACAGCCATAAGTGGGTAACGAGTAGATGGGCAAGTAGATGGCCAGTGTGTGTGTGTGACCATATGCCACTACTCTTGGCTAGTAAGCTAGAGATCCAAGAGACCTTGAGACCCAAGGAAGCAGGGCTTTATTCAGTGTCAATCCCGGAGAGTTGCCAAGTATGGTACTTAGTGAGGATTTTAATCTCGTACAGTAAAACCATCAAATTGTGTATGTATGTACGTACATGACGGGGGGGGGGTAGATAAAGGTCACTAAATCATCATAACTACTACTTGGGTGCTTCTCCAAAAATACAAAAAAAAAAATAACATAAATCAATCAATCTTGCTTAACCAAAAGAGAAACATTCATGTTATTATATAAGAATATCAGCACTTTGATCCAAAGACAATTAAATACATTATTCTTAATCAGCCCATGGTTAAGAATAATGTATTTCCACAGTGCTTTTTTTTTGCTTTCCATGTCTTCTTTTGTTTATTTTTGTAATTCCCTTAAGGTTTGTCTGTGTAAACAAATTTCACTGACCCATTTCCAAAACGCTAAGCTGATAAACTATTATACACTGCTTGTGTAAACACAGCTGTGACTTGATGGGCTTTGTGATTTCTGTAAAAATAGCTTTCAAACTATTACAGGAATCATTTCTATGGGTGAATCACAACATATTCTGGTATGAACGATTTTAACAATATAAAACAGTTGGTTCTATCAATTAACCTGCTTTTTCAAACGAGTAGAGCTACATGAACAGCTAAAATCAATTTATCATTTATGTAATATCATTAATGAAATTAGAATCATTCTTTTTTCTTATGATTCCGATCTGCTTAATTTATTTATAAGCAATCATCGTTTAAACTGAAAACCTAAACTGAAATTGTATATTTAATACAATATGTGGTTACTACTATGCAGAATGGTAAAATACATGCAAGAGTCAGGACCATGATAGCTACCTTCCAATAAAAAGAATACACGATCTGGCTGTCATCCTACATGTACACCATCAGCTAATACAGGGAAGCGGTTTCAGTCAAAAAGAATTTATTGAGTTTTTCCTTCATACTAAAGTGTCTAAGTAAGGCATTTTGCGTGAATATTACATAACTGATTTCAATATTCTACAAGAGAGTTCGTGAGTACCATTGTACAAATTGTACCTTTTTATATAATTAAAAATACATAATAAATAAATGACTATATATATATATTTATATTACTAAAATGTTTCCTATCCTCCAAATGACCGTCAAATGTGTCTAGAGTAATTATTTAGTGTATAAGTCATGTACAAGAGCTATCATCACTGCTCAGCATTTTTATCAGCCCTTTTGGCAAGTCCTTCTAAGAGACCATGTCAGGAATAAATTCTTAATTCCTGTGGAAGAACAGTAATTATCTTCACAGGAGAGTCTGTTAGAGACACTAAGGACATTGGGAATACAGACAGTAAAAAAATGCTACAGAAGGCACTTTTGTCCATATAGGAGATGTCTCCAACAGACATTAGAAATTATATCTATTTTTAGAATTATATTTATTTTTACATTGACATTATTTATTGGGGGGCGAGATGTTTGCAATACATTTTGAGTGTTTTGTGCGAAGACATGCAAGTTTTAATTCATCTCTCCTGCCACACACACACATATCCTCATCGGAAACTTACAAAATTTAAGGTTGTAGACACTTGCATTATTCACAAAGAACGTTCACATTAGTGATTTTGTTAATTATTGCGCAGTGTTGTCATGCAAGGACATGCTACGTCAGTTAAGACTGGTAAGTTGAGTTAACCCTTAACTGATAAACTCAATTTCTTTGTGAATAGGCCCAATTCACTAAGGTCAAAGAGATATATGATCACGGTCCAATGTTCATATCTTTAATGTGATCCCTTTGAAATAGTTTTTATTAGATGCTCAGTTACACACATGGGACTGACATGATGTTATTTGTCAGATGCACATGACTACCCTTAAGCATACTGTAAAGTGAGATTAATGGCAATAGCATTATAGCAAAAATGGGAGTGATAGAATAATGTAAGTGTACTACTAGTCCACAAAATTGACTGGGGTGAGGTGGATTGTAGAAGCTGTACAACTACTAATAATAGCTTATTTTATTGTCCTACTGGGACTGTAGCCAAGGGGGGGGTTAATTTAATAATTGATTATTTTAGGGCTCATTTTTACATTAAAAGACATTTCTTGAAATACTTTTTTTCTAAGTTATGTTTCAGTTATATATTAATACTATCAGCAAAGCCTCACATTTTTGTAAAACAGTGAGTAAATAAATACATAACTAAATAAATAAACTATTCTTCACAAATTAGGCAGACATGCCAGGGCATTGGATTGTGGATGTGCAATGTGTCATTTCTTGAAATACTGTGCTTGGGTTGTTTTTCAGTAATGCACTTACACTACCAGTAAATTAATAAATAATATTCACAAATTAGGCAGACAGGCCAGGACATGAGGCATGCGGTCATAGGAATCGCTCCGGGGGGGGGGAAGATTATTCCTTGCCCCTCTTTTGCCCCCCACCACCAAATTTGGACCCTCCCCAGCTACAGTACCAAATGCAGCTGCAGTGCCATCTAACCGTAGTTCTGGGGCCTCTCAGTGAATCACATTGCTGGCAGCAAAGTGATTCACCAGGTGTAAGGGCAGTGTATGTTTTTATATGTGTTTTTAAGGGCAGGTATGTATAAAGGCAACGTGTGTGGGCAATCATGTGTAAAGGCAGGGTATGTGTGTATGTGTGTTTATAGGCAGGCGTGTGTAAAGGCAGTGTGTAAGGGCAGTGTATGTGTATATCTGTTTTTATGGGCAGGAGTGTGTAAGGGCAGTGTCAATAAAATAACCTCTGTAAAAAAACTGCTGAGGGGGCACAATTTTCCATTCTTGTCTCGGGCGCAAAAGGAGCCAACTACAGCTCTGGTCACAACAACCAGGCAGTGCGAGAGCCTGCCGCTCTGTCTCTGCACTTATTTGTAGACTATAAAGAAAAGCTTTCAAGAGTTTTCTTCTCCTTCTCAGGTCTGAAGCAATACCTGCCAGTGCCTGCCCAAGTGCTACTGTTGCTCTACTACTTTACTTACTCTGAGGGATCAATTCTTCAAAATGGTCCCATTTCGGGGGATATTCAGTATCATAGCATGCTGCTGGATGTGTTTAATCATTGGTGTAGTGCTGTAATTGCTGGTGGTCCTGCAATGCCTAATTTGCTGCAAGAAAACAAAACAATCGATTTGCCTGAATCAATTTTACTGCACACATCTACTACATTTGGAATTTCAAGTCTGCAGAGTGGGACACCTTTCTTGTTTGTGGTTAGAGGCAGGGTGGGTGCAGCTAGAGGCTGGTCAGGGTAAGGCAATTTATCTCATGCTGTAGTGAAGCAGAACTCTGGGGTTTGACATCACAACTTCAGAATGTTGGCACATGGAAGCTGCAATTTAGGTCTGTGTTGCAACAGCACAATTTTATAGCAAGACAGGAGGCTTCGTATTTTGCATTAAACCTTCTTTACTGTTAACCTCCAGCAGCAAAACAGTTAACAGAGAAACAGAAAAAACAACCAATAGGAACACATGAACAGTCTATAAATGTCAGCACATCCAGAAACTCCTCCTCTTTCTTTGCTGCTTAACCTCCAGGTGAGAACATTCCTTTTTGATATGTGGATATTCTTATATCCATTATTATATTTTTTGTGAGATTTTTTCTGTTTTGGTGTATATTTCTGAGTTTTTTGGTTCCTATTTCGGTACCTTTCTATCTGATCTATTTTGATTTTCGTTCCCTTTTCCTTTTATCTGTGCTCCCTTAGTGTTTTTTGGTCTTTACTTTATTTTACCTATTTGCTCTTCCATACCTTTTTTGTCTGGCTCTGCTGTTTCAGCGTTTCCTCCGTTATTATCTCTGCCGGCGGGTGTTCCTCCTACTCGTTTCTGTCCTCCGCTCCGAGGCCACGTGCTATCTCGCGCTTCTGCTACTCCCGTTGGTTGCCTCACGCGCCGGCTTTCGGCCGGCTGCGTGTGGTTTTTTGTTCCGTCTCCCGGTCGCTCGTTTCGGTGCCACTTGGCGGTTTTTCGGCCCGCGGTCAGTTCGGCCTCCCGGTCCTCGGCCCGCGGCGCGGTGATTTCGGCGGGCTTATGCTGCGGCCGTTTCTTTCGGCCGTGGCGCACTTGTCAGTTTACACCGCGCTGCGCGCCATTTTGTCACGTTGTTCCCTCATAGGTGGAGGTATATATATATATATATATTTTTTGTGTATGGCTATTGGATTCTGCATAGCTTAGGCCTTGGCCTGTTCTTTTTTCTTTCCCTGCCCTGCCATTTAGTGGCATTTTATCTTGCTTTTCAGGTTTTGTAGCAGGTGTTTTTCCTTTTAGGTTCATATCTCTGGCTATTAAAGTGGTATATTACCTCAGGGATCTGTTACTGGGATTACCTCTACTACCTATCTTTAAGATGGACCCCTGCTGCCTCTACCTAGGGTGAACCCCTGCTGCCTCTGTTTGGGGTGACCCCCACTGTTATTGGGATTTAATCCTAGCCTTCCCCGGCTTTGGAGTTTGAAATTGGCTTTACAAGTGCTTGCCACCTTGCTTTAGGGGTGACCCCCTACCCTTACACCTGACCTGGTGGGCGAACCCCATTCTCCTACGGGCGAACCCCGTGTTTTGTTCCAGCCATATGAATATGATTATTTCCACTCACCGCCTGTGTTTGTGTTGTCCTTAGAGTCACACCTGGGTGTAAAATGGCTGATGATTCCCAAACTCAGATTCCGGCCGCGGTCCAGGCCTGGCTCCGCTCTGCACTGGCTGTATCCTTCCCTGACCACGCTGAGGAGCTCCAGTCTCGCTCCATCCAACCTCCTCCTTCCCCTACGGACGTGGAAGATGCGGAAGCTGGCGGCTCCGCTTCGTCGGTTGTTGCCAGGTCTTCTCTCAAACGCACCTGGACTGATGCCCCCTCTACATCTGGCAAGGGGAAGGCTCCACTCAAGAAGTTTTGCGGCGCCATTCTCCTTATCATCTCTCCAACTGAGGATCTCACAGAGTATGAGATATTGGACGAGTACAGTGCGGGCTCCTCAGGTCCGGCCTCGCCTGCACGGGCTCAGGGCCTGGTGCCTGAACTCCCTAAGACCCGGCACACCCCGTTCAACGCACCAGATCAACCTTTTGAGGTGACGGACGATTGTGGCACTCCACTTTTCGACCCCAGGGCCCTGCGCCACCCACGCTCCTCTGAATGGACACCTTCGGCCCATATCGCCGAGTTTTTACGATTTTGGATACGTCGTCCTCTTGATAAGGAGGTTCGTCAGCGGTTACGTTCCGAGTGTCCTCGTCCCACCATTCAGGACAAGGTGTTGCACACACCGGAGTTTGATCAACCGTTTGTTACATTCCTCACCAAAAATGGCAAGGACCCTCGCAAGGGCATTGAATTGGGGCTACGTTCCGCCCAGGACAAACTTTTGGATGTTTCTGGCCCTTTAACTCAGGTGTTCCAAATGGCAGATGAAGCCATAGCTGACGGCTCCTCCTTGGATCCCCATTTGGTCCGTGACTGGACCCAGAGGGCCCTATGTCTATTGGGCAATGCAAACTGTGCTATCTCCACGGAGCGGCGCAAGGCAGCCTTGTTTAAGTTGGATGCCAAGGAACTCAGTGCGGATGCTAAGGGATGGCTCTTTGGTGAAAAATTTATTAAGGATCTTAGCCAGCATGTTAACGTGTTTACGTCACTCACGAAGGCCCAGAGCAACATGAGGCGAGTTTTCAACACGGGGAACCGTTTTTCCTCCAGAGCTGGTCGGCAGAGGGGTCGTGCCACCAGCAGATCGGCCTCGTATGGCGCAAGACCCCGGTTTCCGGAGGCCTCCACTGTTTACCGCTCACAGTACCGGGTCCCTTTCCCCAGAGGTGGATCCAGAGGCAGAGGCTACTCATCCACCAGAGGAAGATCAGCCTCAGGTAAGACTCACCTCTTTTCTTCCTCATATTCCTATCGCTGGTCGTCTCGCCCATTTTTCCCATGTCTGGTCCCGGCTCACGTCGGATCCCTGGGTTCTGCAGACCGTAGAGGGTTTCTGTCTGGACTTCCTCTCTCCTCCCCGTCAGGATTTTGTCCCTCGGTTTCCCAGGTTGTCTCGCGCGGCGGCGTCCCTGGTTCATTCCGAGCTTTCGTCCCTTTTGGTAAAAGGAGCCATAGAAAGAGCCGAGTCTCCGCCCCGGTTCCTCAGTCACATCTTTCTGGTGCGCAAGAAGTCGGGGGATTTCCGCCCCGTCATCAACCTCCGGTCCCTCAACCGGTACGTTGTGTACCGACATTTCAAGATGGAGGGGATCCATCTCCTCCGCGATCTTCTCAGGGAGAACGATTGGTTCTCCCGCCTTGACGTCAAGGATGCTTACCTGACGGTTCCTGTTCATCGCGACGATCGAGGTTTCCTGCAGTTCCGCTGGCAGGGCCACCTCTGGCAGTTCACTTGCCTCCCTTTCGGCCTCAGCTCGGCTCCATGGTGCTTCACAAAGCTCATGAAGCCGGTCATGGAGTTCCTCCGGGCGCGCGGTATCCGCTCCATCATTTACCTGGACGACATCCTTCTCATGGCCCAGGATGTCGATTCCCTTCGGCGAGATACTTCCCTCACGGTTCATCTTCTGCAGGACTTGGGTTTCGTTATCAACGAGACCAAGTCGGTCTTGGCCCCGACGCAGACCATCCAATTCCTCGGTTTCTCGGTAGATTCGGTGGCGGCGGTTCTCCGGCTCCCTCGCGAAAAGGTCCTGGGCATCAAGAAGGAAATTCGCAGGCTCCTTCGTAGCGGCCTGGTCTCTCTCAGGAGCCTGGCCAGGGTCTTAGGACTTCTCTCTGCATCCTTTCAGGCCATCTTCCCGGGCCCGCTCCACTACCGGGCCCTCCAGCGTCTGAAGACACGACACCTTCGGGAGTCGGCCTCCTACGACTCTATGATCGCTTTGTCGGACGAGGCTCGGTTAGAGCTCCACTGGTGGTTGGTCCACATGGATGCGTGGAATGGCCGTGCCATTTTCGGGTCAAGTCCAGACTTTGTCCTAGACTCCGATGCAAGCCTATCTGGTTGGGGGGCTGTTTGCGGGGACGTGGCTACCGGGGGTCCTTGGACCACGGACGAGCGCGATCTCCATATCAATTGCTTGGAGCTCATTGCTGGCTCGTTCGCGGTTCGCAGCTTCATGAAAGACGTCACTCATTGTTCTCTGGTTCTGCGCATGGACAACGTGTCGGCTGTCCGTTACATCAACAGGCTGGGGGGCTCGAGGTCCAGGCTTCTCACGGAGCTCACCAAGGAGCTTTATCAATTCTGCCTGGACAACCATCTGTCCATTCGCGCGGAATACCTGCCTGGCAAAGAGAATCTCGTGGCCGACTGGTTTTCTCGCCATTGGAGAGACGTGAGCGACTGGCGTTTTCGTCCGGATGTGTTTCACTCTCTCCACCGTTGTCGCGGTCCACTCCATCTAGACCTGTTCGCGTCCAGGGCGAATCGTCAGACCGACGCCTTTTTCAGTTGGCTTCCGGATCCGTTGTCTTCAGCGGTGGATGCCTTCCTGCAGTCGTGGCCACTCCAGGGAGCTTATGCCTTTCCCCCGTTCAACATGATCCTGCGGGTTCTCCATTCCGTCAGTCGTCAGGGTGTTTCGATCCTCCTGATAGCGCCCCTGTGGAGGACACAGCCGTGGTTCCCTCTACTGCTGGAGCTGTCGTGTGCGGATCCACTGATCCTTCCCTTATCCTGGGATCTGCTTCAGGATCCGGAGGGGAACCCTCATCCTCTCATCCTCCAGAATCGTTTGATTCTGGTGGCTTGGACGGTTTCCGGGGATCCTGCCATGTGCCGGGCTTATCGGAGTCAGCTCGAGATCTGCTCTGGGGATCCTGGGCCCCGGGCACCAGGAAATCTTACCTCCAGGCTTGGCACGCCTGGGGTCGCTGGTGTCTGGTTCGACACTTTGATCCCCTTACGGCACCTGTGACGGCGGTCCTTAATTTTTTGGCCCATCTTTTTTCCCTCGGCAGGTCCTACCGCACTATTAACTTGTTTCGCTCGGCCATTTCGGCGGCTCATGTTCCGGTACAGGGTCTGGGCGTTGGTAAGGATCCGGCGGTCTGTCGTCTTCTTCGGGGTGTTCGCCTCTCCAGGCCCCCTAGGGCTCGCTATGACTCCTTTTGGGATGTCTCCCGTGTACTCCGTTTTTTGGAGGATTGGCCGGAAAACGATGGGTTGTCTTTCCGTCAGCTTTCCGCCAAGACCGCTCTTCTTTTGTGCCTCGTTTAGTTTCGACGGGTATCTGATGTTCGTGCTTTTGATGTTTCCTCGTTTGTGTTTTCTCCCGAGGGTGTTTCGGTATCCGTTTTTCTGCGGACGAAATCCAACTCTACGTCGGTTTCTTACCCTTATTTCCCCGACCGACCTCGCCTTTGTGTGGCTTGGTGCGTTCAATCTTACCTGGCCAGGCCGGCGGAGTTTCGCTCTTCTCGGTCGGGTCCGCTTTTCATCTCTTACGTGCGTCCCTTTCGCCCTGTCTCTGTTCCTACGCTTTCCAGGTGGATTCGTTGGCTTCTCATGCTGGCTGGCATTGAGGGTTCCTTCGGGGCGCATTCGGTTCGTGGTGCGGCCGCCTCCGCGGCATTGTCGGCTGGCTGCTCCCTCTCGGATCTACTTTCCGGACCTTTTATTTCCGGGCCCCGGCTCATGCCGCTTTGGCCTTGATTTAGGGGCGTTAAAACTGCAAAATACGAAGCCTCCTGTCTTGCTATAAAATTAGGGATTAATCTAGCCTTGGTGCAGTATTAATCTAAATTTTATTAAAGACAGGAGGCGAGTATTTTCCCTCCCTTCGCATTGTTTTTCCCTCCCTTCTTCTTGACTTCGGTCTCGCTGGTTTGGGGGGGTTAGTAGTTGGATCTTGGTTTGTTTATATTGCTGTACCTGTTATTTTGTGTCATGCTCGACATATGTTGCTTGGTACTGTCACGATCTCTGTCTTTTCAGGTCGTCATCCAGTTGTTTGAGGTGTGGGAGCGATGGTTTCCATGTTCGGCTCCGTTCCTGGGTTCCTGAGTTTGTCTGCTGGGATGTTGTTGCTGTCGTTGCAGTTTCTTCGCAAAGAAAGAGGAGGAGTTTCTGGATGTGCTGACATTTATAGACTGTTCATGTGTTCCTATTGGTTGTTTTTTCTGTTTCTCTGTTAACTGTTTTGCTGCTGGAGGTTAACAGTAAAGAAGGTTTAATGCAAAATACTCGCCTCCTGTCTTTAATAAAATTTAGATTAATACTGCACCAAGGCTAGATTAATCCCTAATTTTAATCAGCTTCATAGTTTAATAAACTGATTAGGGACCTCGTCATCTAAAAAGAGGGTATAATGAGAGAGAGGAATATTTATCTAAAAGAGGAGAGCAAGGCTTGGCATGTGTGTAAGTATGCTACTGTGTGTGTAGTTATGTTACTGTATCTCTGTGTATGTTAGTATGTGTGTGAATGTCTGTATGTTACCGTGTGTAAGTATTTCATGTGTATGTTAGTATGTTTAAATACTTATGTTAATTTGTGTGTATAAGTATGTTAGTGTGTGTAAGTATTTTACTGTGTAGGAGGAGCTTGGGGTTCCCAACCCTACCTCTCGAAGGAAGGCCCCAGCATTTTTTGTTATGCCACGAGGCAATAGAGCAGCAGCTTGCACAGTTAGTGTGAGCTGCATAGAAGACAGTAGTGTGTGTGTAGTAGTGTGTATGTGTGTATATGTGTATGTATTCTTACTGTCCTGTTGTGTAAGAGTCTGTATGTAAAGTGTGTGTATTTGCACTCACTCCTGACTCTATACTGACTGAATAAGCACAAACAATATATATACTGTGTAGGTCCCCATTTTGCCGCCAAAACAGCACTGACCTGTTGAGGCATGGACTCCACTAGCATTCTGAAGGTGTGCTGTGAGCAGCACATCCTTTATGTCCTGTAAGTTAGGGTCTCCATGGATCAAACTTGTTTGTTCAGCACATCCCACAGATGCTCAATTGGATTGAGATCTGGGGAATTAGGAGGCCAAGTCAACACCTTGTACTCATTGCTGTGCTCCTCAAACCATTCCTGAACCATTTTTGCTTTGCGGGAGGGCACACTGAAAGTGGCCAATGCCATCAGGGAATACCGTGTCCATAATAGGTTGGAGATGGTCTGTAACAATGCTTAGGTAGGTAGTATGTGTCAAAGTAACATCCACATGAATGGCATGACCCAAGGTTTCCTAGCGCTACACTGCCTCTGTCTGCTTGCCTTCTTCCCATAATGCGTCCTGGTGCCATGTGTTCTCCAGGTAAGCGATGCACGGGCAACCGGCTATCCGTGTGAAAAAACCCTCCTTTCTCCTATAGATGTCTGCATGTATGACGCGTTTTGCTCAGGGCTTCATCCAATATGTGTAATTTACGTTCTCTTGGGTTCCTTATAAAGGGGTCTAGGTGGTGGGGTTCATTATACGTTATCCATATGCTCATTAATTATAAAGTGTTTGGTTGTCTCTTAGCCCATATCCAAGCAAGTATATCGTTATTATTAAGTCTCAATAAATAAATATGTAAGTATAAATCCGATCCATCAATAAAAACATGATTAAAATATATAAATCCATTAATACAAAATCACATTCACATTTAAAACCTAAATGGAATAAATATACATAAGAAGTTTCTTAACCCCTTCAGTCTCCTATGGATGTACCAGTACGTCCAAAACACACATCCCAAAAATCCCCTATGGACGTATGTTTGACAGCCTGGACTCCCTCCTTACAGCAGAAGCCGGCATCGCCGGGTTTCTGCTGTCCGATCTGCTGTAATAGCTTCCGGCATGAAAAACGGAAAGCTGTTACATTTTTAAATGCCGATCACGCGATCAGGCATTCCCTTCCGGGTTGTGTCACTGCTGATGTCAACCGGAAGTTCATCGGAGGACATGATATCCCCTGCAGGGGATATCCTGTCCTCTGATGAGGCACAGACGCTGCGATCTCTATGCAAGTCTGTGGGGATCGCGGGGAGGAGAGTGAGAAACCATGTTTCTCACCCTCCTCCCATGCTGAAACAGAATATAATAAAATATTAAAATATTAAAATAATATAATAAATAATAATAAAAAATAATAAAGTGAGCTAAGTGATGTCATTGTGACATCACTGGCATTAATAACATGTTCAAGAGGTCCCTAAGAGGACATCTAACCATATAAAAAAAATACAACAAACAAAATAAAAAAATTAAAAAATTTATATAAAAAAGATAATAATAATAATAAAAAAAACCTTACATCCCATTGCCTTAGCACAAAATCTACCCAGTATAACCCTCCTGGCCCCGTTCACAACCCCCAAACCCGTTAAGCCATAGGCATAAAAATTATACAAAAAATGTTCACCTTATAGTATGTTCCCTATAAGTGCTGGGAAAGTATGGAAAATCTATATAAATTAGGTATTTCTGAAATCAGGACACCTGAATTGATAAACTTGGAGGGGATTTTCCATCACTTTACCTAATTTTGTGAGGATTCACAGGGAAAATGGTGTTTTTTTCAAATTTTCGCTATTTTTTACTAAATTTCTCATTCTAATTTTTTAGTTAATCATCCAACTATGATATCAAAAGAAAGCTCTATCTCTCCTTGAAAAACAATATATAGTTTACATGGGTACACTATTAACAGGAAAGGGGAATAATCACTGAACCGACATAGCGCAAAAATAGCAAAATTCCTTCACTTGAGGTACCAAAAACCCCTGGGATTGAAGAGGTTAAACAGTTAATAATCTTCAGTTGGGTATGCAGTCATGCTTTAATTTCCATAAATAAATATCTGTATATACAATTATAAAATCATGATATCACAATGGGGATCCTAAACACCTTAACTTTATGGCAATTTCCAAGATAAACACATTTTGGAGAGGTGGTAATTTTATTAACCGATTAGGAAAGACAGAAACGAAGTGGATTTATGTTTTAAAAACTCTGATACCCAATGGGTTAAAAATGATTTCAAATGCGGTCACTTCTTTTAACCAAAGAAAAGATAAAAATTAGTAAGGGGCTTGCATTTTTCCAAGTGACTTCCTTTCAGTGGCCAGTTTGTGCACCTCCACAGCAGCAGAGAAGTGGTATTATAAGTATACCAACAGTGGGTTTGCTTCTCAACCAGCAACAAGAAGGTTGAAGGGTTTGTGAGATGGGAGATCTTCCTTCTGATGTGGTGGGTGAAAACTTTCAAAATAAAAGTAGATTATTCCTATTACTGGTAGGTTGGCGCAAAGTTGGACCCCATAGCTGTGCCCTTGATTTGGAGATAAAATTGTTCCAGTCTTGGAACAGGGAACTCACAAAGGCCTTCCACTTTCCAGTCTGCTGCTGTCTGCCAGGTCTGTCTGCTGCTGTCTGCCCAATCTCAATCTGCTGTTAGACCCCTTGTTGTCTGCCAGTTTCCAGTTTCCTGCAAGTTCCTGTCACAGTCCTGCACTCGTAGATGGTGTCTAAATAGAAGACCAAGGCTACAGTAGATACCATCTTCAAGCAGGCAATCATGAACCTGCTAGCCCCAGACAGGGTCTTGAGCAAGAACCTGTAGTCGTGGCACCACAATGTAAATTGTACATGGGTGAGAGAATTGCCTTCTGTTCTGTGTGTCAACATATCTATATATTATTAATAGTTTCCAAGTAAGGACACAACCTTTCTGTAATATTAAGTGCATTCTGTTTGCTTGAATGCATTGACACATTCTTCTGAGAGACTAAATTAGTACTCTGGGTTTTGGAACTGAGCTCATTCCTGTTTGCTTTACTAAAGGCTATGAGTTACTTTATTTTTTTAATATATGTTGTTCCATTGTTTCTCTGTTTCCTGAGGGATATACACATATGATGTGGATAAAGACATAATCTTAGGCTTTTTTTTCCATTTTTTGGCACATGTGGTTTAACTTATACACTAGGGAATCATTTTTATGAAGATCTGAACAATTGAGTTATTGACATATCTTTACAATTGTTTATATTACTAATGAATTGCTATTTGACCAATTAAAGCATTAGTGATACTGATCTACTTAATGAATTAAATTCTGAGTTTGCTCTAATGAACTAAAAGTACATTACCTGATTATAATTTATCATTTTCAGCCTTTATCAATTTACTAAGTAAGAGAGGTGTACCGTCCATTCTTTATAGATTATTTGTCATTTTTTGGCACAATTGCATTTTGTTTTCTGGCTTTTACTGTATAATTATTTTCCACTGTATATTTTACAGATAATGCTGATAAACAGGGGTATAGTTAGTAAAGTTATTTAAACTATGATTTGAGTCCTTATTCTCAAAATGATAAAAAAAATATGGATAGAATGGATCCCACCTAGATTAGGATCCTTCTAAACTTACTCTTACTGCTAGTATTTTCCAAGCACCTTTTCTACATAATTTGGGTAATTCTGGTTGAGAAAAAACATTCCTGGTGCATTGTAGTTGGTATTGGAGTATGTCCCAAACCCACATCAGGCATTCCGTGCTAGATCCATGGAGAATTATTGGTAAGAGCCCTGGAGTTACTGCAGTAAACCAGCTGACCATAAGGAATGTTTTTAAAAGCAGTGCCTTTTTAAATGTTATTCATGAATAAATCTTAATATATTGTTTTTATGATCTAGCCCATTTACACAGTCCATTCTAAGTATCTGCAAGTATTCTTTTAAACAAAGTTAAAAAAAAAACAAAACAAAAAAAACAAAAAAAAAACAATTCCAGAGAATTGTGCAATGCAAACAGTGTGGAAACTGTTTTGGAGCTCAGTTGGTTAAAACAAGAGGTGAAGATTGTATGATTTATGAGGTGTCTTCAAACCTTCTGTGATTTAGCTAATACAGTACCAGATGTTTTCATTACCCTCCTTTTGATATCTTCCAGGCATCTGTTCAATATTTCTCTACATTTCTCTGTCAAACATCTGAAAATGCTGTAATATACTATTAAAATACTATAAAAATTGTAATCAGGCATTTTTGTTAAATTAAGTTAGCAGTTATTTTAGTAATTAGACCAAATATGTTTTCATGTAAAATATGAACCTCATTGATGAAATTGCAGTGTAAAATGCAGAAGATGTATTTACTTAATGTGCCCTCTAGGGTGGAAAAGAACGTAGTAAAATCATTAAACTGCTCTCCACAGAGTGACAATGGCCAACTGCTGATCCGGGAGAATCTTCCTACAACATTTTCATTTGGAATCCTATAATGGAATTGGCACATCCAATGGAAGCCTCCATAGATATGAATTTCAAAACAGTATAAAATATAATAATAGAGATTTATTTTATATTTTTCTAGGTGGCATTCTTTATATTCAGTGGTGTTTTTTGACCTAGGGCAGCATTTGCAGGGAGGGAGGCAGCCCCTTGCCACATATCCCACCTATTGGACATGCCAATGCATCCGAGGCTGGTTGAGGAGATCAGAGATGTCCTTTGTTACTGACCAGACCAGCGGTGCTGGAGTGTGCGGCTGATGGCTAAGTATGCCCTACCACATGTTATATGAGTTTAAAAAAAGGTTACATCTGGCTACGAACATCCTGCCATCGGCCACACTTAGGCCACCAGGCAGCTGCCAGCCTTAAAGTACCAGGGCCACCTTGTCGTCACCAGTTTGGCTGTTTAACCGAAATATATACACAGTATGTCTGGCTGGCACAGCCTTCATAGCAAACTTAGCGCAAGAAAAACCTACTTAGGACATCAAAATGTAATGTCCTGTGATATGACATCATATGCCATCTTCACTCCCTGCTCTTCCTGACTTGGATTATTATTCCAGGCTGTAACAGGCCTGTAACAATCATGTTGATGCTTTTTGATTAGCGATGCAAATATTGTAAGATTGGTATTATGCAGTGAAACCTGGGTGGAATTTAAAAAGACATAACACTTATTGTCAATTTTGTATATAGTATTTTTTTCATTGCCCCCCCACACGCAATAGAATCTGGAAACACTCCCACATATCTCTAGTGCTGTGAAAATAGATTATAATAAATAAGAATTAGCAGATCATGACAGCGTTAATCTATGATGAATTACCTTTATCTTCTGCAATATATGAATTAGGTTGTAAATTAATATGTAAACTCATGTGCATGGTATCTTGTTTAGCAGTGCAAAATGTTTGATTGATTTAGTTTATTTTTGGCTAGTGTTAATTAATTGTGTAACCATTGCAACATTGTATGGTAATTCGGCACTCCTATGGTTAATATGAATAGTGTTGCTAAAATGCTTAATCCAAAAACATGATTCATTTTGTCACTTCTAATCACATATATCAAAATTCACTGAATATTTAGAGGGTAGACACTTCGCTTTGTAGACACAATTTTCACTTTTTGAATATTAAAGCTCTAACACATAAGGACATATTGCTTGCATTTGTTCCTGGGGTTTTCAGTTTTCTTAGGCGACTAAAATGTGTTGGACTGCAAAAAATGAATTAATGTTCAGTGAAGCTCTAGATTTATCATCATAAGTTCAAAGAAGGCTCATTCATCAAAATTCACAAATCTGTGTGTGGGTCGGAATGCTACAATGTAGAATACACATAGAAATGATTTTTTATTTTTGCGTGTAAAATGTTTACTGCTGTGAAGCAAAAGTCATTAATGTCGGTTCCAATGCTGGAGAAAACTGGAGGACTGAAGACTTCTCTATGGATGAGTGAACTTGTTGCCATGAGTTCTACTGGACTGTGTGAAATCCAGCTACAATCAAATCAGACAGCTGTCCTGTTTCAGATTAAATTGCTTTTTGTAGACTAGACTTTATTTAACTTTTTGTTGACATACTCCTATTGCATTGGATGCAGCTCAGTCTGTATTTAGGTTCTGTTTTTAAATGAATCCCATGTTGTAAAAGGCCTGACTGATTAAGGCATTAAATTGAAGCTAAAGTAAAACATGTTTTTATAGAATTTGGAAGTACTAGTTGAGTCAAATAACCTTTAATATAAACAGTTTGAAAAAATACACACAAATTAATATAATTAAATTCTAATAGTACCTTTTATATTTATATCAAGTTATTCTATAGTCAGTGCTCTGCATGTAATTTTATGGGATATAACCAACAATATAGAAAGCAGTTAAAACCAACAATAAAACAAACCACACCAATATGGATGAAAACAATAACGAATGTAACAAATTCATAAATAATCAACATACCATATTTCTTGGCCCATACCCAGAGCACCAAAACTTACATTTAACCCAGCCAACTACTTTATAAGCCAGAAGGCCAACTGCATCGTAGCCAGTTCACCGCGAACAGCCATCCATGGTTGCCTCAGAAACTATTTGTGGCCCTACCCCACCAAACCATGGCCTGCTCAACCATACTTTCTAAACTCAGATTAAATATATCACAACCAGTGGATACCATCATTTATATAAAGACTGGCACAACCACCTTCCAAATCTGAATGCCTAAAACTAAGACCCTATTCCATAAACATCCATAGGACTATTACACACACTCTGTAAAACACTCAGAAATCCATCCTCCTCATCAAAATCAAATGAAGCACAATATCTGACAAATTAATAAAAACTCTTAACTGCAGAGTAAAATCTTGCACACTACATAACTATAACATCAGGCCAAGGCAAAACATTTTCATAATCAAACAACTACTTTCATTTGGAACACACTCATACCCCTAATGTTCAACCAAATTAACAAAACCTCATTCATGTTAAAGCTCAAGGTTTCCACCTTAACTCCTTTCCACCGCTCTACTTTACACCAAGAAAAGAAACAAATATCCAATAACCTAGACCACCAGAGGCCGTAAACCTGAAAGAAAAGACAGTTTTCTATTAACAGTTTAGGCCTAATATAGATCAAATTCCCACTGTCCCAATATTTTAATCACTGACCTATCCAGATCCAATATGGCAGCTTCTGTCACCCCCCCCCCCAATTTTGAAGTTGAATTTTTTTTTTGGCCCAACCCCATTGCTTTAAAACATGCAAATCTTGCAAAACTTGGACTTAAAAGCAAGCCTGACCTATGAATCAGCCAGTTTTTTGGAAAACATATTATAAACCAGACTTATGGAAATCAAAACAATACTCGGCTTATAAAACAAATCCCCAAAACATATATACCTGTAAATCGGCACACAGAGGTTGTAATCTTCTGCTCCCAGGACTTATGATCTCCCCGTGGATCAGAGTGAACACGTAAGAAGGAAAAAGAAAGACAGCACAGCACTGTATGGTATGAAAATCACTGTATGATATTTATTACACATTTACTCACAAATAAAGTAGCACCGAGATCCAGCTTATAAAATATGCAGGCTACCGGTACACTGACACTTTAACTGAAGGTTGCAATATTTCTGATCTTTCCCACGGGTGAGGATAAAGTATTCTTTGCGCATTGTCAAAGAATCTGAACTGGAACTCAGCATTTATAATCAATATACAGATTTATAACATTGGGTCAGTGTCTAAAAATAAAACATAAAAACAATGCCCTACGCGTTTCATCAGAAAGTGCAGACTTCTTCAGGTGCTCCAATTAAAATGATATATTTGAATACTACCCTATATATCCCCCTCCCTTACCCCATCATCCAATACCATCCACAATCCTGTTAAAACAAGGTGTACTCCATAATCCCGTATCATTCATTTCCAACACAATGCAAACTTTCTGACAACTTCTCGATTCGTGAGATCTCAGGTCTTCCGTGTCTCACTCATTGTATTAAGAGTTCAGATCATCGACATCAAATTGATCGATTGTATGCTAAGTTTCAGAATGTATAAGCGCGTTACTATTATTAAAAGATCATCATGCTGTATCTTACAACATTTTGCAAGTCAAAACAAATAAATGTCTTCAAAATTATTCAATTATCCACTTACACCAGTTAACTTCTCGTGCCTTTCATCATTTATCCCAATAGATTTACTATCCAAATCGATTTATTTCATTTATATATTAGATGGATTTCTAAGCCCTATTTATACAAAGTATTTATTCATTTATCCTAATCAATTTATATGTATAAATGAAGTAATGAACATTTTATTAATACCCATCAATGAATCCACATCATTTGTACCAATTAATTTGCTTTCCCAATCAATTTATTTAATTAATACAATAAATCATTTTGCATAGATTTAATTTATACAAACCATGTATCCTAATCGGTTTATTTAAATTATATATTTAATTTGAATGAAACGGTGTCCCTGTTAGATTATTCTTTGTCTTGAATATCTAAACTTTTCCAGTGACCTAACATCATTAAAGACCACAGCCTCTAAGTCTTCTAAAGCAGATTTATTTAGTAACAAAGTAATATACATACAGTACTGGATGATGAACAGATGGTTGTCACGGGCTCATTGACATAAACAAATCATATCAAACTCTTGATTAATCAAGACCTAAAGATGTTTTAGTTTTATGTATCCAGAAGCTTTCTCTTTGACACATCATTAGTGATATTTTCTATCCAAAAGAAACAGAAACTGTTTCAATTAAACCTATTGACAAGCATTCATCAAAGTAAAATGTACCCTTAACCCTTTAAGGACCAGGCTGTTTTTTTTACCTTTTGTACCCTTTAGGACTAAGGCTGTTTTAGATTTTCTCCTCACTCATTTAGTCAACCCACAGAAGGTATGTATTATTTTTTTCAGGACAAGAGGGGCTTTCTTCAGATACCATTTTTTTGATCATATAATCTAATTTCCTATAAAAAAAATAATAAAACGATGAAAATTTTTAAAAAAACCACTTTCTCTCACTTCTATTTGAAAAATCTTTTTTTGGTTTATTATGCAAGTTATTGGGCAATTTTTTCCCCAAAGCTGGTCATTCTGCCCCTTGTGCTATTTCGGGTATCTTTGAAGGCCGGCCAATGCAATTTACCCCATCAAACCATGTGTTTTTAAAAAACTAGACACTCCAAGGTTTTTCAAATGCTGGTATTTTAACCCTTTCCATCAGGGGAGGGCTGGCAGCCTAAGGCCTGGGGGGCAAGTCTAGTCAACTGGCCCATTGCACCATTAAAGCGGCTGCGAGCGACATTGAAAGCGGCCTTCGTGCGGCAGTCACGCCACCAGCGCCTAATGAAATTAAGTGGCCGGCGTGCACGCACCGCATGCCTCAGCTCTTCATCACACCCCTTTTAAGACGTGGGAAGAGGAGCTGAGGCATGGCCATTGGGTCTGACAGCCGCATGATGCAGGGGCATACCTAGAGTATTTGGCACCTGTGGCAGACCCTATATGTGGCACCCCCCCACACACACACACACACTTTAAAACTGCATAGTTTCTATGGTTAGGCAAACATTGACAGGGTACAGCATAACTGTTATCATTATATACTTAGGGATTATGCGGTATCACCGTCAATGCGTGCCTATACATTGAGCCAGACACTGACAACCCCTATCACTATATACTAAGCCAAACATTGATGTGGTGTAGGCTTACCACTTTAGTGACTGGCATAGTATATAGTAGGGATGCACCGAAATGAACATTCTGTACTGAAACTGAAAATTCAGCATTCACTTGGCCAAAACTGAAAAAAAAAACAAAAAAAAAAAACTTTAAAATACTTTATTAAAAGTAACACAAAAAATAAAACAAAAAAATCAACAACAATATTAACATATATATATATATATATATATATATATACATATATATAACAACAATCACAATCCTATCATGCCCAGGTTCTAGCATGTGCTGGCTGACTTAGCATGATAGGAGTGTGATTGCTGATATATATATCTATATTAATACTGAATTATTCTGTCCAATAAAAGTGTTAACACACCGAAGTTGGACCAAAAAATAATTTATAACAGCAATCACACTCCTATCATGCCTAGGCAGCCACTACATGATGGAATCTGGGCATGAAAGGAATGTGATTACGGACTCCCTATGCCAAGCTATCCCCCAACACTTACACATCCATGCTATCTGAAACCCTCATTCACAAACATTCGGCATAACACCCATCACTCTCACACACTTACATTCAGCATAACACCCATCACTCTCACACACTTACATTCAGCATAACACCCATCACTCTCACACACTTACATTCAGCATAACACCCATCACTCTCACACACTTACATTCAGCATAACACCCATCACTCTCACACACTTACATTCAGCATAACACCCATCACTCTCACACACTTACATTCAGCATAACACCCATCACTCTCACACACTTACATTCAGCATAACACCCATCACTCTCACACACTTACATTCAGCATAACACCCATCACTCTCACACACTTACATTTAGCATAACACCCATCACTCTCACACACTTACATTCAGCATAACACCCATCACTCTCACACACTTACTAATCCACTCTCTCCTACCTTTTCTTCTTTCACTCTCACTTTTCCTCTTCGTCCTCTTCTTCTTCTTCCTGTCCTTCCGGTGTACTAAACGCTGAAGACGGTGGGCGTGGCTTCAGTGTTGTGCGCCGGGATTTGACATCAAGTCCCGGCGCACAGACACAGTTGCTGCGCGCACCGTTTCTGAAGGCGTGCCGGCATGGTGGCAGCCCTCAGATGAGCGGCAGCCGGAGCGGACCGCACCCCCCTCCCCCCCCCCCGCCAGGTACGCTTGACGGACGCATTCAATCCTGCTCTCGGCCGCTTAGTTTTTAACTTTGCGGCCGCAGCCGCATTGAATTCTCGTCTGCCGGTCGTCCGTCCGGCCCACCGGCCCGGATTTAGGGCGGCCTGGGGGGCAATTGCCCCCCTGCCCCCCGGCCCAGCCCGCCCCTGCTTTCCATGCACTAATTCTACTACCACCCTTTGTCAAACTTCAGGTATTGATTTACAGCTCCTGCTGTACGTCACTTTCAAAGAAGACAATAGGTGTTCAGCATCATCTCCCGAGTACACTGATACCCCCCATGTATGGGTTTGTCGGCTTGTTTAGGAGGTAAAATGCCACATTTAGGAAGTGCACATTTTTAAACTTGGAACTTTTACATCTGGTCCTACTGCTCCCATGTCCTAATAGGGCCATCTTTGAAGCCAGCTAATTTAATTTACCCCATCAAACCATATATTTTTCAAACCTAGACACCGCAAGGAATTTCAAATGCTAGTATTTTAACCCTTTCCATGCATGAGATTCCACCACCAGCCTTTGCCAAAGTTTGTGGTATTAATGTTTTTTATATTTTTCACACAAATTGTACTTCAGGTATACATTTATAGCTCCAGGTATACTTCACTATCAAACAACACCCCAATGTGTGTTCAGCAACATCTCCCGAGTACAGTGATAGCACCCATGGGTTGTCTGGGTTTCACTGCTTCTCCTCCCCATTCACTCACACAACCTATTCAGCAGCTATTCCATATTGCTGCTGCCCGCATCTCTCCTGCTTCACTGTGGCTCGAAAAACTTTCACATCAGTGCAGTCAGTTTGCAGTTTGTGCAGGAGAACCACACCACACACGTATATATACCCCTAATTCCCACAAATAGTAGGAAGAACTCACCTTAGAATATGTGCTCCATTTGCAGAAGTCTAGCAAGTATACAAATTTATCATGGATGCCCATTTCCTGCTAGATGGATGTATTAGGCAAAGTAGGGACCTCATTAAAGATCTTTCCCTGTAGGAATTTTCTGTTAGGTCTCACTTGTACCCTTGCTAGGATTAGGTATTATGAATCCCTCAGATAAGATAGTCATTTTGATGGAAACTTCATCCATGCCTATATTGTTCAATTAAGTTTGAGTTCAGGTCAAGCACAAGCTTACACAAGTACTCACCCTGCACAAGCAAAACAACATAAAGTCTAACAAGCAATAGTGGAAGGTGTCCCTGCCAATCAGGACATAGTGATTTAGGTGACCTGCTATTAAAAGGCTTCACAAAAGAGGCTTCACAACAGGTGAATAATGGATAATATATAAATATGGAAATGCGGCATGTTGGCTTAGCAGTTTCTGCTAATTTGTAGATACACCATATTCTACTGCTGACAGAAAGTTATCTAGTTTTCTATAAACACGTGTTAGATGCATTGAGCAAGCATCTCCTGGTTTCTTCAAATTAACCGAAGCTCTTCTACAACTTCAATTGATTACAGTTGGAACTAAAGACATGTCTACGGGTTTCCCACCAGATGACAAATAACAGAAGCTGCAAACTGACCTTTCATGAGAATAACTGGAGACATGAAGTAACCTAGTGAGTTGTCTGCCTGAAAGCACATACCCTTGATAATAACACTATTGCTTTGGGGCCATTCTCAGGCCAACATGGCAATAAGTGAATAGACTCCTCTGTATATAAAGACCATTAGTAAGGTTTACATGTGTTATTTCAAGGTTAATGAAAGATCAGATACCAAAATATAAAAATATGATGGTTTACAGTGACCAGAAGGTATTAAAGTAGTTTTTTTAGTAATATCCTTGAT
Organism: Spea bombifrons; assembly: GCF_027358695.1. NCBI lineage: Eukaryota > Metazoa > Chordata > Amphibia > Anura > Pelobatidae > Spea > Spea bombifrons. Next base: position 29,163,380 of record NC_071087.1, on the reverse strand, counting down.
CAAATTTTTGTTTTATAGATGTGTAGAGTGCAATTTGTAAATTATTTTGTAAATTATGCATGCAATTGCCAAGCAGTTAATGGATGTGAGAGTTTGAAGGCATCATCCTTATACCCTGTTCTAAAATAATCCAGATGACTAAGTAATTACCAGGAAACACATTGTTTTTTAACGATCTTTGCAAATAAATTACAGAGGGAAAATTAATGTAATTTGTTAGGCATTATAATCTGTGGGAGGCTGCCTTATGAAAATGAGATTTAAGAATGCTAATTAAATAACAAAATGCCAATCAAGCAGCACTCTATTTTTGTAAACAAGGTTGTTTTAGGGAAAAACCATTATGACCTATGTTTGCTAATGTCATACACCATCGAAACGTAAAATATTTATTTTTGTCCACACATTTTACAAATGTTAGTATTACAAAAAAGAAAAACTGTCTGCGCTTCTCACCCTAATAAAGTTGGCAACAAATATATAAACATATTATAAATGAGGGGTTTTGGTTATATGAATTGGTCAAAGCATAATTAAGCTCACCCGCCACGTCAAGGCAAATGTTAGTATTAGGTTGCAGGAAACAGGCACAACTAAAACTTTTAAAGGTTAATTACAGTAGTATGGTTATCACTATAATGGGCATATGAATGCCTAAATTGAAAGTTGCCCATAATTGCATAGTTAAATATCAGCGGCATTATTTAACATTCTCTTTAAGAAAGAACTCAAGAAGGTCAAGTGAATTCCTGTAGACTTTTTGTTACTGTTCATGATTTGTTGTCTAAGGTTACCTGCTAATATTGTACACAGTCAACTAGACAATCGACAAAGATATAATTTTCCGTTAAGAATCATATCTCAAACATTTTAAAAAAAAAGGTGTGAAAAGTTGTTGCCCTAGAATGCACTACGTCTCTATCTCAATGTGTAGCCTATGAGATTATAGCATGAAGCACCCTATGAAGAAACTATTTGGGCCCCATCCGCCTCTTTAGACACCAGTTTCCCCTCTATTCTCTCAAAGATACAAGTTCTTGGTTGCTTATTTAATGATATAATACAAGCAGGGTTTTTAACCTATACTGGTCAGAAAGCTATTACATTGTTATTTTGATGATCAGATCATTACAGAGAACTTGAGCGCTACAAACAAAATTGTTTTGGGTTGGATTGGAATGACATTCATGGGTCGGCGTTTCCAAAAGGTGAGGTCCCTGACACCTTGTGGGCTCACCTTTCATTTCAATAGAAACTTAAAAAAGGTTCCCCCAGAGTAAGAAAGGTCAACGAGGTGCAGTAGTAGTAGAGCACTGGTCCTAGGCAGGCAGACACTAGGAGGTGATCAGCACATGCCACCCCGTGGAGCAGGACTTTCCATGACCAAGCAACTGCACACAAGCCGAAGAAAACTATACACAATGCCAAGAGTCAGCTGCAGTGGTGTAAAGCCAAGGCAAATGTGTCCTCTGGAGTGATGAATCATACTGGAAGTCTGATGAATGAATCTAGGTTTGCGGGACACCAAGAAAACATTACCTAACTGAATGCAAAGTGCCTTTCTTTAAGTTCAGTGGAGGAAGCACAAAGGTCTGAAGCTATTTTTCGGTGTTTGGACTAGGCCCATTAGGTCCAGTGAAGGGCAATATTAATGGTACAGCATACAAAGCCATTTTAAACAATTGTGTGCTTCCAATTTTGTGGCACTAGTCTGTGGATGGCCTTTTTCTGCCACAGCAGGACTGTGACCCTGTGTATAAAACAAGTTCCATAAAAACATGTGTTGATGGGTTTTTGTGGACCACACCCAACCCTAACCTCAACCCCCATTGAACAACTTTGGGATGAACTGTAATGCCGATTATGAGCCAGGCCTTCTTGTCCAACATCAGTGCCTGACCTCACAAATGCTCTACTGGATGAACATTCTCACAGACGCACGTCCAAATCTGGAAAGACTGTGGAAAGTCTTCTCAGAAGAACAGAGGCTGTTACAGCAGCAAAGAGGAGGGGGCTCCATATTAATGCATGGTACAAAACCTTTTTATCATAGTTTGGCATGGCGTGTCCAACCAGCTAATATAGGTGTATAGGTCAACTGCCCATGACTAATAGAATTTAAGCACTTGAAGTTACTGCTTCCTTTTTTTCAAAACGGTTACATGTATGTGTTATGATTTAAATGTCCCTACCCTGGTTATCACTCACACAATTTTTTGTATGCCAGGTCATTTCGTGTTATTTCAAACGGAAGATAAATAACTGTGTTCACATGCAATTCTTCCCACATAAAATGTATGATCATATGATACTATACATTACAAATATTAAACAATCACAGTGAGTTAAATAATGCTGTCATATAAAGCAAGATACAACACCATTGCATTTTGTTTTATCATAAAGGAAATAAAATGCTTATATATTTCTATATATATATGATACATTTTGCAGTAAAGAGCAGCAGATACCCTGTTAAATTGATTACGTTTCTGTCCAGGGATGTCATTGAATGGAATGATTCACTCTCTCAGTTTCTACACCGAATCTCACAGTATAAGGATAGCATGGTGTGAATAATAATCAGTATATGAACACCGCATTCTAGTAATAAAATTACTTGAATCCCAGAAGGCAATGGATGGCGGCACAATGGTGATCTATCATCTAGCAATCTGTAAAGATGGCGCCCCTGCATTATAGCTTTTTGTACGTGTGCAGAATATCACCAGGCTTGAAAGACATTAGTTAAAGAAAAATAAATTAGAATTTCTATGAAGACACTAAAATTACCAAATACACCAACAGACCATTAAATATAAACAAGTTACATTTGACAAATCTGCAAACATTAAATGCTTTTTGACAGCCCACTAATGGTCTGATCATGTACATTTGCAATCTAAGCATTTTGTGACTACTTCTTTGATATCTCATAACATATTACAGATAATTTATTGTGACCCCTGGATGATCTATGTGATTTTTGATGTTGGTAAAAGAATTATGTAGCATAAGCTAGAACAGTCTGGCAACATTCAGCCCCATTTTGCATTACATAGGCAGGGAGTAGAAGGAGAAATGCATGGGGAGTGCTCTGAGAGAGAGGAAAGTGAGCGGGGACCCAGGCAAGTATTGTTTTACCCGGAGACTCCAGGTCAAAACCAGATACGCATATCTGGCATGTTCCCATGCTTGCAGGAATGTTAATTATAACGTCCTGTATTCATTTCAATTAGCAATGCTTGTTGGTGGGGTAGACAAAGGAAACATTAGAGGTAGAAGAATGACTCATTTGTATATAACGCTGGGATTTATTGTTTTGTGTAAATAGTCTGGTGATAATACAGGTGAACTATGATATACCGGGCATGAATCTACAACATGCTTCTTATGCTCTCGATCAAAGACTATTGTTATTATCACAAAAGGAGAGGGAGTTATTTAAATAGCACATCCTCAGTCTGACAGCTCTCACATGCAGCATAATGAAGACAAATAGCAGTACTTTATATATTAAGTAACATGATCACTATGTTGCATTCAGGTGTGTAGCACCCCCTGTATGCAGCAGGGGTGTGTAGTCTAGCCAACTCCTGAGCGGAGGTCAAGTGACCCAAATCCATTGATGTTTCCCTTTCCTAAGTGACTGATCACCATAGTGTTCTGCAGACAGGGCACTGCTTGCATTCAGCACACTTAATAAACTTTTACTCCTATGGATACAGTCCTATGAGCCCCAACTAAGTGAACCAACATACTCCTGCTGCTAGAGTGAAGACTGAGGTAGGTGGTAGGTTGTTCTGGGAGGGACTTGGGAGGTGCATGTCACATAGTCCTGTATTTGTACCCTTATGCTGTTATATTTTGTTGTTCTTGTATTTTGTATTTACATCAGGGTCCTACTGGAAGAAATATCGATACCCTAGACATCCAGATAGGTGGAGGCACTGCCACATGTATGCTAATCTCCCCTTAGCAGAGTCTCAGAATTTCACTGTAGGAGGTCACAAGGTAGCCATGGTGGAGATTAGCAATGGTCAATATGACCCCAGTCAAGATACGGCTTCAGGTTTATGAATTAGGATAACGGATAATCTGGACTGAGAAAGATCCCCTTTAAACAGCTAATTACCACTTGCCAGTTGATCATACTAGTGACCCAAGGTGAAAATTGCAATACTGAAATATGATATTAATGTATATATATATATATATATATATATATATATATATATATATATATATATATATATACCGTATTTGCTCGATTATAAGACGACCCTGATTATAAGACGACCCCCCAAAATCAAAATATTAATTTAGGAAAAAAACAAAAAGCCTGAATATATGACTACCCTATAGGAAAAAAGTTTTACTAGTAAATATTAATTCATGTAAACTAATTTTCATATTTAATAAAAGCTATGATTGAGAAAAATATATTTTTTATTTATTTCCAAACCCCCCACCCCCTTACCTGAACTGCAGATCTCCCACTCGCAGACTTCTGCAGGGGCCTGGCTGTGCGAGCAACTTCTCTGGCCCCGCCCCCAGAGGAAGGAGGGGGGAGGTAGAGTTATGTGAGGACTGTGCTAGCTTCCTGTTCTCCTGCTGCTAATAGCAGAGACGCTGCTCGCGATCAAAGCCCGGTAGCAGCACGGTCGAAGCAGAATGAGGTCTGATTAGAAGACGACCCCGATTTATAAGACGAGGGGTATTTTTCAGAGCATTTGCTCTGGAAAAAACCTCGTCTTATAATCGAGCAAAAATACGGTATATGGTATCTCACAAAACTGAGTACACCCCTCACATTTTTGTAAATATTTTATGTTTTCATGTGACATTACTGCAGAAATTACACCCTGCTACAATATAAAGTAGTGAGTGTACAGCCTGTATAACAGTGTGAATTTGCTGTCACCTCAAAATAACTCAACACACAACCATTCATTTCTAAACCTTGGCAACAAAAGTGGGTACACCCCTAAGTGGAAACTCACTATTTTACATTGTAGCAGAGTGTCATTACTTCAGTGTTGTCACATGAAAAGATATAATAAAATATTTACAAAAATGTGAGTAATTAATGAGTGTAATCCATGATTCTTGTAACATTTCAAAAAAAAAAATAGACCATCCTAAATCACAGTCCTAAATTTTATTTAGCCACCACTAGCATTGGACGATAAATTTAACTTCCCTTCCCCAATGAGCACTGTACTTTACAACCCTCTTTTCCTGCCGGGCCTGGATGTTTCCTTCGGACACATTTCTCCCCTCTAGGACATTTTGCTTCTTTCAAAGGTCTTTGTGAACTAGTCTTCCGTATAAAGGTATTTCTATCATTTACTGAATGCTAAACTTGCCTGCATATGCTACTCCTCCTACTCAGCATCAATAGAAAAAAAAAATTCAACTTACCCAACACTGCTCCTCCTTTACACCAATACAAGAGTATGTTTCTCCCTTCTTAGCATAAAACCCATCACTGCTCCACAGAATCAATCTTGAGCTGTCAGACCACAGCTGGCTCTGTGGGGTCCAACGGGGAACTAGACTACATATATGGTGAAGTAGCAGATTATTCCAGCCCATCTCAGCTGGAAGAAAACATAGCTGGCTCTACTGGCTCAAGCTATTACAAAGTGATCTCCACTGAAGTTCTAGTTAAGCCGGGAGGTCTCTCCCCTTCATTTCCTCACTCTCCCCCGGGTAGTTCCACAATTTTCTTTCCTCTCCCCTTCTCATTCGTCCACCTACTCACCCATTCCATCCCCCTCTTCCCTACTTCTCCCCCCATCAGGAGTACAGAACTAAATTTACTGTACAACAGTTTATAATACATAGAATGGAGGGATAATACATCTGTATTTATATGAATATTGTATTTGGAATATACAGTATATGTATGGAATATGGCAAGAATGTATAAACACATATGTATGACAACATGTAGAAAGGGTTACTTTTCTATGGTGCCTGTAAGAGTCTGTGTTTTATTCTCCTGGGTGTACCAAAAAATCAATATACACTTTTTGTTCGAAAAAATAAAATATTTTATCTGCTTCTCCTGTTAAAAACATTATAGTAAGGACATTTTTTTAAAAAAAATAACATAACCATACCATGCATTTTCTTTGGTTATTTTTTGAGATCAATATACACTTTAGCTATATTATATTCATCTACTGTAACTGACTTACTACATGTGTAAATTGGGGCTTTTTGTAGTCAGATATGATTCTAGAATCCCCCTTTTTATAAGTTCAGTTCTGTTTCTGTGTAATAAGCATTTAGATAACACCATCCACATTTTATTATTCTGTGACATTTTCTGTAAGAATTGTTCCCGGGAAAAAAAATGAAATTAAATTCACATACTACTGAAATGTCAAAGTGACCTAACTCTTCACAAGGAGAGACATTATGTAATATTTCATGCTTTGTGCAATTCTTAAGTTATACGGTGAAGGCAATACAATTTGAAAGAAGAAAAATGCACAGACTCCCAAAACAATGAAATTCGACATAATGACAAACCTGCACTCATTTTATACCTGCATCTATTAAAAATGCAAATATATCCAAAATTTTAAAAGGTTATTCCCTGCTCCACCAAAGACATAGCCATAAAATAATTAAAGGGATAAAAAAAACCCAAAGCAAAAAATGTAGAGAGATGGTTTTTGAAAAAGTTGCTTCCAAACAACATGTAGCTCAGGTAATCCTAGCATATATAACTGGGCTATTATGCATCATACTTTATTATAATAAAATACCGGCTCATAATTCTAGACTGGTGCATTCAGGACGGATGCTGTTGGTAGACATGGCGAAATAATGACTGCTTATTACATTCTTAATAGAATTCCAATCTGCATATATACGGAGGAATTCTAGAGCATTAAACAAGAATCAATACCTATGACAGTTTTCCATATTTATTGAAACAAAATAGGATACTTCTAGATAATGTGGCTGCACCTTATTTGTCACAGTCACAGAGAAATCGATTGGTCAATTTACAGAGAGCAATCGATTTGACATAGCCTTGAAAAATATAACTAAATTTGAAGGATATTAATTCTACTGCAAATAAGAGCTTCATAGTACATAGTTATAGTATATACTGTTGTTTTGGAGCACGCGTTATTCTTGATATTGGTACAGGAGTATTAACACCACTCGCATTTTCCATATACAAGAGCGATGAGTGAATGCATGAGACATTACCATAGCAAGATTTGGTCGAATGTGGTAATTAATTACTACAGCATTGTAATGAATAAACCTACGCAGCGTTTTATAAGAATCATATGAATGACTGAGCCAATGAACTGTCCATGAAAGCTAAAATTAAAGAGGGGAGTTCTGAAAAGTAAAGTCATAAAACATGAAAAATGTTTAAATGCATCAAGAACACTGCTATAAGGTAGCATGAAGGGAAATGGGAAACCATTTATATCGTTGTCATTTATATCGTATATCACTTTCGGTCTATACCGAAATGAGCCATCTGCCTGACACCCAGACCAATGCAGTCGAATGGATCAATAATGACTTCCACTACCTTTTATGACATTTTCCACTGTCCTATAAAATAGTACATTTTCAGTCTACTACAAAGGAGAAATTTAATCTCTATGTTAACATAAATATTTCTTATTTAACCTTAAATATCCAATGGATTAAAACAATCTATATTCCTATCTATAATCTATTTGAAAACTTGCAGCTGAGTTCCAGGTCTTGATCTTCAGCTGGGGTGGGTGAGATTAAAGTATTTTCCCCCGAATGTGCTACTCCCCCACTAGCTAAATGTCAATATGTATATTTAATAATATAAATATGGTAAACTATGCAACACTTGCTGATGCCTTTCTTTCTTTGTGTAACCATTTTTCTCGATTACATTGGCTACGGTTCCCAGGTCTGACCGTCAGAACAATGAGTGTTTTGTTTATATCATACTTACAGTATTTGAGGAAAACGTACTTACAATACCCTGCATTATATTTGACGACATACTAAATGACATTATGTTTTAATCTTACTGTGCCCTTGTTTTTTATAGCATAAATGATAATGTCACTTCTCCTTGGCTTACCCTTGGCCTTTGCAGTTTATCTAACATTGTATAAAAAAGGAGGAAAATAAGAATACAAGCTCATATCTGTAAACAATAAATATAGTTGAAAGTAACCTTTCTAAAGGCATTCACAAATTCACCCAGAACATTATTAGAATTTTAAGCACAATAGGTTTAAGACAAAACAATAAAACAGAAAATCTCCATCCATACAGTTCTTAGTTCTTTGGATCTTCAGCCTCGATGGTTTTACAGCAATCACACATTTATGGATTTACTATAATGTTTATGTGTTTAAACTCTAGGATAACATTTACATTATAAGCATTATTACTGATTAGCAAAAAATAGAAAATGTCATTTCTAAGCTGATTTCTAATTCTTTTATAAAGCCTTTTCATGTTATTTATGTTATTTCCTGTTATATATTTGTACACTATTCGGGATTTGAGTTTGTATATCACTGTTTATTGCTCTATACATTTCCATGCAAACATGCAACTGAGCTCAGAAGGGCAGCATTATCAGAATGTAGAGGTTGTGGGTCAATTTTCAATCAACGGTGAGCAGTGTGAAATCATTTCCCAGAATACACAGCATTCAATAAGTACTTGGCTAGTCTCTGGGGAAATGGGCAAGAGAGGGAAATCGAGGAAAAAAAAAAGATTAGTTGTCTGCTGGAATTGCCATCAATAGATCATGTAAACTTGAGCTGAGGAAAGGTTCAGAGGAAAGCGGTACATTATAGGATGTATATATTCATGTGCGAAAAGTAAGAGAAAAAAATGCAGCTGTTTGGGTGCATTTGGGTGCATTTATGAGATTCTATCAATAAGTCTGTCCTTCAAGAAGATACAGCGCTTGTGGTGAGTATTTAGAAAATAGTCAGTTAGCGTATTGTATGTCTGAAATATGGTGATAAAGAACGCATTGGATTTAGGCCAGAGTTTTTATACGAGCATACGAGAAATATAAAAAGTATTGAACAAAAATGGGCATCATAATAATATTATTATGACCTGTTTAGCGTAATAAAAAATCTATAGTAATTCAGAATTTGGATTTCTTCACTCACGAGTTAACATTTATGGTTTTCAATCCATTAATTCTGAATTACTATAGATTTTTTTAAAAAAACATATGTGTATAAAATAAGGTTTCTATGTCATCATTAGTAGTGTATTTTAAGGCTTTGGAATCTTATTGTCTTCCAGTGTGTCCCTTATAAAAAAAAAAAAAAATTCTTCTTTTGCAATGCATATCTGCCATGGGATGATGTTAGGTTCAGACGTCGTTTTTGACCCTGTAATACGCACACAAGCAGAATGAACCCACCCCTCTTTGGATTTGTGCCAGAACATGGCAGAATCGAAGCCTGCAAAGTTAAACTGTATATTGTCATTGAGACATTCTGCCTCTATTTCATGGTTTGTATTGTGGGTTCTGTGTTAACCTTTTGAGCAGGCTGATGTACATACATACATACTGGTAATTACTCAATGAAGTACAGCGCTGGAATGTTGATATCCATGTTTTTAGTTTTATTTTACAAATGTATTTTCTAATTTTAATATCATCTGCCATTACTAGAAGATTAATTGCTAAACTTGAAATCATCCAGATTCATGATATGTCATTTTGAGCAGATATCCTAATGGAAATAACGTGACTTTAAAATATATAATCAGTTACCATAACAAGTAATTCTGCATATCTCTCTCGATTCCGCTAATTGAATTATAATAGGCTTGTTTTATTCTCTAATATAGTGCCTGAGCTAGTGGTGTTGCTAAGCTAGCTACAACTAATATTTACACCACAGCTAGTCATCTCAACCCACTATTTATACATAAAATGACAAGCAAAATTGTGTGTTTTCAACCATCTGTCTAAAACTTTACTACAAATAAATATGTCATAATAATTCCTAAACACAATTTCCAAACCTAATATATCTGTCAATTCCCACATAAAAATGCAGACAGATTTGAGAGGAAAGAAGAAACACTTCTCTTTTTCCTCAAATCTGTCATTATTTTTCTGGCCGCAAAAGGGCGGAAGTGCTTCGAGAGGCCTGGTTCACAGAGAAGCAAACAAAGAAAGTAGACACAAGGAGAAGTGGACAGAAGAAAGGAGACTGAAGAACAAGAAGAGGTAAGAGAAGAAGCGGACCTGCAGGACAAAGAAGCGGTTGAAGGTAGAGAGACATTGACATGAGAGCATGAGAGAGTGTAAGAGCAATGATAGAAAAAGCAATGGGTTTGATTTTTTTTCCCAATAGGGTTACCTTATAGTCAGGCCTTTTTTTTCTTTGAGTCAGAGTCAAAGTTTGGGGGGTGGACTTATAATCGGGCCAATACGGTCATTAACTTTTTGCATTGACACGTCTAAAGAAATTCATATTTAATATACATTATATTTTCTAAAACATCAGCTGTTGTATTTGAAACTCCATGCCTTTTTGCTTAGTCAAATATTTATAAATACTTATATATTGATTTGAATCATATAAATAAACTCAATCTAACAAACACCTAACTGCAATATATGTAAAGAAAGTCAAACCTTGCTAGAATCCAGAGGAAGTACACAGGATCAATAGAAAACATGAACAAAGGTACTTCATGCAAAGTGTTGGCAAAACCTATTAATAAAACTCGAAATTATTCAACTAGATGCACGCTGTACAATTTCCTTTTTTATTGCCAATTAATCTAGTGAAGTACCAAAATGAACAGTCTAATAGTTGTTTTGAACAACCACAATTATAGTATGATTATACACCACAGTTATTGGCTTTTAATATGCTACAACCAGGAAACAAACATTTAAAATAAACGTTTTAAAAAAGAATTATACTTACAAATTAATTCAAAATGTATTCATAATGGTTGCCAGTGCTGTATGGTGAAAAACAGAAATCGTTTATTTGAAGGTACTAAATCAGTAAAACAAACATAAAAAAACAGATACTAGAGGTTTTTTCCTCACATGAAGGTCCAATTGTTGTATATAGATTTAGGTGACAACTATATAAGCAGATTACATTTTACCTAGAGAAACATATATGTATTTTTAAGCCTATTCCTAGGTATTTATTTTAAGGCAAATGGTGTACCTGATTGTGGTGTTTAAATAAATACCTTTGAATGTAGACGGACCTTTGTGAGATATATTTTTATATTTGGTTTAAACACCACACTGATCACCTTATATAATGTACAAAAATAATATATGACTACCCAGTGTGCTATCAGCAGCTGTATCTTCTCTTCAGAGAAAGCCTTCATGTTTAACTATAAACCATGAGCGGATCCATGGGTTGGCCCATTTTACCCCCCTGAGAAAGACAACATATATCCTTGTCCCCAAATTCAAGGAGGAGACAAGGTCTAGCAGGGTCACGTAAGATAGCACTGTGTGACCCTGCAATAGTAGCGCTATCTGTGAGCTGCATTGAAGACAGGCTGAGGCTTCACAGGATAAGTTGTGTGTGGGTCGGGGTATGTTAGTGTGTTTGTGGATTTGGGTATTTAAATGTGTCTGTATGTTATGTCCATGCATGTGTGTCTGTATTTTAGTGTCTGTGAGTGTGTATTAGTCTGTGTGTGTCTGGGTATGTTAGTGTGTGTTAGTGTGGGTCTCTGTGTGAATGTATGTTAGTCTGAGTGTCTGTGTTTGGGTGTGGGTGTGAACAAGGTATGTTAGTATGTGTGCATTTGTTTGCCTGTGTATATTAGTGTGATTTTGTTTGTGTGAATATGTTAGTGTGTTAGTCTGTGTGTGTGTGTCTGGGAAGTTAGTGTGTGTAAGTGTGAGTGTCTGAATGTATTTTAGTCTGAGTATCTGATTGTGTCTGGGTATGTTAGTGTGAATGTCTGGGTGTATGTGTGGTAGTGTTGAGTGTCTGCGTGTGTGGTAGTGTGTGTTACAGTTGAATGACTAATTGAGTTAGTGTTTAGATGTGTGTATATGTGTGAATGCTTGGTGTTAGTGTTTGGGTGAGGTCAAGCTCTGAATCCGCCCCTGTGGAACCTTTTGTCAACGGGAGTCTCATGTGCACAGCTAATCATTTATGACTTCTGAAAAGGAGAAGGGACTTTGATGTACCCCTGCATATGAGATACATGTTTGGGATCCTCTGTCCTCTTCACCAACATATATCATACATGTGGTTGGCACTAAAAGTGAGCATGAATGCCCAATACGGTATATCCAAGTCTTTCAGTTGTATGGTTCCTCACTGTGAATCTATTAAATGTCAACTTGTACAGAAAGTCATACCTGTACAATTTTGCCTTTTTATTTGCTTATGCGTATGCACAGTAATGTCATACTGAGTGTTGTGCTGAGTGTTGTTGGGACCTAGATGGGAACCTACTTCATGCATGGTCTCCCTCTCCTACATCAGGGGTGTTTGTAGAGACACAATGTAGTATATAGTATTGTCACTTTATGAGATTCTCTGGAATAGTTTCTATGGTTGGCAGCCATGTGCGTTGTGTGTTGCCTAGTTGCCAAGTCTCTAGTTGCTGTATGCACCTGCCTATCACACTAAAGGCACACTTATAAACATAACACACACAATCTCCACTTCTGGAGTATGATCAAAGATTGAAGAGAGGCTGTCAGTAATAAATGTTTGAAGTTCAATGTTACGGTCATGAGTGAGTACATGGGTGCCTGTTAGGAAAAGGTAAGGGTCAAAGTAACTTTTTCAGGGTCCCTATGTCAGCAGCTTTCAGTCACACAAACAGGGAACAATTAACCACCTTGGATTCATGTGTTTGGAAGTCAGTGTGTATGTATGTGTCACTGTATGTATGCAAGAATGTGCCTATTGAAATGCAATTGGTTGTGCAGCTCATCTTTTATTATTTGATATTGATTTTGCAGTTGTTGGGAGACTGCTAGAGAGCTAGCGCTCCTTTCTCTTTGTATATCTGTGTTGACATTGCTTTGCCATTATAGATAATCATTTCAGTTTTTGGACCCTTCATGGCAATGGCTGTTTTAACACTTCTGTAGTATTTGTGTTTAGCTGTAATCATCTGATTTACTAAATAATAGTAATACAATATTATGAAAAATTGAAACAAAAATCTGACTTTAATTTTAAAAAATATTTTACTAGCTATAAAAGCTAATTAAATGCTAAATGCTAAATAGATTTTAACCCCTTAATGACAAAGCCCGTACATGTACGGGCTCCAAATGCATTGTTTTCAATGGGTTTATGGACCTCCCATTGTCCTTAAGGGGTTAATATTTTCCAGAGTTAAGAAATATCCAATATTTATATGTTTTTGGGTTTGTTTGTTTGTTTGTTTGTTGTTTTTTTGCTTTTTTATGTACAAGTTACAGGGCAATAAGTAGAAGTAATGTATTGGTATTTCAAAACCAATTTTTAAATCTTTTAACGTCCATGTGCCCATGTCCTATTTGGGACATCGTTGCATCCGGGTAATTCAATTTACCCACAAACCATATATTTTTAAAAACTAGACATCTCAGGGTATTTCAAATATTTGTATTTTAACTCTTTCTATGCACGAATTCTATATACCAGCCTTTTTCAAACCTTGTGGTAGTTATCTTTTTATGTTTTGTTTTCCACACATGTAATTCAGGTATGAATTTACAGCTCCTGGTATAGGTCACTGCCAAACAACTCACCAATATGTGTTCAGCAACCGAGTACCAAGTCCAGTGATACCACCTGTGCATAGCTTTGTCAGGTTGGGGGCTAATAGGAAATATTTGGGATGTGCACTTTTTTCAGTTTGGAATTTGGTGAGGTTAAATGTCAGAAAAGTCTAATTTTCTAAATCCAATAATTAAAGAATACTTGCAGTGATTTGTATGCACTAAAATACACTGGAGTCAATGCAAAAACAGTATGCATTAAACATGAAAACATCCTTTAGGGAGAACATTACATCAAAGAGAAAATCATATAGCATTTCCTGAGAGATCCCACAATTCCTAGATGCCACGTACCTTATCTCATGGTCTCTAGGTGAATGGGCAGATCCTCTCAGTAGGCTTCATATTTGATTCAAATATATCTGAGGATCCCAATCTGTGTGTATATAACCAGTATATCACAGCGGAAATCTATGTGCAAATCCATGCAAGCAATTACTGGATGTGATGTAGTTGAGGATGAAGGTCAGTTAGAGGGTTCTGGGGGAGAAAAAATAGTGTTGTTTGAAAAAGGTTAATCAGATTTGTGCATTGACTCCTCTACAATGTTCTTTCAGTCAATTAATGTTCTGCTGAACCATGAACTGGACAATCAGTTCCTGTCCCCACACACATTTTTAACCAGTGAATGAAACTCAAGGTACTCTAGTTTTGAATTGCCATAAAACCACTCATGTATAATTTTGCCAGAAGCCAGAATTTCAACCCATTGTATATTATGTGCTTGGCTCAGTTTATCATAGTATTTTTAATCACTAGAAGTGCAACAAGAAAACAGTTATCTATAGCAGGCCCGGACTGGGACAAAAAATAGGCCCGAGCATTTAAGCCTGAGCAGCCCATTTTTATTTATTTATTTATTGTTAAAGCCCACCCTTTATGTATCATTTTTGCATTTACTCACTCATTCACACATTCATTAATGCAGTCTCACAAATCATTCAAGCAATTCATCCACACATGAATTCATTAATTGTCATACGCATTCACACAATTCATCCACACATTTATTCATTCATTCTCATATGCATTCACACTACCCCCTCTCCCCATCTTATCTGCCCCTTCTCACTATGTTCCCCCTTTTCACTATGTACCCCCTTCCCCACTTCTCAATATGTACCCCCTCTCACTATCTATCCCCTCTCCCCATTTCTCACTATCTAACCCCTATCTGCCCCTTCTCACTGCACCCCCTCCCTCACCCTACTCACCCTACTTACCTTGTTGCCGGAGCAAGCAGCAACTGCGACCGGGCCCGCGGCAGGGCCGGATTGACTTAGGGACTGATGGAGCTGCAGCTCCAGGCCCCTACCTTAAAATAAGCCCAGTCAGGACTGGACTGACTGGGCCTATGTGGCCTCCACGGCCGCATTAACATAGGGACCCTTAAGCCCGCCGCAACTGCGACCGGGTCCGCCACTCTAAGGGGCCGGGAAGCCCCCACCAGGGCCGGCCTTAGGGGTCTGCGGCCGCACAGGGCTTAAATGAAAACATCGGGGTTTTTTTTTTACTTTATTTAACATCCTCCATGTTAAATAAAGTTAACAAAAACTTTATTTAACATGGAGGATGTTAAATAAAGTAACAACAACCCCCCCCAATGTTTTAATTTAAACCCTGTGCGGCCGCACACCCATAAGGCCGGCCCTGGTGGGGGCTTCCCGGCCCCTTAGAGTGGCGGACCCGGTCGCAGTTGCGGCGGGCTTAAGGGGCAGGTGCTGACTGGGCCTATTTTAAGGTAGGGGCCTGGAGCTGCAGCCCCTAAGTCAACCCGGACCTGCCTCGGCCCAGCCCGGCCCACCGGGCAAATGCCCGGTGTGCCCGATGGCCAGTGCGGGCCTGATCTATAGTTAATGTGACTATAGTATTCTGCAATCAGATAATAATTGTGAAATTTTAGCTAAATTTCAGTCTCCATCGCTAGTGTACAATTTTGGTGTGTGTTGGTATTTGGCTTGTTACATTGTGGTGATATTTTTATAATGATTATACAGCATAAGATTTATTTTGCATTTATTCATATACTGGTGTGTTATATGTACACTTACATGTATGTATAGAGAGAAATCTTCCTATGTACATATTAATAGCTTTGTTTTTTCAAGCAAAAACTTAAGCTGATTGCTTTTTTGGGTAATTCAGGCCTTGAACTGTATTATAATGATTCAAGGATATGTGTCACTCAATATCGCCCCCTTCTTCTCTATTCTTCCCCCCCCCCACTGTACGCGTATTTGAATCACAGTATTAATTTCCTGATTATCAAAACTATTACCGTAGTTACTCGATTATAAGACAAGGTTTTTTCCAGAGCAAATGCTCTGATAAATACCCCTAGTCTTATAATCGGGGTCATCTTATAGTCAGACCTCAAATAGGTCTGACTATGAGACTAGGATCCAGATCCCCGCAGCGCTGCAGGGGACCTGGATCCTCCTGACTCCCCACCACCACCACTTACCGGTGCGAAATGCGTAGACGTCTACCTGCTGCCCGGACAACAGGTTTTTTTTGGGGGGGTGTTAAATGGGGGGCATAAGGCATTTCTGTATGCAGAGTGCTCTATGAAATGCCTTTTAACCCCCTTAATGCCACCCTGCCTCCAGAAATGCCTTTTAACCCTCTATACGCCATCTGCCTCCTGAAATGCCTTATACCTCCCTATATGCCACTCTGCCCCATAATATGCCTTTTAACCCCCTTAATGCCAGAGTGGCATATAGGGGTATAAGGCATTTCTGGAGGCAGAGTGGCACATAGGGGGTATAGGGCATTTCTGGGGCAGAGTGGCAAGCCTGGGGGCAGATGTGCATAACTGGGGTGGGGGCAAGTTGTAAATAAAAGGAAATAAAAACAAAATATCTCAATCTCAATCATAGCTTTCATTTAAAAAAAATAGTTTACATAGTTTACATGAATAGTTTACATAGTTTACATGAATTAACATTTACTGGTCGTCTTATATTCAGGCTTTTTCTTTTGTTCCCAAATTGATATTCAGATTTTGGGGGTCGTCTTATAATCAGGGTCATGCAAATACGGTATTTCTCATCCTTTCTCCTCATCACTGAGTAATGCTGAGAAATACCATAAGTTTACAGCTGCTCAATTTAACATATAAGCATATTTTCCATGATTTATGAACATATTTCTACATTGTACGTTTGTTTGGACAGGGCCCTCCTTTATCCAATTTGTTCTATGATGCACTGTTTGTCATGTCTTGTTTACCAATTGCACCACACTGTGAAATAAGATAATAATAATAATAATTTCACTGTCCCTGTCCCTGACAGCCCCACTAAAGAAGAATACATATTAAAGTACTCATTGAGTAGAAAGTGTCCCCCTGTAAAATCAGTGGGAGCATTTTCTGCAATGTTTGCTGAACTATATCTGGAGCTGACTGGCAGCACATAGCTGGGGGTGGGCAGACACATATGGGGAATCCCTCCATGCATTTGCAAAAAAAGGCAACATAAAAATGTAAAGGGACCTCTCAGCTGTGATTAAATTGACATATTAGCTATCATACGAATCACATTGATGAGGGTGCTGAGGTTCTTGCTTTCTGTGCTGAGCTGTTTATCTTGCATTGTGAAGAGAGCCCAGAACTGATGCCAAAACTGGTGACCCAGGGACACCAAATATAGTGGCCAGCTCTGTGCACCTGGTGGGCAAGTGGAGAGACTACGATTCAAACTGCTCCTTGTGCTAGCTGTGGGTACCCGAAATACAGGAAAGAGCCAGCTCAAGTGTGACAACCCACACATTCACAGGAGAGGGTGATAAGTTGATGAACAGTGTTTTTTTGATCACGTATCCATCTATAAAAAAAAATTCTTTTAGATTTAGCAGATGGGGGACTGCTCAGAATTTAAGAACCAAGTCAAACAAAACTCTTAGAGCATCAGGTTAGTAATCTGATTTATTCTGCAATCTGGAGTAGTGATCAGCAGGCCTGGGCTGGTCATTTCACAAACCAGGTAAATGCCCAGTGGGCCAGAGCCACTAGTTTACTTTTACTACTCATGTGACAGACCTGAAAGAAACAAATGTCCCCTTCTTAAATATATTAGACAGCCCTTATAGAAAGTATACAATAATAACATACCTAAAACCTTTTTTAGTTGTGCGTCACATTTCGTGGCAATCAGTCAAAATCAGTGAAACTTCCAAAAAATTCAGTCGAAAGATGTATGTATAAACATTACAATGGTATTTTTTCTCCTGATGCTTTGTGAATAGATTATTGAGCTTTCATTATGAACGTAGGGAGAGCGTAAAAGATAAGAACTACTCTCAAGTGTATAATCTTGATTCATTCATTTGGATCATTAGGGATGGCTAAATCGGTCTTTGAGCTCATCAGCACTGAACAATCTGTTCCTAGCAAACTAAAAACTCTTAAGGAATAACAATGACATTGGATTTGGAAAGGGTTATAATGCAGAGACAGCACAGATAATAAGGTTGGATCATACTGAATAGATGAAGATAATATCTGTGATAAAATGAAAAGAACCCGTTTCAAATAGCTTTTTTTCAGCTTTCAAATTAAGCAGCTTTTTATTCACCATAAAATTATGTTTACACCATTTTAGAACACTCTAAAATTCGGCTTACAGAAGATATACAGGTGGTTTATTTGGTTGCAGTTTATTTACAAGTCTTCTATGTGGCACAGTGTCAAAAGCCTGATTATAAGATGACCCCCAAAAATTTTAATATTAATTTAGGAAAAAAAGAAAAAGCCTGAATATAAGACTATCCTGTAAGAAAAGTTTTACTAGTAAATATTCATTCACATGTAAACTATTATTTCATATTTAATAAAAACTATGATTTGCCACTCTGCCCCCCAGATATCCCTTATACACTCCTATATACCACTCTGCCTCCCTGATATGGCTTTTAACCCCCGATATGTGACTGTGCCTCCAGAAAACCATTATACCCCCAACTTACCAGTGGATCCCTAGACTTGTCCCTTGTGCACAGACAACCTCCGCTGCTGCTGGCCTTTATTTCTGCCGGGGCTTCTATGGTGGAGCACCGGAAGGTCATGTGATGCCGGCGCTTCATCATAAAAGCGCCAAAGGAAGTACCGGTAGCAGCAGAGGTTGCCTGCGCACTTTGCACAGACATCCACCGGCTGCCAGAGAGTAGGATCCAGGTCCCCTGCAGCGCTGGGATCTTAGTCTTGTAGTCAGACCTTTATTGGAGGTCTGATTATAAGACGACCTCTGAAAAAAACCTTGTCTTATAATCGAGCAAATATGGTAATACCTCACACAACGAACAAAATGGAGTCAGACCCATCTTCTTTTCTTTAAATCACATTAAGGGTGTTATTTTTTTTTCTTTCCTATACTGAGAGAAAAGCGGTCCTTATCAGGTATGCCCTAATTAAATTTTTGGCCCAGTTGCTCTAGTTATGGAGAAATTTATGGAGGACAAACTACTTACCTCAGAAAATGTGGAATGTTGCTTCCAAACTTGCTAGTCACTAAATATTTGAAACTAATTAATAGTAAGTATTGAGTAGCTATTGTGTTTTAAAGGCAAGTTATAATCTTTTCTTTCACTATTATATTAATTTTGAGTAAGACTAATATGGAATAGTATAACAAAAATGTTATTGTACATATTTTATATACATAAGAAAAGTTATTATATTTGCTTTACATTGTGTAAGTGTATTTAAATGTTTCTATTGCACCCCCCCTCTCTTTTTTTCCTCCAAGCTGTACATATTAAGATCCTTTAATCTTTCAGTTCTTCTAATCTACGAAATAATTTGCCATTTAAGTTGTTCCACCAGGAAGGCCTACCCTTTTGCAAACCTTTGTATCGTCTGCGAAAAGACATACCATACAATTAAGACCTTCTGTAATATTGCTAATAAATTATTAAAAATTAAAGGTCCCAAAGATTTGCTTGAACACCACTTGGAGTATCGACAATGCAGGGTTTCACCCAGAGTCTCAGAGCAGAACCCAAAATCTAGGTATGGATAAAAACAGTTTTTTGTCACTGCTTATCAGCATTATTGTATACAGCACTGTATATTATGCTCATCTTTAAGTATTTTACAGTTGTTTAGTAGAATTGTACCAAATTAGTGCCAAATATTACAGAGAATTCCCTAGATTAACAATCTGTTAGAATACAAAACATAAATAGTAATGGCTAGACCAACAAGATATACACATGTACATTGCAACATTGCCCTTACAAATACCTGACCATACAAACACATACACATATTCCCGTTAGCCCTTACAAACACATGCTTAGTTGCCCTTACACAGACACTCTTCCCTAACATACAAACTTTCCTTCACACAAGCACTTGCACAACACACTTATTCTTCCCTTTCTCCTTCTCTCTCCTTCCTTTCCCCATCTCTCCTCTTTCTGTTTTTTTTTCTTCCTAACCTGGTGGCCCTGTGCTGAAAGAGTGAGGTCTTGTTTTATATTGTGTTGCACTTTTGGTAGATAATTACCACTGCAAACCAGGAACACCATACAAGAGCTGCACTTTTAGAGAACTTGGCCCTTGTCAAAGTTGCTCAAATCCTTATGCTTGCCTGTTTTTCCTGCTTCCAAGACTTCAACATTGAGGATGAAATGTTCACTTGCTCCCCTCCCACTGACAGGTGCCATGATAACAGAGTTATCAGTGTTATTCACTTCACCTGTCAGTGATCATAGTGTTATGGCTGACCGGTGTATGTTATAAGACTTAAGTGATTTAACTGAAAGACTCATCACAGCTGAAATTAAAAGAAACTTTTGTATAATGAGTAAGACATTACGTAAATGTATTTATGGTGTCCTAAAACACTATGTGAGCCAATGTGAAAAAATATTATTATTATTATCTTGTGAAGGAATACTAAATACTAAAGAATACAGTGGGCATATCTGCCAATGATATTTGGAATGGCCACAAAGCAGACATAGGGGGATAATGCATTCATGAAACCCAAATTAAACAATTTATTTAAAATACTATTACGCTTCCTGCAGGCTATAACCATTAACTGTATTCTTTGTAATAAAGCACATTAAAATCTTTCAACAATATGGCATTATGAAAGGACTAGAAGCCAACTCACTATGTTATTCTAGCTAAAGGCAGCAATGCTTCTGTAGTCGAAGCATTATTAATTTTTTTAGGTTTAATGTGAAACATTTCATCATTTACATATATTTATAATCAACTGGAAAAAAAATCACTGTTATCAAATAAGCAGTAGAACATATATTGTCTTGAAGTTTTTCTAAACTAAGGTTAGACGGTAATACAATATATTTGGTACAATATACAGAGAAGGTGCTATGGAGAGCTGCCTGCTATAACGGCATCTGGCCGGCCCTTCCTACTGTGTATAGTCTGGTACAGCATCTTAATCTGGAGTCATCTAAGATCAAAACTCATGCCGGGGCTAATTTTTTTAAATTTCATTTTACTCCTATCTGGGTATACTGCTCCAGAAGCCCATGCGTTTTTGTCCTAAATAATCATGTGACAAGAGAAAGAACTTAAAATGTGCTCACATTGAATACAATGGGAGGGCATTTGGTTAGTCAGGGGTGTCAAATTCTAGACCTCCATGCCAGATTTCCCGAATATCCCAGCATGACTACTGGCAGCTCAATCAGAATGGCTAGAACTGTGTTCAAACCAAGAAATTACCTAAATCTTGGTTCTGTATTTGCCTTTGAAGCCTGGGGTTCTGCATCCCTTTCAGTTTCGTGAAGCTGTTTGGGGGCCATAATCTGTCCCTTTAAATCATGCCCACTTTGACGTTCATTAAAATACACCAGATTTTTTTGTCTGGGATTTGGTAGACAATGACACTGAACATCTGCTGGTCTTTATATTGTTCTTTAATCCATTAGATAATTAGCTTATCAGGTTTAGCCACCGCAGCAACTTCAACTATTAAAAAGAAAGCATCTGTTAACAAAACGGGTTGTCAAAGCAAATCAATGTACAATTTCATTTATCCTGTGAGGATATAGGCCAGTATACCATAAAAAAAACGTAAGTGCCATCTTAAATGATGTGTCAGCAGGGAATACACATTTACATTCAATAGCACTCAACCCAGCTAGACAGGTACATAAAATGTGATCACCCTCAATGCAAACGAAGGTCAATAACATAATTCATAGTGACCTAATGTTTAATACTGCATTGGAACTATGTCTCTGATTTAAGTAACCCTCCAAAACACAAGCCCTTTTCTATTGCAGCTATAAATATCATTGGATAGATAAAAAACAAGGATACAAACAAGAAATGTTGTATTTGTTCGAGTTTATAATAGAACAAAAACAAAAAAGTTGTATCTAAAATGCAAAAATTACTAACAGATTATTAAAGCAACCACAATTTAGTCTATACATTTTCAATACATAGATCAAATGTTATTTCCAGTATGGATTACATTATGAAATGAGAAACAGGGAGTCCCCTGAAGAATCTACACTCTCTGGAACCGTAATCATTAAACCACGACAATTAATTACCGGTATGTGGAATCACTATTTGTTTCTGTACAATTTGAACTATTGCCTTTTACCTCCTGATTAACTGAGTACACATTAGGAATGGGAAAAAAGAAAATCATTTTGTTGGTGAGGTGTTGGCATCATGTGTAGGATTTGCAGATTATGAACAACGTTAAACCAATTTTTATGGTCTGTGGCAAGCAAGTCAACATAAATACATTATTAATATCTCACATGTTTCTCAAAACTTATTTTTTTCATTTAAAAAGTCATTAGACTTTCCAATAAACAGGCTGACAGACATCTGGAAAGTAACCAATAAAGTATTAGAAAATGCATTCCGAATGAAATTCCTTAGAAACTAACATGGTTTAGAGTATGGGGCATATATAATTGTTCTATAGTGACATTCATAGTGTCTCAAACGTCAGCCTACATATGCACCATAAAATTGGTCTATACATCTCACCTACGGGCTCCAAATTATATATTTCCTTTAAATTGTGGCATCCTTCTTCATATTTATAAATTTGGCCAAGCCACATATCTTTCACTTCCCCAATTTTAATAGATTTTATCATGTTGTGTTTTAGCAGGACTGTGTGCCAATATCCCATGGCTGAAAGCTTACTGTGTTATGGTTGTTAGCATTTTGTTTGGTATCACTAGGCTGAAGAGTTGTCCTAGGATCTTGCCTCTTCTTCTTTTTCAGATTCATGTCATAACATGTGGCTCCTGAGCCATGCTGGCAATTATTATTATGATTATTATTCATTCTGAGATTCACAAATCATTTTTGGCAATTTTATAAAATAACATCAGTGCTAAGCAGGTTTGCATTATCAGGATGAGAAATTTGATCCGCTGCTTGCAACATACTTTGCTATGTGGCTTTGTCTCAAAAAACATACTTCAGAAAAATGATTCATCCTGCCACATAACCTACATATTTTCCCATTTCTCTCACAAATATACATTGCCAACATACATCTTACAGACTTTGAGCTGCTTTGGGGACCATTGTACTTGTTGTTGCTCAGATAACCTTCCATGTATCGCTTTAACGCTTGCATTTGCAATGTCAATCTGCAGATCCTGCTCCGTGGCTCTTACCCGCCTGTCAAGGAGTTCTGCAGTAGAGCAGCTCAATAAACATTGACAACATAGCATTATAACGGACATTCTATGAAAAGAGGTGCCACTGATGGGTTCTTGCATGGAGCAAGGTCTACTTTCTTTCTGCTTTGCTATTAACATAATTATCAAAAGCATGCTTTATATTTGTGATTTTATACGCTTTTATTATAGAGCTAGTATGAAACATTGTCAGAATATATATATATATATATATATATATATATATATAAATACATATACCTATATATCTTCAAATCAAACATTTTGTGGTTTCGATTTTAACTAAATAGGGGTTCCCTAAACTGTCAAGTTTTGACCTATACTTCCAAATGAAGCCAGGCGCAGTTGGTATCCTGATTATATACTCCCACATTTTAATGACTCATTATGCACTCCTATTTCCAAGAGATAATGGTCTCAAAATTCAGGTACTGATACCCTGAGTTTTGTCTGTACTATTATGACCACATAAAGACTAAACCTTCAGGAATTCCTTGGTGTGATATATATATATATATATATATATATATATATATATATATGCTAACATGTTGTTAAATATGCATTTCAATTAATTAAAGTAATATATTTTTAAAACTGACTTTAGTGCAATAGCTAGAAAAAAACAAATTGCGTTAAAGAGTTATACATTGTAAATATTTTACCAGGTTTAGCTTACAGAAACTTCATAGAGTGATTTATTTGTATAATATACCCTAAGGAAATTATCCAAGTCAATTTGGATAAAGTCTTGTTATGACAGTATTTTTCTTAAGGCTTTCTATAAGAAGATAAAATGTAAAAAATCACTCTGAAATAATTCTGTAAACAAATGTATTGTTTGGACTGAGATATGTCTAAGAAATTGACTGATCTTTGTCAAAGCTGAACAAGACATCCAATTCATAGATTGTTCTATTTAATTTGACTTACCAAGCATAAAACTGACTATAATTACTTTACAGTGACTGGCTTCAGCCAAAAGATTAATATATAAGAACTAGCATAAGTGCTCATTATTAAAATGATGTACATCATTTTTCCAACCTCCTTGTTCCACCCACTTTTGGACATGGCATTTTCCATATATATTATATGTATATAAAATCAGAAAGATTGACATGTATGCAGATAGACAAATATGGTAGCACTCATGGTTATGTGTATATATATATATATATATATATATATATATATATATATACTAGAATTCAGTTCATACCAAGAGAATGCAATTAAAAAAACATAAGGCATAAATGTTGGAGATTCTGTCGCGCAATGTAGCCATGAAAAATTAGATCTCGTCAAAGTTGTGATACTTGGATGTAGTGTGGGGCTAAGCAATATACAGCCATAAAATGTGATGAAATCCCCAATGCTTATACCTTAGAATGGTTTTTATAATGGTGTTTGCTGGGCATGGGCTGAATCCTTGCTTTGTTGTATATATTCATTGGTCATTATTATTGTAGCAGCAACCCAAGAATCTGAATGTGTATGCCTTTTATGCTTTTTAGGTTGTCCGCTCCTCCTACATACATACATACTGGGTGATATATGCGTATTCTTGAATGTCTATGTTTATAGTACAAACACATGCTTTATTGTCATATATTGGCCATGGAAAAGAAAGCTGGTCATTGTATATTAGCGCACTTATCAATCCATGAGTTTGCAGCAATGTATTACTAACCTCTTTGGTAAAAAGCAGGTTCAATTATCAATTATGTGAATTAACATTGTGCTTTAAGAAGGTGCACCATTAGTCACTCCATATATTGATTTTGTTTTCCATGGATTGTATTGCGCAGTACCAAATAATTCATAAAAGAGTTTGTATTGACAGTATGTCATGAAAAGCAACCATGACAGATCTGACATGAAACTGGTTTGACTTACAGTAGATATGATTAGATTTCATTCAAAAATGGACAGAATTCCTTCCATACTGTTCTATTAAGTAAAATCAATATTTTGCAGATGTATTCTTCTGAAACGATGCTGACTTTCTCCAAAATGCAAGTGCTTTTTCAAAATAAATGTAAAAGGCAGTAACACACAAATATACCATGCATTTGCAAATTGTATATCACAGTGTAACTGGTTACATTTATTACATTTTAGTCTTAATCTATATAGATCGAACAATTCACAATATACAAAGTAACATAAAATGGTTTTAACTTGGTTCTCATTACTTTTGTGATATCATTTCAAGGCCCTTTTTGCAAACCAAACATATTTAGCGGTGGCATCTGAAATATATGTATGGCAATGCATGGAGTGATTATTTAGAACCAAACAAATTAGATATATCTATATAGTGTAACATATATTATATACAGGCACACGTGTATAAAAAAAAAGCACATACACATACAAATACTAAATAAACAATACAAAAAAGTAGAAATACGAAAGGAAAGTTTATGCCAGGTTTTCTTTATATCATATGTTTTTTTTATGCTTTGAATGAGGGGCATTGGGTAATGTAGTTGTGCATTTATTAAATGTTTTCAGTCATGCCTATAATTTTATCCTCTTAATCCCATTTTTATCGCTGGTTCTTATTATCCATGATTAAACTATACCAAATCCTTAACATTATTTTCCTTATCAAATGTTTAGGCAGAATATAAATAACTAATTCTAATTAATGTTTTTGCTCAACTTTGAACCTCTGCTAATTACTAATGAGGTGCAAAACCTAAAGACAATAAATAAATCTCAATTATTTAAATAATGTACATGTGTTTTATTCATGAATATTACATAAAAAATGAAATAAATTTGAAAATGCTATTTAATACTACCCGGGAAAAGCTAAGGCACCCAACACTCGGTACCCAAGATGCCTAACAGGGTTATATAACGTGCATTATGCGCCCCTGCGGTACTGAGGAAGAGAGTGTGTGTATAGTTTTAAAGATATAGTATATATATGTATGGTGTTAGAGTGTATTTGTGTGCATGTGTATTGATGTATTTGTGTGTGTTACCCTATGTCATTAGAATTAATGCATTTGTTTATAGTGTTAGCATGTGTGTTTAACCAGTTGGTGTAGTGTGTGCAATACTGATGATTTTAGCATGAAAAGATATATAGTGTTAGCATATGCGTGTCTGTTACTGTACAGTAGACTTGTACACATTTGGTGTACTAATGCTTGACAATGAGGAGGGGGCCTCGAATGAAACAAAGAATATGAAGGAGGAACCTCAGAGTTAGAGTGAATATGTGTTATTGTATGGTAAAAGCACTGCCATATTACCATGAGTTCAAACCAACTGGTGGCAGGGGTTTGTTTCTTTTGCCAGCATTTTATGTGACTATTTCAGTAAATGCAACCCATTCTGTTTTCATATATTTTGAGTTCATATAGGGGCTTATAAAATAAAAAGGGGTCAGTGCTGGTTTAGGTAAAACAACAATTTTGACAAAAGATGGCAATGCACCAAGAGATAAGGTTTAATATACATACTGGAGATACTGCCGATGACTCAAAGGCATTTGTTGGCTCGTGAATGCAAGCCACAGCAGGTGGAGTAGCCTTTACGGCTATAGCCTTTATTAGTACTATTACATGAGTAATCCCACTCAGGAGCAGCACATGTGCTATGAGACGCTTCAAAAAGAAAAAGGCCGCATACTGAAAGCCTAGCAAGAAGGATGATGCCAGTGGAAGAACTCAGCACCAGTTGATTGTCCTAACAATCATCCCATGGCTAAGTGGTAAGAGTGGTAGGAAGACTTTGTTTGGATGGGTTTAGTAGAGGGATTTAGGTTCCATTTTTCCTTCAGAAGTTCACTGTAGGTCCAACAACTAAGTTAGCTAAGGAGCTTTAAGGTGGCCATATGGTTGACACATCCAGCTCCATCCCTCCCACTTTCATAATCAGTCCCCTCCAGAAATGTTTACATAATGTGTTTTCATGATAGCTGTTTGGGTTTGTCCATGAATGTATTGATAAGGTGGAGAGGTAGAGTAGGTTATATTTTACTTTACTTTACAGCAAACATTTTTTTTCATATTGCTGGGCAGGGATATTTAATGACTAAATCAGATATTAATTTGGTGTTTCATCTCCTGCCCACTGAACTGGGCTATTTCAATTGGATGTTTCTTCCAAGGGTCTTATTACTTTAATATGTGCCTACCCATGGTCTGAGCAATATCATGTTACTATTCTGAAGTGTTTGTGTCCCTTTTCAGAATAAATGTCAGCACAAGTGAACATTTTTTCAACTCTGCTCTATAGTTGTTCAAGGTTGTTGTCAGAATTTATGAGACAAGGTCACCATTTATGTTCATAAGCGCCAGTCTTCATCACTTTACTTAATACAAAAAATACAAATGCTTGACAGTCCAAAGACATTTAAATAAGAATGTTAGCATTCCATCACAAGATATGCTAAACCCCAGAACAAAATATTAGTTTTCCATGGTAATACACTTTTTATTACATGATCGGAAATCCGTGGCCTTTGGTGACCAAATTTGACCCTCCTCTTATACAGTGACCTTTTGACTTATTCGTTTAATTATAGCACAAGGCTATGTCAGTTTATTTCCTTCATTCGCTTGCTACCCAATTTGAACAGATGATGCTAGTCATGTACAGCGCTGAGCTAAGCAATACAGAATACAATTAATGGCATCCCCATTGACAGAACCTTCATAGAATGCAAATGAGAAGTCTTACCTACTTTCTTTACAGTTGTGCTATGATTGAAAGTCATCAGAAAGACCCATGGAAACAAAACCAAAAAGCATTTTCAAATTACATACACCGTACATTGCAAGGTCTAATTAAAATGAAAATTGCCAACCAGAAACATTTTTTTTCTAGTAAATAAACCAAATTCACCACACAGAATTTTGTCTTATTGTGGCATCTTACAAAAAGCAATATTTTCATGAGTGTGTGTGTGAATTTGGCAGATTAGGTTAATCTCAGTTAAAGAACAACTACTTTGTCAAAGCATAGCATTGGCTTCCTGCTGGCAAATGCAAATGTAATTACATGTATGACTTCATCATGTCTTACAAGTGATTTGTGTAGAGGCTGTTGAAATTGTATCTCTAATTTATATTCCTCTGGCATTCGCTTGGCTGTGGTTTAATGCAACACCCAGTGTTCTCTGCTTCCCGACTGAAGATGACAATTTAGCTTTCATTTATTGCTTTTGTATGTTTTTTTTGTTTTTGTTTTTTTTTTACAATAAGTGATAATGGTAAATTAATCTATAATGATGTAACAGTTTAATTCAATTAGATTTTTAACTTTTTTGTAATAAAGACATTTTCTGTTTATTTGAAAACCGACAACAATGTTTGTTACATCACAAGGTATACAAGTATATAGTACATTTACAATACGTGTGTTTTGTAAAGACGGTGAGAACAGCAAGGTCTAAGATGGCTGATGACATCTGAGGAGCAGAGCTCTTGGCATTGTTTGTGTGAGTGCCTGGTTGGTTTAAATAGTTAAAACTAAAGCTTTGACCAACACCCTTAACCACAATCTGTTGTTGAGTGATACTTGGATTTTTTGGTTTGGGTGGTGGGGTTTATTTTGCATTTCTTACAAACAACACATTTAAACAGGTAATCAGTGTCAATTAGAGAAACAAGATGTCATATTTTAGCTAGTATAAGCATTCCTTTCCATTCTGGGAGATGTATGCTATAAGAGTGAGTGTGTGTTAGTGTATGGTATTTCAGCAAGTTTGCTTGTGTATTATCATGGTGATATTACATGACTGCGTGTAAGTGCCCACCTCCCAGCTATGTGGTATGTGGTGGCATAACAGCTGAATTATCCCAGGCCCCACATGTCTAATGTGACAATCTAATTGATAATCTGGCACTGGGTAGAGGAACCATTAGACTACAAACACTTGCCTCTAACATTGCCTCTGAAAAATGTGTGCTCTATGGTGAGCTCTATCTGATTGAGTCATAATTAAGTAACTAATTTAACTGAATTATAATTATAATTTAGACATGTTTTTAAGTGATCAAGTCATTACTGTGTTCAAGGAAACCAAATGTGTTCTCTGTTCTGCCCAGTTCAATATTTCTAGTATGACTTACTGCATTAAGATAGCTTAAACCTGTTCACACAAAAGTAACAGGCTTTATAGTTCCGTGGGTAAACAGACATAAAGCCAAACAGAAATTGGAGATGAGAAATGTGAGAAAGGTACAAATGTAGAACTCGAAACAGAAAATCTGACTCAATATTCTATTTAAATAATGAAATGTGTTTGTTCTGTGAAAAGAGTACTTTTGATTTTCAAGGGATTTGTTTGGATTATATTTTGTAATTATAGTAGCTGGTCATCCATGCAGTTGTTAATCTTAAACAAAGTGAGAATTTACCCGTGTGTGCACTGAATACCTTAGCTAAATTAATCTGTTAAGAATTAGATTAGTATTATTAACCCTTTCACTGGTGAAAGGTGCAATCGGGTAGAGCTAGCAAACTATAAACGCAGTTGAAGACAGTAATATGTAATATGAATGTCCCGTATTAACCCTTTCAATACAAAAATATTGTAAAAAGCTACATTTGCTCATGCCTTGGTAGGAGTTAAGTATATCCCCATGTTTTTGTGACACAACCAAACTGTGTAATAGCACTCGTTCTAAGGACATGGATTACTGGAACCATGTCTTGTGGTCTGTTAATACCAAGAATAGTGGCGTCGGCAGGGGGGGGCCAGAGGGGGCCATGGCCCCCCCTACATTATGCTGTGCCCCCCAGTGTGCCCCCCCAATTGACCCGGCTCACCGCCGGGAAACCGGGACATTTCCCGGTGTGCCGGCACATTGAGCTGCTGTAAAACCGAAGGGGGGGACCGATAATAGAGAAATCCCCCCCAGGGCTGTAAGTGGTGCTGCCCGATCAGCAGCTGCAGCGTGCAGGACTAGTTGGGGAGATCCGTGTGCTCTCTGTCACTGAGCGCCGGGCGATGGGATATGACGTTTATATCCCAGCCCCGGCGCTCAGCATAAACAGAGTGAGCGGCAAACCAGAAGGAAAGGAGGAAGAGAAAGCAGAAAGGAAGAAGAAAAAGCAGAAAGGAAGAAGAGAAAGCAGAAAGGAAGAAGAGAAAGGTAAGAGATGTGAAGAACGAGGGGGGGGTGTTTGAAGTGGAAAACGAGGGGGGGTTTGAAGTGGAAAACGAGGGGGGGTCTGATGTGCAAAACGAGGGGGGGTCTGATGTGCAAAACGAGGGGGGTCTGATGGGCAAAACGAGGGGGGGGTCTGATGTGCAAAACGAGGGGGGGTCTGATGTCCAAAACGAGGGGGGGGGTCTGATGTGCAAAACGAGGGGGTGGGGTCTGATGTGCAAAACGGGGGGGGGTCTGATGTGCAAAACGGGGGGGGGTCTGATGTGCAAAACGGGGGGGTCTGATGTGCAAAACGGGGGGGTCTGATGTGCAAAACGAGGGGGGGTCTGATGGTAGATATGTGTGTGTGCGCATATACAAATGGTGAGGGATGTATTCGGGCAATGTTTATGAATGTGTATGGGCACTTGGGCAGGCATGTGTGTGTGGATAGGGCAGGTGTGTATATGTGCATGTATGGGCACGCGCATATATGGGCACTGTATGTGCATACGTGTGTATGGGCAGTGTATATGTGTGTATATAAGGAGTGTATTTGTCTTATAGTGTATACGTCTGTGTAAGTATGTGCAAGGGCAGTGTATATTTATGGGGAGGCATGTGTGTGTGAGCAGTTTATGTATGTTTGGGCAGGCGTGTATAAGGGTAGTGCATATGTGTGAGTACTGGCAAGTGTGTATGTGCAGGCAATTGCAGCGTATATATGTGTTTTTGTGGGCAGGCATGCGTAAGAGCAGTGCATATGTGTGTGTATGAGCAGGCATGTCGTACTTAAAGGGAAGACAATGATTCCCTGTAACACATGTTTAACTCAGGGGCACCCAGGGTTAAATCCAGGCCTATTTCTGGTTAAAATGAGTGTGTGTGTCACTGTATGTAGCATTTGGACACAAGAGAATATTGCGGGGTGCTACTTGATGTAGGGCATCACTAATACAAAGCGCCACGTGTTAAATCTACGGGTAGGCAGAGTAAGTGAATGATGTGTTTGAATGTGTGTCTGGGTGTGATAGCGTATGTTTGTGGGTATGTTATTGTGCACATCTGTTTTTATGGGTATGTTAGTCTGTTTCCAGGTGTGTTATGGTTGGCATGTGTCTAGGTATATTAGGGTGGGATTGTTTTGGGGTGTATTATTGTGTGTGTGTGTGTTTGTTAGTGTGTGCATGTGTATGTATGTTATTCAAGTGTCTAAGTGTGTGGATATGTTCCTGTGTGCATGACGTGTTAGGAGTCTTAGATGGATCCTTCAATACATCATAGTAGTCTCTGTGGCCGTGTCCAGTGCGGTCCATCTGTGGTTGTAAGATTTGTCTGTTTCTGTGGGAATTTTCTCCCATTCATCTAGTAGAACGTTTTATGAGCTGAAGGTGATAAACCAAGACATTTTGGACAACACTATGCTTCTAACTTTGTGGGAACAGTTTTGGGGAGGGTCCTTTTCTATTCCATCATGACTGTGCCCCAGTGTACAAAACAAGGTCCATAAAGGCATGGTTGCAAAAATTCCCCACAGAAACTCTCCAAAATCTTGTGGAAATCGTTCCAAGAAGAGTGGAAGCCGTTATTGCTGCAAAGGGGGACCAACTACACATTAATGTCTATGTATTTATAATGCAATGTCATAAAAGTCCCTGTTGGTGAAATGGTCAGGTATACCTTACCAGTAAAAATGCTATCCCCCCCAGATTTTTAGGGGTTCCTACGCCCATGCATGCTAGGGAGCGTTGAGCGGGGCCCAAGAAAATGCTTGGGTAGGGTCCAATATTTTCACTATAAAATATATTGGCAGCAGGGTAAATATGTATATATGTTTTGGCAGCAGGGTCTAATATTAATATATATTTGCTGCAGGGGCTAATATTAATATATATCGGAAGCCGGGACTAATAATATATACCGGCAGCAGGGTCTAATATTAATATATATCAGCAGCAGGAGCTAATATTAATATATATCGGAAGCAGGGGCTAATATTTATTTATATATATATATATATATATATATATATATATATTGGCAGCAGGAGCTAATATTAACATATATTGGCAGCAGGGTCTAGTATTTATATTCATATTGGCTGCAGGGCCTATTATCAATAAATATTGGTTGCAGGGGCTAATATTTATATATATTGGCTGCAGGGACTAATAATATATATCAGCAGTAGGGGCTAATATTAATATATGTTGGCAGCAGGGTATAATTTTTATGTATATCGGCAGCAGTGTATAATATAAGTATATATCCGCAGCAGGGGCTAATATTAATATATATCCACAGCAGGGGTTAATATTAATATATATCGGAAGCAGGGTCTAATATTTATATATATTGTCAGCAGGGGCTAATATTAAAGAATGAAAAATAACTGTCACTTTAGCTGTTATTTTGAAATCATATTTCAATCACGGTCTTTACTTCAAAGTGATAAGGGCATATTATGTAGTTAAAAATGCACGTCTAACGTGTGTGTGTGTATATATGTGTATATATATATATATATATGTGTATATGTACTGTTTTATAATTGGCCCCCCTACTTTGGTCCCTGGCCCCCCATGTGCCCCCCCTAAATATGAAAGCTGGAGACGCCACTGACCAAGATAAACTTATTTGGTTCAGATGGTGTCAACCATGTGTGGCAGCAACCAGGTGAGGAGAACAAAGAGAAGTGTGTCTTGCCTACAGTCAAGCATGGTGGTGAGAGTGTCATGGTCTGGGCCTGCACGAGTGCTGCCGGCACGGGGGAGCTACAGTTCATTGAGGGAACCATGAATGCCAACATGTACTGTGACATACTGAAGCAGAGCATGATCCTTCCCTTCTGAGACTGGGCTGCAGGGCAGTATTCCAACATGATAACGTCCCCAAACACACCTCCAAGAGGACCACTGACTTGCTAAGTGGTCCTCTTGCGGGTAAAGGTGATGGACTGGCCAAGCATGTCTCCAGACCTAAACCCTATTGGGCATCTGTGGGGAAGCCCCAAACGGAAGGTGGGGTAGCGCAAGGTCTCTAACATCCACCAGCTCCGTGATGTCGTCATGGAGGAATGGAAGAGGACTCCAGTGGCAACCTGTGAAACTCTGGTGAACTCCATGCCCAACAGGGTGAAGGCAGTGCTGGAAAATAATGGAGGCCACACAAAATATTGACGCTTTGGGCCCCATTTGGACATTTCCACTTAGGGGTGTACTCACTTTTGTTGCCAAGGTGTTAGACATTAATGGCTGTGTTGAATTATTTTCAGCAAATTTACACTGTTATACAGGCTGTACACTCACTACTTTACAGTGTAGCAGAGTGTCATTTCTTCAGTGTTATCACATGAAAAAAATATAATAAACTATTTACAAAAATGTGAGGGGTGTACTCACTTTTGTGAGATACTGTATGTCATCCATGTTGTAGCAGGAATTCATTTATCAAATGGTCCAAGGTGAAATAAGGTGAAGGTGATTTACTTTCTGTAGGAATAAATAGAACTATTTAATTTTTACTTATCGAGAGATAAAACCCCCTCCTGAATTTGTAGTCACTTCAGAGGACAAAACTTTCTAGGCCCAGAAATCAGTGAGAGGAAAAGTAAAGGTTTTGCATTATTTACTTTATTTCAATCTGCATATTTTATTGAAAAGGATTAGTGGCAGTAAATTGTGGCTTCAGGAGTCCCGTGTATGATGACTTTTTTAAGTGTACTGATTACTCCCAATCCCATCATATTACATCAATACGCGTTAGAAAATCAGGAAAAGATCAGCATGGATGGTGGGCTGATTCGGTGGCACAACGGTTAGCCCTCCCCTGCTCCAATGTTTGTGAAAGTAAAAAGTTATGTTAAAAAAATACCTGGCTGTCCCTGTTATAATATTATTATCATGGACATTAGTCCGAGTTGGCAACCCAACATTTTTTCCCTGCCCACCATTAATCCCATTAAACTGAAGCTACATTAAGCCACAAAAAGTTTACTTTCTCTAGAGAGCAAATAGAGGTCAAATGATGTTGCAGTAAGTTTCCCGTTTTTTCCTTACAATTTAATGTCGCCTTGCAGATGAAAGTCATCATCTAATGCCTGTTTACTATTTTGGAAGCAGAAGTATTTTATATATGTCTGTGTGTATAATATTATTATTATTATTTTATTTTATTTGTATAGCTCCAACAAGTTTAACAGTGTTTCTTACAGTACATACACAGAACAGCTATGACAAAACTAGAATTGACAGACTAAGACAACCTTATACATTAGGTAAGCTCAAAATCTTGAGGATAAACCTTGTCTTTCATGAAATAAAGTGCCTGTACTCAATGAGCAAGGGTATGGGATGATGTGCCATTTTTGTAATTCAATATGACATGAAAATCCACCGCAAGCATTACTGGATAATTTGCCCTTTTCAATCATCAGACATATGCCAAAGGCATTGAGATTCCAGGGATGACCACAGTTCTTTGTCATAAATGTTAAGAAAAAGAAAGAATCAAATTAATCACTCCTTTAATGTTAACTATACTTAACTGTAAATTAATTGTTTGCTTAGAAATGCATTCAGAATTTGCTAAACCTTTTTAGTTTTAGATTTAATAGCAACTAGAATAGGATTGTGGTTTTTTTTTTGGATATCTATCAGACAAAGGCTCTGTTTTACGTTAAATCAATAAACATCTACATCTATATTATTTAGCTCAGGGGACCTCACTAAATCTCTCAAAGGGAAATAAAATGAAATGTGTATAATTTGGGGTTTAGCCTTAAAGTTCACCTTACATTAAAAAAAATACATGGCAGTTTTTACATGAAATGTTTATTTGACCTTCAAGGGGCTCCTTTTTATGCACACCAGATATCCTAAAAATTGGGACTGCCCCAAGAAGACAGTTGACAGGAATTTTATATCATCATGCTGAATAGTGACATAATATTAACATCATTGTTTGTTTTTACCTTTTAAGTTCCTGAAGGATGATCAATGCAAAACCCTTTCAGTGCCAGAGATGCAAAGTTTCAAAATGTTGTACAGTCCAGCAGGACTCAAAGTGTTACATATACACAATGGATTGCCTAAACAAGATGTTTACTGCAGATTTTTTAACATACTACAGAATAAATGAGAGAAAAAGGTGTCCCATGAAAGGTGCTATCTCACAAATATCCCTAAGAAGATCTGTCATTTTATTTTCTTAACAGTTAATCAGATAAAGTTTCTATGGCAACAACCTATCAGTGCCTCATATGACAACAACATCATCATGGAATAGGTAAATTTTAGATGCTTTAACAAGTGATTTTGGAAAGGCTTGGTGGATTCTGCAGTACTAGGAATTATGTTTCTATCTTCTTTGCTACATATGGACATACTGGTCTGTGCATAAAAGGTGGGACAAGATGCCATTTAGGACATACCAGCACATTCAGCCTTTTCACATTGTCAGGGACTGGGACATCTGTCTGCCACTGCACAGGAGATGAGAATGTTAACGATGCGATCAATACAAGGGAAATCAGAGAGAGGAAAGGGAGAAACAACATTTCTTCCTCCTCCAAGAAATGGCAAAAGTATAAATATATTAATAAAAGGTAAAAATAAACAAAAATCTAAATAAACTATATAGTGAACTCAGTGATGTTACGGTGAGATCAGTGGCATCCACAAGATATAATAGAGATAATCAAAGAGATGTCTATATTGCCCTGTGAACAGTGCAAAAAAATACTATTTTTTTTAAAGTGCCTCAACATCCTATTGCCCATAAAAATAACCCTTAACTATCACCAACCCTGTAAGCCAGTAGTCTTATAGTACACTTTAGGGTAATATACAAGGTATGGATGTGGAACCTTCTAGAAAATAAAAAGCAACAATGTGTTTGGGGTATTGACATAACTGGGAACTCTCCGGGTTTGACAAGGAGAACTCCAGGCCTCCAGGTCAACATCCCAATCCTCCACCCATTTCCCCTTTAAATGGGGGTGTTTCCCGCGGGGACGTCCCTGACATCAGCGGGCAGTCCTGGCCACATTAAATTTACGTTAAATACATCTGTCATAATCTATGCTGTTAAAAAGGTTATGACTTGCTGAATTAAAGAACTAAACTAAAGGGCTAAACTTTAAAACAATAGTATTATTTGTTGTTTTACAAAATTATCTGAAGTAAAATTCTGTCCTTGGTATACCAAATGAATATATTTATATTTATTCCAAGGGATCCACATTTTTTTCCACATTCATTCATTCAAGTCACTTAAGACCAAAATCGTTTGTTTTGTGTGAAGAGGAAGGAGCCTAGACTTAAATGGGATGTTCTGTTTCATCCAATGGAGAGAAGGTCTGGAACTCCAGGATCCTTATATGTATTGTCAGGCATCACTACCACCTAAGCAATAATTTAACAGGGCGCTTACAAAATTTGAATCGTTGTGCATACCCTAGACAGCAGTTTTATCAAACGTTATGGGTTGAGTACACAACGTTTTCCTATTTTGTTGAAAAAAGGGAAAATCTGGTAGGTATCAGTGGGAGAAAATATTTATACTAACTCAGAAGTGCTCTGTGGCCTCTAGGTTTCAGGAAGTGCATATAAATGTTATTGTTCTGGTAAAGGTTCCCTGCTTGGATAGCAAGAATTTTCCCAGGCTCCGACCCTGACATGTTGGGCAGCCTCTGGTTCCTACTTGCATATGTCGTGGGACTACCCAGTAATTCAACCATTCTGGAAGACAATTCATTCCACTATTAAAAGACCAGTGGAGCGTCCAACAGCATTTACTCCAGAGGCAATGCTCCTTCAACACACCTCCATGTCTGTAACGGGTTCACCAAGAGAGCTGTAGTAACTCCCAGAGATCACCCAGATGTATCCTACTGTTGTCCCCGAAATCAGCATGCACACCTTGGAACCCTGCTATGTGTACCCAATAAGTAGACACGACTACCTTGAATTGAGTACAGCAAGAATGAACATTTTATTGTAGTAAAACATAGCCTCATAAAGCCACAGAACTGCATTAATATAGATAAATAGATACATGTATCTAACCGAACCTTTAATTCCCCTGGCAGCAATCTTATTAATGGGATTAGTTGAACAATGGAGTTCCTACCTGTGCTATCTTTGTTTGACAGCCAGGCTGGAGCCATCTCTGAGGATCTTGGGGGCCCTGCATGACAGGTCATTCTGTCACATTTCTCCCCTTTTAAAAGAAGACTGAACTGGGACCAGACCCTAACCGGGTCTGCAACCAGTTCAGTCGGGGAGCACCCTCCGCCGCTCCTAGAGTTGTGAATGCAGGGGAGCTGGCAAGAGGCACCTGTCCCACTAACCAGTATTGGGGTGCATTTGAATACTGGGGAGTTCGGGTCCCAGGTGAGGATAACAGTCCCACTAACCAGGGCAGGGAGACAGTGTCCATAATCTGTGGGTAGCAGGCTTGCTTTCAGTCCTCTCCAGGGGCCCCAGTGATGGACAATTCCATCACACAGTACGTCACAATGTTGATTTCAGCTTATGAGCAATCTCTTACTAGACACTTATTAAATACTGCTAAGTGTTTATTAGTTTATTAAGTCTGAAGTGGCCTCATTCTTTAGGGAATGGATCCTGAGAGTTATGGAGGTAAGGGTGATCAAGTAATTGGTTAAATCATCTTCAGATCAGATGCGTTCTTATACTGCTAACTTGTTTGAAAATGTATGTAAAATGTATTTTTACAGATGATACAAAGGTGTGGTAAGATAGACATTCCTGGTGGAATAAGCCAAATAGCTAATGATTAAAGTAAATTAGAAGAATGCTAAGTTGGTAGGTACACAATAATGAAAAAGTAATGGGGTGCTGATTTGCATAGCCAAATTAATTGGGAGCAGAAAGAGGACGGCTATGCCATCACCAAAATAAAACAGACATGCTAGAAAGAGTTCAGAGAAGGGCTGCTAAAATTGTGAATGGTTTGTAGGATAGAAATTATCATTAAAGACTCAATATATGTGTAACTTCGAGGAGAGAAGAGACAGGGGAGATGCGATAGAAACATTTAAATACCTAAAAGGATTTAGCATGAAAGGTCATAGTCTAAAATTAGAGAGTCAGAGGTTTACATTTAACGTAAGAAAGATTTACTTTACTGAAAGGGTGATGGACAAGTGGAATAACCTCCCAACATGAGTGATAAATCCTTAATGTGGTCATTCGGAATATTAGAAAAGATCATGGACTAGATAAGGTTTGATTGTTTACAGCAGAAATAATGGGCATAGTTCATAAGGTTGAAAAAAGACCAAAGTCCATCAAGTTCAACCTATATACATATTGTGTCCCTACCGTGTTGATCCAGAGGAAGGCAAAAAACCCTTATGAAGCAGATGCCAATTGCCCCATACCAGGGGGAAAATTCCTTCCCGACTCCAAATATGGCAATCAGAATAAATCCCTGGATCAACGTTCTGTCCCTATTAATTTACTATCCATAACTTGTGATATTATTGCTTTCAAGAAACACGTCCAGGCTCCTTTTAAACTCTTTTATTGAGTTTACCATTACCACTTCCTCTGGCAGAGAGTTCCATAGTCTCACCGCTCTTACTGTAAAGAACCCCCGTCTGTGCTGGTGTAGAAACCTTCTTTCCTCCAGCCGTAGAGGATGTCCCCTTGTTATAGATACAGTCCTGGGTATAAATAGGTCCTGGGAGTGATCTCTGTACTGCCCCCTTATATATTTATACATAGTTATTAAGTCCCCCCTAAGCCGTCTTTTCTCCAAACTAAATAACCCTAATTCTGATAATCAATAATTCTGGGCAGGCAATATGGGCTGAATGGTTCTTCTGTGTTGTTATGTAACACTACCTTGAGGATATATTCTCCAGCCTATGCCCATAACAGTTTTTTCCCCCACCATTCAACTCAATTATTACATTTCATTCCCAAATGTAAGCTACAACTTTGTGTAAAATACTCTTGACAACTCACATTATTCTGATTTGGTTTTATCCCAGCAAAACAAACTTTTAATTCAGTTATAATATTCTGTTAGCATTTTACCATGTTGGTTTTTTTTGAGACTTTTCTACATATATTATTATTTTGCTTCTTGAAATTGCATTTTGACTTTGCATCTCTTCATGTTATCATTATGTTGTGTATTTTACATAAATTATATTATAAATAAATAGTATAAATCCACATTTCATTATACTATCATTTAACTGGCTTCGAGCATTCTGTGCGCCAGATTACATTTTCATTTTGATGCTTACTTATTAGGGGAAAAAGCCTCCGAATTATGTTGAGCTTTCATTAATGTAATTTGAAAGAATGACCATTTCATTTTCTGTTGTGATTTCACAATGCTTTGCTGATATTATTTTCTGTGATTGATATTCTAAGAGAGAAATGGACTAACATAAAGCTAATGGCTAAATATTCACTCAGTATATGATATGAATCATAATTTGGAACACAGGGAGATATAATGTACCTGTAAAGAGGAGGACATTTATCTTATGGCTAAAAAGGCTCATGATTAATCCTTTTCTTTTGAAAGGAAAAATCTAGACTTTTTTATGTTATTCTTTAGATTTACATTGCTGAATTATTTTCCTGCCCTCCCTGCATCCCTCTCCCACCCACCCCTGCGTTGTCCTAATATATTGACCTATATAGATGTGTTTCCTCTGCTACTAATGTCCCTCACATATTCTTCCCTATTCCTATCACCGTCAACCACTAAACTCAACCAACATGCTCAACCTAAACAATCTTATCCCTATCATCTCCAACCATAAACTCCCTCCCATCTTTAATTGTGTCCTATGGAATGCCCGCTCAGTATGCAACAAACACGCTTGTATACATGACCTTTTTCTCTCCCATGCTTTCAACCTCCTAGCACTTACTGAAACCTGGATCCCCTCCCATGATACTACCGACTCTGCTGCAGATTACACTTCAGCCACACTCCTAGGCCTGATGGCAAAAAGGGTGGTGTTGTAGGCATCTTTCTCTCACCTCACTGCACCTTCCAG
This sequence comes from Spea bombifrons, assembly GCF_027358695.1. Classification (NCBI taxonomy): domain Eukaryota; kingdom Metazoa; phylum Chordata; class Amphibia; order Anura; family Pelobatidae; genus Spea; species Spea bombifrons. Next base: position 29,122,744 of record NC_071087.1, on the reverse strand, counting down.
CATACACCAAGCCCTCCCTCCCTCTCAATCTATTCCTTTGAGGTTCACACAATCCGTCTTTTCTCTCCACTCTCTCTTCAAATTGCAGTAATATATCGCCCTCCAGGTCCTACATCAGTTTTTTGACCACTTTTCTGCCTGGCTCCCTTTCTTCCTCTCTCCTAATATCCCCTGTCTTATTATGGTTGACTTTAACATTCCTTTAGATATATCTAACAACTCTGCTAGATCCAAATTCCTCTCTATGACATCCTCTTCTGGTCTTTCTCAATGGACTAATTCCCCTACACACACTGAGGGACACTCGCTTGATCTGGTTTTCTCCAGATCATGCTCCCTTTTGGATTTCTCCATCTCCCCTTTCCCTCTGTCTGACCACCACCTTCTATCCTTTTCTCCAGTGCTAACCCCTAACAAAACAAACTTACAGCGCTAATCTCATATTCGTAGGCCAATAGCAGATAATACCATTACCCAACTTACTAGAACCTCTCTTACCTTTCATTTTAACCCATTCCTGCTCAGAAGCAGCAGCCTCTTTTTATAACAATACACTTGCCTAATAATTCGACAGCATAGATCCAATTACTAAATGTTACCCCCGACAATTGAAACGCCAACTGTGGCATACCAAAACGCTACTTCAGAAAATCCAAATCCAGAGAAGACTTTATTCACTATAAATTCATGCTTCGCACCTACAACTCTGCCCTCTCTCTCTCCAAACAGCTCCCTTTCTTCCAACCCGAAATGCCTTCTCTGTCCCTCCATACCCACACCACAAACCTCTCTCACTGCCCAAGATCTTGCTACCCACTTCAAAGACAAGATCAAGACTATTAGACAAGACCTCTCTTCTTTACAACACCCTCCTACACCACCCACCACCACTCTCTCCACTCATCCCATACTAACTGCCCTTTCCCCTACAACCAAAGAAAAGTGGTGCACACATTGCAGTTTCTGGCTTGTATTCCTTCTATGAATAATTCTCACGACTATTTTCATGGTGCATGTACAACTGCAATTAGATAGGCTAATGGGTGTTAGCAGGGGAGTACCTATATGGCCCCCGGGGAAGATCCTGTATATTGCACCCCCACACAAAACTAATGTTGGCAAGCATAACTTCCATCACTATACACTGAGCCAGACATTGATGTAGCAGATCTCTGCCCCTAAAATAGCCTTACTGTGCCACCTCTGCCCCTGAAACAGCCCGTCTGCCTGTGCCACCACTTCCCCTGAAAAAGCCTGCCTGTGCCAATGCTGCCCCTGAAACAGCCTGCCTGTGCCAAATTGTATTTAATTACATAAAACCAAAAACAAGTTTTAAGAGGCTTTTATATATCATTTAATTTACTGTAAAAAGAAAAAAACAAATATGGTGGAAACATGAAAACAAATATTTTACTCATCTACAAAAGCTAATGAAAAATCTGCTAAATAGATTCTAATATTTGTCCTGAGTTTAGAAATACCTAATATTTTTTTTAGCTTTTTTCCCCTTTTTTGTTCAAGTTATAGGGCTATAAGTACAAGTAGCGTATTACTATTAGAAAACCATTTTTTATTAAAATCTAGTAATCCTGTGCCCAAACCATATATTTCAGAAAAGTCGACACCAGGATATTTCAAATGCTGGTGTTTAAACTCTTCCCATGCCACCAGTCTTCGTCATAGGGGGTTTTCACATTTGTACTTCAGGTATGAATTTACAGTGATACTACCCATGCATGGGTTTGTCAGGTTGTTTAGGGTCTTAAAAGCCATTTTTGGGACCTGCACAATTGCTTTTTTTTTTGAACTTGGAATTTTGACATCTGGTCATCATGATTCCATGTCCTATTTGGGATTTCTTTGAAGCCAGTCAATTTAATTTATCCCATCAAACCATATATATTTTAAAACTAGACAAGCCAGTGTATTTAAAATTCTGGTACTAACACTTCCCATGCAATAATTCTGCCACTAGTCATTTCCAAAGTTTGTGTTTTTGCAGTTTTTTCATATACATTTAACTTAGGGTATGAATTTATAGCTCATTGTATACGTCACTGCCAAATATCTCCCAATATGTACATTGATACCACCCATATATTGGTTTGTTGGGTAGTTTGGGGGCTAAAAGGCCACTGTATTTTAACACTTATATGGCAAGATTTTTGGCAAGATATAATTTTAAGACTTGCTTATGGTGTCATGGTGACTGGGGTTTTTATTTTAAAATTGTATTTATTTTTTAACATTTTTAAAATGTTTATTTTCTTTTAATTTATTAGTTAGCTCGGCTCTGTTGAGGTTAGGTGCAGTAGTCAACCTGCAGAGGGACAGACTCCTTTACTTTGTACTAGGTGCTGCCATCTTGTGAAAGACAGCATGCTTCTTACTATGGCATTTGTGATCTCTCTCATGTGTGATCACATGGGCCCCTGATTTTTTTAGTGTTGCTGATTGCCTCGATATTGAGGTATTTCAGCAACACAGACTAAATTTCATGTGTTTGATTAACTATATCCTTTTCTACAAATAAGGATTGAAAAATTCAGTTGCATCCAGTCTTTGTACTGCATATGTCTGGTTACTTAGAAAAGGCTTTTTTAATAACATAATTTAATTGATATCGCAAGATAAAATAATAATTGGTATTTCTTTTAGACCTTATGGGCCTCATTATTATGAGCCAGAACAAACTAGTTATAAGAGTATCGTTTCTGGTTTCTATTTTTATCCCTTTGTTTCTTTCATTATTAAATCATCTGCATTGATGGACCAGGCTTTATCATAAGCTGTATGGCTCAGTGATTCTGAGATGTTTGAATCCAAGATACAATTGCTTAATCTGTCTGATTGCTTCTGATGCCCTACTAAATTGCTGCACTTTTCTTCCGATTTAATACATTTACTACAAAGTATATTATTCTTCCGACTGATACACTGTGTATTACAAAGCCTTAGAAGTGATTCCCAATAGGTAGTGCATAATATTTACAACATAGCCAAACTTGCTGCGAACACAAATAGGATATTTTTTGCACAATACATACACCGATCAGCCATAACATTATGACCTCTGACAGGTGAAGTGAATTACACTGATAATCTTGTAATCATGGCACCTGTCAGTGGGTGTGATTTATTAGGCAACGAGTGAACATTTTGTCCTTAAAGTTGATGTGTTAGAAACAGAAAAAATGTGCCAAATTGTGCTGGTTAGATGACTGGGTGGCAAATTGTGAGTGTCGCGACCACCGCCACATCTTACCTTCGGGTGGCTGGGTGCGTGTTCGCAGTTACACTGCAAGGCTGCATCACAGGCTTCTGCAGCATGGTGCACATGCGAGCCAAGCATGTGAGCCTGCTACTAGTATGGTGCGTGCACAGGTGTCTGGGTCTGCAGCCGAGACCCCGATTAAGCTACTCATCAGAGTACCCGCTGACCGTGGGTACCGGGTGCGACTCTGCTGCTCCCGCTCCTGTTCCGTCAGTTGTCCGCATGTTCGGCTCTGGGCGCCGATGATGTCCAGCATGGGGGCGGGGCATCCTCTGGCAACAGGTTTAAAAACTGGCACTGAGTATCATTGTGCCTGTAGAGAGCTATCATTGCATTCATATTGATTTGATTGATTCCTGTTGTTGACCCTTGGCTATTGATATTCGGACTACGCTGCTCTCTCTGACCCTGACCCTTGGCTATTGTCTTTTTTTTTTTTAATTATTTTTTTTTATTTCAAACAAATAAAACATAAACAATTCACAATATTCACAGAAATATATCCTGATTAACCCCCCCCCCCCAAAGTCTGCTAGGGAAAAGAAAGAAAGAAAGAAAGAAAGAAAGAAAGAAAGAAAGAAAGAAAGAAAGAAAGAAAGAAAGAAAGAAAGAAAGAAAGAAAAATATTACCATAAACCCCAAGTGAGTTGGAACTCCTTTTTTTTCTTTTTTGATTCAGCACTTCTATATTGTTCATATTTTTTAATTTGTTCAATAGTCTCCCTAGGAAGAACATTTTTCTAAACAGTTTATTTAGCCTGCCAAATTCTTCCACATCACCTAAGATCACGGCCTTTGGATCCATTTCAGGATTACAACTAAATTTACTTTTCACAAACAAGAATATATCATCGTAAAATGTTTTAATCTTATTACATTCCCACCATAAGTGAATTAAACCCGTATTAAGAACCCCACATCTGGGGCAATCTGACTTATCTCTGCATTTAATCTTCCATAACTGATGCGGGGAATAATATAAACGATAAATAATTTTAAGTTGTGTAAATTGGTATTGTTTATTTATGGTGCAACACCCTGTGTTCTTAAGAAAACGGTTGGCTATTGTTTACTGGACTTTATTATTCCTTGTGACCCTGATTTGGCTTCATTACCAGACATTGCTGCTATTAGTGAGTCTGACCCTGCCTGCTCTATCTGTACGTCATCCCAAGCCTTACAACAGGACAGAGCGTGCACACCTATTCCCCATACAGGGAATAGTGTCATTTTTCTAAAAAAAAAAACCTCTGACTATGCAAAATGACACAGTAGGAGATCGGGAATTACCATTAAAAGGGAATTTGCCATTAAAAGGCCTTAGAAGATGGCGTCATCTCTGGGAGGGCGTGCAACATCCGATTACTGTGTATACCGACCATAAAAATCTGGAATATTTTAAATCCGCAAATCATCTATGCCCTAGACAAGCATGATGGGCTATGTTCTTTATGTAGGTACACATTACCTACCTCCAGGATCAAAATATGGTAAAGCGCACGCCCTGTCTAGATTATACGAGGATGCTGAAACTTCAGTGATTCCTACCGAGGCGATACTACCATCTTGCCATTTCCTTGCTAGTATTTTAGAAGTAAAAACTGGGTATGACCCAAGCTCTGCTATACCTAAAGGACTAACTCAGAAACAAGGACTTTTTTTTATAAAGCAGAGTGTGTAAACATACCCAAAGTCTTTCTTTTAAAACAAGGTTTTATTTCACTTACATGATCTTCCTATAGCTCATCATGGCAGCATACAAAAAACCCTAGAGCTACTCCGTTGTTCCTTCTGGTGGCCCAAACTCCACAATGATGTTGCTTCATATATACAAGCATGCAGCACATGTGCTCACAACAAGACTCTACACCTTCAACCTTTGCCTATAACATCCCGTCCATGAGAAGAAATCACTGTGGACTTTATTGTTGACCTACCTCCTTCCCAAAGACATTCCGTAATTATGGTGGTTGTAGAGAGACTCACAAAAATGGTGCATTTCGTCCCTTGCCCGGGAATACCTCGGATGAAACAGCGCGTTTTTTTCGACTTCACAGACTCTCCAACTCAATTCTATTTTATAGGGGGCGCAGTTAAGTTATGGTGAGGGAAAGCTTTTTGCCAAGGCTTAAAAACCCAATGCACTCTCTCTTCTGCATTTCACCCTCAGACTAATAAACAAACAGACTGCACAAACCAAACATCTTAGATGTTATATTTCACAATTACAAGACAATTGTATCCCTCTACTCCACTTCAAATCACGGACTGCTCCCATCTCTCCTCATACCCCTCCACCCAACCCTAGTTTAGTGTAGAGGAATACAAGATACAGGAGATCATAGACTCACGATTTAGAAGAAGATGTCTGAAATATTTGGTCCAGTGGAACGGGTATGGACCTGAAGAGCATTCCTGAGAATCTGCATCACATCTCCATGCCCCTGCTTTTTTTATATATATATCAGTTCATTGGTCTGAGTTATGGTGGCAGTAGGGATGGTTGTGAGGCATCTGTTGGCATCTTCTGGCATACTAGGCGACGGTAATAACTCTGATTGACTGTAGCCATGATCTTAGATATCATCTCTGAAGCTGCACTCTGTAATGGCAGGGGTAGTAGTGAAGTTCCAGCTTCTGGTGTAAGCTGTTGTTCTGTGTCAGTTTGTTGTTCACCTGGGTCTCCTTGTATCTGGGTTTCACTGGGCTTTCCACAGGATTTTGGAGTGTTCCTGTGGTAAGTTTTGCCCATTCATCCAGTAGGGCTTTTGTGGGGTCCGGCACTGATGTTGGACGAGAAGGCCTGGCTCGCAATCTCCATTCCAATTCATCTAAAAAAATGTTCGATGGGGTTGAGGTCAGTGCTGTGTGCAGGCCAGTCAAGTCCTTCCACACCAAACTCATCCAACTATGCCTTTATGGACCTTGTTTTGGGTAGTATCGCACAGTTATGCTGGATTAGAAAAGGGTCTTCCCCAAAATCTTCCCACAAAGTTGAAGGCGTAGCATTGTCCAAAATCTTTTGGTATGTTGAAGGGAACATACTGAAACATTTTGCACAGTTCTATGCAAGTCTTGTCAGTGGACAGTTCAAGTCTTGGAGCTTCTCAGGAGACAATGAATTTACAGAACCCTGAGACTAAAGATAACCCAACATACAGCTATCATTTTTGGTGGTGGTGGTGGGGAATCAGTGTTTAGTAAGCAGGGGAGGGCTGGCAGCCTAAGGCCTGGGGGGCAAGTCTAGTCAACTGGCCCATTGCACCATCAAAGCGGCTGCGAGCGACATTGAAAGCGGCCGTCGTGCCGCAGTCACTCCACCAGTGCCTAATGAAATTAAAGTGGCCGGCGTGCACGCACCGCATGCCTCAGCTCTTCATCACACCCCTTTTAAGACGTGGGAAGAGGAGCTGAGGCATGGCCATTGGGTCTGACAGCCCCATGATGCAGGGACGTACCTAGAGTATTTGGCACCTGTGGCAGACCCTGTATGTGGCACCCCCCCACACACACACTTTAAAACTGCATAGTTTCTATGGTTAGGCAAACATTGACAGGGGTACAGCATATTTGTTATCATTATATACTTGGAGATTACGCAGCACCACCGTCAATGTGTGCCTATACATTGAGCCAGACACCGACAACCCCTATCACTATATACTAAGCCAAACATTGATGTGGTGTAGGCTTACCACTTTAGTGACTGGCATAGTATATAGTAGGGATGCACCGAAATGAAAATTCTGGACTGAAACTAAAAATTCAGCATTCACTTGGCCAAAACAGAAAAAAAAAAAAACAACAAAAAAAAAACTTTAAAATACTTTATTAAAAGTAACACCAAAATTAGACAAAAAAATCAACAATAATAATAACACATATATATATATATATATATATATATATATATATATATATATACACATATATATATAACAAGAATCACAATCCTATCATGCCCAGGTTCTAGCATGTGCTGGCTGACTTAGCATGATAGGAGTGTGATTGCTGTTTGCAATTATATATATCAATATATATATATTAATACTGTCATTGAATTATTCTGTCCAATAAAAGTATTAACACACCGAAGTTGGACCAAAAAATAATTTATAACAGCAATCACACTCCTATCATGCCTAGGCAGCCACTACATGCTGGAATCTGGGCATGAAAGGAATGTGATTACGGACTCCCTATACCAAGCTATCCCCCAACACTTACACATCCATGCTATCTGAAACCCTCATTCACACACTTACATTCAGCATAACACCCATCACTCTCACACACTTACATTCAGCATAACACCCATCACTCTCACACACTTACATTCAGCATAACACCCATCACTCTCACACACTTACTAATCCACTCTCTCCTACCTTTTCTTCTTTCACTCTCACGTTTCCTCTTCTTCTACTTCTTCTTCTTCCTGTCCTTCCGGTGCACTGAGTGCGGAAAATGTTGGGCGTGGCTTCAGTGTTGTTGCCGCGCGCACCGTTTCTGGAGGCGTGCCGGCATGGTGGCACCCCTCGGATGAGCGGCAGCCGGGGCGGACCGCCCTCTCCCTCCCCCGCCAGGTACGCATGACGGCCGCATTCAATCCTGCTCGCGGCCGCTTAGTTTTTAACTTTGCGGCCGCAGCCGCATTGAATGCCTGTCTGCCGGTCGTCCGTCAGGGCCCACCGGCCCGGATTTAGGGCGGCCTGGGGGGCAATTGCCCCCCTGCCCCCCGGCCCAGCCCGCCCCTGTTAGTAAGTATATAATGCAAATATACCACCTGGTGGTGATCACCTAGGGAGATCCTAAAAATCACGTTACGTATTGGAAGACCTCTTCATAAGATGTCTATAGATTATCTATATAAAAAACACATTTCCTAAACAGAAGCAGTCTTGACTTTTAACAGTTATGTTAAGACATGGAAGTAGGCTTTATGTTACTTAGTTTAAATACATTTTGTAGTTGGATTGGATTTATAAAGCTGGGTAACAGTCATATGTAGTTTACATCAATTTTCATGAATGTCATAGTTCCAAATTTGAAGAGATTTATTCTTTTTGTTTTACTGCTTATTTTGTTTTTTTATAGTGATGTCTAGCCAGAGAGAATTCCTTTTGCTTTGTTTAGTTTATTTTTCTGACAAAACAACCAGCAAAGGCATAACCCTAAGAACTGAATGCAAAGGTCCTGTTCTTTTTCTCCCATCGTAAACACAAAATGTGCTTTATCTACTGTTAAATTCTCAACATGCAAAGCTGGCAATAAAGCTTAATTATAGTGCAGCTGGTTGACAAATTAAGCATTCTTTAATGAGGAAGAATAAAGAGTTTTTAATATGTTTAGCATTTGTTCTAAAGATCTTCTTTACTAATGATTGTGATATGTCAACGAAACATAAATAATGCAGATGAAAATTTGCAACTTCTTGACAAATGCATTATTATCAAAAACTGCAATCTTGTTGACTCTATTTTAAGGCAATTAAAACACAGCTGAAGTGTCTATTCAGAGAAAATATAGCCACCTACCATAGACAGAAAATGCATGCTTGTTGGAGAGCAGAATTTGGCATCACTCACCGTATTTACTGCATAAATAGAGGCAGAGTACAGAGAACTTAACTGGAGCAATAACCATAAAGGTGGTAGGAAATTTTCTGTTACAACTAGCACTCTGCCAAAAAAGTAATCCTACTTAATAATTGGGGTTCTTTGTAGTTGAGGCATGCAGATAAAGTCACATATTAAGGCATGGGTATCATCATTTATGGTCCCTTGTCTCAAAGCCATACAAGACTAATTCAGTTTCCCTTTCATTGTGAGACAGAAATTATTTCCTTGCAAACTCCTGAATAATATATTAATTGAAAATATTCCAATTACGTTTTATAGAGTTTTATTTGATTCAATAGTGGTGTAAGTTTTATGACCCTATGTCTGATGAATGAGCACCTACAGCGCAAAATGCAATAGTCATTTTGTCCCCTATAACCCCCATTTCTATGTGGACTAACAATAAAGTAAGTTGTCCATACACATTGTGCGGAGTGATGCTCATTACCTGCCGATAACCTTCTTCAACTAGTAATCCTGGAATAACTAGTGCAAAAGCTGAGCTGGTCAAAGTGAGTTCAGCTACATTTGAGTCAAGGGCATTGCCAATTATCTTTGACCAAACTCAGCAGCAATCCTACTCAGTACAAATGCTAAGCACACTGCCAAAGTGATGCATGTATCCAATACATTATACAAATAATTGGATATGATTGGGCAAAATTAAGCACTAAGCACCTAAAACATTGAGAAATAAATTTGAGTCGTTACTCTGTCACTCTGTCTCTGGAACAGATTAGTGAAAATGGACACTTTACATTAGCTCACTTGTTCCAGTCCAGGCAGGTATGCCATGGGAAAGATACTAATAAAATCCTAGAACTCAACCAGCATTTATCTTATCAGCTCAAGAGTTTTCTCTTAAAGCTTTGTATTGATTCAACACATACTGTAGCCTGAGTAGGTGAGAGTAGATAACATATGTGTGGTAGGCACACATAGTGTACAGTATGGTGCAATTGTGCCCTTTATGAGGCGATTTAGTCTACCTTTAACCTTTAACACAACAAATTAAAAATGCATTTATCATGGTAGCTAGACTTGAAAATGCTGCATATAGTAGGTTTTTCTTTAAAAAAAATACAAATATAAATTGTACGGGCTAGATTATCTAGTGTACCATTTATTGGTATAAATAAATATGTATTATTTATTATTATACATACTAGTTTATACTAACAGATAAATATTTAATTCTGCACACATTTCATATATGTTGAAAATGTAGATTATGTAGATAATGTACTCAAATGATGAACACTGAAAAATGTAATGGTTGTTTTGTGTTTTCATCACGTATTCAAAGCAACAGTGCTCAAATATTATTCTAGAATTAAGCATTCTGTGTTTTCCAGACTAGGCCTGATAATTACAGAGCAACACCCCAGACATATATATTTCAGGTGAACAAGCTTTTACTTATTTCAATAAGGCTAGGTTTCCACTTGGGTTTTTTTTGCTAAAAACGCCTATAAAAACGCCAATAGCGCCACCTGGCGTTTTTTTGTGAAAAACGCATGCAGCCAGATGTTAGCTGTAATTCAATGGGAAATCGCAAAATGCCATTTCCACTTGGCGTTTTTCTGTTTGGCGTTTTTTCAGTCCTCTTTGGCGTTTTTCTGCTTTTTTGGGCTCTGTGGCAGTTTTTCAAAACTGCAGCATGTTGACACTCTGGCGTTTTTTGCAAGAAATCTTGGCTTTTTTTCTCCAATAGAAGTCTATGGGAGAGAAAAAACGCCATGAAAAAGCCATGTGGGTTTATTGCCTTGGCGTTTTTTATGGCGTTTTTTCCACAGTTACAATGCAGAGGATGGACCCAGTATCTGTGTGTCCTACGAGAAATAGGCTGAAAACAAACAGTTTCACACAAAACAAAGTCCTGGACTGGTTCATATTGAATTTTACACCATTTGGAACAAACATGCCATTACAAACAAACATACGCGACCGGATCCTGCGTGCCAAAAGCAACAGCAAACAATTTGCATCATCATTTGGGGCCAATCTTCCCAGAGGAGCAGACATTCGAAATAAAGCATGCCTTACAAACCACAGAAAAGAGACAAAAGGGTCTACCAAGTAAATGACAGCAGGAGAGGGCAGATACTTGCCATTTATCCTAATCCCTTTTAGCTGGGTGAAACTTCTAACTTGTAAAGGCTGGAAAAACTGCCTAAGGTCAAAAAAAGCAATTTCCACAGAAAGGCTAAAACGCCAGAAAAAACTGCAGAAAAAACGCCAAAACGCAGGTAAATGCAGCGGCAGTTTTCTTGGCAGTTTTCCTGGCGTTTTTCATCAAGAAAAAAACGCCGGACAAAAACCCAAGTGGAAACCTAGCCTAATAGTTGTATCAACGTATATGCTAGAGTATCTGTAACTGATCAAGAGGGCAGGTTAATTTTACAAAGCTGTCGATTCACTAAGCTTTGTTTTAACAAGTTAGATCGCTAAAGCACATTAGAAACCCGTACAAAAAATGTCAGCCTTTGGAAATACTTTATTGACAGGTAATTTATTTGCTTCCTTTCCATATTCCTTTTAATTCCCTTCTAGCCTGGCACTCACAATAATTTAAATAAAAAAGGCTCTAGTTTTGTTAATTTCTAGTTTATAGCTATGTTTCTTAGATTAATTATATCATAAAGGAAAAATATAAAGAGGTTGAATCAAAAAGTCATACGCAACTGGCCCACAGGATATTGAAAATAATGGTTGCTTAATTAACAGCTAGAATTCAAATGTCCCGTACCCAAGTCTGTTCTAACCTCGAAGATCCTGACCCTGCTGACTCTTGGAATCTATGCAGGATCAAACTTGGCCCCTGTTGGGGACCTAACTCTTAGCCACAGTCCACATTGGGTATTGTCTCCTTAAATGTAAGCACCATAGGCATCTTCCAAACCTGTGTCCATGTTCATGCATAGTTTTAGTTATCATGTACAGTTGATGCATAGTATTTTACTTATGACAAATATGTGAATTATTTATACAATAATGTGTAATCAGTTTTCTTTTACCGTTCAAAACAATGATACATTTTTCTAAAGCAAAAAAGAACAGTTTATATCCCTAAAAGCATTCTGTGAAAAACAGATCTTTCCCTCATTTTCTGCACCGTTATTGCATTGAGCTCATAATGCAATAACTACAGGACAGTCTGTCTCCAGAGGACGTACCTTTCCTTCAGAGAAGCCAGCTGCCAGGCAAAAGAGGTTATTGATTTCTGAAAAAAAGATTAACAACAAAAGTATATCAAACAAAAAAAAATGTTTAGCTTTCCAGTGTATGTAGGTTTCATATTTTCATAAATGTTAAGGTTACTGAGAATGTATTCACATTTACTTGCCCTAAAGGATATGCTGAATAGATTGAATAATTGTCAATTTTACATATTAAATGATAAATCACAAATAAAATACACTGTGGCAGACTATTGAAATAAAATGTAAATGATTAATGAATGCCAACAAATTCCATAACTATTATTATACTTGGGCTCCAGCCAACTCTTCGTTTTCGTCTTCGTTGTCTACGCGCAATGTGTAGACCTTCACTGGCTGCCAGAGAGGAAGATTCCCCTGGGGACTTGGATCCTGCTCTCTGGCCGGCGCTTCTGCCTGAGCTTCTATGACGGAGGACCGGCGTCACATGACCTTCTGGTCCTCAGTCCTAGAACCTCCGGTGGAGCTAAGGGGCAGCAGAGGTTTTCTATGCACATTGCGCAGACCTCCACCGTCTGCCCCCACTAGACACCAGGGAATCAGAAGCACTGGTAAGTCGGGGGGTGTTATATGGGGGGCATAAGGCATTTATGGAGGGAGAGTACCCCATGATATGCCTTTTAACCCCCTATATGCCACTCTGCATCCAGCAATGCCTTTTAACACCGGAAAGGTCATGTGATGCTGGTGCTCCATCATAGAAGCCCCTGTGGAAGTGCCGGCAGCAGCAGGGTTGTCTGCGTCTATTGCGCAGACGTTCGACGGCTGCCAGAGAAGGCATATCATGGGGCAGAGTGGCATATAAGGGGTTAAAAGGCATATCATGGGACAGAATGGCATATATATGTGTATAAGGCATTTCTAGAGACAGAGTGGCATATAGGGGTTAAAAGGCATATCATGTGGCAGAGTGGTATATGGGGGTATAAGGCATATCATGGGGCAGAGTGACATTTAGGGGTATAAGGCATATCAGGGAGGCAAAGTGGCATATAGGGGGGTAAAGGCATTTCTGGCAGGCAGAGTGGCAAGCCTGGGGGCAGATGTGCATAACTGGGGGAGCAGGTTGGCAAAAAAGGAAATAAAAACAAAAAAATATATTTTCTCAATCATAGCTTTTATTAAATATGAAAAAATATTTTACATGTGAATAATATTTACCAGTAAAACTTTTTTCCTATAGGGTAGTCTTATATTCCAGCTTTTTCTTTTTTTCCTAACTAAATATTCATATTTGGGGGTGCATCTTATAATCGAGCAAATATGGTAATATGTAATTCATGTTACACTTTTATATACACTATTAAGTGATTCTTACTGAACAGTTCATAAACTGTACACAGCAGCCAATGTCTAGACATTTTCTCTAATGTATTAATCATAATATACAAGAGAGGATTTTTAAAGTTTTCAATTACAATAGAAGACTCACAGAAATTTTCATTATTTATAGTAGCCTTGTGAATCTTGACTTTATTTAATTGCTAAGTTAGAAGGAGAAAGAAACTAATGAATCCCTGTGTGGTAATAGCCTGGAAATGATTTATTACAGGTTATGTTTCTTAATAGAACATTAGAGATCAACACCGAGGCAATAACATCAAAAATAATGAATGTATATATAGAATCTACTACTAAAACAGTCCTTGTAGGCAAAATAATGGCCAGTTATTGTAACCTATTTCACAGACTGGAGCATTTACCAGTTCATCAGTTTATTAGTCTACTATGAGCGAGGATTTTCTGGAACTATACACTGGACAACCTGTAGGCAAAAAAACCAACACCAAACACCAACAGATGGTAGGTGGAGGAGTGGCACTTGCTTGCAAAAAGTAGCCTCCTATGTTTACATTGTTGAAGTATTTATACATCTCTTTAGGAGGAACAATTACAGAAATAAGAGAACCAAGCCAAACACAAACGGAGAATGCAAAAGTAACCCCAAGTAGTGATGAGTCTGGGAATGCAGTATCACCTGACGCACACCTTAACCATGTTTGAAACATTTTGCTCTTCCTGGATCTATGTTCAATAGTAATTTTAAAGTGAATTTCATGTTTTTAATAACAAGAGTTTCTGGGGCCAATTGCATTTTCTTTTACTATGAAGCTGATACAGATGTGGGAGATCAGACATTATGGCACATCCCCCCCACACACACACACAGCAAATAAAATTGACATTTCTTGCAAAAAATACATATACATAATAATAAAAAAATTACCCAACACTCAAATGAGGTACTCACAAGCTGTTTGGGGGAACGGTGGAACATGTTGCTTGGTGAAGTGGGGGCACTGCGGTTTCTAGTTACGCCCCTGACTGCACCCTTTATGGTATCCCATTTGCACCTAATTTTACAACATATCTCTACAGTCTCAACAATGCTTGATTTTCCTATTATTTATGCCCTTAACAATGTCCACCCCTACTTATCATTTCCCTGACACAGCCCCAGTTCCAACAAAAAATGTATATTGTGTGCTGTGTCAGTGACAATACTTTACACCTCTAAATATTCTAAAATGAGAGCACACACATATATGCACAAAATATTTTCTAAATTCTTTATATAAAATTACACATAAATATAAACCAAGTTAAATATTTCATTTGTTGCACCATTAAATGAAAAGTGAAGAGGGATGATGTATATTACTCTCATCTATTGAGAACAAACATTGCTGTTTTCGTAACGCATCTTCAAATTTTACAATGTCAAATGCTATAGATTTTCCCCTATTTTGTACAATGCCAGTGGAAAAGCTGTCAAAGTTTGAAGAAACAATCTCTCTTGATTTATATTAGCCCCTTTTTAACATTGGAGTCTATACTAAAAACCAACATGTCCTTGGCCCCTGATGCCAGAGGGATTAATTCATAGCTGCCAACTATTTGTCAGTGATTGAGAGGCGCATCATCCAAAAAAGAGCAAAGGAACACTCTTCAGCAGCTGCTTATAGAGGAGGCAACATTAGAAACATAGAATTTGACAGCAGATAAGAGCCCCATCATCATTCTGTATAAACCTCAAACCTTAATCAGTCCTATATACACTAAAGAGGGAGTTTAGAGGAGAATTATGTATTACGAATGGAAAACCCCAACGAGCTTCTCTTGCAGGAAGGCTGAGCTAGCTCTGTATTGTGCATAGTTAAATAAAAAAAGGTAGTTTTAGGAAAGCTGCCAGATTACCTATACATTATGCAGGGCAAACTTCTATCTTTCCCCTGAAGTGCATAGTCATATCAAGGAGTTGAAATATCCAGGTCTTCTGCAAATATCCTCCTTAGTGAATAGGCCTTAATAGCTAAAGAAATAAACATTTACATCAAATATCACATTGCAGTAATTCAGAGGGTTGTGAAAATATAACATAAATGAGTTAACACAGAAATCTGCGCAAATAGTAGTTCTTTTTTGGAGACCAGATGCCCCATATTTTCTGGTGACATTCCCTGAATGTTTGGAAAAAAAGTTTTTTTTTTTTTTCAATATTAGCTTTTGCTTTAAATAGCAAAAAACATTCATACCATTTTCAAATGGTAAATAATATATTAGTGATACTTAAATGTAGTTCCCAACTGTCCTAAGGGTAATGTGGACAGGGCAAGGCATAAGTATGCCACATCCATTAAATAAAATTACGCCAAGAGATCAGGACAGAATAATGATAACTATGTTGAATTTATCATTTATATAATTCATTTATAAAGTCCCCGTTTTTTCTAGCCATTTGTTTTTGATACAGAAACATTTCCCAGTAGGTCATCTGCCCTTTGGCTGTTTGGGAGGCCAGCCACACACAGAACTCTAGTGCTGGCTGTGGGGGTGACATAATGTCAGAAGGCACCTCATGTCTACAGCAGCAGCATTATGAGCTCTGTAAAGTGGTAAGTTTCTTTACAAAGTGGGTTCTGTGATTAGTGGACCTCCCTGCTGAAGAACAAAACTACCATCAATCACCATCAGTAGTATCTATGGAACCTTTATTACATGTGGATAATATGTGGATGGATATACAGTACTACAATACAAAGCTGCTGCCATGTTTATAATTTATGAACATAAGATTGACCTGAATCTATTTCTTATAGGTGTCTATTTATGAAACGATAAGCACTTAAAACCCCAACTGTTAGAATAAGTACATTTTAGAGAAATGCACTGCTCATCCCATGATGTGTAAAATGTTAAATATATAATTTATAAAATATTTATATATATGTATATATATTCTGACGTGTGATGATACAAACCTGAGTAAGACGACTTCACAGAAAGGCTTGAGATCAGAAGTCACGCTACAACAAAGAAATGTAGTTGGCTTATGGCAGAGAAGCCTGATGTGTATGTTTGAATTTGTGTCATTTGGTTGTGATTACTGAGAGTGATGATTGTGACTGAGTGGTGTCTTTCAGTTTGCGGATGGTGAATTTGCTTGCATCAATGTAATAATTGACATGTGAGGTATGGTGTGGTTGGTACCATAATGATGGTGGTGGTGTATTTATTATTGCTGCCAAACAGCAAACAATATTTGGTTATCTACCAAATATGTGCCACACAATATTTTCACTGAAATATGGGGCTGGTGTTGAATTATTTCATGGACTGAACTTTTTCCATGTCTGACCCAGCTGACGCTCCTTGATAGCAACCGAAGCACCACTTTGTTTCTACAACTTACAATTAGAAGGCAAAATTTAAATGTTTCCAAATGTTTCCATAGTAAAGTAACTAAAGCACCCTGTGGAGTGTATTACTCTCTATGCCTCTTCCCTGCTCATGGGGGTGTTTGGTAATTAAAAAAAAAAACCATAGGAGAAATGCAACCAAGCCATTACATTCCTGCACCTTCATCCTTTTCCAGTAGAATTGGGGTTAATAAAAAAAATACCCTTGTTGAGTACACAGAAACTAGAGATGGCAACCAGGCCTCTTGGTAGAATCTGTAGTTCCCAGATATGATCATAGGTGCAAACACCTAGCTTGGACGATAAACCCTTCAGTGAATCCATCATTTGTAGCAAAATTATAGCTGGATTCACTATTGGCAGTACTATTAAAGTGTTTATTTTTTAAGCAAGAAGAGAACTTTTTTTTGCTACAGACCACAGTATGAACAAATCTCTGTTATCCCCCATAAACAAAATTAAAACCCTTATTTAGATGGAGGTTGAATTGCACATATATGAAATAAAATCAACATCTTTAGTAAACAAGGTACAACACTTGACATTTTCAGTTCTGGAAACAGCCGTGACAACAGACAGGATAAGGTAAGCCTTCCTGCTGCATCTAGATACAGGTTGGCGCCAGTATTCTCCACACATACAGAAAAGGTAAACTGAATGCAATCTCAAAAAACTTTAAAATGTTGTGAAAATACTAATAGCACAGTCTTAAAAACAAGTCCTTCAATGTATACCGAATGTCGATTTCTACCAATAACTTATAGAGTATGTTAAGCTAATCGGAATCAGAATAAGCTAACAAAAGCTTACCTGTCATAGGATCAAGGTGATCCGTTAAAGAGCATCTACTGTAGGGATTTTTGCTACATTATACACACAATTTACATAAGAACAGCAACATTATGATCAATCTTTCTTTTGGATGGAAGATAAGGCACTTGCGTAGGCTACATCCACATACCTATAGCAGATGGAATTTTAAACAGACTTCGATTTTAGTTGTTTTAATTTTTGCAAATATTATAATATCTGTACCAAGGCAATATCACACTGGGGGGACATAATCATTAAATAATATAGCCACATAATATTCAACATGGAAAGTAATTAAAAACAGTTAGCACATTGTTATTAGACAAGGAACAATTGCTCAGGTATTTTAATAGCGCTTTCCCCCGGGGTTTATCCCAACTCATCCCTTTACTGTCCTGCTGATGAGAGCAATAAAATTGCATCCCTGCAAGTCAGACATATGCAGTTGTTTGGCCATTAGCTCTTACCTTGCACAAAACTCTAACGTATTATTTCTGTGCAATAAACAGAAAATTGGCCTATATTGCTACCTCTGCATTTACGATGATGATCGTACTGCATAAGAAGTTATTATATAACATGACTAACGAAATAGAAAAATAGTATATGTCACTTGAGTATAGAGTTGATGTATTAGATGCTAAAATGTTTACATGGTTGCATTCATTTTAATATATAGTGATGTTTCAAGGATCCATGACACCGATTAATTGCCGAAATCAGATTGGAAAAATTGATTTTGCATACTGAACTACTATTGAACCAGTGTCCTGTCTAAGATGTATTGACATAGTATTCAGGATTTAAAATGTTTATCTTTCAGCAAGTTGTTCAGTCAAGTTGTAATTGTACACAAGGTTATGAGTAACATAGTCATTCCAAGGACTAATTGTAGGTTCAGGGAAAGTCAGGCATCTTCTATCCGATTTCTTCCTCTTAAACCTTCGGTAAGAAATATAATATATTATTGCGTTATAATATTATAACACAACGATAGAATGCATTTCTTACACAAGGCGTTTAAAAAGCCATATACATAATATATATTCACATTATATATATATAGGCTCTATATACTGTATTAGCAAGAGGCAGGAAAAACAAAGGAGTTTATTTAATTTTTTGCACAAGGACATTCTTTAGAACTTGCACAGTACCCACATTTACTCTGAGTAGTAGTTTACTCATAGCAGACCTAACATTGTGTAGGTTAGAGTCTTTAATTGAAGGCAATAGCTTTTATTAGGCCAGCAAAGAAAAAAATGTAGAGTCACGTAAACCTACGGGCTCTCGTTCAAGTTCCACAGAGAAAGAACTGGAGTCAGGACATGAATTTCCAGTGGGAACCCGAAACACAATTTACACACGGAAGCTGGAGATAGTAAGAAGACTACACTCTAAACAAAAAAAGAGAGTAAAACAGGCTTAAAACAAAATAAAAACCAAGATGGGGAAGTCACTGACAATGACGGTTGCTGTGGATTTGAACCACCACAAATAATTACCACAAATGTAGACCAAATACTACTGACTGCAACACATTGCAAGGTGGTGAATTCACTAAAGGGAGAGTTGACAGAGAGAGTTGCGTTTCAGCTATTTAATGTTTTTATATTTTATGAATGTTCAAGCCAAGTGCGTTTCTGGCCCTGCTCCTTCCACTTCCAGAATTAATTTTAACACCAGCTCAGGGCAGGATCTCATAGGCTCCAAGAGCCCTTGTTACTGCTTTTGTAGAATGCTACTAGAAATTTTGCAGAGTTGCTTCCACTTAAACTATTTTATGGCGGATCGGGGTGTATATAGCAAAGCTTGTTCTGGACAAAATATGAGAATCTGATATGCCAAGTTAGTCAGGCCCAAACATATTTATATGATGAAGCTAAATAAATAGGTAAGTGTGTGCTGCAAAACACAGCAAATGGGGTTACACTGACATTGCAAGACAACCAACCAGTAATGTATTCTGGCCTAGAGCAGCAGGTTCAGTGGCGTGACTGCCGCAGAACCGGGAGGAAGATCGCCCCTTCCCCTCCACTGTATCGCTGCTCAATGACCAGTTAAGAGGAAGATCTCTGCTCTCCCCAAGCGGTTCCATTACAATATGAAGGGCTGTGCTGCATTGGGAGCAACACTAAAGGTAAATTTGCTGCTGCAACCAACTTGTGAGCATACAATGCTGCAGAAAACCCATTTACAAACCAAAAACAATAATTCCATCACCTGTAACAGCTTCCCTGCCTAGTTCTTTACTGGACAACTTGAATTCAAATAAATATTATATCTAAGTTGTCACCACAGGGGAACAATGCCATCTTGTGGCCAATTCCTAAAGTGCTGTTGAGAGATTTGACTTGCCATGGCTAAACACTACTAATCAAACATTACAAATAAATAAGCGAGCTTTAAAATGGTGTTTTATACATTATATAATTACTGCAAGAAATTAAGAAAACCATGAGCATTAATCTGTTCAGATGTGTAATTGTGTGAGTAAGCATGGATGTGTAAGTGTGTGAGTAAGTATGGATGTGTAATTGTGTGTGAGCAAGGGTGTGTAATTCTGTGCATGATCATGTATGTGTACTTCTGTGAGTCAGCATGGATGTATAATTGTGTGTGAGCATGGATGTGTAATTGTGTGTGCAGCATGGATGTGCAATTGTGTGTGTGAGTGAGCATGGATGTGCAATTGTGTGTGTGAGCATGGATGTGTAATTGTGTGAGCATGGATGTGTAAGTCGGTAAAATGGAGTGTATGTTAGAATAAATGTTAATGTGTGTGTTAGTGGGTATGAGTGTGTGTAATTTGTGTAAGCGTGTTTAGCTCCCGTGCACGCTGCTATCCACTGGTTTCCTACGCCAATCAGCAACCTCAAAAAAGTTAAAATAAACAAATGAATAAATAATAAAAAAGAAAAGTTATACAACAGTAGGCTGAATCGCCATGAACCTCTGGAACTGCCAATAATCACGTAAGACTTCCTTCATGAATGGATGAACTTATAGGCACAGATGAACTCAGTTGGACGCTGCCACAGATACTGCTACAAGGTATTGAATGCATTGTCTAAAATACCCACACATTAACATACCCCACACACAAAAAATATCCAAATAAAATGTCCACACTAAATACTCAGACACACTACCCAGATACACATTAACATACCCATAAAATCCTTTGTCTTGTATTCAAGGCTGTCTTGTAATTAGACCTCAAATAGTGGTCTGACTATAAGACTAAGATCCAGATCCCCCGCAGCACTGCAGGGGACCTGGATCCTCCTCTCTAGTAACCTCCGCTGCTGCTGGGTGTCAGGGTTTCGGCCTACCTGCACTGGCTTTCCTCCTCATGGCTCTCTGTTTGTTAGGCCGCGCCCCCTTCCTCTTCCAACTTTATGTCCACATTAACCCCTCCTCTTCCTGCAGGCTGTGACTATATTAACCAGCTAGTTCAGTTGCTGGTTGCCCTTTCGTGGTTCCAGACCTGTGAGTGCGTGCGTCCTTCCAGTGTTTGATTCTTGTGTATGACCCGGCCTGTCTGGTGCCGACTCCTGCCTGCTTTTGGACTACGTGGATTTCTGGACTCCTGACCTTGGCTTGTGTGACTACCTGTTCTGGCTCCTGACCTTGGCTTGTTCTACGACCACCCGCTTGTCTTATGTTTTGGATTCTTGTTATTATTTTATTTTAATAAACATTTTGACCAGTACCTTTTTGCCTCCGTCCTGATTCACTGGTACCCTGACACCGGGAAGCATTGGTAAGTCGGGGCAGAGTAGCATATAGGGGGTTAAAAGGCATATCAGGGAGGCAGAGTGGCATATAGGCAGGTATAAGGCATATCTGGGGCAGAGTGGCATTTAGGGTGTATTCCTTAATGAATATTCAAATTTTGGGGGGATCATTAACACTATATGCATACATTCAGTCTAAACACCTGATGGTCAAACAATATGCTAACACAGTGTTTATGGTCCATCCACCTCCCTTACAAAAAAATTACTGCAGTTTTTCTGAAGTAATACTGCTATTTTTTGGACATGAAAAAACTGCAATACTGCACATTTACTGCAGTTTTACTGCATTTGTACTTCACTGTACTGCAGTTGTACTGCAGTTATTTTTGTACGGAAGTACAAATGCAATAAAGCTGCAGTACTTTGAAGTACAACTGTAGGTTTGCAATATAAAAAAAAAAGTGCGGTAAAACTGCAGTACAGTGAAGTACAAATGTAGTAAAACTGCAGTAAATGTGCAGTAATACTGCAGTAAAAGTGCAGTTTTGCAGTTTTTTCATGTCCAAAAAATAGCAGTATTACTTCAGAAAAACTGCAGTAATTTTTCGTAAGGGCTAATCTAATTTTCTATACTGACACCCCCACACACGCTCTAACAATATAAACTGGCACACTGTAAATTAATACACACTTACTCTAACGCCATAACGTCATATGTTAACACTCAACACAATTTAACACTTTACAATGACACCTTGCCACACACACTCATTTTAACACCTCACACAGTCTAGTAATGTACACCAACACACATGCCCTCATTGTAGCAGCGTGCACTCCCTCACACACACACAAACACCATTGACTGACACACACACAGTCTAACACCACCGCTAGACTGGACTACCAGGAAACAAGGAGACTGACTGCCGTGCGAGGAAACACTCTTTTCAGGAGAAGGTTCCTGCTTCCCCTGGTCATGAAAAGGGCTCAGTAATCTGCACCAGTGCTGCTTAGCCGCCCTCCAGACCAGAGAAATCTGCAGGTGAAGTAAGGGGGTGCGGGAGATTGAATGGGTGAATGTATGAATAAGTGAGTGATTGAAGGAATGTGTAAGTGTTTAGGGGTAGAAATTGGACAAGCAGGCTGTTGAGGGGACAGTCAGACTGTTCAGTAGTTGAGGTGGCACAGACAGGCTGTTTCTGGGGCAGAGATGGCCCAGACTGGCTGTTTCCATGGCAGAGGTGGTACAGGCAAGTTGTTTCAAGGGCAGAACTGGCACAGGCAAGACTGTTTAGAGGCAGAGGTGGCACAGACATGATGCTTAGGGGCAGAGGTGGCACTGTCAGGCTGTTTAGTGGATAAAGATGGCACAGCCAAGCTGCTTGGTGCACTGACAAGCTGCTTTGGGGCACAGGTGACACAGACAAGCTGTCTGTGTGCAAATGTGGCACAGACAAGCTGTCTGTGTGCAAATGTGGTATAGACAAGGTGTTTGGGGCAAATATGGGACATGTTGCTTGTGAAGTTGGAGTGCCTGGGGCCCTGTGGCTTCTAGTAATGCCCCTGATGTGGAGTGTGGGAACATGAGCTTCACCACGCAATAAAATATATGGGCTTGGTTTCCGTATATTTCCAGGGCTGGTTTTCATTTACAGTCCGGCCCTGCCTAACACTGTACACTGACACACACACAGTTTTTATTTGTATCCTGTCAATCCCCCCCCCCCCCCCCACACACACACATTTAAACCAGGTACGGTCTTGAAATGGCTTATGGAGAACATTGTCACAGTTGCTTGGAAATAAGTTTTTTATATATATTTAACCCCTTAAGGACAATGGGCGGTCCCTAAACCCATTGAAAACAATGCATTTTGAGCCCATACATGTGAGTGCTTTGTCATTAAGGGGTTAAAATAGTGCTCCTGGGTTAAACATGTGCTAGAGTGAATCATTTTATTCCCTTTAGGCACAAAAGAGTAACAGTATGGATAGACTGTCAAAATACACAAATATAGACTTCCTTTACAAATGCCTGCCCATACACATCCACTTACGAATGCACATTCATGCTTGCCCTTACACACAAACATCCTGGAGCACACTTGCCCTTGCAGCCATACAGTCATGCTCTCACAGGCCCTTAGCCACACTTGTCCTAACCTCCACACACTTTCAAAACAAATTTGTTTCCTTCTTCTTCAATCCTAGGGTGTAAGCGTAATCTCTGTTTCGTCAGACCTCTGCTTCACTGTTCCCTTGCGGTGTGCAAGACTTTAGTGCTGAGCGTCGGGATATAACGTACTACCCTGGCGGTCAGCATCAATCGCTGGCACAGAGTACCAGGGAACACTGAAGCAGAGGCCTGAAGGGACAAACCTCATGCTTCAATAATTTGAGCCAGGTAGATTCATGATCTCCCCAGCCGCCCTGCTTATTGGATAGCAGGCTCCCACCCAGTTAAAGCACCCCAGGCAGATGCCTGGACTGCCAGGTGCTTGTGGCACATTGCACCCCTCGCACCTTCCTTAGCACACACTTGCGCTGAATTTGCAATGCCTGTTTAGTCTAGCCCTGGTCTACAGGTATGTACAACTTCACATATTCAATACATTTACCGGGAAAATGTTTATTGGTTTGTTTGTAAATGTTTGAGTTTCTGTTATAAAATAAAATAAACACAGCCCAATGCATGGTTTACCCCAAATCACCACCAGGTGTCACCATAATATTTTCTTTTTTTCCTACGCAGCATTTTTTCGCAGAGATAGTTTCAGCCATTTTATTCTGGAATGTACAATGAATCCTAATACAAGTATCTTGAGCTTGTCAAACTGTTTGTGTAATAGACCCTTGGTTTAACTTCATAAACATCTTTATAAACATGAAAGACACAATTAGAGACTATCGTGTAATTTTGGGGAGAAAGAGATTTTTTTAGACCACAGGTTTTCATGTCATGATTCTTACATGATTCTGCAGCGTTTATAAAGACGCTTCATAATCTTGGTGTCACCATATGCCCTACATTTTTATATACAAATATACAAGAAAAATTTGGTTCTTTTGAAACAATAGAAATACATAAAATACAATCATTATTAGTGCAAAGATAATGAAATCTAAATATTATTGTATACATTACATACACATTTCATAAAACCTAATTGAATTAGACAATGTGAGAAGAAAGGGAAATTAATTATGTGAATACATATGAAGACAGATCAACTAAATGAATACAGTTGCTATTTTGTTACCCTTGTTTTTTCACGCTAGGAAAATTGTATTTTGATCAGGTTTTGATTTATAGTAACACATCCAGTTTAATATTCTATATAGTCTTTTAATGGGAAATTGAAGATTCCACTCTCTTCCCGAGGTCTTGCTTTTGGCTGTTTTGTTTTGTTATTTTTTTAAAGCTGCTTTAATGCATATAGTTTCTTTTAGATGTATTATAAATAAAGCAGTACAAATACAAATATATTATTATAGATAAAAATAAAATGGAGCATGAGAGGGTAACTACAGTGGGGCAAAAAAGTATTTAGTCAGCCACCAATTGTGCAAGTTCTCCCACTTACAAAGATGAGAGAGGCCTGTAATTTTCACCATAGGTACCCTTCAACTATGAGAGACAGAATGACACAACAAAGTCCATAAATCACATTCAGGGCCGGCCTTAGGGGTGTGCGACCTGTGCGACCGCACAGGGCGCCATGGTTGCAGGGGCGCCTGACCGGGACTTAGATTAAAGCATCGGTTTTTTTTTTTGTTTTTTTTTTTTAAACTTTATTTAACATCATTGATGTTAAATAAAGTTTAAAAAAAAAAAAAAGATGCTTTAATCTAAGTCCCGGTCAGGGGCGCCGAGCGGTTGCTCGTGAAGTTCTCGGCAACCGCTCGGCGCCCCTTACTCTCCGTGGCTCCGTCGCGGTGCCAGCATCTCATGTTGAGCGCCGGACTATACCGGCGCTCAACATGAAATGCCGGCAGAGCGAGAAGACTGATGCCTCCCGCTCTTACCGCAGGACTCCGGCAACAAGGTAAGTGGGGGGGGTAGTTTGAAGGGGCAGAGGGGGGGTAGTTTGAAGGGGCTGAGGGGGGGTAGTTTGAAGGGGCAGAGGGGGGGGTAGTTTGAAGGGGCAGAGGGGGGGGTAGTTTGAAGGGGCAGAGGGGAGGGGGTAGTTTGAAGGGGCAGAGGGGAGGGGTAGTTTGAAGGGGTAGAGGGGAGGGGTAGTTTGAGGGGGGGTAGTTTAAAGGGGCAGAGAGGGCGGGTAGTTTGAAGGGGCAGAGAGGGGGGGTAGTGAGGGGGGGCGCCAGAGGAGTAGTCCGCACAGGGCGCCACAACGCCTAAGGCCGGCTCTGATCACATTGTCTGATTTTTAAAGAATTTGTTTGCAAATTATGGTGGGAAATAAGTATTTGGTCAATAACAAAAGTTCATATCGATACTTTGTTATATACCCTTTGTTGGCAATGACAGAGATCAAACGTTTTCTGTAAGTCTTCACAAGGTTTTCACACACTGTTGCTAGTATTCCTCCATGCAGATCTCCTCTAGAGCAGTGATGTTTTGGGGCTGTCGCTGGGCAACACGGACTTTCAACTCCCTCCAAAGGTTTTCTATGGGGTTGAGATCTGGAGACTGGCTAGGCCACTCCAGGACCTTGAAATTAGGGCTGCAACTAACGATTATTTTAATAATCGATTAGTTGGCCGATTATTTTTTCGATTAATCGATTAATCGGATAAAAAAATGTAAATTTTTCATTTATTTAAAATAATTTACTAAACAAATGATGTTAAATACAAACAGCAGAATAAAAAAACTTTGATAATACATTTCTTGTCTTTATTTCCCAACCAGCCCCCCAATATATGCACATTTGAACCCAGGCTTGCTACGCTGCCTCCCAGACATGCCATGCTGCCCCCCCACATATGCCACGCTGCCTACCACAGCACTCCACGCTGCCTCCCACATATACCACACCACGCTGCCTCCCACATCTGCCACTCCACGCTGCCTCCCACATATGCCACTCCACGCTGCCTCCCACATCTGCCACTCCACGCTGCCTCCCACATATACCACTGTGCCTGATACGCCTTATATCCCCTGATACCCCACTCCATCCTCCCCAGACATGCCACCCTGCCTCCCAGACATGCCACTTCTCTACCCCCAGATATGCCACTCTACCCCCAGATATGCCTTATACACCCTGATACACCACTCCGTCCTCCCCAGACATGCCACACTGCCCTCCCCACATATGCCTTATATACTGTATATGCCTTATACCCCCAGATATGTCACTTCACTGCCCCCAGGATTTAGATTCCCCTAAATCAACCCTAAACTCCCCATTTACCATAACTGCCCCTAAATTAACCCTCACCCCCTTAACCACAACATCCCCTAAATTAACCCTAAAGACCCCATCAACCACAGCATCCCCTAAATTAACCCTAAACACACCATTAACCACAACTGCCTCAAATTAACCCCAAACACCCCATTAACCATAGCTGCTCCTAAATTAACCCTAAACACCCTATTAACATAACTGCCCCTAAATTAACCCTAAACACCCAATTAACCATAACTGCCCCTAAATTAACCCTAAACACCCCACTAACCATAACTGCCCCTAAATTAACCCCCACCTCCCCTAACTTTCAGTAGCCCAAATATATATATATATATATATATATATATATATATATATATATATTACATACATATATACACATATATATATATATATATATATACACACACACACACACTATATATATATATATATATATATATATATATATATATATACTTACAGTTAGATGAGTGTCACAGCCATGTGGTTCTGGCCTGGAGAAGGAAGGGGCGGGGCCAGTTGTCACAGTGATTACAGGGAGGGGGAGTAAGTAGGAGCTGCTGCTGTGAGACGGTGAGTCAGACTAAACGGATTATATAATGAGGGGGATTTTTCAGAGCGTTTGCTCTGAAAAAACCCTCATTTTATAATCGATAATAATCGATTCAACTAATCGATAATGAAATTCGTTGCCAACGAATTTCATTATCGATTATTATCGATGTTATCGATTAGTTGTTGCAGCCCTACTTGAAATGCTTCTTACGAGTGGCATATAGGGGTATAAGGATTTCTGGAGGCAGAGTGGCACATAGGGAGTCAAAAGGCATATCATGGGGCACAGAGGCATTTAGAGGGTTAAAAGGTGTATCATGGGGCACAGTGGCATTTAGAGGGTTAAAAGGCATATCATGGGGCACAGTGGCATATATGGGGTATAAGGCATTTCTGGGGCAGAGTGGCAAGCCTGGGGGCAGATGTGCATAACTGGGGGGGGCAGGTTGAAAAAAAGGAAATAAAAGCAAAATATTTTTCTCAATCGTAGCTTTTATTAACAAACAATTGTTCACATAGTTTACATGAATTAACATTTACTGGTAAAACTTTTTTTCCTATAGGGTCGTCTTATATTCAGGCTTTTTCTTTTTTTCATAAATTAATATTCAGATTTTGAGGGGTCGTCTTATAATCAGGGTCGTCTTTTAATCGAGCAAATAAGGTATTACCTCTCTGGTTTTTTTTACTTGAATATTATAAAGATTTTCATAAAAATCCATGAACATCTCCCAATTTTGGTCTGAACGCTTGCATATTTTATTTCCATGTACAATCTTATAAATTCTCTGATTCAAATGAAACCTTTTGAGTTGATTTGAAAATAGTTTGTCTGCATGGTTACTCATAAGGAAACATTTCTGTTTAATTTTGACTAGAATTCTGTTAGCCTTTAAATTTGATTGGTCGTTAACAACTTGATCTATTAGACTATTTTTATCTGGACCACAGACCCTTTATTGATTAGGTCAGGTTATTTAATCTGACGTATAATTCAGCAAAGTTTTTTTTTCTTTAATTTCTTCTAACATTATTATATATTCTCTAATTACACTTTTATATGTGCACTACTCTTTAAGTAAGGGAAGATTGCCCGTCAAATTTTCTTTAAAAAAAATCTTGATACATTTTCTAGATTCATGATTGTAGAATTATTAACGCTCTGTGATCTTGCTGTCCTTGTATAGTTAATCCTAGCCCTCAAGAATCACTGGCTCATGATCAGAACAAGCAACTGGCCCTGTTTTAATGTCTTTATAATCTCTGATGGATTTCTTGTTAGTTAGAATTATGTGAATTTGAGAGTTTGATCGGTGATGGTGAGAATAAAACATATAGTCTCTTCCTTTAGGGTTTAAAGTTCCCCACCATGCGTCGTATAATTTATGTTTTCCTAAGGTTGTTTGAAAAGATCTGGCCAGACTCAGAGTACTGGGGTTTTGTTCCTTGCTGTTAGAGTTAGATTTTATTAGAAGCAGTTAAAATCTCCCAGGCAGAAAAGCTTCCTTGAATATAATCCTGAATTTTACTTAGGGTACCATTGATAAAGTGCATTTGCCTTTTGTTCAGCATGTATAGTATACATTTAATATTGAAACAATTTATTGTCCAATTTACATACCAAACAAATAAACCTGCCTTTTATTGTCTCATAATGTATACATAAATTCATATTAAATTTTTTTTGAAATAACACTTTTTTCTGGATTTGAAGGAGTGCTCCAACACAAGAAAAACATTTTTAGCAGATCTAGTGTCTACTACAGACCAAAAGGTCTTTTTGTAGGCAAGTCACGTCAATCTTGTCCTTGTATAACATACCAGCCAAGGTCAAACCTTTTTGTGGAGCATTTAGTTCATAGACACTAAGTAACATAAATTGTAATGTACTGTATTTGCCTAATTATAGGCCGCACCCTTAAAGTTTGGTGCTATTTTAAAGAACAATTTATTTTTAAAGAAAAAATATACATTAGTGGAATAATAAAACAGTATTGTATCTAATAAACAGGAATACATGTATCTTAACATTTTTGGTATCTATTATACAGTTAGTCAGCATATGTTATATACAAATAGAAATATGGAAAACGAATAGCCATTTTAAGGTCCCCCCCTTAATTCATAATGCACCTTACTTATAGATACACCACTCTGCCCCTCAGATATGCCACTCTGTCCCCCAGACTTACCAATGCATCCTCAGGATTTCCTCCGTGCTCCAGACTCCCTAGTGTATAGTGGGGGCAGCCGGTGGATGTCTGCGCGATGCGCATAGACAACCTCTGCTGCTGCCCGGCAGCTCCGCCTGGGCTTCCATGATGTAGCGCTGGCGTGACATGACCTTCTGGCGCTCCGTCATAGAAGCCCCGGCATCGTGCAGACGTCCACCGGCTGCCAGAGAGGGGGATCCATGTTCCTTGCAGTGCTGCAGGGGACCTGGATGAAAAAGATTTTTAAAAAAACAAAAACACCTGAACGGCACCTGGAACTGCATGTCGGACGATATGAATTGCGCATCCCTGCGGTAAACCTCAATTTTAGGCCGTGAAAAAAGTGCAGCCTATAATCTGGCCAATACAGTATTTCTCATGCTAAGTGTCACGGACAGGGCTATCGGCCGAGCCGTGACGTGGGAGTATGGGTATATCAAGGGTTAAACGTCAACCAGACTTCCGGGCGCGTTTGGCCACTTTCCCCGCAGGGCACCAAGCAACCACCACCAACCCCAACCAGTCACCCCAAAACTCCCAGTGTAAAACATGCTGCCACCACCAGGGGCGTAACTAGACGCCTCAGGGCCCGGGTGCGAGAATCTGTTAAGGGCCCCCCCACCCCCTCACCCCCCCACCCCCTCACCCCCCCCAAAAAAACATGATTTTTACCCAACAATTTTTTTTCAACAAATTCAACAAATTCAATTTACATATTGAATCATATCTGTAAAAAAAAATCAAAGAAAAAGGGGCGCATGTACAAAGGGCATAATCAAAGAAAAAGGGGCGCATGTACATAGGGCCCCTTTTGTACATGCGCCCCTTTTTCTTTGAATACATAAATAATGTATGGAAGCATAGCATAGCGGATATAGATCAACAGAATAACACACAAACCCAGCATTGCAGATATAGATCAAATAGAATTCACATAAAAACTCTGCATTAAAGGTATAGATAAAACCCCCTAAATTATAGGCATAGATCACAGGTTGCACACCCCAAAACCAGCCCTGACCAGCACCCAGATAACACATGTAGGGTTTGCCATCTTTGTCCCCAAACAGCCCATACTGTGCCTGGCTGGATGGGGACAAAGGTGACACTGGGGAGCTGAACTTGTGTGTCTAATCTATATATAAGTGTTTATATATGTGTCTAGACAATTATATCTATATAAAAATAAATCTAGGAATCTCCATTTTTTTAAAGAATTTTTTTTTAAAAAAACTTATGCGTTTTGTCCCCCTCCACAGACACACACATATATTTATTTTTATGTTTATAATTGACACCTGAGATTTTTTTTTAAATTTTATTATAGTTTTTTTTACATACTAGCAGTAAAGATAATTATTTATTGCATGTTTCAAAAGAAAGCCCTACTTTTTCCTGACAAAAGAAACATATATAATTTGTGTAGGTATATCAAACATGGAAAAGGGGGGTCTTAATTAAACCAATATATAGTAAAAATGGCAAAAACATACATTATATGGGGTATTAAAAAAACCCAGTAGTGAAGGGGTTAAACAAAGTGTTTAATAATAAACATGTCTTGCCCTTTGGTGTTAATTTTTATTTTTTTCTAAAAAAAAACAGTGACTCATTCCCTTAAAATTCATAATTAGGGCAGTTGCATGTTTACATAAATACAGGATGTTTGTGTTTTTTAACCCTTATATCTTATTTTTTAATATGATTACTACACACTATTTCACTTTGAGCAGCCATCACAAAAAATCAAAACATAAGATCTAATTTTCAGAACCATCAAATACCTTATCAACCTTTGATGCCATCCGGTGCTCCTGCACTCTGAGCGTGAGGGGGCGGAGCTTTCGCCCCTCATGCTGCATCAATGACTAGGCGGCCGTCGCCAGCTCCGTGGCCCGGCTTGCCTTATTAAAAAAAAAAAAAAACCCGGAACAAAGATCTTGGGCCCCCCTGCCGCCGGGTCCCGATTTCGGGCGGCCCCTTGGCTTGGGCCCCCCTGCCGCCGGGGCCCAATTTCGGGCGGCCCCTTGGCTTGGGCCCCCCTGCCGCCGGGGCCCGATTTCGGGTGGCCCCTTGGCTTGGGCCCCCCTGCCCCCGGGGCCCGGTCGCAGTCGCGACCCCTGCGACCCCGGTAGTTCCGCCACTGGCCACCACCAAGAACTTTAAAACCGGGCGTCTTAGGTTACCCAAAAACAATCAGACTGCGATAACTACACAATCCCCAAACTGATATCTATATAGTTAACCGCTTAGTAACATGACATATCTATATGTATACAAAAGGCTATCTCTAGGCTGAATTCGATTAGAGAACAAAGACAGAACTGATTAAAAATGTTTAATCTGATTATAAAATGGGTCACAGTGCTGTTACACAAAAATGCATGTAAAAAGAGACATAGACTTAGATGCAAAACAGTGTAAAATAAAAGGGATAAAACAGAATATCATTCCATACTCCCTTGGAGCCTTGATGTTGTCTCTGTGATGGTAAATACAGGCTCTTTTTCCATTACCAATTGCCCACCTTTTTATCTCTCCTCAAGACCGCCCTTTTTCTGTTACCTGAGCAAGGGGATGGGAGTAGGGGGTTCGGAACTATGACCTTCTGAAGGCGGGGTTATATCTGCTCAACTTTGGTCTGAGATCATAAAATATGTAATATGACGACGGCCGAGCTTGGCATAATTATGACACCAAGATCATCATAATTCTCTGGTCCTAGTGATCATTTTCATACCAAACTCCACACCTGTATCAGTTGGCACAAGGACACGTTCGCATAACACTTGCTATGGACATGCCTGCATGGCGTGTTTGGTCTCCCTGAAAACAGCACATCACAGGCATAAGGATGCAATGTACGATGGGGCCCAAAAGTTATGCACCCATCATATTTTGGACGTTATGCATTTCATAATTTTACCCTGTGTCCCTTGATACCCTGTCTCTCCACACCCCAGGGAGATGTAGCCAGGATGTCTGGCCCTTCACTCTTCCACAGGCATACCTTCCTGTCCCAGGTGACAATACCCAGCATGGGGTAATCAAGTTATATTTTGGGTTCTGACTCCAAAAGGAAAGGTGTGAACAAATGTTACTGGACTCAAATCCCTTAACCCATTCAGTGCCAAACCCCAGTTACTCATGCCATGGCATGACACTAAGTCTCTCCCATAATTTACTTTATGTGGATTCATCACTGATTGCAATGCACAGGACACAATTTTTTTAAAAAAAAACATAGATATAATAGGAAACCCAAAGGAAAACTTACACTTTCCAAGCGACGAGTATCAAACTGTAATGTCAAAGAGAAACACTGGGTTAAATATTGCTTATAGTAAAAAGGAAGGAAAAAAAACATGTGCATCTCTTACAGTATGATCCTGCTTACTAGTAATTTACAATTTCTTAAAAAGCGAGATCCATATAGTTTAAAGCAATCTCTATCCTAGTGAAATGTTCTATATTTAGTGTATAAATAAGTGTTCAATTATAGTAAACAATTATGTTATGTGAGCAGCCTTGCTATCTATGTGGATATGAGGAAAAAGAAAGGAGAGGGAAAAAGTGCACCATTTCTTATAGCGCTGAGGATCAGTGTTGTAACGACAGAATGTCTATGCATAAGTGTATGTAATCATCCATGTCTGTGTATAAGTGTATGTGAACATGAATGTGTATGTATAAGTGTAGGTGAGTGTGGATGTCTATGTATAAATGTATGTGACCATGCATGTAAATGTGTAAGTGTATGTGATCATGCATATCTATGTATAAGTGTATGTGATCACTGTGGGGCATGTTGCTTGGTGAAGTTGGGGGGCCCGGGGCAGTTTTCGCAAAGCGGGGCCCTGCGGTTTCTAGTTATGCCCCTGCTGAGGATATTAATATTAAAGTGAATAATGGTTCCTTTGATGCACCTACACAGTATATTTATAATGTTATGGTTGGTTCTTGGAGGATTATTTCCCTTACTTGCTTACTTATGTGCCTGCAGGGCCAGATTAACGTAGGGGCTGATGAAGCTGCAGCTCCAGGCCCCTACCCGAAAATAGGCCCAGTCAGGGCTGGACTGGCCCACCGGGAAACCTAGAGACTTCCCCGTGGACCGGCCGGTCCGGAGGCTAGTTGAACATAAGTATTCAAGGTAGTAGGGGTAATAATACACAAGAGGGGGCTGGCTGGGGCATTACGTAAGTCAATACTAGGGAGTGGTGGCTGGGGGTACAAATACACATTGTGGGGCTGGCTGGAGGGCACAAATATATGTAGGGGCTGTTGGCATCTATACACAAGGGGCACAGCTGGGGCCATCTCATCTCATAAATCAATACTGAATGGAGGGGCAGGCTGGGGCCATAAATATACATAGTGCTGACTGTGTTGAAAATATATATTTTTTATTGTTATAACTTCGCCTGTCCAGATTTTGGTGCCAGACTCTGTCCTGGTGTGTGTGTTTGGGTGTCGGTGTGGCAGAGCCTGTCCTGGTGTGTGTGTGTCTGAGTGTCAGTGTGGCAGAGCTTGTCCTGGTGTGTGTCTCTGGTTGTTGGTGTGGCAGAGCCTGTCCTGGTGTGTGTATTTGGGTGTTGGTGTGGCAGAGCCTGTCCTGGTGTGTGTGTTTGGGTGTCGGTGTGGAAGAGCTTGTCCTGGAGTGTGTGTCTGAGTGTCAGTGTGGCAGAGCTTGTCCTGGTGTGTGTTTGGGTGTCGGTGTGGCAGAGCCTGTCCTGCTGTGTGTGTTTGAGTATGGCAGAGCCTGTCCTGGTGTGTGCTTTGGTGTCTGTGTGGCAGAACCTGTCCTGGTATGTTTGGGTGTCAGTGTGGCAGAACCTGTCCTGGTATCTGTGTTTGGGTGTTAGTGTGGCAGAGCCTGTCCTGGAGTGTGTGTCTGAGTGTCAGTGTGGCAGAACTTGTCGTGGTGTGTGTTTGGGTGTCGGTGTGGCAGAGCCTGTCCTGCTGTGTGTGTTTGGGTATGACAGAGCCTGTCCTGGTGTGTGTTTTGTGTCTGTGTGGCAGAACCTGTCCTGGTATCTATGTTTGGGTGTTAGTGTGGCAGAACCTGTCCTGGTGTGTGTGTGTTTTGGTGTCTGTGTGGCAGAACCTGTCCTGGTATGTTTGGGTATCAGTGTGGCAAAACCTGTCCTGGTATCTGTGTTTGGGTGTCAGTGTGACAGAGCCTGTCCTGGTGTGTGTGTGTGAGTGTCAGTGTGGCAGAGCTTGTCCTGGTGTGTGTCTCTGGTTGTTGGTGTGGCAGAGCCTGTCCTGGTGTGTGTATTTGGGTGTTGGTGTGGCAGAGCCTGTCCTGGTGTGTGTGTTTGGGTGTCGGTGTGGAAGAGCTTGTCCTGGTGTGTGTGTCTGAGTGTCAGTGTGGCAGAGCCTGTCCTGGTGTGTGTGTGTGTTTGGGTGTCTGTGTGGCAGAGCGTGTCCTTTTATGTTTGGGTGTCAGTGTGGCAGAACCTGTCCTGGTGTGTGTGTGTTTTGGTGTCTGTGTGGCAGAACCTGTCCTGGTATGTTTGGGTGTCAGTGTGGCAGAACCTGTCCTGGTATCTGTGTTTGGGTGTTAGTGTGGCAGAGCCTGTCCTGGAGTGTGTGTCTGAGTGTCAGTGTGGCAGAGCTTGTCCTGGTGTGTGTTTGGGTGTCGGTGTGGCAGAGCCTGTCCTGCTGTGTGTGTCTGAGTATGGCAGAGCCTGCCCTGGTGTGTGTTTTGTGTTTGTGTGGCAGAACCTGTCCTGGTATGTTTGGGTGTCAGTGTGGCAGAACCTGTCCTGGTATCTGTGTTTGGGTGTTAGTGTGGCAGAGCCTGTCCTGGAGGGTGTGTCTGAGTGTCAGTGTGGCAGAGCTTGTCCTGGTGTGTGTTTGGGTGTCAGTGTGGCAGAGCCTGTCCTGCTGTGTGTGTTTGGGTATTACAGAGCCTGTCCTGGTGTGTGTTTTGTGTTTGTGTGGCAGAACCTGTCCTGGTATCTATGTTTGGGTGTTACTGTGGCAGAGCCTGTCCTGGTGTGTTTGGGTATCTGTATGGCAGAGCCTGTCCTGGTGTGTGTGTTTGGGTGTCGGTGTGGAAGAGCTTGTCCTGGTGTGTGTGTCTGAGTGTCAGTGTGGCATAGCCTGTCCTGGTGTGTCTGTGTGTTTGGGTGTCTGTGTGGCAGAGTGTGTCCTTTTATGTTTGGGTGTCAGTGTGGCAGAACCTGTCCTGGTGTGTGTGTGTTTTGGTGTCTGTGTGGCAGAACCTGTCCTGGTATGTTTGGGTACCAGTGTGGCAAAACCTGTCCTGGTATCTGTGTTTGGGTGTTAGTGTGGCAGAGCCTGTCCTGGAGTGTGTGTCTGAGTGTCAGTGTGGCAGAGCTTGTCCTGGTGTGTGTTTGGGTATTGGTGTGGCAGAGCCTGTCCTGCTGTGTGTGTTTGAGTATGGCAGAGCCTGTCCTGGTGTGTGTTTTGGTGTCTGTGTGACAGAAGCTGTCCTGGTATGTTTGGGTGTCAGTGTGGCAGAACCTGTCCTGGTATCTGTGTTTGGGTGTTAGTGTGGCAGAGCCTGTCCTGGAGTGTGTGTCTGAGTGTCAGTGTGGCAGAACTTGTCGTGGTGTGTGTTTGGGTGTCGGTGTGGCAGAGCCTGTCCTGCTGTGTGTGTTTGGGTATGACAGAGCCTGTCCTGGTGTGTGTTTTGTGTCTGTGTGGCAGAACCTGTCCTGGTATCTATGTTTGGGTGTTAGTGTGGCAGAACCTGTCCTGGTGTGTTTGGGTGTCTGTATGGCAGAGCCTGTCCTGGTGTGTGTGTCTCTGAGTGTCTGTGTGGCAGAGCTTGTCCTGGTATGTGTGTCTGGGTGTTGGTGTGGCAGAGCCTGTCCTGGTGTGTGTTTAGGTGTCTGTGTGGCAGAGCCTGTCCTGGTGTGTGGGTTTGGGTGTCTGTGTGGCAGAGCAAGTCCTGGGGTGTGTGTGTCTGAGTGTCAGTGTGGCAGAGCTTGTCCTGGTGTGTGTTTGGTTGTCAGTGTGATAGAGCGTGTCCTGGTGTGTGTGTTTGGGTGTGGTAGAGAGTCCTTCAACTTCAATGCCAAGGCCCTGACTGAAGGGCAGGGCAGGTCTTATAAAGGCAGGGCTTCACTCAGGCAATAAGGCTCAGCTGTACCTGATAATTAGCTTCAGAGCACTCCAGAGGGAGGAGGGTGGCCACTAGTGGTACTAGATGATATGCCTGAAGTATGATTCAGCCATGGTTCAGGCAGCGAAAAGTGGACCCTGACAGTGGCAGAGCCTGTCCTGGTGTGTGTGTTTGGGTGTCTGTGTGGCAGAGCATGTCCTGGTGTGCATGTCTGAGTGTCAGTGTGGCAGAGCATGTCCTGGTGTGCATGTCTGAGTGTCGGTGTGGCAGAGTTTGTCCTGGTGTGTTTGGGTGTCAGTGTGATATAGCCTGTCGTGGTGTGTGTGTTTGGGTGTGACAGAGCCTGTTCTGGTGTGTGTTTTGGTGTCTGTGTGGCAGAACCTGTCCTGGTGTCTGTGTTTGGGTGTCAGTGTGGCAGAGCCTGTCCTGGTGTGTGTTTTGGTGTTGGTGTGGCAGAGCCTGTTCTCTAGTGTGTGTTTGGGTGTCGGTGTGGCAGAGCCTGTCCTGGTGTGTGTTTGGGTGTCGGTGAGGCAGAGCCTGTCCTGGTGTGTGTGTTTCGGTGTCGCTGTGGCAGAGCTTGTCCTGGTGTATGTGTCTGGGTGTCACAGTGGCAGAGTCTGCCCTCGTGTGTGTGCTTGGGTGTCAGTGTGGCAGAGCTTGTCCTGGTGTGTGTCTGAGTGTCGGTGTGGCAGAGCTTGTCCTGGTGTGTGTGTGTCTGAGTGTCAGTGTGGCAGAGCCTGTCCTGGTGTGTGTGTTTGGGTGTGGGTGAGGCAGAGCCTGTCCTGGTGTGTGTGTGTGTGTTTGGGTGTCGGTGTGGAAGAGCTTGTCCTGGTGTCGGTGTGGCAGTGCCTGTCCTGGTGTGTGTCTGGGTGTCGATGTGGCAGAGCCTTTCCTGGTGTGTTTGTTTGTGTGGCAGTGCCTGTCCTGGTGTGTGTGTCTGGGTATCAGTGTGGCAGAGCCTATCCTGGTGTGTATTTGGTCATTTCAATTAAAGGTTCTCTGTTATTTACTCTATTTCAATTTGCATATTGTATTGAAAAGGATTAGTGGCACTAAATTGTGGCTTCAGGCGTCCCGTGGATGATGGCATTTGTTTTACTGTACTGATGTACGCCCAATCCCACCACATAAGATTCTATTCTATATTATGTGCCTAGCACTGATGTCATTTTATCCAGTACACGAGGTGCCTAATTTATTTCCATAAAAAGGCCCACCCAAAACCTCAGCACCAGGCCCATGATGCTCTTATTCTGGCCTTGTGTGCCTGGCACATTAATTGTCATCAATGGGTTAAGAATTTTGGCCCACTTTCTGAAGCTTTTATGAGTGTTTTTATAGCAATTCTATATATAACTACAAAGTTGAATTACAGACTCTGTTCATTAAAGAGTAGCGTTTCAACTGCCTCTCTTCACTGATCAGTATGCTCTGACAGGTTTCTGCAGACAAAATGGCAGAGCTGGCCCTTTATAATGCATAGTTCAATTAGTAAGGTGAAATCCTAGAAATATCCAAGACTAGCTAATCTCTTTTTACAGCATAAATTACTTGGAGTGGATTTTCATAATGTACACTGAAGTCTCCTTTGATTAAGAAGGACCTTAGGTTGCATTTGTGATGACAAGATGCTTTTTCTCCACTTTTATGGGATTTCAATGCAATCTAAAAAGAGAGGGTCAGATCTTTAGTAAAGTTTAGTAAAGTTATACTTCGCCAAGAGGGTTGTAAATAGAATAGTCTCACGTCAGAGGCTGTAGATGCTAATACAGTGATAAGCATACATGTGACAGACGTAAAACTATCCCAAATCTAAGACAAGACCAAGTGCTGATAAAGTTCTGAGACTTTATATGAGGACAAATGGGTAGACCAGATGAGCCAAGTGGTTCTTATATGCGATCAAATTTTATGTTTCTGTGCAGCTGCTGCTTTAAAACTGTGTTGCCGGAAGTGTTCTTGCTCATGAGATTTTAGGGCAGTGACAGTCTTCCAGGGGTATACAATAAGAATCATGCGTATCAAATTTTACAGAATTATTTAAGTAATCTGAAACATGGTACACATAATTTCATTCAGGACTCTAGATTTCATACTAGAGGGAATAAATCAAGCATGCCTAGTGTTTACTTTACTGCTTAGCTTACAGGTTTCTTCTGTTATTTTGTACACCCACATTCTTAGCATATATTAAAAAACTGATGTGGTAGGTAAAATTATTTTATATAAACATTGAAATGAGAACAGAACAGTCTTATAGAGAATATGATGATATTCTGTTCAGGGACATATGCTATTTCATTGGGCCCTTTTTGCCATTGTATGGTGTTAGAAGCAAGGGCTCCAGAAGTGCTTCATGGACAACAAAGTTTTTTTAAAGAAAAAATTGGGTATACAGTAGACTTGTGCATTCAGGGTTTTTTTTTTTTACAGAATTTGATGCCGAATTTTTGTATTCGTATAAAGCCCCAAAAACCTGGCCAGAGCCCCCACGTATCGGACAAAAACTGAGCAAAAAACTCTGATTAGAGGATAGAAAAGAGGAAATCATCCGACGTGCCACCATATTGCCCTTAGTTCAACTTAGGACAAAATGACAGCGCTTTCAGTGACGTCCTTGCCCCCGTTTAAAGGAGCAAGGAGAGGACGTAACTGCAAGCACCGCCATTTTGGTTGAAGTTCCTGCCGGACTATGTCCCTAGAGATGCGGGCAAAGATAACAGAGAGCAGAAGATGCATAGAGCAGTAGATCTAGAAGTGTAAGTAGTCGACAGAAGCAAAGGTGAACGTGAACGTAACCCTTATAAACAATTAATTAATGGTCATGTTTGTCATGTCATGTTGTTTTCTCAGCTGGGGTAATGTTTTTACCACCCCTAGTGACTTCTGTTATTGATCACTATTCTCCATTTAGCAGGATGTCTATTGGGTAGTGGACCATCCTTGATAAACACAGAAAAACCAGTGAGCATAAAAATCCGCCCGCATTCTCAACACACTCTAAATGACTGCCATATTCTGTTGAAGGATATGTGCATTTTGTTGATTTCTCAACTATTTCTAAATATACACAATCTCTACATCAATGGAACCAAGGCTCAAACTACTTGTCTCTCATTGGTCTACATCAAATGAAGGGTATTTAACAAGTTACAAGTAATTAATGAAAATTATTATTAATTATTAATAAATAATTAAATATCGCATACATGCATACACCCAGTCTAACATGGGTCTACATTAACATTAGGAAATACTTATATATGTATAAGGAAATTAAATGCAAAATTATTCAATATGTTCTTCAAATATTTGTTTTCCAAAGATTTAAGTGCCATATTTCTCTGACAGTGACTAGCGAATTAATAATGGTATTTGTATAAAAAAGAACCAGTAACTACCAGTAAGTACACAAAGTACACCAGTGTGTTTATTACATTTTGCAAGCACTTTGTTCTACATTTCAAAAACGCCACCATGAAGCTGTTGGCACATTTATGTACAAAACAGATTAATCATAATGCCTGCTACAAAGCATTCTTTGTGAAAATACAAACTCTAATACCAGAAGATAGCCAGAAAAGCATCAACATTATAACACTGATCCATAGGACATTTGGTTAAAAATCACAAACTGAGACACAAAACGGGAGCACTACAATAGAGCATTTGAAAGAGTTTTACAAGAATATTGTTGGAAAGAAGTTTTATTACTGTGCATATATGAGAACTGTTGACAGACTAAATGTGAATATAAAACCAAATAACTAATACTATCAAATGTTTATGCATGCAACAACTATAGTATTATCATGGTCAAATCAAAGGACCGCTTTACAAAACTCATCATAATGAATGAGCAATATTACAAAAGTCAGATGATTTAAAGAGCTTTTTATAGGAGTGATGCACTTACATTGAGAGGATTCACACTGATCATTAAGGTGTACAAAATAATCGAGGATTTTTAACACTGACAAAAATGTCTTGTCAGAAATCGTAAGTTTAAAAGACACTTGATAGCATTCATATAGAGCATTCCGGAGGCAAAGTAGATGAAAACATCAAAATTTGGTCCATTAACACAGTTATGTTGAAACCCTACAATATAAGTAGCTCTGGGTCATAGGAGAAAGACGTTATTTACATATATGTTGTCAGTAAGTGATGTAATGGGACTGTTTGTATGTCATACTTTGATTTGGATGCTTTTTTTTAGATCAGAAAACACAAAATAATAATGGTGAAAATGTAAGTAGTATATATATATATATATATATATATATATATATATATATATATCTATATGCTAAGGCAAATCATATTGAAATGATTTAATGCATATTTTAGCAATGGGAATTTTATGGGCAAACATCAATTACAGGTTTCAATAGCTACAGGGTAATAAATATATTTTTAAATGGGTAGGGCCCATGCGTTTGCATCACAGCATGCATGTTCACAATTTCAGAACTAGTGGGAATAAAGAATAAGCATATGGAAGTGTTAGTAGCAAACAATGATACTAATGTGTTAACACCAATAAAAAGCACCTTGTCACTCGCCAAATAGAACATGAGCTTATGACCACTTCACACGGAGCAACACTATCAAGATGCCCAAAATGCCCATGCACGAGTCAGAACTGTACGCGGTTGTACATGCGTTCTGTACAACTGTCCCTTTGACATTTACCTGTAGGTAAAAGTAGATTTCAAAACTGAAAAGTATAAAAAGCTTTCTCTTTCAAAAACATAGGAAACAATGCAAAATGTTTATGTAAAACACATAGAAAGTGGTTAAAAAAGGATACAACTGTATTAACAGTTACTTTTTTCATCTAAGAAACCAGTCACATTATGACAAATTTGGGAAATATTACGTAAGGGTGCTCCATAGTATGACATTGTCACAAGGACCACTGTGAAGAAGCCAAGTGCTGGTCAACCAAGGTTATGTAGATTGGTGATAAACAATGCACCCCGTCTTGTAGGAAAAGTACTTAATTTTCATTATACAATGGAAGGGAGGCTGTTAGTAAAACAACAAAGAATTGAAATGTTATAAATGTGCTGGACATGTGTTTTATGTGTAAGCATTGAGGCGCTCTTTTGAGCGGGTAGAATGAATGTCGTGAAGTTCCTGTTCTTCCTTGGACTTGATATCTTCATACTTCTGCATTCGGCATGCATCTTTCACATAGGCCCAGTTAGCTGACAGAACCATTAGGTAGTGTACCTATTAACAAAAAAACAACAGATTAACAGTTACTTAAGTTATTTTTTTTTTACTCGCTGCCAGGTGAAGTAAATACGTTTAATTGAATCAATTAAATGTTTACAACACTTTCATTATGACCATAACGGAGCAGAAAAATCATAGTACTGAGAAGTAGACATTTTTCATGGAGTTTTTGTATCTTTCTATATTCTCTCATCTGCCATATTTAAGGTTTTCCTCCCCATCTTTGTAATAAGGTTTATGCTTTACTTTAAATTAAGCTTAGTAACCGTAGTAGATACTATGGTTAATGGTTGGAAGTTCATACACACAAAACAATTACCGGTAGTTTTACTTTCTCATTACAGGAACATTTTTATATATAAATGTGCAACTTGCCTATTGATGAGGCTTGTCCATAGCCTATTCTTTTATGCATTTGTATATTTTTTATTTCTATTTTATAAAGTTGCTTAACATGTGAGGCTGTTGTATTTTGTGGTATTTTTTAACTCCGCTATTCACTACAATTAGTGTTGACTTCACTGCAGTTAGGCTTAAAAGTCTCCCACAGGGTTGTTCTTAAAAACCGTAGGCTTGGTCAGTTTGTTTATTGAAAGACTTATCACTCTTGGCCAACAGGAGTTGAGAGAATGGTGATAGTCATATTGATCTATGACAACTACCTCCCAGGAACATCTGCTGCCACTAAGGGTCACCAAATGCCTCAAAGGCTTGAAGCACAGAGGTTGTACAAACTGTAACCACGTCCATGGCTAACAGAGTTTATGTTGCGATGCACCATATAGCAGACAGCAAGCTTCCACAAAAACATGCGATATCTTTTCAACTAAACAACTCTACTAGTTGTTCAGCAGGGTTTGGCTGAAATGATTTTCTATTACAACTTGAAATGCAATAAAGTTTCCTCTTAAGTTTCAAAGTGCAATTTTCCCAGTGACTTTGGAAAAGGGTAAAGGGATTTGTTCAATTTTTGAATATTTGCCACACTTAAATGTTTCAGATAATCAAAAAAGAATGATATAAGACAAATAAACACCAAATGCAGTAAATGCTGAATTTCCGTATTTTTTCACTAGAAACACCAAAGCAGAATTACTTCCAACCCTAAACATCAATTAAATAAAACCTGCCATGCAAAGTGAAGTAGGCTAAAAGGTCTCAAAAGCAGAACATGATGTAAAGGAATTCAAGAACAGAAACAATGTCATTAATTTCTATCAGTCTGTGGAATGACTAGAAAACCCTCCAATGTGGCAGCATTAAAACAATTCTGCCAAAAGTCCTCCAAAGAGATGTAACAAACTCATTGCCAATTATGACACGTTTGATTGCAGCTGTTGTCCCAAAGGGTGGCACAACCAGTTTTAAGGGAGTGCAATTATATGGCTGATACAGGTTTCAATAAATGAAATGATCATTCAAAAGCTGCATTGTGTGTTTACTCACATTGTCTTTGTTTTATATTAAAATTAGCTGGATGATCTGAAACATTTAAATGTGACAAATAAGCAAAAATAAAAGGAATCGGGAAGGGGCCAATACTTCTTTCGCGGCACTGCAAGCAACGGCTATTCACTTATATGATACTGATTTACAGATATGATTTTCTTTTGTAGACTTTTGTTTCTTTTAGGATTGTTAAGTAGCACTTTCAAAGTTATAAATGCGTATATAGATCACAAAGTACATAAAAGGTCATGATACACAGCTGAGGCACCATCTGTATGCGAGTCTAGGGCTCCCAGATTTTAAGCAGGGAGCTTCTCCATGGCTAAATATGCCATACCTATTAACCCCTTAATGACAAAGCCCATACATGTACGGGCTCAAAATGCATTGTTTTCAATGGGTTTAGGGGCCGCCCATTGTCCTTAAGGGGTTAATGTTGATTTTTGGTGGCAAAACACTTGAGTTTTATATCTTCATATAATTCAATCAGTGTTATATTTATAAGAAAACTCAATCCGTGACAATTCGAATCTATTTTTTTTCCAGTAGTTTTTCATACTCACCTTGAAAAAAGTTTTGGGGCTTTCAATATAATGTTGCAGATCATTTAAATTCCAAGAGTGTAAACAGGGCTGACACTGGTGTTGAGACTACTGTGCTCCTAGAAGTCTTGGCAATCCGGTCTGAGCGCTATCATATATACCCCAGATTTGGCTATAGTATTCTTAGTGGTTCAATATAAGCTGGGTTAGAACTTGCAAGAAAGTTTTCAATTAGTTCCTTTTACAGAATTTCTATTAATCACCTGCTGCTGACTGATGCTAGGATTACTGCCCAATGCTGGCAATTTCTATACAACTGCATGCTTTGTAGGGTGCAGCGTCTTCTATCTGCAGAGGTTTTGCAGTCTCTAATACTTTATTGTGATGATGGATTGGACACTGATGTGCCAGAAGCTATTCTACTTGTCATTCTCCCAAGTTGCCAAGGAACGGTTTTCAGCATTTAAGGACATGTCAGATGTTATAATTCTAGCTTTGTGTGATGTACTCAGAACTGGATTTTAGTTCTACATATATCAGATACTTCCCCAAGCTACATTACCATAGAAACACAAGGGGCAATGTGTGCATAAAAAAACTACTGCAGACAAAGGCATGGCTGATTAATTATAGAGCTCATTGTAAGAGGGGTATTTAAAAGGGGCTG
This sequence comes from Spea bombifrons, assembly GCF_027358695.1. Classification (NCBI taxonomy): domain Eukaryota; kingdom Metazoa; phylum Chordata; class Amphibia; order Anura; family Pelobatidae; genus Spea; species Spea bombifrons. Next base: position 29,078,219 of record NC_071087.1, on the reverse strand, counting down.
CACACAGAAGGGTAACGGAACCTCTTACAGGTTTCACTCGTGTTTAATTCAATTCTTGGGGCATGCGACTACGCAATTCAAACAGAAATTCTATTCCCTGCTGCCAACCTCACATAGTGTTAACATGTTAACCCTCTATGATCTGTTATCTATCATGTTTTAGATCTACATGATGGCATCCTGAAACATGTCACTGCTCCCTGTGTGAAATTGCTAATCACCTTTATGCATTAATATAATGCCAAATACTTTCTACATGGTGGTAAGAAGTCATTATTCTTATATTATTATTAACAGATGTCATTAGCGCTTCAAAGTGCTCTCCTGTGTACCAACAAGCTTTTGGAGGCTTCCTACACCACAGAGACTCAGGGGGTCTATGTTATACCCACCTATTCTGAGCTTATATTGCAGAGAGTTTGCTAAAACTAACATACATTATAGAATGGCATATTTGAAAGGCTCTGTGTCTTTTGCAGAAGCAATTTAAGAATTTATGAGTCAGGCAATGAAGGAAGTGTTGTATTCTTAAAACATGAAATGTCTTTTCCGAAGGCAGTGAATGCAGCCAGCATTAATTTCCATGCATGGTCCATAAGATGGGGTTAACATTGTTCTTGAGGAACTGAGAGACACGACATTAGAAATGCAACCCCCCACCAAAAAAAAAACAGCAGACAGTGAAGAACGTTCACCTGTTGGTGGGCTGACTAACATTAATGGGTGTAATTTTTTACCCACAGAATTCTGGCTGATAAGAACATAGGTAAAAAGAAGCACTGGTTTGCGACTGAGTGAAGTTCTGACCAATAGGCATGCAGGATTTGCTAAACGGCTTGGAAATCAATTAATGGTCACAGACAACCCAGTTATGGTACTTAGGGCCCATAGATAAAAGTTAGGTAAAGGACAAGCTGAGCATATCCAGAGAACAGTATGGTGATTTATTAAACTATCAGTGGGATTTGTTGGCATTTATAAAAGATCTGTACTTTTACTTGGTGGTGCTAATTAGCTTTAGGAATAGACTGTAAAGTTGGAAGGAGACTTGCAGGCCACCAAGTTGAGTGCAAGCGACTGAAGCGGACTCAAATCTAATTTTCTCTTTGGATAACTATGTTGTATATATCAGATTAAAGACTGTGCAATAACCTTATCAATTATCTTTATTTGAAACCACAAGTGTTATGGCACAGTTCTTGTAAATGTAAAACTGTAATTGTTGTCATATCGTTTAGGGCTGTCAGGAGTCCTTTAAAGATCCCCAATACAGAACGAATGTAGTTTAATGTTGATAATTGTGATGATATTACCTATAGATGCCTTACCATTGCAATGACTGCAGCTCCGGCTCCAGCAAGAGCAACAATAAACAGATGGAAAGTCATGTTCAGCTGTGGAGGAACAAGAGTATAGGTTTATGCTGCTATCAATTGCATGTCCATGGTTTTATAAAAAAAAAATAGAAAACCTTAAATCAGAATGAAAAAAATACATTGTATAATTGTGTTGTCACAACAAGTTCCTTAAACAAATAATAGGTTCTCTTTATAACTTGGCTTTAGTGTATGTAAGTATACAAAGCTCACCTCTGTAGATTCACACATCCTGAGAAAATTTTCAGATGATGTACATAATTTCCTCTCTTCTCCAACAGATACAATACCTATACAAAAAATATTTATATAGTTAGGTGAAGAAAACACATTATAATGTTTATGACAGTTTGTAGCAATATAGATGGTCATGACATAATAAAAAATTAGTACCTCAACAGTAAGGGCATTTTAACAATGTAACAACATCAGTGTAACACTATTCAAATCTGTATTATTTTAATTTATCAGTGAAATGTTAAACAATTATTAAAGAATAATAACTCATGAAAATCCACTCTTGTTGATATGTTTTGTGACTATTTGTTGTATATATTGCTTTTCATTGTGTGACTGTACTATACTCACCTTTTAATGATAGCTATATGGGGTATTTGTTATGAAAGATCTTATTAAAACAATGAAAATATTGTTTAAGGGGTCATACAAACTTGCTAAAGTGGGTATTTCTGTCTGTTTGGCAGCAAACGTCTTAATGACCATGTTGCATAGTGTGAATTTTAGTTTAACTTGTCTCTATATATTTATATATATTTATATATATTTATTTATTTATATTTTCTGCCTAACATTTAAAATGTCCCATTAACATAAGACGGAGCAGTCATTTAAACAATGTATTAAAAATAAATCACACTTGTGCTTGCCCAACGGATAACAAAACTTATTGATCGCAATATATACCTTTATCTCCTTGTGTGTCGTTTGCATTTGGTATGATGTGGATATGTGGCATTCCAACAAACTTGAAGCCAGATTATTTAGCTGTATGTGTGTGTTGTTAAGTTATAATACGTTTACAGAATTTAAAAGTATTTTTTTTTGCATTCCCTGTGATTTGTCCAAATAAGGCAAATAGTATTGGCACCTGTTAATGTGAAATGACATGGGTTTGAATTGTTATTCTATGTTAACAATGTCAGAGGCATTAAAGTGTGAAAATGTCTAAACAGGGCTGCATGAAAAATGGGGAAAAAAAATATTTATAGCATTTTTTTCCACAAAATGTCTTTTATAAAATATTTCCTCAATGTTGTCATATGCTTCTTTTTGTAATTTTGCCCCTAAGAAGGCAATTTAAAAGAATGTGCAGTGCACACGTTTTTACATTTTTATTTGCATGACTGATACCTCCCCGCTGATAGCCACAACTTCACAAAGGGTTTTTGTTGGAGACACTGTTGGAGATACTTGAGGACTGTCAAGAATGCTACACTTAAAAAAAGCACCACAGATGCCACAACCAGAAGTACATTATAATTGTGTTGAGAGAGAATTAGAATGAGAGCTGCTTTCGTATGTAACCCCTATAATATGTTTTTCAGTGCTAGCTGTTCGGTATAAACTCATTATGCTGAATGATCTTGTTATGTCGTGACATTAGTGACGGTATATAGAATGCAAATACACCATCTGCAGCATCTGCCAGGCGCAGTTGCCAGCTTCACTCACAAGCATGAACAGGGCTAAAGCAAGTTTTATTCATATTACATAAAATGCTGCCTAATTCTCCTAAATATTATACCGATATATTTTCAGTATCTTTACTTTTATGCCAGACTTTGGAATATATATATATATATATATATATATATATATATATATACACACACATACACAGTATATACATATGTGTGTGTATATTAAAGACTTACTATTGATCTTGCTCTCTAAAATGACACTTCTTATGTTTATTGTTTTTAAACTAATGGGCACACATAAATGAGGAAACCTCTCTTTAAAAAAAATGTATTCCTAAATATTTAATTATTTTCCTTTGACACAGAACACAAATGTTTTTAAATATTTTATTTTGCACCATTATACAACCTTTATCTGCAGACTGGAGGCTGCCATTGTTAAGTCTTGTTATATTTGGATGGCTTTCCATGGCCAAATATCACACTGAGCTCATTCTTAAAAGAAATGCGGATGAACTCCTGCTTATCTAATGAAGTCCTTTACTCTCTATACTTTCATTAATCAGACGGTCCCTAAGTAAAACTGGTAGAACATATAGAATAGTTTACCAAAAGGCAATACAGTAAGGAGCCAGTGTGTTTGTCTAAAAGAACACATACACATGACAAATCTGCAGATGTCTAAAAGACATTATTGTTCTAAAACAGAAAACACAATATTTTCAAAAACTTGTTTTTCATGCTATACTATTAACGAAAAAAAAGTAGGAGATAGTATTAAAGCCATCTGACAAGGAGCAGGTTTGACACAGTTCATTAGTTATTAGTTCAGCTCTGCACAATAGGTTTCTTGAAGCTGAAAAATCTGTACTTAATAACAGTCACTAGGTCAGAAGGATATAATGCATTACAGGTACGGCAGACTAAGTACGATATGTATGGCAGGCTGAAACATTTCGTCCCGCTGTGATATACTATGGGACAATACACTTCAGAACAAAAAAATGCACTTCAGATAAGTGACTATTATCATCCGCTGGCAATAAAAGGAGCGAACGTAAGGAGTTATAATAACGATTCCTTTATTGTTTGACCTGGGAACTAAATCACAAAAATGACTTCACCAAGACTAGAGCCGTTTAAAAGAAATGTGTTACTTTCCTTACAAGGGTCACTGGTTTGAACAATGTATCGCAAGCTTTTTTAACCCCTTAATGACAAAGCCCGTACATGTACGGGCTCACAATGCATTTGGTTTTAATGGGTTTAAGGACAACCCATTGTCCTTAAGGGGTTAAAACAAATTCTCTGTACAATACCACATGGCTGCCTCTTTCAGTTGTACTTACGATTGTCCCAAACACATATTTTGCTTAAGAAAGTGGATTATACATATTACTGAGGGTTGCCCAAACTAACTAGTTTCAAAATTATCCAACAGCCCTTTTATACTTATTTTTAGACTGCTTAACATTTTCTCGTTTAAACAAATCATTTCCTAACTATGGGTATGAGTAAGAAAGGTGGCTGAAAAGAACGCTAAAAGCTCTGAATTGCAGACATTGGATAAAACTGGTATTTATGTGCAGCGAAAGATGGTGGGAGAACTATGTTAGCAATGGTACGTTGGTTGAAAACAAAGTATTGCTATTGGTACTTGGGCAGGAAACGGATAAATCACAATAATCTAGATATTTTAACACCAGGGGAAGCTTAAACATACTATACTCACAGTAACAAAATGATTGCCATGAGGCCAACACATGACCAGATATTAATTTGCCTGCTGCACTGCCATATTGAAGTCTGACATTATCAATGGGTTATACGATGTACAGGAGAAGGTGGCACTCCTTATCATAAATCACAGCAACAAACAATCAGTTTGAACCCAGGATATACTGACTCGTGATTAGCGAGACGTGATGTGGAGCACTTGGACAACCTCCTAACAGTGGAAACCCTGTCTTTGTGGAAAAGTTGAAGTTACTACTGGATGACTGGAGTATTTCTCATTTGGCATAAATGACTTTGGCTGGTTTATGTCTGGATGAGCTTTGCAACATAACTTGTCTTCAATTCTCTATTGGTAAATAAGTGCTGTTTTTTGGTTTTATGCACTAGCGGCTTGTATACATTTTCTTGAGGTGGGTTTTTAATGGAAGATTCACATTACATTTTTCCATGATAGGAGCAAACCATCTAAATATAATAGTGGAAGTACTCCTTGTTTTTCCTGTTGGTTTGCATGTTTTCTTTCTACTTTAATACATTAAGTATTAACCGGTTGCATACTTCTGGTTTCCTTTGGGGAAGACACCAGTGGGTGTAACAACCTTGTCCCTGAGTTCTGAATTAACTTACTTGTATATACGTTATGCAGGTCCATCCAATAAACCAGCAAGTACATTTGCAGGAAATCACTTAGAAACACCAAGTAAGAAACCGTAGGGTACTTTCATCATTTTGCTTTAATTTCATTCTGTTTTAATGCTTTAGCTACAATATTTTCTGTTGAATCTTCTCTTTTTCACATGTTGCAGGTAACCCAGGCACTGACCCCAAGCTCCACTAACCACGTGGATGCTAGAGGTATGTGCATTTCACATGTGTATATGTTTTTTTGCATCCAACAGGAATCCCTTTAGCATTACCCCTTTACCCATCATGGAGCTCTGCCAAATATGATGGCACTAGATAAACTAATAAATAGTACTACAAGTTCTTCTTAATTTGCAGCGCCCTATAGACCTTAGATGTACACCGAAATACACCTTTAACAACCACTGTATATGGCTCCTTACAGCTTAAAGAAAACTACCCCTCCTCCACCTTACAAACCAGCTCATCTGACTTTTCTACTTGGCTGAGGTTTTCTATGCTGGCAAGAATACAATGGACTAGATAAAAGATTTTATGTTCCCACATTACACAGAGCAGAAAGTGACTGGATTGGTATGCCGTGTGCGTCTGCGTAAATCCCCTCCCAGACCCATATTATTCTCTCCTGGACGCTTCTACACAGAAACACTTAACCAGCCTTGCTAGCTCAGTTAAGAGCTAAACCACAGAATCTGGAAGCACTAAATATGAGATCATGAAACATAATGTATATACTGAAGCTGAGTGAACCACAAACCACTTAATGGCACAGATATGACAATGCATTTTATATTTCAAAGGTTAATGCGAATGCACCTTTATTCATAATAATAAACATGAGAAGGGAAAAGTGTAACCTGGGTATTGCATTAAAAAGTGCTAAGTGGCATTATAAAACTGCATGTCACCGTTGTATAACAATAGTGCAAGCTCAGTTTGTAGATATTCACCTTGTGAATGGAGAACGATTTGAGGTTCTTCCTGGACTGCAAATACTAAAGAAAGCAGGTCAGAAGCCCTCATGAAAAATAGGGGTGCACCCTTTGCAGCATTATATGAAATATTACACTGGTGGATAATTAACCTTATACATAACCTTATACAAACCAGGCCAGCACAGCTACAAAAAACATGTGTGTGGTACAGGGGCACTGTGTTCTAACAAGGAAAATTGGTCTCCTTCTTTCCTTGCTCTCCAAGAAGACAAAGAACTTATGTGATTAAATGGACACTCCACTAAGTTTAATATACAAGAAAGCTGAACGATACCCCTAAGCATTTGCCTATTTCATATTTATTGTATTTGTATGTCTGCTCACTCCCTCATACTGCTAGACTGTAACCATACAGACTGTAGCTCATTCAAGCTCCTTAAATACTCATTACCAAATGTGAAAGCAATATAAACTATATGACCAAAACTATGTGGACACCTGATCGTCACACCTTTATGAGCTTGTTTGACATCCCATTCCAAAGCCATAAATATGGAGTTGGTCCCCCCATTGCAGCTATAATAACCTCCACCAAACCTAGATTCGTCCAACAGACTTTCAGCTTGTGAAGCACCATTCAACACTCCAGAGTCCGCAGTCCCATTTTTTGGAGTCCTGTGCATGGTGTGCTTTACACCAAACCAGCTGACTCTTGGCATTGTGCATTGTGATTTTTGGCTTGTGTGCATATGCTTGGCAATGGAAACCAATTTCACGAAGCTCTTGATGCACAGTGCTTGTGCTGATGTTTCTTCCAGGGATTGGAATGCTGTAGAAAGTGATGCTACAAAGTGATTTTTACACACTACGTGCAAACCAGCTCTGGGAGTGTGCGTGGTCTAATGCTTTGTAGCTGAGCTGTTACTCCTAGAAATTTCACAAACTGTCTTGTGGTAAAAGTGGCATACTATGACAGCATCATGTTTAAAGTCACTGAGCTCTTTAGTGCAAATGGTTACAAGAAAGTAAGCTAAGGGAAGACCAAAAACACTGACTTCAGTGGAGCAAGTTATTTTACAAGAAATCTGACTACTGTTTTTAACCAATACCAATAGTTTTAATGGGTTTTTTTCTTGCCTGTTCTTAGATTTAAAATGACCTGGAGTAGCATTTGAGAAGAGTGGGTCTCATCACTACATCAATGTTATTTGCTCACATGGTTTCTAAGTGCCTCTATTGATTCACAATCGAGAAAATGCATCACTCCATCACCATGTGATTTTGATTAACAGAATTTGCAACACATTTCTTAAAGCATACATGGTGTTTTGTATTTTCTCAATAAGATCTGTTTATGAATTTGAAAATTAGGGTCAGGAAAACAGAAAGCTCTCTGTAGAGATCACAGACTAACATTAAATCCTCACAACTGTATGTCCACAGCACATGGGGAGCTATGTGTTGATTACTCTTGCTTACATTAGCCTCGGTCCTGCAACAACTCTAGACAGTGATAGTATAGGGTACAAGTATTATAGGAGTATGTAGTAAAGGCTTTTACAGTAAGGGGATTTAAACTTGCGTAAAATAGGCATAACGCTATCCTGAACAAGACCATGTGCCGAGTAAGATTTGAGGTTTTTACAGTAGGAGAAAAATAGGCAAGATGGGCCAAATGGTTCATATCTGCTGTCAAAATTCTATGCTCTATTCCAAAGAATCAGATGGGCAGTGCTACCTGCTCTTATATGACTTTTCATGCGTATTACTCCCCAAAGCGACACGTTTTTTTTGTGCTTTGCTATTTTAAATCAGCACAGTTTACCTACCAAACTGACGAAGATCCAAACAAAGGTTAGCTTCATCAACTAAAGTTGCATTTCGGCAAATGGTCCACAGATTGAAGTACATGTAGACGGGCAGAGAGGTAAAAGCTGTAACTCCAAGCCAGGCAAGCATGAAAAGGTATGTCAGCATAATGAACTGTAAATAAACAAATACATATGAAAATAAACACTTTAAGACCTAAGTAGAAAAATAAAATTTTTAAATGTGCACTTTTCACAGATAGTTCAAACATTTTAAATGCAACATGGTCTTTAAGAATTCGTATTGCTAACTAGTAAAATGGCCAGTGACACTGGCAAGGAGTGCTTCTTGATGCTATCCTCTTACTTTTGGACCTGACCAGCTGTTCTGCTTACTGCGTTGCATGTATCAAACAGCACGTTGAAATTACCATAAATACAATGGTGCCCAATTACAATGGCATGCATACAAATGGTGGCCTGAGTCAACAGTCTAGTCCCCAAAATTGCAATATTATTTTATATGCATTTTGCATGGACTACAAACGCAATTACTCCAGGCAAATTGGAGCATCCATTATTTATTGGAGTTGGGACAAGCCACTTTATCATTTATGTCCACTCCTGGATGCCTCAACATAAGGGTATAAACTTCTTGCATATTATCAGTAAGACTGACAAGGTGCAGGAAGTCACTGATGCAGCAGCCAATCACATGTATGCTAGCAAACCACAAGTGTTCAGATTGCATGCATGTGATTGGTTGCTGCTACTCACATTGATTTAAATGGGATTTCTAGTGAGAATGTGCAAGAAACGTTCTACAGTAAGCTCCCTGTGTTTATGTGTTTATGGGGTAAAATATTTGAAATATTTTGAATATATATCTATTGCTTCACTAAGCCTCTTATAAGAGGGCTTACAGTGATGTTCTAGTTGTGTGTCAGAATTTCAGATGCCTGTTCTTCTCCTTAAAAAAATTAAACATATAACCTTTAAAACATGGCTAATAAGACCAGATCCCTTACTTGCTTCTTTCATCTTTATTCACTAAAATAACAGATTAAGAATCCTCTAAATGTTTATAAAGATGACCTGCTCACAGTTAAGGTCAATGTTGATGCCAAGGAGACGGAAAACAATAATGCCAGTGCAACACCATTAAGATATGTGAAAATTACTTGACCTGAAAAATAATTAACACGATTCCTTTTTCTTCACTGATTAGTTTCAAGCTTCTGCTATGTTGTCTAATGAGCCTATTAAAGGACAGCATGCTCAATAACAGACAAAGAGAAGAAACACTGGGAGTCGCGCACGGACCAAACATCGCAAGCTGTGGGCAATTTAGGTTAAATGTAGGGAAGTTGAAATATTGACATTTTTAGTCAAAATATAAATACGAGAACAAGTTTAAATGAAGCCTGTGATGCTCTCCAGAGTTTTGACACAGACAGATAATTTTATTAGTCAATTATATTTTTCACACTTGGTAGCGCAGCTGAAAACACTTCAAAGCATCTCTACATCACTTTGAAACTGTGATTTTGAGTTTAGCGTTTCATTCTTTTCATATCATTTCTGATGGAAAACGAAGTTTTATTTGTTTCATTGTTTGAATAAGAAGAATATAGCCAGTAAATGATGCAATGAATTCTAAAAGTTATTTTAGGTTACTCTTCTGTTGGGATATCTGCTTGTAGGGTCAGTACGTGCAATACCTAAATGTGTCATAAAACCAAATGTAAGTTAATATTGATTATTGTTTAGATAGCACCATCATATTCTGCACTGCTGTATAATGGGATTTAGGGGATGTTGTCTGCTGGCTATGATTTAACAATGGGTTTTCCTCTTCTGGAAAACACTTACCGAATCAATATGTGGAAATGTGGAATGAAGCCTAAGAGAATGTAATGGCTAACTGCAAACATTTGATTGGAGAGAATAACGGGGAGCCATATTGAGTAATTTTACTGTTTGCTGGAGGCCACTCATTACTTAATGCAAATAAACCGCTTTATGGTTTGTAAATTTAGTAGCAAGACAGTCTCAATCACAATACTCTGACATTTTACATACAGGACCGACTCGTTGCTTCTGGAGAGCATGTGTCATTTGAACTAAGAGTTCACAAAAAAGTTGACCACTATAAGGGAAACGCACTGTACAACAGATAATAATAGTCTTAGTGGAATTACATATCTATTATGCACTAATGTAACTACATGCTGAATTGAGCAAGAGAGATTTCTGTAAATTAAAACTTCTACTTTTTAAAATATATATATATATTTTACAGGCTTTATATAAACTACTCCTCAATGCATGGGAAGGTCAACAGATTTATGAACTTACCATTCCTGTTTTACACAAATACATTGCTTAGATAACAATTATTACTTTCACTAAACCTGATGTTCCTTACAAAACAGCCACAGTATGTCATAATTGGCAGTTCTTCTGTAGACCTAAAAATATCAGAATCCCATAAGCCTACATGTATAATTCATACAGGAAAAGATAACAGTGGCAAGCATATGCAGCTGCAAATATAAGGATTATGACGTACCCATGCGCTCACACATCTCCCACAGTTGGTAATTTTGAAGTCCCCATAGAGATCCTTAATAGCGCCAGTTGTAAAGAATCCTTCCACCATCAGCAAAATGCCATAGACAAAGAAGGCAGTTGCTATCCCATAAATCACGTACTTGAAGATATCAATCCTGGTGAGAGAGCAGATTCTGTAAGTCAACTGAAAATCTAACTTAATACCACAACACTTAACATAGCAATATATACATAGATTAATTTGCTGATATCAATGCACCACCTTTTTATATAGAACGCTGACTATGGGTTCTGTATCATGCTCTATGGCTACTCAATATCATGTTAGAGAAAAGCTGGACAAGTCCACAATTACATCCCTGGTGGCACTAGACAGTGTTCTGCTTATGCTCATTGCGAGGTGGCCGTATGGGACCGTATTGTACAGACCTTCATTGATTTTACAGCTTTGTGGCCCATTATCCTTTCTACAGTAGGCAGTAGGACAGATACCCTGTACAGAGGGACAGTGCCAGAAAATCAGGACTGTCCTGCTAAACATGGGACTGTTACGGTCTAGTTCAAGGAAAAAAAATGCAAATGGCAGCACATGACAAATGGATAAAACCAGGTGAAACAGAGCAGACCAAGCAGAGTTAACTTGTTCAACCCATTAAACTTTACCCTTTTTTTTAGACAGGGCAACTGTCTAGCCCGGCCTTGTGATGACACTGTATAAAATGTATAAAGAATTGGGCAGACACATATAATTGCAGCTTGTTTGAAATACTTAATTCATCAAACCTCTAGAAAGGTCAATAATTATTATTTCACATATAACTCGATGGCATATTTGGTTAGAAGAGTGGCTAGGGAATTTTTAATGAGGTTATAAGCCATTAATTTTATTTTTAATAGATGGCTCAGTATTTAAACGTGTGTTATTTACACAATATAAGTATAGATAAGAACATTATCCACTGTATATATATATATATATATATATATATATATATATATATATATATATATATATACTGTATATTTTTGTTATTGTCAGGGCAATAAAAGCAGAACTCTAGCCTTCCTAGTTCCAAAGACAAACTATGTTTCTGGCTCCTTCTGGCTTCATAACAGTGGAAAAATCCAACAACATCCTTGGCAGCTGCGAGGATTGTCTTTTTGGTAGGGTGGGCACAGCCTAGAACACTGTGATGCACTCAAACCCACCAAACATTCTTAACGACGTATACTTTTCAGAAAAACATATACTCAGTTATGTAGTCTTTATTTTTTTCCTGATTTTATAGGGTTTTTATTTCACTTTCATTGCAGAGAACCAGCCACTATAACAGGCGGACCACTACTGGACAATAATTGGACCACTCTCTATGTGTTCTTGACACGAGGACTAAAGTGCTATGTGTATAGAATAAGGAGCATGTCTGCTTTGGACTGACTGCTCGGCTTCTTGTTCGAGAAATGTTTCAGTTTTATATTTTTACTATGTGCAGACAGAAATTCATCTGTTGCACCCAGCTCAAATGAGTTCACAGCCTTCTTTCATACTAAGCCCAAAGCAAATTACCACGGCTGCACTTTCTTCGTGATGGACCTGAAATTAAGGGCATGTATCAGAAGATGACAACCATTTCAAAAGACCCATATAATAAGATGTGACAGTAGGAAAGGGGAAAAAAAGCATAAAGGAAGATAATTTGAAGCAAAATTTAGAAAGCAAGATAGTCGCTTGCTTTTGAACCCAAGAAAAATAAATCTCCAAAGAAATTAAAGAAAAAATAAATCTCTAAATAATGTTTAGGAAGTTGACACAACTAGAATAAGGCTGTAAAACTTTATGATCTAATTACTAAAAAAAAATACAAAACCGTAAAAACACATATCAAAAAATCAGTAAACATGCATAATATTAGCCAAGGGATATTTTTATTCTTTTCAAGGACAAGAGATTTTCAGCTTTTGGGGTTTGTTTGTGTCTAAGCGCAGTCAGAGCTCAAGATTTACAGCTTGCAATGTGGAACCATGATGAGATAGTGAGACATAGATGGTTATTTATAAAGATTCCTGTTGATTTAACCATTCTTTTGGTTGCTACGGTGATAAGACAGCTTTCAAAATTTTGAAGAAGGATACATTCAAGTTGTCCTATTGAAAATGATTTTATTGGGTAAAACGGTAGATTGTGAAGATGCAAAATCAAGGATGATTTCTGATGTAAAATAACGATGTCTATTAAGTTCTTCGGTGGGTGAAGGGTACTGATATCATTACAGGGAAACGGCTGGAGACATGGACTAAAATCTTGTCGTTATCTAGAAATATTATATTATACAGTTATATTCAGAATTTACAGCTGCAGCATGGGATGTGCAGGGGCAAACAGTGCAAAAGGGGAAATATACCTGGATGAAACATGACATAATATTCAATAATATTCCTGCTAGACACCAGGCAAAGGGCTAAAATAGGGGTTAATACGGAAGGAAGATGGTATAACTGAAATTGTTATTAAAACCCATTTTAAGATATGCAATGTATTAGGAGAACATATTGTATAGAATATATATTGTTCCGGGACCTATTTATGATTGAAAACTGATGAATGGATTAAAGATACTTAGTTCCATTTATAGTCTAGGATCCAAGCCCGGGAAGTAATGTGCAGCGTGTAATGTTGTGACACTAGAGTATTATTAATTTCCACTTATCGTTATTACTGCTATGTGTAGAGGAGACTCAATACTACAATAATGCAACGGAGGCATTAAAACCCAAGTTCAGAGAAAAGAATATTTGATACTGCCCTAACCTCAACGTTTGAGGAAAGGGATTTAGGGGTAATTATTTCTGAGGATTTAAAGGTAGGCAGACAATGCAGTAGAGCAGCAGGTAATGCTAGCAGAATGCTTGGTTGTATAGCGAGAGGTATTAGCAGTAGGAAGAGGGAAGAGCTCATGCCGTTGTACAGATCACTGGTGAGACCTCACTTGGAGTATTGTGTACAGTACTGGAGACCGTATCTCCAGAAGGATATAGATATGTTGGAGAAAGTGCAGAGAAGGGCTACTACACTGGTTCATGGGTTACAGAATAAAACTTACCAGGAAAAGGATGTTAACATATATATAGCCTGGAAGAAAGATGTGACCGGGGAATATGATAGAAACATTTAAATACATAAAGGAGGAGAGTTTATTTAAAAGAAAAAAAAACTACTACAACAAGAGGTCAACAACATAGTTTCAAGTTAGAGGGGCAACAGTTTAAAAGAAATATCAAGAAATACTAGTTTACTAAGAGGGTCATGGATGCATAGAATAGCCTTCTAACAGACGTGGTAGAGGTTAATACAGTAAAGGAGCTTAAGCAAGCATGGGATAGGCATAAGGCTATCCTAGATATAGGATAAGGCCAAGGACTTAGGAAAGTATTCAGAAATTGGGCAGACTAGATGGGCTGAATGGTCCTTATCTGCCGACACATTCTATATTTCAATTTCAGTTAATCATATTTCTTGGATGCTGTTTTTTCCTTGCCTCCCTCTCCAGAGCTGATTTGTACATAGACTGCAACCTCTAATCTCCCGTACCACACTGACAGGTTGTATGGGGAAGATAGCCAATTTTATTGTACATTACGGAGGGTCAATCAATTTCTTGTAGGCAAAGTGGCAAAGCTGCATTGGTGACTTTCAAGAAATGTCACTGATATAACTATAGATCATTTTAGATCATTTATTTATCGCATATAAAATAAAAACACAAAAGACTTGCATTTATATTAAATTTAAAAAAAAGCTGGCTAAGCTTTGATGGACTACAGCTCCCACTTACCTCAACCAGAATGCCAAGTAGGATGAGGGGAGGCATAGCCCTCACATTACGTTGAACGAGGGGTGCAAACAAATGTAATATATGTAGAAATGTGTATTTAATACCTTATACTATGTATGCCTGCCCTGCGTTGTAAGTATACAAGTATATAGTTTTTCCTACTTAAAGTGTAAATTGTTTACATGGCTGTGGCCTAATTCTAACTATAGCGAAACTACAAAAACTAGCCAGGTCTACTGGGGAAAATGGTTAAACAAAACAAAGGTTTTTGAAATTACTATTCTTTATGAAGGGCCAGTAATGGTAAGCAGAAAAGGCTGGGTAGGTGACTTGATACCGAAGTAACTATGAACTATGCAAGGCCAGCTCAACCCTTGTCACACGAGAAGTCAGAGTTGTCACCTTATAAAGCAAATGTCCTTGGTAGCAAATATATCCCCCAAATCCAAAATTAATAAATGACAAAAAATAATAGTAATAAAATAATTAAATCAGGTGTTAGCAGAAAGGGCGAAATGTGAATCCAATAGGATAATGCTGCATCTTGTATCTAGAAATGTTTCAAGTGCCAGAAACTGAAATGTAACGAAAACCCCAATATCAAGTTAGCCCCTTAATGACAAAGCCTGTACATGTACGGGCTCAAAATGCATTGTTCCTACCAAGTTCTGACCAAGTGACTTTTTTTTTCTCTTTATTATTGCATTGATTGGCTTATAAGAGTTGTGGTGTCAGATAAGTAGTATGATCACTACTGGCAATGAATGGGCTAGTACAGCAATAAGTAACAATTTGTAAATAATATCATCTACACTGACTGATTTAGTAATTAAAAAAAAAAATCTCATGTTATCTACCATCCAATATTGCTTTTGGGTAACTTAGGCTTATTTTAAAATCATGACTCACATGGTGAAGACATCAAGTGTGTCTCCAGCAGTTCTTGCCATTTCAAAATAGCTTTGCAGAATGTTGACAGTGCCTGAAAGAGCCTCGTGACCACATCCACAGAACAGGGCGACCCCAGCGTACAGCAGAATCGTAGCAATCAGTGAGGCATATGGAATACCCCCGAGGCATTTTATGCAGCATTCAAAGCAACCTTCAAATGAGACAAAAAGAGAGATACAAGGTGAAATTGACATTTATATTTAAAAAAACAAAACAAAGGCACATTAAACAAAATGATCAGAATTTAACATGAAATATATCTGACTCATTTCCAGCAACTTTTATTTAGAACACTATTTCTAACCCATATACACATTTTGTATGTTTGAAGACAACAAGTTTTGCAAGAAAAGCACATTTTTAATTGGATTTCATTTTAATGTAGTATGGTTGTCACCATGTAATTTATTACTGCTTTAAGCTAACTGATGAACAAGCTGGAAACATTTTCATTGGTTATATATTGTAGACGATCCGTATACAAGTTGCACGCCTGAACCCTGCTACTAGAAGAAAATGCTTTGAACCTCCAATATCTGTGCCCAAGCAAGTTCCACTAAAGGGAGAGTTTGCAGAAGAACTGGGGTTTCAACCCCTTCATGTCACTACTGATTATGAAGGGTTAACACAGCAATGTCTCTACAGCTAGGTCTGAGTTGGCCCTGCACAATGTGTAATCTAATGGGTGAGAAGATTTTGAAGAAATCTGATTTAACTATAGACTGCACAGAGCCAGCCAAGCTTATTGAGCATGGGACTCAAGAAGTCACAATTACAACTCTCCAGCAAACTCTCCAGCAAACTCTCCATTTGGTATGGGCGCAAAACCACTGACTGATCAATGAATTTGTAATCTAATCAAGAGTCACTAAACCTGCTTGTATGCCTGCCATATGTTAATGTGAAATATAAAAATGTATTGTAATGTACCAAAAAGAACAAATTACTTATGAGCTATAAGACTTATGCCGCCCACAGCAGTCAATCAATTAGAGCCACTCCAGCCACCACATGCACTTTACTGTATAGAATAGCTGAGTGTCCCTTTTAAGTTAACTCTTTGCTCCCTTTGTAAATGCATGGAGGGGTCCAGCAGATCCCCTCCCTATGCATGCACCCTCGTTCCATGCCCCCAGTGACTCAGCTTGCAGGAAATGTAGTAAATAACATATACATTTGCACACATATTTACACATTCTCACAATCTACTTAAACACACACACTCATGCTAACATATTAATAATTACACATTTACTATAACACACACACTCTCATACACACTTACTTATGCTAACACACTTGTACTTATACACTCACTACAACACACACACAACACAAATTGCCCCCTGAGCCTGCCCGCCCGCCCCTACTCACTCAAGAGTTCCAGGCAATCTAATGTGGAAGCAGTCTCATTAACCACAATAGTAGCCCATTCCAGACTGTCTGCTTTAAGCTGCCACAACTGGTGTGAAAATCTTAACACTGAGGCGGCTGCAGCTTCTCCTAACGGAAGGTGATTTAATTTTCTTATTTTTATTTCAGGAAACAAATCCATATTAATGTATTTACAAAGTACTTTAATACACATTCTTCATTGGTTGGAGCTGCATATGGTCACTGGAGTGTTTCTTTAAATGGTTTTATATTGTTCAAAGACTGATTTCTTCTATAAATCATACCTTCATTTTCCCCAACCTTACAGGAAAAAATCGAAAAAAATAAAATATACAAGATTTGGGGGGGAAACCGCATAAACATTCACCACCAAATTAGGTGACGCAATTTGTTGTTTGTGTCCCTGTAAGCAGAAGGCTCAAAATAGGTTTTAGAAACTGACATCTCTGTCATTACAACAACATTATATTCCAGTGTGGGAGGATGAAAGGTACACGAGCTAGATGGAGCACCCTGGAAAGCTTCTGGCAAAGTGAGAAAAGATTAAAGAGAAATGATTGTGTGCCTGTCTCTTGTAATGATTTAAAAGAAAAAAAATGAATCTTCTATTTGCAGAATGTGGGAAATATAAAGAGAAAATGTCAGCAAGTTACAGTCAGGGTTTTTAGAAAGTACTGGCTATTGCAACAATGTTTGAAAGAATTCAAGGTTGCACAAAATATCTTTGCTGTGATAATTTATATACGCAGCGAGTCTATTCTTTTACAAAATAGAACAATAAGGTACGGAAATCAAGGATACAACAGTCAATTATTCTAGAAATCATTTATAAGATTATACAACACAATTTATAATCACAAAAATGGTTGAAATTTGATGAAAATAAAAAACCTGGCAATATATCTCAGAAATGAAGTGTCCAAGGCAAAGTTATGAATAAAATACATTTTTACATGATTAAAGAATTCCTAATGTAACATTTAGTCACAACCTTCCTTTCACTACTGCCCAAGGCCACCAGCCACAGCTCACTTCTTGGTACTCCAACTTTTAAGGACGTCCAGCACCTGGAAGAAGTGAACTATGGATGCTGTGTTGACTCAGCACAGTCCTCCATGGTGTCAGTGGGCCGGTTTGGGAGATCAATGTTCTTCCCTTTAACGGGGCCATTCACCAGCGGTGCTACAGGGAGCCTGATCACCCAAATGGGGTCAGTTATGCTTGCAGAGGGGCTGCCACCTCCATAGCCCTGCTGCCCTGGTTGATGGCTTTTCCCAATAGTTGATTTCCTTTGGATTGTATAAAGTACAACTAATGTCTCTAGTGTACATTTATAAATTAAGTACTGTGCATTTCAGGATTACCTATCTGTAATAAAATCTACAAGCAGTGCCTTTGGCCCAGCCAATGCAAGTTTCAATGATCTGCATTGAATTTGCAGGTTGAGGAAGGTGCCTGTGTATGAAGTCTGCCTCATGGGGTTTAGGATTCTTCAGTAACTGAAAGTAGTTTATGAGCTAAACGATAGAATCTGGAAGGCAAAAAAACAAATGAGAGAAATATTGTAGAATGCAGCTAAATAAAACAACCCATGCAGACACTAAAAAGAACAAACATCTGCTGGGACCTTTTAGAAGAAGTCTGTACAGCTGGCTAAACATAAATGGGAAATCCTCAAATAGCATAATTACATCTTTGCAGAAACTAGATTTATTGTGAATAGAAATCCACTGTGACTGTGAACATGTGCAGCTAAGTGAAAAGAAAAATTGCAGGGCAAGTTTATCTACTCTGCAAAAACTATTATATCAAGAACAGGGTTTAGTTATTTTAGCCTGTATCTATCTACCCTGTAATCTAGTGGGGATTGGTTAATCTTGTCTGTATGTAAACACCCTGTCACCTAAATTCTTAGTTTATCTAGTCTGTATGCACAGTACTTTTTTGAAAAAAAGACATGTTAATAGTTTTTAAGAAAATGCAAAATGAGTGACCAAAAGAAAAATCTAAATCCAGTCAATATTTGCTGAGAATCTGTGATCACCCTTTGCCTTTGAAACAGTATCAATTCTTCAAGGTACACTTGCACACACTCAATGATGTTGAGATTAGGGTTCTGTGGGGGCCGTACCATCACTTCAGGGACTTGTTCTTATTAATGCTGAAAATAGTTCTTAATGACTTTGGCTGTATGTTTGGGTCGCTGTCATGCTGCAAAATAAATATGGGGCCAAACAGATGCCTCCCTGATGGTATTTGCGTGATGGATAAGTATCTGCCTGTACATTTCAGCATTGAGAAGACCATTAATTCTGATCAAATCCTCAACTTTATTTGCAGAAATGCTGCCCCAAACGTGCAAAGAACCCCGCCATACTTCACTGTAGCCTGCAAACACTAATTCTTGTACCGCTCTTCGGCTCTACGGGAAGCAAATTGCATTCTGCTACAGTCAGATACTTAATATTTTGACTCATCAGTCCAGAACACCTATTACCATTTTTCTGCACCCCAGTACCTTTGTTTTTGTGAATAGTTGAGTCCCTTGACCTTGTTTCCACTTTGGAGTTATGGCTTTTTGGCCGAAAGTCTTCCATGAAGACCACTTCTGACCAGACTTCTCCATGCAGTAGATGGGTGTACCAGGTTCACACTGTTTTCTGCCAATGCGGAGCTGATGTTACTGCTGGACATCTTCAGATTGCAAAGGGAAGTAAGCATTATGTGTCTTTCATCAAGTTCCTTAGACGACTATGGTGTCGTAACATTTCTTTGTGCTTCTTCGAAAGAGCTTGGACAGAACATCTCAAAAATGTGTCTGCCTTTAAATTTCTGCCTATGAGAGACCTTGCTCATACAATATACCTTGTGTCTTGTTGCTGTGCTCAGCCTTGCCATGGTGTAGGACTTATGGTATCAACCTCACCTTGTGAGTTTGGCTGTTCATTAGCCAGTTTTTTTCCCTCCTACTAACTGTTTGTTTCAGTTAATGATTGTGTTTCACCATACCTATTAAATTGATGATGATTAGTACCTGTTTGGTATAATTATTTATTCGTACACTTTATGGCTACAAAATCCTAGAAGAATTGATGCTGTCACACCAAACATTGATTTAATTTTTTGGATCTTCTGTTCACTCATTTTGTTAAATTATAATCTATTGACATGTTTTTTTTAAGCATTCTTATTTTAAAGCATTTTTATACAGTACTGTAGGGTTTCCCCAGCTCCATACTCCCAGTAATATAAAGTAGGGTTTAGTAAACTTAGTCTGTAGGAACTCACAGGATAAGGGTTCTAATTAGTGTTTCTGTGCATACCAATTACTCTTTGGCACAATTTTAATCTAGAGTGTTTGGCATGTAAAACATGGCATAGTCAACCTAGCCTGCGTGAACGCAAACTAAAAAAAAACCCGTATAATCCTTTGTACTTTATGTATGTCTTGCTGACACCAAAATGCTCATTTGGCCTGAAGGAAAAGTCTCAATTTTACCCTTTTCACATATTTTTTTTATTTTGTGCATTACAGAGCTCTGAAATATCCACTTTATAAAAGGTGTTTCTCAGTGGAAGCCATCATAAAATCATGCCACGGAGGCATCGTTTTCTGTCTCCGATGTACTGTACAAGCATAAGAATAATGGGAACAAAAATATACAGCTTCCAAACCGGAAACCACTGAATATAAAAAAATGCACATCTTCTTCTTCTTCAGTATCATAGAGTACCTTCCTGAGGGCATGTGATTTCACTTATATCAGAATCATAAGCATCTTCTACAGGAGAGAGAAGTTGGTTTTGTTCCTTACAAAGTATTACAACAGCTCCCCAAGGAAAACTGAAGGTGAATTTGCAACAGAGCTACAAATAGTAGCATTTCTGAAAATTGCGCTACATTTATTTCACTAAATCATCTTATAATTCTGAAAATACTTTTGATGAAATTTAGAGATTTTACTACTAAATAACATACTTATTAATATGTTGCTTGTTCTATGTTGATTTTGTAGGTAAATACATTTCATTATTATGTGTGAAATGCTAAAGCATTAGGAAAGGGACAATTATGCTATTTTTAAGGGATCACTACTGCAAATTAGGTTTGATTCATTTCTAAAAATGATATGATAACAAAGATGCCTTGGTTATATCTGTTGCTTTTCACTTACACTTTTACATTAGTTAATAACTTTCTAGAACATGTTCCTTTTCTAATCGTTTAGATTAGCAATAAAAAATAACGCCACATATTGCTACTCCCTAACCAAAATAAAGAATAAAAAGGAATACACACTCTCTCAACTATGGAAATCACATCTTAAAATCTAAGTTTACCGCAGATAATGTGAAATTGTATAATGAAAAGCCAAAAGTGGCATAAAAATACACCGAAGAATACAAGGATGCAGTAATACCCATTCAGTAAGTCGACTTCGAAAGGCTACTACTATTTTTAGCCAGTAATACCCTCTTTTTTCTTTTTAAATCCTTTCAGTTGCTTATTTGAAGGTTGCTAGGACATCTGTTAAACTAAATGGTACCGTCAGCCCTCTTGATAAACACAGGGCAAGGTGGAACAGGGTATATATTTATAGAAAAAGAGAAATATTATGATAGGTGGTCACAGAAGGTCAGTAAGTACAATTAATGTTCATTTTCCCTAAACACTAATGTATAAAACAGTAAAAAAGTGCTGCTCTATTTACACTGCTGGATTTAATAGTTTTACAACTAAATGTAGCAATAAAATTTTCTAGTCCTGTTGCATGCCCAAGCCTTCCCTAGAAATAATTATTTATGTAACATTTTGTTCCATAATTTTTGATGGGAACATGTGTCATGTGGCTCACCGGCAGGCACTAAAATGCTTAAACAGCAGCGCTCACTTTTTGGGGGGTTTGGATTTGAGAAAGAAATGCACTGGACATCAATAACCATGTTGGAGTACTATTGGTGAAAGCGCTTAAAAGGAAAAGAAGGTGATACTGCTATAGTACAATACAATACAAAAGAGGTAGGTAGATGCAATATAAGGGTGATTTAATACAATAATAAATATACAAGACAGTGATAAAATATAATGTATAAAAACAAATACACCAAATGGGTGGAGCCCTAGTGCAGCACAGGAGCCCTGACGCGTTTCGCCATCAGGCTTCCTCAGAGGGTCCCAGCTCGCAGAGTACATCCCATTAATTAAATGCACTAATGATTAAAAATACAATTTTGAAAAAGACACTAGCAGATTTTATTAGTGGCAAAACTGAAGAAGTTAGAACAAAGCTCCAATCCGTGAACAATTGTATTCTGTAGAAACCATTTAAACATTTATATTTTGCTTCAATAAATCTGACCTATACGGTATAAAACACATTTGCTTGACATGAATAGTGACATCATGCATTGAAACTGCATAGTCCTATTAATGAAGTATTAATCTGAATTGAACCGCAAAGGCAACCGAGCAAAGGAATACTAATATTGTGTATATTAACAGTTTTTGCGTAATGTTGCACATTAGCCATGTGTATGTGTTCTTGTTCTGTTATCTTCACCTACTCTACTAGACAACTACTAGTAGACAAACATCTTGGCTTTTTATCATACTAGTGGTCAGAATTACAATGCTTCAGACATGACTGGCAAAAACGGCAGCTTCCAGGTCTACATATGAAGAAAGCTTATTGTAATAAAATTAGGTAAAAAAAACTTGTTTCTGTCAATGTTAACCTATGTTATTGTATAAAGCACTATTTCATGTTTCAGAATGTTCTTTTCTATGGTACTTCCTTTTATATAACAGCCACAAATTACGTGTTAGTGTGCATGGTCTTAAAACAATAGTGTATAAATGGGATAGGCAAGCTTAGCTGGTCTATGGCTTCTCAGTAGTCATGCAAGAGTAATGTATGCTCTGAAATTGTATATTAAAAGAGTGAAAATAGGCTCTAATGTCTGACTCACAGGGACAGTTTCATCTAAGATGCATAATTTGACTTCGGGGAACATTGCTCATCCAGTGTAGGAGCATCATCGTCAGCTTCGAACACATTTTATATATTGTTTAACAATATATCAAATGATCTTAAAGCTATTGAGGCCAAAAAAGTTTACATTTATTAAAAAGGACTGGCACCTCTACAATAGAAGAATGCATATTAATGTAGTATGCAAGTACTTTGATATGCAGTTTTCCAAAATGAAAGGAATGAATAAAATAAAACACTTACCTGGCACAGAAGTCATATCAATGCTGCAAAATATTTATTATTTCTCCATGATCTGAAATGTATTGCCATTAAACAGCTGCTTAAGCCATCAATCAGTGGCAGTAAGTGAAATAAATGGGACTAAGTCTTGTCACAGCTTAAGCAGCCACTGAAATCAATGGGAAGACTTTATACATACACAAGGGGGTCTAAACAGACCCCTGCATTCAGAAGAGCCAGCGCATGAACTGTCTGGTGAGTACATCACGTGCAGGGTGATGCATTCGGCCAAATGCATTTCCTTCTGGGCATTTAGCTGGAGGGAAAAGAAAAAACGTGGCAGGTGAGCTTAATTATGCATTGGCCAATTCATATAACCAAAACCTCTCATTTATATTATGTTTATATATTTGTTGCCAATTGAGCCTGTGACTAGCTTAGCGCACCGACATTTTTTCTTTTCCCTGTTTGCACATATTTGAGGTTGTTGGCTCCTCATCAGTCTGGTTGCAGCTTGCTGCCCAGGGGTTAATAGGCAGGAGGTTTAATTGCACCTCCCCCAACACATTAATAAGGTTTTGGTAGCAGTATAACCTGCTGTGTGCCCACTATGTAGGAGGTGAGAGTAGGTTCTCACCCTATTGAGAGTGTGCCTTGACGTGGCGGGTGAGCTTAATTATGCTTTGGCCAATTCATATAACCAAAACCTCTCATTTATATTATGTTTATATATTTGTTGCCAACTTTATTAGGGTAAGAAGCGCAGACAGTTTTTGTTTCATTTAGCTGGAGGGCAGGGAAAAATTAAATAAAAAAAATGTAAAGTGCATATAAAGGCTGGACTGCCCCTCTGGAAAAGTCCTATTTAACTACACAGTATTAACCACATTATTAAAACAGCATATTCACCCTCTGAAAGTTTCCCATCACAAAGACAATGATTTGATCTGATCGATTTAGTATTTTTTAGCCTAATAAATCCACATACGAACTTTACCACAGTTTTATAAATGTTCAGTTTCGACACCAATTCCTACCCACTCATAATGTCCATCAACCAAAGCCCCTGCAGCTCTAACAAGCGCAGTCACAACCACCTGAATGTCGCTCTAACATTAACCGCCCGATGTGACGAGTAACCACATCTAACAAAATCATCTGTTAAATGCAAACGCAATATATGGCACAAAATAATACTTTCTAAATGGAAGATGGATGGAGTTAGAATTCCCAAAAGTATAAGTGACAAAATGGATCATATGAAAGATTAATTTATTAAGTTATCAATAAATTGAGCATATTTGTCTCACCATAAAATGTTCTTTGAACATTAAAGAATGCATATATGGGCATTTTTCAATTGAGTTCAATTGAATTCATCTTTATTTTTCATAAAAGGTGGGAATTAGAGTGAATGAACAACGTTTAGAAGAAAGTGGATAAGAAGAGCAGAAAGGAGGGGAAGAGTTCACAAAACTAAGGATCATGGTGAAGCTAAAAGCTACCCATACGGGTAGGACTTGCAATCAACGTTGAATCTCCCAAAATGGCCGAAGAGGGACGCTTGTGTGGCTACAGGGCAGGGGCTTTAAAGAGACTTTTTATTTAACTTAAATAAACAACTGTCAATATCTAACTGATTAAGGCATTCAGAAAAAAAAAATATTTATTTACACAGTGAAATTATGTCTGCTTGCTACCTTTTGTTTTAGAAAATTGCTCTGTACATGCTTATATCCACTAAACATGCAATTACCATAAAAATGGACCTCTTTTTTGCATTTTATTTAAATTTACTTGTACTATATTTGTTCTTAGTCCATGAAAAAGCAGACTTATACATCTGGCTTCAAACATCTACATACCCTATGGTTATTTGACATTTTGACACCTGACAATTTTAACCAACAATAACATTTATAAGCAACCAAACATAATAAAGAATATTATATCATATGCAAGAACTAAAAGGTTACCATAGAAACATAGAATTTAACAAAACTAAGAACCACTCAGCCCATTTAGTCTGCCTATTTCTGATGTAAGACTAGGTTTTTTTTATCATTCCCTGATCTTGTCTTAGATTCTGGAGAGCTTTATGCCTATCCCATGCATGTTTAAATCCTCTTAGTGTATTACCACCTCCCTCTTCCTGCTACTAATGCCTCTAGTTATACTATCTATCTATCTATCTATCCATCTATCTATCTATCTATCCATCTATCTATCCATCCATACACACATACATATAAGCAACAAAGCAACCACCGGTCACGTGAAAAAATGTATATAAATAAAAATGTATCCTACACGTTCTGCAGCTCCCAGCACACATACATATAAATAAAATTAGTTTGGCAGGAGCTTCTTGTGGTAAGCCAATGCTGTTTCTCACACCTTGTAACCTGTTCACATCCAGATATTTAACAATCCTTTCCTTGAGAATGGTTTCTGTTATTTGCCATCTACCGACATATGACTTACTGCTCTGTAGTTGGCAGTTGGAGTATTCCCTGGTACCTTTTTTGTGACGTGGTACCACAACTGCCAACTTCTAGTTCTCTGGAGCTGCTCCGCCAATAGCGACTAGTTAAAAAATGTTTTTGTCCAGACAATCTGAAGCGCTTTTAATAACTCCCTTCATTTGTCTTGAGTTTAATTATTCCTGGTTTATGTTTCCTTCTTTAACATATGTTTTATCACCCCCTTTTGCTAATCTGGCAATTGTCTCCATCTAATAACATGTTTTGCCTCCTTTATATTTGCTCCCATTTTACTCATTTTTAATCTGTTTATAGTTCCTACAAGCTACCTTCTCCTCCAGGCCAACAAAGACTCATCAACATATCTTTTCATTTCAGGAAAATCAAACTTTGGTTAAGGACAGAGGTTGTGGTGTGCTGCACTAAAACTCATTGATTGATTATCACTGCAGCCCCTAACACTCCTATAGTAACATCTGAAATAAAGTCTCCATTTATAAATACTAACATCTTGCAGTCTCTGTCCTATAAGGTTCTTCTACCGATTGCCACAGACACAACCCCTGTAAAGCTTTTAGGATGTATCTACCCTTGTATGAGCCAATTTGTTTGGTTTGTCTAGGCTACATCAGGAAGATTAAAGTCCACCATAACACCACCTTTCATTGACATCTAAGATATTTCTTTAACAAACAGATGATCAGGCTTCTCTGCTTGTCCAGGGTATCTATATGTCACACCAATGCGAATAACTATTTCCAAGCTCTAACGTTACTGAAACCATCTCTAGGCTCTCCTCCTTACCTTTTATGCGATTAACCTTAACCTTCTCTATCCTTTTTGTATAACACATATCTAGGTATGATAATATTCCAATCATTCAATATCCCAATAACCAGTCACTCAATCCACACACTTATTAGTTATCAATACTGAAAGTTTGGGGATCTTATTCCCTAAACTGCTGGTATTTCTATACATCTCTCTAACTCTACTGTTTTTCAACTTGTGTGTCACAGACATAGCTTGACTTAATTGTTGTGAGGGGCAAGTAGTGTTACCCTGTAGCATACCATTGCCCCCTCTACTAGTTTAAATGCATGTTAATACCACTGTACTGCTCACAGAGAACATTTCTTTTTGCTCAAAATAGGACTAGTGCGGGGAATAAATCCAAATCCCTGTTCTTGATGACATTTCCATAGCTATAAACGAAAACCCCTAACGTAATGTTTATAAGTACGGTGGACACCACTTGCTGCAGATCCATAACTAATTCACCGAAAACTACAGATCTGCAGCAGGGTGCATCCACAATCTAAAAATGTTTCTAAATATTTTGGAAATTCTACCAATACCAATTCAACACCACTCAGCTAAATGCACTGCAGGAGATGCATTCCGATGAATATATCTTTCTGCATGTGATGTACTCACCTCCAGTTCTGGATCTGATGAATGTTGTGTGAAGGGCAGTGGCGGAACTACCGGGGTCGCAGGGGTCGCGACTGCGACCGGGCCCCGGTGGCAGGGGGGCCCAAGCCAAGGGGCCGCCCGAAATCGGGCCCCGGCGGCAAGGGGCCCCAAGGTCTATGAGTTATAGACGGCCGTAGAGGCCGCATAGGCCCAGTCAGGACCGGACTGACTGGGCCTATGCGGCCTCTACGGCCGTCTATAACTCAGGGCAAAAGGGGCACTTGCCCCTTAACCCTGCAGCAGCTGCTACCGGGCCCGCCACTCTAGGGGGCCCGGGCAACCCCCACGATTAATTCCGCGGGGGGCCGCTACTTACTGGCAGACGAGGATGCCGGGGGACGCAGGAATCCAACAGTCACGTGACGTACGTGACGTACGTCACATGACCCTGCTGCGCATCTGCTTCCCCCTATGCACTGAACAAGTTGGTCTGCGAGCGCCGAGCGGCACATACTTTTTACATCTTCGGTTGTTCAGGTAAGGGGAGGCTGCATGAAGGAGTATTTGAGATTGAGTGAGAGAATTAATGAATATCTGTGAAGGAGTGAGTGAATGAATGTTTGTGAATGAGTATATGTAAATGAGTATCTGAATGAGGGAATTAATGAGTATCAATGTATGAATATCTGAATGATTGAATGGATTATCTGTGAATTAGTGAGTAAATATTTGTGAATTAATATATATATGTGTGTGTGTGTGTGTGTGTGTGTGTGTGTGTGTGTGTGTGTGTGTGTGTGTGTGTGTGTGAGAGATAGCATGGATGTGTAAGGGGGGGGCAAAGATACCACAGTCAGGCTGTTTTGGTGGAAAGATGCCACAGGAGGGCTGTTTTGGGGCCAAAAATGCCACAGGAGGGCTGTTATGGTGGCAAAGATGCCACAGGCGGGCTGTTATGGGGCCAAAGATCCCACAGGCGGGCTGTTATGGGGCCAAAGATGCCACAGGAGGGCTGTTATGGTGGCAAAGATGCCACAGGAGGGCTGTTATGGTGGCAAAGATGCCACAGGCGGGCTGTTATGGGGCCAAAGATGCCACAGGCGGGCTGTTATGGGGCCAAAAATGCCACAGGCGGGCTGTTATGGGGCCAAAGATGCCACAGGCGGGCTGTTTTGGTGGCAAAGATGCCACAGACGGGCTGTTTTGGTGGCAAAGATGCCACAGGAGGGCTGTTATGGGGCCAAAGATGCCAAAGGCGGGCTGTTATGGGGCCAAAGATGCCACAGGAGGGCTGTTACGGTGGCAAAGATGCCACAGGAGGGCTGTTATGGTGGCAAAGATGCCACAGGTGGGCTGTTATGGGGCCAAAGATGCCACAGGCGGGCTGTTATGGGGCCAAAGATGCCACAGGCGGGCTGTTTTGGTGGCAAAGATGCCACAGGCGGGCTGTTTTGGTGGCAAAGATGCCACAGGCGGGCTGTTTTGGGGCCAAAGATGCCACAGGAGTGCTGTTTTGGGGCCAAAGATGCCACAGGAGGGCTGTTTTGGGGCCAAAGATGCCACAGGAGGGCTGTTATGGTGGCAAAGATGCCACAGGCGGGCTGTTATGGGGCCAAAGATGCCACAGGCGGGCTGTTATGGGGCCAAAGATGCCACAGGCGGGCTGTTATGGTGGCAAAGATGCCACAGGAGGGCTGTTATGGTGGCAAAGATGCCACAGGAGGGCTGTTATGGTGGCAAAGATGCCACAGGCGGGCTGTTATGGGGCCAAAGATGCCACAGGCGGGCTGTTATGGGGCCAAAGATGCCACAGGAGGGCTGTTATGGTGGCAAAGATGCCACAGGAGGGCTGTTATGGGGCCAAAGATGCCACAGGCGGGCTGTTATGGGGCCAAAGATGCCACAGGCGGGGTGTTTTGGTGGCAAAGATGCCACAGGCGGGCTGTTTTGGTGGCAAAAATGCCACAGTCAGGCTGTTTTGGTGGAAAGATTATTTATGTATTCAAAGAAAAAGGGGCGCATGTACAAAAAGGGCCCTATGTACATGCGCCCCTTTTTCTTTGATTATGCCCTTTGAACATGCGCCCCTTTTTCTTTGATTTTTTTACAGAAATGATTCAATATGTAAATTGAATTTGTTGAAAAAAAATTGTTGGGTAAAAATCATGTTTTTTTGGGGGGGGTGGGGGGCCCTTAACAGATTCTCGCACCCGGGCCCTGAGGGGTCTAGTTACGCCCCTGGTGAAGGGGTCTGCTTATGTGTAAAGTATTTATATGTTTTTTAACTGGAGCACTTTTCTATCCATGATTGACAGTTTTAAATGGCCAATCAGTGGCAAGAATTGTCGGATCATGCAACATGGCTGCAAATTCTGTTTCAGGTAGGCGCTTTACTTTTCTTTTCATTTTAGAAGAATGCATACAGTGTACAGTACTCACAGGGTACTTTAATATGCATACAGTGTACAGTACTCACAGGGTACTTTGATATGCATAGCAACAGATGCAAGGATGAGCAGCTCTTTTAGTCGCTATTTAAGTATAATTACAGATCCTGCTGAATTCTACAAGAATAATCACAGCATTACACCTTTAGTCATTAAATACTTCTACCACGGAGAAATAGTATATTAGTTGTTGAATTATTTTGTTTACATTAACTTCATTTAAGAACTGTTATGAAAACAGTAAGTTATTGTTGTGAAAATTCCACAGGATCAGGCAACCATTCCTCTACATACATTGGAATTCATTTTCATGATTATTTCACCTAATGTACGGCTGAACACAGATCTGTGAAAATAAACTTTCAATGTTGTCTTTCTTCAAAGCACTAAATATAGAGGCAATTGAATGTGTCCATGGCAACTGAATCATACAGCTCAAAAATCTCAGACTTGCAATTTGACAAAGGAATGGCATGCTATTATATATATATTTGAACAAAACAAAAAAGTGACAACCTTGGGACATTCCAAATGTCCTACTAAAAAGTGAATTTCTTCCCAAGCTTCAATTTTTTATTTAGTGGACTGAGGCAGGTTCTTCTGCAGCATCTTTCTTAGTTTTGCACCAGATATTCCTCCTTCAGTTAGAAAAAGGATATCCAAGCCCTGCTGATGGGAAGCATTATGATACTATCCTACCATAATTGACTTAAGAATGTTTTAAGCCATGAACAGTGTTTTTCAGGCATGCGCAATGTTAGGTTTGCGCCACACATTATACCTTGAGTTTGATCTTCTTGATTTCTTCTGTCAGTACAGAGCAAGCATGAGGAACACAACTGCAGTCATCAAGGGTGGCAAGCAAGCCAGTCATTTGGTGTATACTTGCCTGAAAACCTGTAGTTTCATTATTGTTGTCATTGTCATGTGAATGCTTAAGTTGGATGTCCAGAAAATTGCAGCCATTAAGGACCGAAGTGGTGCACCACTGATCTAGACATAGCTCTAGTAAACGATGTTGAGTGGATACACTTAGTGGATACAGAGGTTACTGTTACACGTCTTGACAAGGAATAAGCAGCACAAAAATGCAGAGAAGATATTGGTTGGACTGAGGCTGAAGATCAGATGAGAGGCTCTATTTATGAGCACTGTTTCCTGTATTCTTGTATGTTTTAATCTAATTGGTAATGCTGTACCCAATGTGTGTTCTCCTTTAAAATAAGAGTCTCCTGTCACATATTCACATGTCTGCCAATTTTTATTGCTGAACAATTCTTATTATGTTTTTATTGAATTGCAGGTAACCAATGTTATGTTAGAAACTTAGTATATCACTTTACAAAGTGACCAAGTGGAACAAATGCAGAGGAGCCAGTGAGCAAAGGAGAACAGGAAAAAATAATCTGATGTGGGCTCCATGGCACATCCTTAAAAAGTTTGTATTCACTTTAATGTGCAGTGAAGAAATACTGTAGAATAACCACCCAAAGTCATGGGTGAACTCTGGTTCATTTCAGATTACAAATTCAATGACCCAGGCACTTCAGAAACATAATTTATCCAATGAGGATGAGTCAAACACATGATGTTAAGAACCCTTTAATAAGCCAAGGGACTAGAAATCTCTTAGCCCTAGTTTGAGTACTGTAGGGCTGTACATAAGGCAATTGATAACGAAATGGACTTCCCTAAGATTGCCAATGCATTCCTCAGCTACCTTAATCTTAAAAAGAGGACGTTTACTGCAGGGTTTGATAAACCCTGGGATCCAGGTCGCCATGGCGACTGGAAAACACTTTCCAGCGTCCAATGAGTGAACATAGGCAGCAGCATGGCAGGTCTCCACTGTAATGGGATGGGTAAAAATAACAATAAAAGTGACAGCAATACCCAGAAATGTTTTTTTTTTTTTTTTTTTAAAAAGGATTACTTGCCTATAAATGTGTTGGGGGAAAAAATCTGAAATACCAGAAATATGTTAAAAATACCATATAAGACTTTTAGGTCTGTAAAACAAAACAATGATCCTACCTTTATATTTTTGTACAATTTAGTCACCACATACTCTATAATACATGTGCTATTCGTGTTACGTTCAATACAATTCAATAGCCAGATAGAAGCCCTCATAGACAGTACAATATAAAATAAAAGGCAATATTTTAGATTGACTGCTCCACATTTACTATTTTGCACCTGCGTCATAACCTGAAATTATGTGGAACCCTATTAACACGGTATAATGGATCACATTTCTAAAAAGCAAACATTTTTAAATGTGCCCCTTTATACCAGAAAAGAAGAAATGCGAAAAGATGCATATATAAACTATCCACCTATTAACATACAGTGCAAATAAATATTAGTTTAATAAAACCTTTGTGACTTTGGTGACATTAAGATCCATAAGACACCAATCAGTATTCGATTCAACAGCAATAATGTGCAATTATGACACTGCTACTGCTACTCTACAAATAAAGTATTTGCAGTTTCTGAATAAATATAGGTGTAATATGTTGATTCCATATCAATATGTTGAGTAAGTACTTTCACAGTTTGGCTAATTAACCCCTTTCACAGACGGTCAGTATTTTTCTAGTTACCTTATTACGACATATGGTATTTAATTGACTGCTTGGTACACTGAATAGCATTAGTCTAAATTTATTTATGTAGTAATGATGGGTTAGTGAGCTAGTCTATTGCAAATTTTAACATAATTAACAGTTTCAGCAAGAAACAAAAGAGAAAGGTAATTGGTTGTAAAAGCAACAGCATTTTATTTACAGTATCAGTTCTTATAGAAACTGAACGGAGGAAGAAGTGATAATCAGTACCTGGGCACGGTTATTACATAGAGAGTTTACAGCTTCTACAGTGAAGAGAGAATCTTAGTTAAAATTATTTGTCTCTTTGTGGCCCCATTCTGTAGCATGCTGGATTTTGAAGTATACCATTTTGTTTTGCTCCCCAGTTATGGTATATAGTACTCACTAGTTTGTTCTTTTGTATTATGTCCACGTGCCTTAGTGCACTAATATATTACTTAAAAGTAGGGATGCACCGATATATCGGTGGCCTAAATATTTTGGCCGAAAAGGGCATTATCGGCAAAATGTTGAAATAAAAAAAAATAATAGTCCGCAGGGGCCAGACTGCTTACCTGTGCGTTTGGTTGCACAGTGTGCGAATAGCGTCTCTTGACATGAATGCATGTCACATGACTCTGCCCCCTTCCTTCTTCCCCTGGGGGCAAGACAAGAGAGCGGTCTGCGAGTGAGAGATCTGCAGTTCAGGTAAGGGTGTGGGGGAGGGTGTATGAATAAGTATGCGTGATTAAGGGAATGAATGAGTATATGAATGAGTGAATTAAAGTTTGTGAATGAGCGTGTGTGTGATAGCATGGATGTGTAATTGTGGGGGGGGGATAACATGGTATAGGGAGTTTGTAATCACACTCCTATCATGCCCAAGTTCTAGCATGTACTGGCTGTCTGGGCATGATAGGAGTGTGATTGCTGTTAGCAATTATATATATATATATATATATATATTATTGTTGAATTTGTTTGTCCTATTTTGATGTGTTAACCACACTTTTATTAAAACTAAGTAACACACCAAAATTGGACAGAAAAATTCAATAACAATATTAAGATATATATATGATTGTTCACACCAATCACACTCCTATCATGCCCAGGTAGCCAGTACATGCTAGAACCTGGGCATGATAGGAGTGTGATTGCTGTTAATCATATATAACATATATATATATATATATATATTAATATTGTTATTTAATTTTTTTTGTCCAATTTTGGTGTGTTGTTTTGTGGTGTGTGGTGTTTTTTTTTTAAATGTTCTTTTTTTTTTTTTTTTTAAAGGTGGGGGCATCAGTTTCAGTTGCGGTCCAGAATTTTCATTTCAGTGCATCCCTACTTAAAAGTACAGTCTATTGAAATGTTTTGGGGGGGGTTGCAATTAGGGTTAAAACATTTTACCTATGTCTAATTTTACATTTGTCTCACCAGAAAGCATATATTTCTATATATACTATGCTTCACCGCACAAGTGCTGTGGCACCCGTTGAAGTCAATGGGAGTAGCACCAACCAATCGCATGTTGTATAAGCACTGTAGCTCTTTCAGGCAGAGGGATAAGGAAAAAGTCAGAAGTCTAATTTTATGAGACCAATAGCAAAATAAAGCATGCACAAGGTTTGAATAGATTAAATTGCCTTTGCAGTTCATCCATGGACACCATTATTTCTTTTAGTTAAATATAAGTTGATTCTTCATTTAATTCAGCACTATTCAGCTAGCACACATGGCACTGCCGCTAATCCTTTTGACTTCAATTGGAGTATTACAGTACATGCTCAGGAAGCGTACTTAAGTATGCTTCTTGTCTTAAAAGAGTACTTTATTATACATTCTTCAGTAGGGTTGTCAGGGATAGTAAACTATCTCTTTAATGTTTGTAATAGAAATTCATTTAATAGATTAATTTCCAATTAATGTATTTAACAATTATTAAAATTATGAATGTGTTTATCTTGTGTAATTATTGTTGGAAATAAAAAATCTAATTGTTAAAGAAAGCAAATTTGTCAAGCCTTTATATATATACACGTCTGCACATTGGTCATGCATTATATACAAAATCCCCAGGAGCCTGATCGAGACACTAGTTCTCATTTTCTGTTTTTATTTCTAATAATTTCAACATTATCGGCAGATCATGTAAATTGTGGCTGGTCTGTAAAATCTTTAAAGATTACGTATCTTTACTATTTACGATTTATTTACAAAAAAGGAGAAAAAGATACAACAGGATTTTTAAATGCAACAATAAGACACATTTAAAGGTTTTCATATGTGGAATAGGGCTTCAATATTTCATACATAGGGCCTAACGTTGCTGTCATAATTGCAAGCACCTCTCGATTATGGCTCTAATCCCACCCACACAATAAAAACAGCATAACGTGTGCAATGCCAGATGCTACTGCAGCTGAAATCAGTGAACACAGCTATTCGTAGCTACATGGCCCAGCACTAGATGCACACATGGTGTCTCTGAAAGGGAGAATCTTGGGAACCTGATGAAGGGAGCGTGTATATGTATATATGTATGTATGTATGTACATCTGTGGCTGAGTCTTGTTAAATTATGTGACACGTATGTTTTAAATACTTGTCATTTGTTTGAAAATACTGTGTGCAGTAGTTTGACCGACAATGCTAACTGTGTTTGAATGTATGTCGGTATGGCTGAGAGTAGTCAGAGATGTACGATATGTATGTTGTTTGAGTGTATTACACAAAAGAGGTACATAATGTATAAATCAATCCCCAATTTGCATATCTTGTAAAGCCAACCAACAACAAGCTATCTAAGCTACATGCATGATTAAACAATATCACACAAGTTCACCTTGCATATGCTCAAATTTAAAACAGCAAATAGGATACGTGACATACATGGAGATCTCGGCACAATCTTGCTACAGAGACAATACAGTTACAAACATCTTTCATACAGTGTTCTTGCAGTTTGCATTTAATGGCTTTCTGAGCATTACATGTCAGCTAAAAAAAAAAGCCCAGTGCTCTAAGAACAATATGCCTTACAACCAACAGGATTGACGCCACAAATTAATATTTTATTCAGTAAGCGCAAAAAAACTCATTAAATCCTGTCTAGAAGAGTACCTTTTGTTAACCCGGCAGACTAAATCAGAACACCTCACGCATGACCATCTGTTAGACTTCAGCTGCAACGGTCACTAATCCTCATGAGACAATTGTTCCTAATTATCTAAAGATTACAATGTCTAGAAGGAGAAAGGCCATTATTCAGTGTAAGTGGTTATAACAAAGAGGCACTGAAACTGTAGAGAGAGGACGCTTCCGTGCTGTGATTGCTACTGACAAAAGTGACGAGACGCTGAAATACCCAACAGATTGTTATCAAGACAGGGTGAAATTCACTCTTCTCTTATGTTCTGTTATTACATAGATTAAATGCATACAGAGATTTAATCGGTTCGGTCTATTTTTTTTCCAGTACCCTCTGAAGGTGATTTAAGAATACGTTATGGTCAGAACCTCTTACTTGGTACATGGTTGCTTAGACCTATGTAGCAAGGAAGAACAGAGAACCTAAAACCATGGAACGTGCTCTGCATTATTATGTCGTCAAAGACACTCTATAGTTTTGTCTGCTCCTGTCAGAAGCATTTGGTAACCAAAGGCTTCCAATCCCAATGTGCGCATGTTTAATCGACCACCGTGGTTGCCATGCCAACAGGGAAAGGGAATTCAGAGCTTACAGTAGGCATTTCAATACAGTGACCCAATTACTGTCAACAAATTCATGGGGACAATAGCGAGTAACGCATTACTGAGATTAAATCTAACAGAAATATCTCGATGGCTGAAAATAAAATCTTATATTTAGAGGCATCATCTATTAAAATCCTTATTATGCTTTATAATCTCCCCATACACAATTAGACACTGTATAATCACTATTATTGAGTGCGGTACATTTGTACTTACCTGACAGAAAACAATAACTACGCTCCTGCCAATCATAGTTTTAACCAATAAAAGATTCACCTTGTTTAGTTAACAATACAATATTATACACAATTTGGAAGCAAACACAATGCTTTCCAGGATTTAACAATGCAGAAGGAGTCCGAAATGACAATTTATCTTTGCATCGACAATAAGAATTTAGCTATTTGTTTTCTAGAAAGCCACAGTTTAAATTAGCTCATCATTTTTGCAATTACTACGCAGGGAAAGGCTTTCAAACGCATTATATCAGCATACTAGGAGAGAAACTCTCGGCTCCCATAATTAGTAGTTGGAACAATCATTAGAATGCTTATTTATGTATTTTATCAGATGCATCACAGAAGTGCTGATGCTGGTTAAACGCAAAGCTTAATGACTGAGTAAATAATGCCGAGGTTTCTCCCTGATGAAAATACAGTGTATCAAGAGGTTGTCAACATCCGTAATGATTTGTTTAACCAAATAAGAAAAATACTACCGCAGTTCTACTTCTGATGGGTCCATAATAATTTACAGACAAAGGTTAATATCAGAAACAGTATCTAGAGACATACCTAAGCCTGTGTTGCTCAGTTCATGCAGTCAGAACGTTGTTGACAACCCTTCAGTGTCTCCTCAGAAGTTCAAGTTGATGTTGAAGTGTGTATAACTCAATCTACAGGCAAAGCTACTCTTTTTTCCAATTCTGTCTTTCCTGCGATTCCCACCCAAATCTACATCCAAATCCCAGCAGCACCTAGATAATATACTCTGTGCACCCCTATGAGATTATTTAACCATTACAGGAGGACTGTACAGGAAACAAGTGAAGGATGCCAGAGCATACTGTCCACTTGTGTATGCACAAACATAAAACAGGGGCATTAAAATGTACAGTAAATGTGGGATAATACTGGCTGCATGCTCAATGTGTTTATTCACATAAGAGAGTTTGCAGGAGAGCTGTGGATTCATCTTGCGCGTCACTAATCATTAGGAAAGCCACAGCTGGCCCTGTACAATGTA
Organism: Spea bombifrons; assembly: GCF_027358695.1. NCBI lineage: Eukaryota > Metazoa > Chordata > Amphibia > Anura > Pelobatidae > Spea > Spea bombifrons. The sequence continues at coordinate 29,041,142 of NC_071087.1, read as the reverse complement.
TAATTCAATTTAGAGTAGAGCCCTGCGCGGGACTGCTTTTTGAACCTCGCTCCCGCTGATTTTTTGCCCAATCTCGCCCGCTTCCGCAATGTGGGTGTCCCACTTCTGCCCGCTCCCCCACATTTGTGGCCAATCACGCCCACCTCCTTACCTGAACTGCAGATTTCCTGCGCAGTCCCGCAAGGCTGCCCTCGAGTTGCTCCCTCACAGCGTCTCTTCTCTTGCTCCGCTCAGGAACAAGGAGGAGTCACGGGAAGTGACGTCACATTACGTGACTCCGTTTTGTTCCTGGGCGGAGCAAGACAGGAGACACTGTAAGGGAGCAGCGAGAAGGCAGCCTTGCGGGACTGTGGGGGATTACGAGGACCTGCAGGTACAGTGTCTGACCACCCGCCCACAGCACCAGCAAGACTGCCTGTGCCCGCAAGATTTTTGGCAGGTCCCGCGGGACCCGCCTCAATGCAGTCCTCTACTTTGGAGAACTCTCCCTATTACTGCAGAAGAAGCTCACTGGAGTTGGACCTTCATAATGTATAGTGGAGTTCAGGAGTTGGAACTACAGCACCCCAGACCTTTCCCTTTGGTAAATAAACCCCAATGAGGTAAGGTCTTAATGATACAAATGTGTACAATCTCGAATAATAGCATATTAATAGGATCCCCACATAATACTCTCCTTTCTAAGATGTGCTTTCCACTTTAGCACGCAATACTGAAACAAAATCTTCATAAGGCAAAATAGTGGACATTCAATTCATAATTCATTTATTTCTTCCAAGGATATACCAGATGCATACCAATGGAGTTAAATGTCATGAAGTTAATAATGTCAGTAATGCAAAGCACTAAGTAATGCATACCCTCAGGTGAGGAGAAGTGATATATAATTCAATTCAAATAGTATCATTAATTAGCTTTTCTAGCTTTAGCCATACATTGGCTAAAATTTTAAAAACCACAAGGTATGAAGTTTAACAACCAAGATCATTAAGGCTACAATGCATGTTTTATTCAGAGAGAACCAAATGTGAGATGATGACATCATATAACACATTACTGATAAACAATGTTCATCAATCAGATTCATTAGATTCATGTTAGATTCATATTCAGAGGAATAGAATGTAATATACCGCTGGTATAGATTGTTTACGGTTTGAGAGGAATATCGGTATATCATCAGCAAAATCCACTATTTTTAATTCAACTTTGCGTATTTGAAAGCCCTGGACGCTGGTGCCCAACTCCAGCATAAAAAGCAATGATGGCTCCAGTGTTAGATCAAAGAAGAGTGAAGGGAGGGGACAACCCTGCTTCACTCCGTGCTTGAACCTGTATGGAGCCTGTGCACAGCTTCCATACAGTTCATAAAAGGCAACGTGCAGCTTTAAGATACAGCGTGCTGGAATATTAAATCATATCCCAGCCCTCTGCTTCTTAAATTGCAACAAAGATGGTGACCATGGAGGAGGAGGTCTACTTCAAATACATCATATTACAGATGACGTTACATACACATTACATATTTATTTAAATTACATTACATATTACCTTAACCCTTTATACATCAACTAGTTAACCTGAGGAGCAAACTCAACTAAAAAATAATCGTCATAAAGTGTTTCCTATGTAGTTTTGAATAATAATCATATATCTGGTTTATTTGTAGTTTGCATCCTTTTGCTTAGACATTGCTCTGCCAGTTTACTGGCTTGTGCCTAATGAGCTTCACCTGTGGAAAAAATCCTTCACTGTATAACGGTAGAGCTCTCATAAGGGGGGTATCCAAGCATCAGGGCGGGACTATGAACCTAAGGAGTGTGGTTAGTGATATGAGGGGCAGGGCTAGCCCTAAATAGCATTAATTAAGTTGAGAGATGGATGGGACTTAGATAAAGAGGAGAGCGATCCAGAGACCCTGGAAAGCAGCACTTCACCCAAAGACTCCACGTCAGACGAGGAGAGTTCACGGGTATGTGTGTTCTGCATAAATCCAGATTATCTGTCAAAAGTAAGTATGCTTTCAGCGAGAATATGACAGAGAGGACAAAATTGGTGTGGTCAATGGTTTGTACACTGTAGCCACTATAGAGGGAATTGTCATGAGAATTTGCAGGAGACTTTGACTCCCTCAATAAACTATACATTATGAAACGCAATCCACGGCAACTTTTTTTTTCTTACAAGAATGGCTGAGCTAGTCCTGCTTAGTGCATAGTTTAGTTATTGAAATCACTTTCAAGAAATCTCACCTCTTTAAACATACTTTGTACAGGGTCACCCAAGCTATTATAGGAGCAAACTCTCCTGAAAACTCCCTTTTAGGTGAAAAAATCTCATTTGTGTCTCTTTATCCAAAGATTCTAACAACTTCTTTCTCAAAAGAAGGTAGGAGACAGTGTGGTTCAGCCATGACTCTAAACAATTAAAATAGCAGCTACCATACCTGCAGTAGTTTCATTTAAATATAGTTCCTGGAGCATCTCCTTTAAATGCAGTCTCAGTTTTTGTCCTATGAAAAGCCTGCCCTGAGAGTTGAATTTTGTCTGTTAAAGAATATCCCAGTAAATCATAGACATGTTTTTTGTGTGTGTGAATGTACAACTTGCGAAGTTCCAAAAATGTGTTGAATTATATAAAACTTTTCCATCACAATAAACAAAATACAATACACCAAAATGTTAGTACTCTCAGACTGCTCAGGATAGATCGGTTTGGCCAACGGTGATATACAAATTACCGTATTTGCTCGATTATAAGACGACCCTGATTATAAGACGACCCCCCAAAATCTAAATATTAATTTAGGAAAAAAACAAAAAGCCTGAATATAAGACTACCCTATAGGAAAAAAAGTTTTACTAGTAAATATTAATTCATGTAAACAATATTTTCATATTTAATAAAAGCTATGATTGAGAAAAATATATATTTTTTTATTTCCTTTTATTTGCCAACCTGCCCCCCCAGTTATGCACACTCTGCCCCCAGAAATGCCTTATACCCCCTATTTGCCACTCTGCCCCATGATATGCCTTTTAATCCCCTATATGCCAGAGTGGCATATAGGGGGTTAAAAGGCATATCATGGGGCAGAGTGGCATATAGGGGGTTAAAAGGCATTTCTGGAGATATATATAACTGCTAACAGCAATCACACCCCTATCAAGCCAAGGCAGCCAGTACATGCTGGAACCTAGGATGATAGGAGTGTGAGTACAGCCTCCCTATGCCATGCTACAACCCCCACCCTTACACATCCATACTAACACACACTCATTCACAAACATTTAAATACTCATTCATTCCATTAATCACATATACACACACACGCTCAAACCCCCCAGCCCCCCACCCCCTTACCTGAACTGCTGATCTCTCACTCAAGACTTCTGCAGGGGCCCGCTGTGCGTGCAACTTCTCTGGCCCCGCCCCCAGAGGAAGGAGGGGGAGGCAGAGTTTTGTGACACGCTGCTAGCTTCTTGTTCTCCTGCTGCTCGCGACCAAAGCCCGGTAAGTAGCATGGCCCCACCGGACATTTTGAGGTCTGATTAGTAGACGACCTCGATTATAAGACGAGGGGTATTTTTCAGAGCATTTGCTCTGAAAAAAACCTCGTCTTATAATCGAGCAAATACGGTATATATAATTCATATGAGTCTCGTAATTTAGAACTTGTTAGATGTGAATTCTATGATAATGTCAACTGAGATTCTGTTAGCACAGACAATAGAAAGCATTCTTTTCCTTTATTATGTCCAACATGGGATCTCAATATAAAAGAAAAAAATGCACAGATGTTGCTGTTCATAGTACAGACGATGGTAATGGTCTTAACAGATTGTTTTCAAACATCCGTGCATAATAGTTTTCGACATAAGGAGTGCACTATATCGGAAAACTTGTTTAAGATACCCAAGTAATGTAAAAATACTCAACAGATATGTGCCTTAAATAAATATAATTCTTCCTGAATTAAATAGCGTGAGACTAGATAACTTAATGGGTACTAACCCTCTTCTACAATGGGATAGAAATCTAGGGCTGATAATCCATACAGATGTTAGTTTGTAGCTCAGGATGTGTTGGTAATCCACTGTCTCCATGATCCATCAAGATACACTCTTCCGGTTATAACATCATTCCCTTTAGATACATCTTTCTACACACCACTTGATATCCTGCAACTCCATTACACCAGTAGGTCTGGCTGTGAAGCACATTTTACCAGCTTCAGCAATAATATATCTTTTGAATTTTTAAAACTTACTCTAGAAGCCACTAACCAATTCTCCAGAGAGCCGTGTAACATCACAAGGAGGTAGAAACTACTATACATCAACTCCAAGCTTCTAAAGGAAGCACGGAAATATGTCTTAGAGTACAGTCTATCAGGAAGCTTTCTTTAAAAATGTATGAGATGCTCACGCTCCTCTAAAGTAATCTCACAGAGGCAGATGGAAAGGTTATGGTGTGAAGAAATACTAATAACAATGAAATGATTACACGGAATGATAGTTGTTAGTTATTTAGGTAACCAAATAAGTAATTTACAAAATGCATCTAACACAAAATAGCACATTGTGGCTAAAAACTAGTAATACAGGGCTAACAAGTGATCATCAATGCTCTATGTGAAATGTCAATTCCTAGGAAGGTTACTCAACTGGTAAGGATAATAAAAAGAGAAGGGAAAGTTAAAAATAAAACAAAGCAGTTGTACTAACAGCACAGTGAGTGATATGTAGATATGAAACTTAGCCATGGAATTTTTAAAAAAAACAATATAGCAGAAGTTTTTGGGGAGTTAAGGTAATATAAATGATGGTTTTACATCTTCTATTATTACTAAGATTATGACAAAAGTAAAAAAAAAAATACAGGAATAACAAAATATCCCATATTAAAGGTTCCAATGTTGGCTGAGCTACGAAGAAATCATTAAAAGAATTTACCACCAGATTGTGTTAACACGGAAGAATGAAAAACGTCAGATGTGAAACACAGGAGTTGTGAACCACAATTAATAAAGTGTTGGCAGGGCAATGGTGTGAAGTACGGAATACATTTGAAGACGTTTCATTTAGGGGAAGGGTGAGTCACACAGATAATACGGCATTGTGTATCCAGCTCAGTCTAGTCAGCGTTATGTGTAAATTATTGTAACACATACTTTTTAAAGAAAGTAAAATATCACTAATAAATTGAGTTTTTAAGAAATATTAAATTTCACAACCTAGATGATCTCCGATCTTAGTTGTTATGTCTATTTGCAACATTTAAAATATTAATCATGTTTCTTATTTTCTCTAGTGGGGTATATGGGAGCTGCCATGTTACTGCGGCATCACTCATCTCAAAGACCATTGTCTCTGATGCTATTTGCTAAAACAACAGTTCCAGAGTTCACAAAGTATGTCACAATGGTGACATCACTGCATAATTATTTTTAAATGTTACCAAATTTGTATTTATTTTTATAACTATTTTCTTATAGGTCACAGTGTGTTCTGGAGTGGGTTTTCGGTGTCACTGAATTCCTCACTATCAAGGCATTTCAGCGACACCACTGAAGCTTAGAAGGCGATCAGCTACGTTCTTTTCAATCAGGCGCCTGCTGCCATATAATATATAGCAGCAATACCGTTTAAGCGAAGGCTTATTTACGCGTTTTAAGCAAGATTTATTTAATGCCAGGCACGTCATTGGTCGTTAACTGACCATTTTTTTGTGATGTGATTTTTCCGTGATGTGTCCAGGGTTAAAATGTTGCATAGAACCCAAGAGTATATTTATGTATTTATTTACTGTGGGTGTTGCGCTCTATGTGGGAGGCTGTCCCAACTTTTGTAGATTAGTTATATTTGACAACCTTTACACTTTACCTATAAAAGCCTGTATTCATTTTTATCAGTTAACTGAATATTAAGTAAGATATGGGAGTGTTTTCCCAGGAAAAAAGTATTCAAACACAATAAAACGTAACTTTTGATAAATCAAGTAAAATTCCTCAATTACATTTTTTTTGCTCCTGACAAAGCCGGTACATGAAACGCACTTTGGGTGCTCGTTTCTCTACCTCGTTCCGCTATACCTGTTTATTTCAATCAGAGCTGCTCTCGATTAATTTATTTGATTAGGGATTACCGGGACACACAACATTTCTGCTAATGGTCTCCTGTGCTCCATCACATTTTCCAAGAGGTGTAAATTACGGATTGACTCTATCTGGAGTGTTGGGGCATTGCTTCAAATTCAGATTAGCTTTGTTAGACGGTAGCGTGCAGGCTAGTGGATAGTCTTTTTTCCTTCCCCTAGCTCCAGTTTCATTTGGGGCTAGAATTTTATTTGGCATTTAAGGATTTTACATGATTTATTAAAAGTGTAAAAAAAAAAAAAAAAAGCCCTGGTCCTGACATGAAAAGGAGTGCATAGAAAACCCATAAAGCCCAGAAATGATCCAGTAATATCTTGGCTACACTAGATAGTTATATGTGGAATTGTAAGTTAAATATAAAAAGCTTCAGGTAGCCCAAAATCTTTATTTCAGAGAAGCCTGGGGGAATAGCCCTCTTGCCCCTTTCTAGTCCACCCCTGCACTTCTATTACTGTGCATTATGAAAGTCGAACTTGATTAAGCCCCCCCTGTGAGAAGGACTGCATATTGCATTGTTAAGAATGGATCAGGTGGGCTCAACTCAGCCCTTCTCGGAGAAGAAATTCATAGGGTCAACCCTTGGTAATGCATACTTCCTTTGCTATGATGCTTTATGATCACCTACAATTGAATATGCACAGAATAATTCCCCAAATGATCAAATCTAATTTAGAAGGTTAAACGTATGTGTATATTTTCCTTTATTAAATTCTATTTATGAGATTCCTGCTTTAAGGTACAACTTGGAGGGTGTCGGGAAAAGGTTTTCTACACCTTGTTTATATTTGACAGAAAAAAAAACGTAAGTGGTAAAAAAAAAACACATACTATCACGTGTTTTTTTGAGGAGTAGACATTGAGTTGTAAATGATATACACTTTATGTATGAAAACATACTTATGCTGGCCATAGGAAATTCCCCTTTAGTGTATGTGTGCCTGAAAACCAGCTCCATGAATAATACCGTACAAAATTATATATTTTATCCGCAATGCTAAAATGTGAACTATTTTTCAAAATTTGTCATAGCAAGATAATTAAATTAATAGCTGTCAGGGAAAAAAGCCAGTGCTGCAATTTTCCTTGTTTTTAATTATCATTGCTTGCTCCCTGGGTATGCAAACGATTCAATGTACTTTTGATTGTGCACTCAATATTTATGACTTTAATAATGTCCTAATGTTTATTCACCCCGCAAAAACAGAAACAACTTTCTATGCTTCTATTAAATGTCCAAAAAAAAAATGCTGTAATGAAAAGATTCCTTTTGCTCTCAACTTTTACCGCTAGTCACCGGCAAGAAAGTGCTCCTGTTGAAATCAATAGGAGTACTTTCTGTGCATGTGCACTTGGCGTTTGCACCTTTGGAACTGTTTACTGTTTTTACTGTTGTCGGGATTACTGTTGCTTCTTAATACAAGTCAGAAAAAAGGGCACAGTACTTGGGTAATATAGTAGAAAAACTGCTTTAATGTATTACTTGACAGCGGACCCCAAAAATCACTAATGTTTCGGAGCAACAGAGCTCCTTTATCACAGTGTACAGCCCCTGGAGGAGCTTGGTCGCTCCGAAACATTAGTGATTTTTTGGGGTCCGCTGTCCAGTAGTAGTGACAGAAAGTGTTTATACTGCGCTACCTGAGCACTGTGTCCTTTTTTTTCAGTAGTGTTTTTGGACACAAAACCTGCACAGGATTTAACCCTTTACTTGTCGTGGGTGCTGTAAGTACCTTAACACATTTTTTTAAAATATTTTGCTCCTTAGTACTATTATCTCCCATCGATGACTGTTGGCGTGGTGTTGCGACACGGTACAGAACAGGTTGGTGGTGAGTGTGTGTGCATGCGCAGTTAATACAATGTAAATAGCTGGGGAGCAGGGAAAGTGATCTTAAAGCAGTGAAACATTGGAACAAAAGCATTCCCACTGAAAGTGCACAGATGGTTGTTACGTTAAACGCCTTTGAAATCTCACGCAAGCCAGTCCTGTAGCTGGCGGTGAACATAGCGAGCATGCGCACAAGTAAGCAGGACCTGGGGCGCAGACACACAGTGCAAATGCACAGAAGGGGATTTTGATGAATCCCGTCAAGCATTTGTGCTGGAAAAAATGTAATTTTAAATTTCACAAGCTCATATTTGACAATTCTCACATTTCATTTGCATATGATCCAGGAAGAGAAACAAATACATTGAAAGAACGTAACCAAAGCCTGTTTTTTTACAGAAACAAATTGTATCAGTATGCTTACGGTGCCTGAAAACAGGTTTATAGCCGACACACTTACAAAATGGCCATATACATATTTAATAAATGAAATCGCATACAAGGGGCACTGAAAAGTACCCTCTATTACCTTTCATAGAAAGTACACACTTCCACAATGACACAATGTAACATAATGAGGGGGAGGGGAACCTGTGAGTACGCGGCAATATAATCAGGATTATAATGAGGGCCTAATGTAAGCGCAAATTGCAGTGAGCTAATTGATGTAAATGGAAGACAGCCTGCACCCTGCAGCGCTATGTGTGTCCAAAAATAATTCTATTATATTTAACCTTTGTAGATTCCCATGCAGGCTTCTATACGCTGATGAATAATAATATGATGAAGCACTGCTTTGATTCACATTTTAAAACTGTGTATATTTCAAAACAACATAAACAGTCCAGGCATTAAACAAGGACGTTAATATTCCTTAATAATTGATTCTCAATAACTCATAGGGTAGGAAACGCAATGGTGCCCTCATCAAAGCAATCAGATGAAAACGGATTGTGCTGTGATATACGTCTGCTGTAGTTGTAAACGCTTACACCGGCTGTCAGTTGTCAACAGCAATTATTATAGTGATCAATAACCCTTTGAAGAAAAATAACTGGTCTGTTAAAACCTTAAAAATATGGTCTGTAGGATTCCATTGTCAACTATAGCCGACGATGTTACACCTGAGCCAAGTGGACCATGAGAAAAGAGCTACCTTTATACAGCAATAACAATATCAGGCTAGTAATAAATATCATTAAGCTCGGGTATGTTTAAGCTCGGGTATGTTTAAAGGAACAGTGCGTGTGCCATTTTATAATGAAGAATGCACATTATTACATATTCTTTGCCTGTAATAATAATAAGACTTACCTTGTTAAAACACCTCCTCTGCTGTCCTTATCCTGTGCCAATTTGGTGCTTGATTGGTGCCTGAAGCAGCCAATCACTGACAGAAAAGCACTCCCATAGAAATGAATGGAAACTTTTGGCCCAGGTACAGTGGTATTTTTTTTTTTACAGGTAAATAATGCATATTAATGTACTTTTTACAAAGTATTTTAATATCTATTCTTTGTTGGCGAGGCTTTGTGGCTTATTATACTGTGCCTTTAGATAACTGTTGCATGTTTCAATTTGTCTTACTTTAAATTCAGATTGTATATGACACAATAGATATCACATAGATAAGTGTAGATATATTTAAAAGGAGAAAAAGAAATGAGTCCATCCAACCTTTCCATGGCACTAATAGATTTATTATTTCTGAAATTATTTAAAACAATTAAAGCTCTTCTAATAAACAAATGCTATTAGTCTTGAGCTACATTAATATGAGCTACATAACTATGACATCATACTTCAATAGCAGGATGCAACCAAAGATAGCTGAGGATTACAATTTCCCTAGATCTAAAGTGACCCTGTGTAACCCTTACTTGTTGGCAACTGTGAAACATATTTAGAATTTCATTCTAAATAACATCGCAAAATCAAAACTAACTCTGGAAGTAACATACATATATAAAAATGGTTACAATAACAAAAAGACGGCTGTCATGAAGGGTCAGTGAAACAGTTTGTAAATAATACAAATACACAAACTAAGGTTATGTATTTTTCAAGAATGCAGCTAATATTAAATTACCCCTTTATCTCATCTAAGATTAAATGCAAGAAGTGTGTTCCTTGATACAGGAGACAACCGGTCCCTTTTACTATTGGTAGTAGCTCTGCAGGTATGTGAATTAACACAAAAAGCAGAAATTCTAACATTCTTCAACACCGAGAAATCCAATCCCGAATTAACACAAATCGCATTCCTGTTTTCTATAATCTTCCACTGTGCCAAACCGTACCCTGAATAAAGCAAATCCCACAGATTGCTTCTTGTACTATTTCACAGTGACTGTCACGGCTAACGCCAATGCCTTGAATTCATATTCTTTACTACTCTTAAGATTTCATTCTATAGCCACGGCTGCAAAAATCGAAGACAAGCAGCCGAGTCGACCTCTTTATAGAGGTTGTTATATAGTGTTGATTCTCGCAAACAGGTTGATTATGTGATATATTTTCATATGGCATTTGTTCCATACTTCAGTGCTAATCCATAGTAGGCACAATAAATCAAACAATTTCCTTTCTTTAATACCGGGCTGCGGTTTTTCTGTCGCTTGAAAACTGATGAACCAAGACTTGTCAGAGAAACTAGAAGATTGTGCCAAAGCATGGCACTTACTTCTAAGTGCTGCCTCCACAGGATGTCAGTGTTGTAGAAATCGGCGGATCGGTAAATCTGTATTCTTTGCATGTTACACAAAGGTAGGGGGGAAAAAAGAGACACGACACTAGAAAGTCTGGAAGCCATACAGATTTGCTATATAAAGCGCAATTGAACATGGGCATCACGCCACACCGAATGTCATATTTATGCTAATATTTTTTTAAAAAAATTGTTTTAACAGCAATTTAACCCTTAAAGAATAAGCAGAGAGAAATAATAGTAGTGGATGAATGTGTTGATGATAAAACGCAAACACCTATAGTATGTAGTCCTGAATTGTAGTAACACAGTATTGTTACAGAAGCATATTGCTAGCTCCAACTCCGTCACAGGCATAATATTCTGTTTATAGCAGAGTAACAATTCAAACGCTATATGTTGGTGTTGAAATAGAGAGACAGCACAATCTGATTATCTGAATTAATATAAGTAGTAGCCACCGACAGGTTGTAGGATTAACAATAATAAATAATATATTCTTAAAGACTCCCAGGGCATAGTATATATATATATAGTAAAGGCGGTTGCTCTAAATGTATACACATTTCGCTGCACCTGCTAGTTACACATATGCAAGATCCTTAACAAAGACAAACAAGTCAGCGGAAAAAACGGGATTCATTTAGTGTAAGTAGGTCAGGTCTAATGAGAGAGCCCGACAGCAAAGATGAAAGATGTAGCAAATAAAAAATGACTGATCAGTCTGCATTATTCAGGAACGCGCTGTATCATCAAATGAATACAAAGATGTATCCAAGCCATATAGTCTACATGTAAGCGTGTCTGATCATGCAAAGACCGAATCATGTGTGTAAAGTGTGCGTAAGAGAGAGAGATCATGCTTACTGCATGACAGACGGAGGTCTTGTAAACAAAACATTCGAATGAAACCACTATGAGGCAGGCGATACTGGACAGCAAAAAAAGGGGTAGCATTCATTTGGTACTAAATGCCCAAGTATCAAACATCACCCCCTTTTAATAACATGCAAGACAGTATTCAAGATCACAATAGGGAAGAACAGTACTGTGTTCCAGGAGCTGAGATATATGGACACCTCTAAGACCTATGTAAATCCCATCTTAATTCAGCAATTGTCCTGCGCTCCACTGAATCATGGAATTAATGGCTGCATTGGCTCATTTAGGGGACAGAAAACAGCTACCTATACATACTGCTAGTGTCTGTCACACAGTTCACACAGAGGTCCCAATTTTCCCCAGCTAGACAAGCGTGAAAGCCTGAAATAAATGAAGATTAGGAGGTGTAGTGGGAGAGGAGGGGTCCATCCTGTGCCAGTGTAACATCCACTAAAATCTGATCCACTAAAATCTGATTTTTCTTTGCATAACAAGAGCTACAATGTGTCTCATCCTTTTGTTACCTTTCTGTGTCTGTCCTTCTTCCATGTTTTCTTCCATGGCCACCTCTTGTCTTTTTTGGAAGTGCTGTGCAGGAGAAGGAGAGTAGAAGGCGATCTGATGAGAGATGTGATGGGGTGAGCAGTAGTATGCGGGGCTTCAGAGCAGGACTAGGACTCCTTCACTGACTCTGCGCTCAGAGACAGCCTGTCAGGGGAAATTTCATTCAAACGACTGCTGTGAAGATGATCAATTTCTCTTCTCAAAGCTTCCCATTGTAAGCCCAGGGTTAGCAGGTACTGGGAAGCGTCTGGGGTTTCCTTAGCAGAGGAACATGTATGGGGTGGTGGCATGTGAAGCTGAGTTTGTTTGTTTCTATCAAGCCAGCACTTGCATGCACAGGGGGGGTTTGTATTGACGCCTGGGGTTGAAATTGGGAGAAGTCTGCAGTGGGAACAGATGAAGGGGCGTCTCTCATCAGAAAGCAGACCACCAACTGCAAATACCCCTACTTGCTGGCAAAGTGGAAAAGCCCGAATGTCTGTGGGCTCTGTCTGCTGCAGTAGATGCTGTTCTCTCAATTAGACTTATTACAGATCACATGCTATGCTAATTCTGGGGGATCTTTGTTCCATGTCTTTTATTCTTTCTATGTATGCATTTTTATGTGCTAATCCTAGTATGGAATGTAGTTAGAATAATGTAGGTTCACCGTTATGATGTCATCAAAAGGTAGACTTATAGGAGGAAATATGGATTTGAACATACAGAACACTGGTGATTGCAATACAGATCAAATAATAGCTTACACTGCTTTGTCCTCCAAAAACCATAGGGGGACATGCAGCTCACATTTAAAGTGCAATTATGAACAAGCTGGAATTGTTGGCAGTCTGATCTGAAATGCAAATCATAACCTGCAGTCTGATGTGAGCTGCTGCTTTTCATTTTTCTAAGTTCAAGCAACCTGTACATTTGATCAGGTGCCTCTATGCCATCCTAACTGAGCTGCCAGGGGTCCATCGGCACTAAATGGTTAACGCACAGCGCACTGTTACAGAAAGCTTTTAATTTAACTTCAAAAATAACTCATGTTAATGTGGTTTAGCCCATAAATGAAATTCCTTGACGACAAAGAACACAAAAAAAAAAAGCAGGATTTTTATTTTTTTTAAAAAGCATTTATTTTCTAAACCCATTTAGATTTCACCAGATTATGGCATGAACTACAAAGGATTAATTAAAGCCGTGGGTAGAATTTTCTAACAGCTGTTCTTCCAACCAATGCGATGCCATTTGGTTTTATTTATTGACGTCCCACAACATGTTTTGTTTTATTATTATTTTATTCATTATTTTTTGTTGTTAACTTGTGTGGTGCTCAACTTGCAGATGATAATTCTTCATGACAATTTGGCTGGATGTCCATTTTTTTTTTTTTCTTGTAGATTTATTTATTTCTTGGGTTTTTAAACACACTAGGTCTAGAAGAAACAAGCCAGGATTTGTAGATATGTCGGACTCAACCCAAGTGAGTTAATCGACTTACTTTGAATGAGTGGCCAATACTAGAAGGAATATCCGGAAACACTTATTTAGTGACTTTTGGGCCCTTGATTCCTGCTCTTCCTCTATTCTGTACTGTATTCTGCTCCTTATTTTTACATAAAAAAACATTGATTACACTCTCTGATGTTAAGTAAATAAACCATAGCAGATACATAATTTTATTCTTTTCTCTATCTAAAGGTTTTTTTCTATACATGAAAACAGCCTGCTTTTGTGTTACGGGGAAAATTGTGAATGAGGCAAAGGACCCTTAAATTCAGTATTGGAGGTTGCTGGCGGTGACTATTCCGCGCATGCACACTGGCTTCGGGCTAAATACATCTCTTGTTGGCCATGGTGTTGCGCATGGGGAAATATTGCAAATGCATAGAAAGGATTCTGATGAATCCCTTGTGTTTGCATTTAAATGTGAGAATCAGCTGTAATATAAAGTGGGGGGCAATTGCCATATGCAATGGTACGCCATTGTTCAATGGGTGGGTTACAAGGGAGATCTCTGATCTCAGCAACTTGCTTATTTAAAGTATGGAGGACTGTGTCTAGCAAGCACAATCTCCATAGCACGCTGTAGACATCATAAAGCTAGGGTACGGCCCTGGGTCATGCCTAGCCCATCACCCAAGTCAAATGCATCGCTATAGGTGTCCTTTGGTTCACAGCTATGCCACTGTTCACATCTGGCGCACCTGCAAATGCTGGCTGGTAGCTACACTTAAATCTCCAGGGCTGTTTTTCATCCCCAGTCTGGCACTTCTGTTCACGTTACGCATACATTAATCATATAATTATCAGTAAAATGAATGCATTGCTCTGACATGTTAACCCTTTATAATTGTAGATGTACTGATGTATATTTATTTCTACATCCAATAAGCAGCTTGTTAAAGCAGCAAAATGAAAAATGTCGTCATGCTATATTAACTCGACAGTGTGGAGTAATTTTCTTATGATGAATAATAATGCAATTCCTTTGAGGCGTTACTAAAATGACTCTGTGTGCCGTTTTTTTTTAAATATATTAACATCATTCACACATATATTAAAGATTTACTTGCAAATTCTCCTGAATTCTGTGCTTAGTAAATCATCAAGCTTAGAAGGTTGAATATTCTACCGGAATTTCAAAATCATCAAAGTTTGATTCATTTCCCAACCTAGCCAAGAAAAAAAGAAAAAAAGCGGGAGAAATAGCTGTGGAAATACTGAGCCATTTGTTTGGCGTAGACTCATGCTTAATTCAGAAACAAATGGTGACTGGGGACCTACCTTTACTACTACTACTACTACCACTACTACTTATACTACTACTATTACTACTACTACTACTATTACTACTACTACTATTACTACTACTCTCTGCGCAGGTTCTCTTTGCCTCTTTAACATCTAAATCTTTTTTCTTATCTCCCTAATCCATAAAATCACTTTGTTCCAGCATACATCATAGTCCAACAATATTTATGTCAGTATGATTTCTTCCATCACACGGTTTTTGTCCCAATATCATTTGATCAGGACGTACAATGGGCTTTTGCACTTTATGGCCAGTAGCACATAGATCACAGGTTTGGGGTCCCATGCTGGATACATGTGGTTGTATGTTACATGCTTATATCAGCCGTATACTACAGCTACCTCAGCGGCCTTGACAGTGAGTAGGAAAGTTTATAAGAATCCTATAGATTGTAAACTCGTTTGGGTAGGGCCCTCCTCACCTGCTGTCTCTGTAAGTCAATTTGTTATGTTACATAGTACTTGTTATGTCCTGTCTACCCATTGTACAGCGCTACGGAATTGGATGGCGCTATATAAAACAATAAATAATAGGAAGAAGGAGACTCTGTCTCACCTGGCATTTCCACAGCGTGCACAGTCTTTACATGCAAGCAGAATAACGTATGAAGCCTGGGTCACTACACCGAGCATTGTAAAATTCCCCATAGCACTTATTGCAAACAATTAAAAAATGTAGTTTACTATAAATGTGCCGTCATCCTCTAGACGTCATACCACATTCACTGTGCCGCAGTGGTCTTAATGTTACATAGTAACATAGGAAGTGTCCATAAGTGATCGTTTGTATGCTAGATGGAAACTGGCTATGTGCTGTTGGCTGTCATTACTTTCATTGATTTCAGTGAATTAAGATTGCTTTCTTGCTTTCCGTAGACACAGAGGATGGAGAGGAAAATGAATGTTGTAGAAGATGTATTGCTGGCAGACTTTAATGACTCAATGTAAAGTGTTTTAGTACATTTGTTTCTTAAATTCATGTGTGAAATACCCCACTTGCCATACTTTTAATTCTACCAATTTTACGATAACGTTTTATCTATACTTTTGCTACTCAGTGGGCAAAACTTTTAGTTGAAAGTTTAGATGCTACTAGAGCGTTTTAATGGTTAAGTACTGTTTTGATACCATGGTCCAAAATATTGAGAGAGTTCCTATGCACAAACAGGTGCAATAGGGGAAAACAGTTCACACTAAAATGTATGCATAATGATCAGTTCTGACATAAAGGGGTGCAATCACCATAGCAACCAACAAAATGTCTTACTCAATATAAAATAAATTACATGGTTTTCCTTTGGTCTTGAAGAATCCCTTGGCTTCAGCTGGCTGAAAACTTTCCTATGCTTTTCACAAAAGGAAAGTCACCTGCAACAGTGAGAGTGAACCTGTTGTGCATTAAATACACACAATGTTTGTCTGAGGGATAATAGTAAGTTAGACAAGCAACCCTGTCGCATTCTACACTGTTGTGCTACTCCCAGGTTTATTCTCTAACCACTAGAAGAGGAGAGATAAAACATTTAAACACAGTGACTTAACAGTGCCTTAAACAGAGTCAGCCACAATAAGGGGATGGCTGGCTCGGGGACATGTAAAGCCAAATGGTCCTCATGGTTCCACACACCATAACCAACACAGACTAATGTGCAATTTAACACTCAAACTTGCTCTAACACACACACACTCAGCCTGTCTTCAAAGCAACTTGCACATATGGACTGCTGCATTCATACAGCTGGGTTGCGAGGCAGGCTGGCACTTGGAGAATTAGGACCAGCCTGGGGCAACTGCCCTCCTGTCACCAGGTTTGTCTACCTTTAACCACCACAATGGGTAATCTTGCGAAAAATGAATAATTACTTGGTTCATGCATTGAAATTTATTACGTTTTGTGTTATCTATATAGTTATACAGTTGTCAACTTTTTTTGCCATTGAAGAAATTAGGGTTTGGCCTATCATCCTTCATAAGCCCAGTAGTTGTCACTCAACTCACCTGGACTAACTCTGTATGGAATGCATTCTGGTGTATTTTTTTTTAAACCTAGATACTTAAACAATTAAAACAAGATCATGATTGAATATTTCAGGGTCGTGACAACCATCAGTGTGACTCAAAAACTATAATGATGTGAGTGTGTACAACAAGTTCCTGTGCACATTATTCTCTCTGTGAAGGCAACACCAATATTAGCAGGGAAGTGTACTAAAGCACTCCATAGTCCATTTACTAAAGCAATTGAGCATGTGCATTAATCACCCATAAATGAATGTGATGGACAGATATTGAATTTGCAAATGCATTAAGACTACTTGCACCTTACTTTCCAAAGTGCTATTGTAGACCAATAATTTTGTATTAACATAGATTACTAAATATCTCTGTAGCCTCACATAAAATTATGGGTATTGACTTCCTCCAAAACAAGAATATGGCACTCAAATGGTTAATCTTTGCAAGGGCTCAGGACTAAGCTTTTTTTACCCGCATATACACATCATCATAACCTAGAGTAGGTCCCTTACGTGCAGACTTGTGAGTAGCCGGAGAAAATCTATGTGAAATTACACATCTCCTCTCCATGGACCATTAGGAAATTCCACACCCAACACACTGTGCTGATAGTCGAGGTGAACAATACAGTAGGGGAACTTGATTTTGTACGGCAGCACTGAAAGCCCCGCAGTTATGCTGTTGACTACTCGAGTTAGTTTAACAGGCAGGTCTGCAAGTAAATATCCATGTATCTATGCTTAAAAACCAAAATCCACATGACTTAACAAAATGGGCATTAGCAAAAACACATTCAAATGCAGGAAGCAGTAGACAAAAAGCAGCTAGGAAAAACTTGCTCAGGAATGCAACATGTGATGCCAACAAACAGACCTTGAACCGGCCAATTATATAACTGTTCCAATTAGGAATTACGGTACTTCTAAGGAGCCAATGTAGAAATTAGGTCATATCTTTACTTTCGAGTTTTAATTTGGAAAGATAACCCTATAGCTTTGGATAGCACAGATACCAAGTATATGTTTTCCTCTAGGTATAGTGGATGAAATTATTCCCATTAAATGGAAATTTACTATCTCTTTAAAGGAACAGGACATAAACTTGCATTAATTTCCCAATTGTTCCCATAATACTTCAGATTTATATGCCAGTTGGTGATTGTATTGGCCAGTGGTGTGCCACAAGACTCCTCCATTGTATGGAAGTTCTTGATACTGATTGGCAAGAAAACACTCTGCAACATTTTTATATGACATGCGAGTAAAAATGTTCAGCTATGTTCTCCTACACATGAAATAGCAGGGGGTCGGGAAAAGGGGCAGAATCCCCTGTACATTTACAAAAAGAAAACCAAGTAAATTTAAAAAGACCTATCAGCCATCATATGCATTACACTGGAGGAAGAGATTGAGCTATTTCACACACACTTCTCCACCCTTGACTACCTGAGGCCAGCTGGAAGGCACAAACACTATATAACCAAAGGTATGTGTACACCCGATGATCTATATGAGCTTGTTCGACATCCGATTAAAAAAACATAGGCACTAATATGGAGTTTCTTACCCCCTTTGCAGCTTTAATAGCCTCCGCTCTTCTGAGAAGGCGTTCCACATGATTTCTAAGGTTAAGTGCAAAGGTTGGGTGAGAAGGCATGGCTCAGTGTTCCAATTCTTACCAAAGGTGTTCAGTTGGGTACTATGTTCTATGTACAGTTTCTCTTCACCAAAGTTGTCAAACCATGTCTTTATGGACCTAGCTTTGTGCAAAGAGGCACAGTCATCCTGGAAAAAGAAAGGGCCTTCCCCATACTGGTTCCACAAAGTTGGAAGCATACAATTGTCTAAAATGTCTTTGTAAGCTGTAGCATTAACTTTACCCTTCACTGGAATTAAGGGGCCTAGACCCTGAAAAACAGCACCAGAACCTAACAGCACCAAACTTTACAGTAGGCACTATGCTTTCTGGTAGGTGATGTCCTCCTTGTATTCGCCAATGCAAGATTTTTCCATTGGACTTTGAGAAACATAATTCATGACTCCAGAGAACACATTTCCACTGCCCAAAGTCCAATGTGAGTGTGCTTGGTCTAGTGCTTCGCGGCTGAGCCGGTTACTCTTAGATGCTTCCATTTCACAATAAAATAACTTACAGTGGACCAGAGCAGATCTAGCAGGGCTGCAATTTGTGGCAAAGGTGGCATCCTATGGCAATCACACTTTTAAAGTCTCTGAGATCTTCAGTACAAACCATTCTACAGACCTTCTTACACAAATTCACTTTAATACACACACACTTATATATAGTCAGTCCATCACACCTCATATATGACAACTCACCACACATTCTTACCTTGCGTGAATTCTTATTGCTGCCTATTGAGCGCTATTACCTCTCTATTGGTGCAAGGTCATGTAGTGTCTTACATACACACAAATCGGTCGGGCCAAGTCAGACTGCCCCTGTTTGAAGAATTTTGGACCGGTCTGAGGAGCATTTGCTCCCTGCCACACAGCCTACCGCTGGCTGCACGGTCACACAGACAGTCTTCTGTTAAGTTCCAAAATGCTGTAAGCCCTTCTACACACACAGCATTTTGTGTCATAGTGCATGTCCACCGCACCCTGCGTTTACTAATGGCACCTTGTTATTTTTCAGTGGCAGGAGCACTTTAATAATGAATATAAATCCATGTATGCCTATAAACATATTTATTACTCTATTTGGGGTATCCTTTGCACCAAATGCAAACACAATTCCTTCTTGTATTTCAACTAAGTATTCTGTTACAATAAACAATTTACAGTGTATAAAATTAATCTTTAATTAATATTTTGCCTTTCAAGATATGTTTTTGCAGAGCTTGAGGCAAAATCTGTAATTGTAAAAATCGTTTCTTGCAAACTATCTATGCATGGATTTAACAAGGAATCCTTTTGGGTATAGCCTCAGTTTTCTTCAGCCTTTGGCAAAGTCTGACATAACAGTAAAAAAAAAAAAAAAAAAAAAACGCTTTGCCCGTATAAAACACCTCTGCTCTCTCTTTCATGTTATTAGGAAAATCCTTTTGGGTATAGCAACAGAACAAAAGGCTTTGGAATAAAAGATTGGATGTATTAAAAGAAGCTGATCACTGCTCAAATCGAGCTTAACTGTATGGCTACCAAAGGGACAGGCAACACATTGTACACCAAACAAAGGTTCAAAGGGTTAAAAGATAGAGCAGAAAAAAAAAGAAAAGAAAAAGCTACGAACGGCAGCATAGAGACAGGCTTGCAATTCCATGTTTCCATGGCAACGGATGCAAGAGTAAAAAAAGGAAGGGGGTATATTTCACTAGTATTTTTTCACAATAAAGATACTGAAGCACAGAAGGTGTATAGATGAAAGATATATTTAATGTGTTCTGCTGAAATAATATAACAATAATATAACAATACTATGGGTTTTGCAAATATATCGTTCCAAGAAAATACAAGCTTCATTACCTAGAGAAATTAAAACTATGTAACACGTACAATAATTTTCATGCGGCAATATCTTCAATTTATGTCCTTGTTTTGCAAAAATGTAACATCTCTGTCTTGGGTCAACTGTAGAAGAAAGATAATATGAAAAAAAAAACTATAGGCAAATTTAAATTTATTGTAGCACATACCGGTATTTGTTTTGTGTTTAAGAAGGAATGATGTTGCACGAGAGGAGCCCTAAAGCACTCTTTAAGATTTTGGTGAGGTGCATTCAATTTATTCGGTGAGATCTCTCACAGCCTTGGATGTTGGTCGGTAATAAATAATGAGCTTTTGCTAGTTTTGGATTTATCTGCTTGACAAATGCCCAAAAAATGCTAAGTGGTAAACCCCTCACCATCATTTTCAACAAGGTTCAGATGTTGACTAATCTATGTCAGATAAGAGACCAGGAGATTTTCCCCTCACCTCCACCTATATGAGTGTCATATTGGGAAAATACAATATAATGTATGAAAAAATAGAAAAATTAACTCAAAAGGTTATAACAGAGCTAAGACGGTAATCTAAATGTATTAATTAGGTAAGGGTAAATAACTAAAATTCTTTATATAATTAGTCCAACTTTCATGCATACCCAAAAGATAATTCAGATCAGAAGTTATTCTCAACGGTACAACCTTGTTCATTACGGTATATACAGCTAGTTCTAATGGTACAAATTACCAATGAAACTGTCCTATACAAAGATCTAATCAGCTCCCCATAATAATGAAAACATTATAAAATACCGTATAATGAACTTACAGCATAATACCAAAGTACCAGGCGATTCATTTGAATCACTACAAGGCAAAATGAAAGCAAGCTGGCTATACAATTAACCTCCTGGGACAACATTGTCAACATACAATAAATTCCAGATTGCATGATCAGGAATCTTCACAAGAGGTAAAAATACGCTACATGTTGTAAACTAGATTATGCTATAAGATTATTGTGTGCATGTTATGTAAATGGAATATACCAGTACAATATAAAATTTGTTTTATATCTGTTCTTTTATCTTTGCTTTTACGCCAGGTATTATTATTATTTATTGTTTTATATAGCGCCATCAATTTCCGTAGCGCTGTACAATGGGTGGACAGGACATAACAAGTAGTATGTAACATAACAATGTGATTTACAGAGACAACAGGTGAGGAGGGCCCTGCTCAAACGAGTTTACAATCTAGAAGGATTTAGGGTCTCACAATAGTTGAATCCTTAGTTAAATTTCAGAATGCATGTTATAGACATAAAGCTATCCTAAATGTAAGAGAAGATCGAGGATTAATTAAGATCTGAGTCTTACATCAGGCAGAAATAGGCAGACTAGATGGGCTAATGGTTCTTATCTGCTGTCAAATTCTATGTCTCTATGGTGGCACTCTAACCTCCCTTCTTGCGACCATGGGTAGGTAAGTGATTGGAACCCCTTTCCGCCTCCTGCAGACAATAATCCTATGTGTTCAATGTACATGTAAGCTTTCAGCTATAGATGGAAGCTTCACGTCTTCTGCTTGATTTCTGCTTACATACAGTGTTCTGTGCGCTGACATGTTTCATCATCCACCTATCAAAGTGTCATTCTTCCCATACCATATGAAGAAAAAGACCTCAGAGGTTGCAAAAGCTTATGGGACTTCTTCTTCTACATTGGTTGATTTCATTAATCAGAACTAAAAGCTTTGAGAAAAAATAATTAAGAACTTCAGCTTAGAGCAATTATTCCAGGCAATGCACTGCACATCAGGATGTGACCGCTTCTGAGACAGAGAAGAACGTGGAGGTGGATTACTGCCAACACAGCTCTGTAGGACAGATGGACACAGCCCCAAATTAAGACTGCTTGGATACATCATGACAGTTGGAACGCCACTAGGCAGTCCATTGTCCAATATTTCTTCTTAGGGATTAGTTGCAGGAAGCGTCAGTTGGGTGTATTGGGCATGAGTGTGCACACACATAGACACTTGCTTCCAGTGTTATTTATTTTTCCTGCCCAGCATGATACTCTGCTATAGGTAAAACAAAAATAAATCCAAAATCCACGTGTAAATAAAATAATACTAATAAAGAATACTCTCCAAAATAGCAGCTTCCAGAAAACACTCTTCCTCAGGTGCTCAAAGACACGATACGATAACCATGGAGCGCATATATATGGAGAGAAACAAAAACAACACTAATAGTGTAGCAAGTAAACACAAGAAATAAAAAAGAGGGGGGTGTAAGTTGCACTCACAAACTGGTTGAATAGAAAAGGCTCATCAGGTTCAGTAGGATTTGCAGGGTTTAATATCTTGTAAAATCTATAAGAACAAACAGACCACAAATGGTGCAGTATCTTCACAATTCAGGGGAGAGGGAGATCTGGATACACTTACAGTTCAGCCAGGCACAACTATATGTGAATAGTGTGCAAAAACGCAGTGCAAACCCAAGTCCACTGTGGAAGATAGATCGTCTCTACGCGTTTCGCCAGTGGTACGCTGGCTTCTTCAGGAGAAAAAACAAATAGCTCTGTCTATGCGGTCAAAAAAGATCAATAAAATGCACTTTAGTAATATGAAGATACTTCATCCTTTTCTTGTTTATGGAGTTTTTCTTCTGATGCACTTTTCATTCGCACTTTTTCATTGCACTTTAATCCCTTATATGGGATTCAAATACACCACACTTAATAAGGGATCTTTCTGATATATTATATTGAATGCAACTAAGTTTCTATTTAGATAGAATGTTCCCATTGACATTGGCACTTTATTTTATTTTATTTACACAATATATAGATAGTATATATCATATTGAATATAACTTATTCATAACACTGGCACTTTAACAGTGCATTTAATATCATATATCACCCAGGCACTTTATAATTATGTCAGAATGATTTGTATTCTATTTTTATTATATTGATAAATTATGTGTTAATGAATTGTATTTTGGCACCTGACATACAATTATGTCAAAATGATTATTATCCTTCTTAATGTATTATATGTGTTAATGAATTGTTTTTTTGGTATCTAATATTCTTCTACAAAAAATCAATTACTTTTAATATATTTTTAATATATTTAAAATTTAATATACCCACTATATCCAACCCATTGATCATTTTTATCCAGAATATAAATTATGTTTATAGTATATTTTTTTTATTTATTTTTTATTTTAGTTTCAATTTTATCCTTATCTAATGATAATAAAATAAATGTTTTTAATATATAAATCTAATACAAAGAGACCAAAAGGTATCTAATAGTTGATCTTTTATTGGAGGAATATTTTCTACCGTATGGTATTCGTGTCCATGCAGCATGATTATTAATATTGTTCTGGTATGTCCCCGTCGTGGTTAATAACATTACATCCACGAATACCAGTTGAAATAGATGTAACGCCGCCCCGTTGTTTATACTATTATACGTCTAGAAACAACCGGCAGTTGGACGAAACGATACACGCGACCATGTAATCGCGTGCACGACGTAGACGCCAGGTGGACCAATAGTCTAATTAGACGCACGATGACGGCTGGAACCGGGAAGTGAATGAGATTGGACGTTGGAGGTCACGAGACGGCTGAAACCCGGAAGAAGACTACTATTTAACCACGATACTGATACAAGACATTTTATTGATCTTTTTTGACTGCATAGACAGAGCTATTTGTTTTTTCTCCTGAAGAAGCCAGCGTACCACTGGCGAAACGCGTAGAGACGATCTATCTTCCACAGTGGACTTGGGTTTGCACTGCGTTTTTGCACACTATTCACATATAGTTGTGCCTGGCTGAACTGTAAGTGTATCCAGATCTCCCTCTCCCCTGAATTGTGAAGATACTGCACCATTTGTGGTCTGTTTGTTCTTATAGATTTTACAAGATATTAAACCCTGCAAATCCTACTGAACCTGATGAGCCTTTTCTATTCAACCAGTTTGTGAGTGCAACTTACACCCCCCTCTTTTTTATTTCTTGTGTTTACTTGCTACACTATTAGTGTTGTTTTTGTTTCTCTCCATATATATGCGCTCCATGGTTATCGTATCATGATACTCTGCTAGCCAGCTAAGTAAGCAAATGGAACTTTAAGCTAAAAGAGACATACAAAAGTAGTTCTTATAGAAAGACCCTGCGCATCATATAGGGGAGTTGAGGAAAGGGTGCTGTTTCATTAACCATGAATAAACAGTCCTGTAAAAAAGAAACAAAGTTACATGCTATCTGTATTCTGCGTGCTGCAAATCATTTTTAGGTTTCCTTAGCCTTCCAATTTATTCTCTGAGTAGGCAGGATCTGAAAACACTATCACATAGCCAAGATTATAGGAGCATACGAGAATGCTGGAAATGTTCTTCTTTTCTTTGTGTACAGGCTTACCTGCAGATATTTTTACTTTCTGTATTTCTGTATCACAATAGAAATGGTGAACAAAATGTGTTTAGCATATTTAATTAACCCTTTGATCAGCATGTGCATCATTGGCACTCAAAGAGGCTATAGCTCACTACATATTGTGTAAGGGAAAGAGGCAGAACGCCCCCATTCATTTGCAAGGTGGACAACGAGAAAATTTAAAGAGACTAGACAGCTATCATACGCATTAAATATGTGCCCCTGATAGCCGGAGTGTCCATTTGAGGCATGTATGTTAAGGGACTTCTATGCACGCTGGCATAAATGCTTGATAGATTTCAGCATCGTTTAGGAACCAGACAGATATTTTATGAACCAAGAAGAGTTACATCCAATAGAAAACTGCACTAAAACATAGCACCAGAAATCACAGCTAATTGGATTCCGTGAATAGCATTTTTATACCCTGTTCACCTTATTTTTTTAGTCATTGTCCAGGGGCAAGTAAAGCCAAGTTGCGTAAACACACTTACATACATGTATCAACTTACCTTGCATGAAGCCTGTCTTTATCCCTCTACCGCATAATGCAAGTGACCCCGCTGAGCTTCCACCTCCCAGAATGTGCTACCCAAATTCAGACCGGCCATGTTTGAAGAATTTGGACCAGTCTGGCGTCGATTGCTACCCTGCCGCACAGGACAGTTTGCTTTCGATCCTATATAACATTTTAAAACCAGTACTATAATTTCTTGAGGACACAACCCTAGATAGCGCAAAAAAGATCACAGCCATGTATTGTCCATGTCTCCTTTCCAACTCTGGCAAACAGAGCACTCGCAATCCATGTTTGTAACCCCTGGCACTTAGACAAAGAGCTTTTCCGAGGCCAACTGTGGATCTAAACATGTCCTTGTCCCAAATTTACTTTTAAGTTCTGACACTCTAGTATACATGTGCCATCTGTAAACTATAAATGCAGTTTATGAGAACCCTCAACAATCAGATGTTATAACAATTACAAAATGTATGAGTTTCCCCTGCTATGCTTCATGTGACAATAGATGAATAACACCTGTGTGTAAATTACAGCACACATTTACTCTTTTAAGCTTTCCTGGTGGATCAATCAGAGTCTCTTTGTCAGATCTGTGTACACCGAAATCTCATGAGAGGAGAAATTGAAATGTCTTAAGAACAGACTACAGTTTAACAACTTTGGATATTGAATTGTAACTACAGTAGATTTCTCAAATTCCTCAGCAATAATGCAATCACTTGGGGAATGTGAAACACGAGAAATCATTGAAGAAGAACCTTCTTTAATGCAATATGTTTAATATTCTCCACTAAAAACTAAACTACGACTGCCGATTTTAGTTCTTTGTGAGACACATATATCCCAGTATAACAACACAAACTCTAAACCTTACATTGTATGCTTACCTCTGTTTGGACAAAATGTATATTTATTTCACTAAAATGAGAGTAAATGCATAAAAAAGGATTACCAATAATCTGGATGCCTGGATACATTGGTTCAATGCCAATTCAGCATTCCAGTTTTTCTCTCAATGTAAATATGTGGCTTTCCATTTGAAACATCATATTTACTAAGAAGTAAGCCGGTGAAAATGAGCAGATTAGATGACTCTACATTTGTACATTTCTATGTGAATGTTTTCTGTCCAATGTGGTTTAGTGCCCCATGGCCATGTTATTCTTAACTAAAATTCTATATTCTATAATGCCATTATGTCAAAGCTAATGAATAATACTTTATACATCATATAGTATGATGTGTGATCCATAAGAGAAATGTATTAAATATGATGGTCTCATTACAGGGAGATGGAAGCATTTGGTTATAATATATAAATATACTTCATATTCCAAAATTTCCGTTGCTCTACAGTGGAGAATACTATGACAAACCTTCCCATGATGAGTGGGCCCTGACTGGGCTCACGAGTAGGGCCAGGCTTTTTGGCACCAGTTTTGGTGGGTTGGGGTTTAGGGGAAGGTTACTTAAGGGGCTGTGACACGAGTTTTAGGGAAATTTTGTAGTCACCTTACCTTGTATTGTTTGTCCTGCCCTCCCTCCCTGTTTATTGTGGTATGTTGGGGTATTTTTATTATGTTGGGGTACTTTTGCTGTTGGTAGCTTACTAGGCATCTAGGGGGTGTGACTGCTCTGGGGGGAGAACATTTGATGGGAGGTTCTCAGTAGGTGATGCTGGGAGCATCAGGTTTGGGCATATTGGTATGTCTGTCCCTGTGTGGTGGTTCCTAGTTTGCCTGGTAGGCTTTATGGTCTTTGTTAATTATTTATGTTTATGGATGTTTTTTATTATATTTATGTGGTATTCATTTGGTAGTCTTTGCCCTGTTAACGCAATCAGGTGTTGGGCCTAAGGTTGCATGGCATTGACTTGGTTAATAAATAAAATTGGCTGTGGCCTTTTCAACCCAAGTTTCATGTGTCTGTCTTTATTGGGTTAAAGTAAATTGTGGGGGGGGGGGGCTGGCCCATAGATCGAGGGTACTTCAGTCCTAGGTTTAATTCATGGACACTTACAATCCACTAAAATGATCTTGTCTCACTGAGTAGAACTATAAATTGAATGAACAGGTCCAGCGCACTCAACATTTAAAATACAAGCAGAAATTGTATTCAGCCCATTAAAAAACAACTCAAGCCTTCATATAAATAAATAAATAAATATAGCACTCCATTGTATTTTCACATAGGTTAATTCGCCCATTAAAATATGTTTTATATGTTTTACCTACTTTATTTCCTAGAGCTTGTGTTTAAAATAGTTTAGAGCTGGCTTATTCATCAGCTCAGCTTGTCAAACAAACATTTGAGGAGATGACAAATATAAGGGAATTGTATAACTTTCTTCTGAAGCTTCTAGTCAAGGCAGACCTCAATACATCTGATTCATAAAACATACATCAGTATCAGGAGAATTATCTCCAAAAAATAAATGGTATTTGCACAAAATAATACGGTAGTATACCGTGGCATAAAAATTTTTTTTTTTTTTTTTTTTTTCCAGGACGAATTAAGGTATTCATAGAGGCTGAAGTTAAAAGATAATGTGCACCACATCACATTATATAATGTAAAAATTAAAAGTTTGATATTTTTATGATATAATATTATGTAGTATTATTTCTTCAAGTATGCCAAACCTAATGGCATTATAGTCTTCTGCTGAGGAGGCAATAAAATGTTTCTAGTTGACTTATCACGAGAGGGAACCCTGAAGAATCACAACTTTTGACATGAATGGTTTTCTTCTGAGGTCCATTTTGCCAACCACATGTCCCATGTGTGGTTAGGGGTGAAACAGTTAAAGACATACCATTAAAAATTGTACTACTTCTTTCAAAAAAAGGTTACAGTGTTTACACATACAGAAAGGTTAAGCAGCATAATAAGTCTTGAAGTTCTTGAGAAGTATTGATTTTTCACCTCATCTTTCAACTTGTGTAGTAAAGCACGTTCACCAGAAGAACAAAGATTCATATTTTGTTTGCAGCAGCTCTTAATAACATGCAACATTGTAGTTATTTTTAAAATAACAGCATTTCACTTTATTGAAAATCAGGAGATGCTTAGGTTCCAAAAGGGGATTTGCTGTAATAATTAATAGGATTAATCCTTTGAGTGTAAGGGCAATTGTCATAGTTTTTCCATAGTTATATTTAGTGACAACCACATTAACAGTTTATATTTGACCTGGGAAAGCCTATAAGCAGTAATTGGCCCATGAAGCAGGCAGCCTTATACGGCTGCTTGCTATTATGGTAATCTATTGTGTTTAAAAGGTACAAGAGGCATCATGCTACCAGCTGATCAACTGTGAGGACAGCTAAATAACATGCTAGTAAAAAAAGCCTGATTTCTGCTAGCATGCAGGGATCAGTGACTGCAACATCATGTGTCTATACTGTAAAACCCCACACCTAATTAAAAACTATATTTTAAGTTACAAAATGGACTGAAAAGCTGGAAAATGTATCAGCAGCCCAATTACACCACAACAATGTGTTTTTAGCAATTACTAAGGGACTGCTCTAGAATGTCATTATGTATATGAAACATAGTTGGCCATCTAGGCCAACTTTGTCAACTGACTTGCCCAGTGGGCCAGTAGCTGGTAGGGCTACATACCTACCGTATATTCCGGCGTATAAGACGACTGGGCGTATAAGACGACCCCCAACTTTTACAGTCCAAATATAGAGTTTGGACTATACTCGCCGTATAAGACTACCCCTCTACCCAGCGTACAACAACCAGCCAATCACGGCAAGCGATGTACCTTACCGGTGATTTGCTGGTTGATTTGCTGACATATACATACATGCACTGCCCTTACACACACACACACATATATATAATATATATATCTATATATATATCTACACATATGCCTGTCCATACATACACATTTATACACTGCCCTCACCACACACCCCTGCCTTTACACACACATGTATATATATATATATATATATATATATATATATATATACACACACACGTATGTATATATTTATATATACACACACACACGTGTGTGTGTGTGTGTATATATATATATATATATATATATATATATTACACACCAGTGTGTGTATATGTATATATATATATATATATATATATATATATATATATATATATATATACACACACACCGGTGTGTGTGTGTGTGTGTGTGTGTATATATATATATATATATATATATAGATATATATATATATATATATATATATTTCTCCCCCCTTTGTCCCTTTCTCCCCATCTCTTACCTTATCTTCTGTCTTCTTCCATCCAGTTGTGGGAGCCCGATGTCTGGCACTTCAGACCTCGGCTTCCCTGCTCTCTAATCACTACGCGCCGGCTATTGATGCCGGGCGCCGGGACATGACGTCATCCCTGCGCTCGACATCAATAGCCGGCGCCTAGTGATTAGAGAGCAGGGAAGCCGAGGTCTCAAGTGCCAGACCTCGGGCTTCCCTGCTCCCTCATCACTACGCGCCGGCAATTGATGCCGGGCGCCGGGACATGACGGCATCCCTGCGCTCGGGATCAATAGCCGGCGCGTAGTGATTAGAGAGATTGGTGGCTTCGTGGGAACCTCCGGCTTGGTAAGTACCCGGCGTATAAGACGACCCCCCACTTTTAAGAAGATTTTTGGGGGTTAAAAAGTCGTCTTATACGCCGGAATATACGGTACTAATACTGCAACTGGAGAAGCAGACCAGGTCATGAAATGTGACGGCACTGGCTGGATATCCACGGCTGACTGCTGCGTGAGTTTAGCAATGTAACATGTGGTTGTGTGTATTCACCAGATGGCTACTGGCCTTAAAGTGCCAGTGGCAATAAAGGAGGCACAACATGTGCTCCACACTCCAGATCTACCAACTTTCTGCCTACTCCTAGCCCAATAACACCTACTTTTTGTTCAGTCCTCACCCACTAAATGCTACATGAGCATTAAAACGGCCTTAAAGTGCCAAGGCCGCATTATCAGCGCCAGTCCGGCCCAGGTTCCCCTAAAGTTTAGGTTCCACTGTCTTATCAAAAACTGATTGCTTCATGGGTATTTGTTTATAATATAACATTTACTACTAGTTACAGTTTTACTGCTATGGTGTTAAATAAGTGCTAGACACCATAACTGCAGTATTTTTCTTTTTAAAATTCTAGACAACTGCAAATGTGTTAATTTCTTTTGCAATGAATCAATAGCCACTCAAACATATGTGATATGCAAATGCAAGGTGAAAATCTATAATGTGACTTTAAGACATGCCACGCTGAGATGACAAACAAGAGGTGGGTTGTTTTTGAGTCTTGTATTAATTTTATGCTGGTATATAATTAGAAGTCGTTCTGTACTCTGCAAATAAACCAGTATCTATGGAAACTAGTCATAGTAGAAAGGGTGTAAAAAGGAGACAGGCAGGATAAGCAAAAGACTTCTTTACAAC
Source organism: Spea bombifrons (assembly GCF_027358695.1). Taxonomy (NCBI): domain Eukaryota; kingdom Metazoa; phylum Chordata; class Amphibia; order Anura; family Pelobatidae; genus Spea; species Spea bombifrons. The sequence goes on along the minus strand of NC_071087.1, from coordinate 29,010,290 downwards.
CTTTTTTTCAGCGTACCTAATAATAAGACATACACATATACATTGATTGTGGCATTTAATTGTCCAAACACCAGAAATACTAATTTTTATGGAGATCTACTAGTTTCATTTCAGATCACTAAAATGATCTGGCGTTACCCTATGAAGAATCAAACTTTTTCATTATTTTTTCATTATGTATTATATTTATTGACAAATCACAATAAAATATTAAATTATTTCACCCTTTTGATATATCTTCTGGAGCGCTTGCAGTCATATATTGACATCATTCTCGAAAAGAAAAGATTCTACCCCATGAGCAAACACTGGCAGAAATATCAAATTTATTTTCTTTTTTTTTACTGTTTTCACTGGTTCAGATTCTTAAGTATAATGCATGAAAGAATATAATACAATTCTTCACGCGATCCTAAACCACATTCATTGTTTTAGGGAAGGAAAACTGAAGCCCCCCCCCAGCTCACTTTCTGGCCTAGTAACTGCACAGCTGATACCTCCCACTCAATCAGATGTCACCCACTCTTTGGTACAGAGCATCATCAGCCTCAGAATAATCATTGGGTGCCATTGTAGCAGCAACTCACCAGAATTAGGAATCTGCACTCACTCCCCACAGGAACTCAGGTGCTTAGCTGTGCCAGGAAGGGCCAGCTCCCCAGTAAATCAAAAATAGAAGAAGGCTCCAGGCACGCAGGGGTTCCATCAGACAGATTTATTGTAGGAAACAGACAACAACGTTTCGACCTCACAATGATAAAGACCTCATTGTGAGGTCGAAACGTTGTTGTCTGTTTCCTACAATAAATCTGTCTGATGGAACCCCTGCGTGCCTGGAGCCTTCTTCTATTTTTGATTGTAGCAGCAACAACATTTTGAATAAAGTTTTTCCTGTTACAGTTTCTTATATTTTCAAGAAATACCCTGGTTAAGCTTTTGGTGGAGACAACAGTTAAGAGCTCAAGAGTCCACATCAATAACTTAAAAATGGAACTTAAAAAAGAAGAACCAAAGTAATAATTTTCTGTGCTGGATTCAATTGTGGTACTTATTGCCAAATATAACATATGAAAAACAAATATTTGCATTAAATGAACAAAAAATAGAGAGTAAGATCAATTTTTTTGTGTGAGATTAGTTTTACTGGGAAGCAGAACTGCCGTCAGGGGGGATTCAAGGAGGACCCATGCATGGGGCCCAAGAAAACAGGGGATTCAGTGCCTCTCTGAACTGTCCCAGGCTCATTGGCGCCCCATCACCCAGGCCCTTGCAGGCCTAGATGACCTCTTTATGGGGATTGTGGCTAATTGACCTTTTTCCAAGGATTGGGTTCTGGTTTTCCCACTGCAAGTTTTAGGGCCTGGTGGTCCCATTGGGAGACTGGGTGGACTTTGGGAGGAGCATGGGGTAGGGTGGAAGGAGAGATTTGGCATAGTGGTTTGAGGAGCATGGGGTGAGACTCAACAAATCTATTAAAAATATTTGCCTGTACCTCATATCCTTGTTTGGTTCCTTGCCTCAGCTTGACCTGTTGATTGCTCCAATGATTACACTACTGTCACTCCACCTTGGCTATTCCAACAAAGTTCCAGGGTTTTGTCAACCAGACCACCTGGCTGCTTCTGTCTTCTGTATCTGTTGGAGCTTGAGAGTCTATCACTCAGATGTTGCCTCCAGTTACTCATGGCTGCCATAGAACCACTTAAGATTATTCCTGAAGCCCACCATTACCTTCCCGGGGCTCTACCTCCCTAGCTATCCAGGAAATGTTGGTTGTGGTACATGACACAGTATAACACATAGGAGTACTAGTTCAACTGGCAGTTATAGAATGGGCAGTGTGCTTGAATTAACAAAATAAAACAGATATTTGATTATTTAAAATTTAAAATTCAATTACTTCATTTGGCGATTATTTTAGCATTGACTATTTACACTATATAGGGAGTGACGTACAAGTGAAATAGTCTATTCAAAATGTTAAAACACACCTTTACCAGACTGACTACTTACCTCCTATTATATTGACATAAATCTTGGCTACACCAGAATGACTGACAACCATGCAAGGAAAACAGGATTGTCCTGAGACCAAGACATATAAAATCATGGAGTAGGCGCATTGAGAATGGGCTGTTGCTTTGAAATGTGTGTCATTTGTGTTATGTAAAATAAAAACACTTGGTGACATAAAGGCACCATATGATAACAGGGGCGCGCGGCATATTTATTGCTGTTTTATTGGACTTGTGTTGCATTGGCTCATCGGCGGTGCTTTATATCCATCCAGCACCATAGGAAACCATGTTAACTATGTGAGTATCATACTGTATTAATGTGTATAAAGACGTATAGCATCAAAAAGATTAGTTCAACTCAATGTATGTTTAAATGCTATTTATTTTTAAATTATTAAAACCATGCATTTAAGGAACAGTCTACTGTTCCAAACAGCCTCACCGATGATAAATATGTATTAACCCTCTAAGTGCCTGGGGTTTATTCACTTGGGAGATTTGCCTAATTTTCTGAAAAATGCTACCATTAGGTTTGGGTCACAACCATATAAACAGTTTATACTTACCTAGGGAATTTTTTTTTTTTTATTCAGGACATGTTATGGTAATTATAGATATCTAGTTTGAGGCAAACTATGCATTTGTTCACATGATATATGGGTAATAAATTTAAAATCCAATACAAATAGTAAAACGAATGAAAAGTAAACCATTGTCTAAAAGCCTCTCCTCCCATTTATTTTAACGTATCATACACATACAGAGGTACATACATATAGATTGCAAATAGAGACATGATACGTCTGTGCAGAGATAATGTGCTAAATCACAAAACTATGGTAAAGACACAAACTCTAAGTAGAAAATATAAATGTCCACATGTACGGTATCCTGAATTCTCACATTGTTCTGGATGAGGGTGAAAAAACAAAATATTTATTAAATGCTATTAGACTGAATTTTTATATATTTCGTTGATTGGGGTAAGAATGGTGAAGAGGCACTGATCAAATCACAGTACCTGATCCCTGCATGGTAGCAAGTATCATACTCACAATAGATCAGCTGACAGAATATTGCCACTATTATCTGTAACCATAGTAGCAAGAAGCCAAGGGACCCCTGCTTTGTGTATGTGTGAACTTCGATATTTCATTTGATGTAGCAGGCTTGAGTCACAAGGTACCAACTTGATTTTAAAAGGATACACGCTGTACATATTTATGCTCAGAGAACATATTATATTACTTGAGATAACATATTACAAGATATCACTTGTTACCTAAAATTGATTACATTGTATTATGACTTTGTGACAATTAAAGTCAGCTCCAATAGAAAAAAATGAAACAAATGGAATATCCATGTATAAACAACAATATAGCAAGTGAGATGCATAGTTAAGGATAATAAATCCCCAAATCATGATGTATATTTCAAGTGTAATCTCTGGTCTATCCACTATAGAGAGTTTGTCAGAGAGCTGAGTTTTCAACAACCTTACTTCATTACTCATTGTGTTAATCCAGCTAGAAGGGCTCTGCCCTGTATAATGCATAATTTAAGAGTTGTGGGGTTAAATCTACTTGTACCAGTGTATGGTCAAATCAGGGGGTTGAAACCACAAACACTCTCTATAGTGAATACATTCCATAGTCTGGATAATTAGGACTTAAGCAAAAGTATATATACTGTCATGTATTTAACACAAGAAAAATAAATATAACATATATGATTTTTTTAATTATTTAAGAAGTACTCCTGCATAAAATTCATTTAAAAGAAAAATCTATTCTTAGCTTTATATAAAAGTTTCCTAGCAGCATAAAATCCATTCTTAATTAAAGTTGCAATGACTCATACAGACGGAAAAAGTTAAAATTATCACGACCATGCAAAGCTTCTTGAAATTATTCATGAAAATATTTATATCCTAATATAACAAAATGTAAAATCTGTCATTATTTAAAATGGGAAAACAAGTCTTAGAGGGATACTCTAACACAAAACAAATGGCGGGACAAATTTATGTAAGTAGAAGCCAGGTTGGCATATCTACATAGATCTCAAAATAAATATATATAATATAATATATATTAAAAAGCAGAAGAGCTCTGTATGGTTCCAAAGAAAAAAAAAAGTAATAAAACATAAGATTTTTTTTCTTTATATTCTAAATATGCAGGTTATTTTCAGTTACTGAAAAATCATAATTTGGCCTAGTTTTAGTGCATCCAGTCCAGATCTGATTTTTTATTTTTTATTTTCCACATATGGCCTACGTAGAATCTAGACTAAAACTTTTTCTGATCTATAGACAGTAACCTATAATTAACTAATGATTTAATTCTCAGTCTACCATAACTAGTACTCTTCTTTAGAGAATAAAAATAATGTGTTTTATTGGTCCTTTCAATTGTAATGATCTACAGTGACCATTAGAAGCAGCCATGTAATTACCTATGGTCCCTGTAGAGGCATGAGTATACCAGGTAAAATATGGTCTTATAGTGGTGCACCAAGGCAACTTGAGGTAGCTCTTGAGGCCAATTCTACGGCTGGACATTTGAGAGTTGCTTACATCTGCTACTTTCACATTTGTAGTTTCTGGTCCATTAGAGCACCATAGTCATAAGTTGGCGCATGTGCTATCCGTTTGTCAAAGACCCACCTTTATTAGAGAGCTATTCCTGGCAGATTCCACAATCACGTTATTATAGTCCGTAACTGTTTACTCATCCACTGCATTGCCAAGATACTGCTGGTTAGCATCACTCGGTCATTGCCCAAAGAAGGAGCTACTCTGCTGAATTTAACACATGCAGTGTGACTTAATGCAGTATTATAAATAGTCACTATTGTTCAGCAAACTTTCAGACAGCAACTTTCAGAAATCCTCTTTGTACTGAAACGTTTAATCAACCTAAAGATATGTTGTGATTGGTTACCTAAGAACTAACATTTTTTAAGAACATCCTAAGCATATTTTACAACAATTGAAAGCAATCTGGAAAAATAATTAATCTGACAATAATCACAACTAACTACACTAATTTCCTGCAAAATAATTATTTAATATATTGATAGATTTAATAAAAGGAAACGTGGGACTCAATTATCAGTGAGTCAGCTGAACTCAACATCCTCCCAAGAGAAAGCAACTCCTAAAGAAAGCTATTGTGAAATATAAAGTTCTCTCGAAACATAAACACAATGTCTAAGCAAAACCAGAAACAATAATTTTCCATTGAATACAAAGCTATTATGTCAGGCAAAAGAGAGACAAGTGTACCATTCCCATACGGCGATTCACTAACTTAGCTATTCCGTGATGTCTTAGACCAGAAGACTAAGTGTCTTCCAGAAGATAGCTGATCATAGATTGTAAGTTAGTTTGAGTAAGGCCCTTCTCACCTGTTGTTTCTGTAAGTCAAACTATTATGTTATATTCTACTTGTTATGTCCTGTCTACCCATTGTGCAGCACTAAGGAATATGATAGCGCTATATAAACAATAAATAATAATAATAAATCATATTTGTGGTGCCTCTTTTTCACTAGCGCCTTAACAAAAGCATCCATCAGGGGTGCTAGTATTTCTGTTAGGGTATGTTATGTTTCCACAGTTTAAAGAAGTTGAGAAGTAACTGTTATATTGGTTTTTATACATTCAGAACATCCAGTTATGGCTAAGTGGCTGTAAATAGCTGCGTGGCTGTAAATAGGTATTTGTTAACCACCGAGCATGATCTTGGTGAAACAAGCATACCAAGAAAATGAGCTCCCAAGTGCTACACATTTATCTGTATATGTGTTATTGCTAGTTTAATCACAAAAAACAACACCAATGCGAATGAGTTTACTTTAGTCTGAATCTATTTTTTCTGAGCAATATAATAGACATAAAAGAACCTTAGCATAATGTAAGTGTCAATTATTTAAAACGAATTTGTACAAAGTCACTACATACACCACCCTTAATTAAATGTGCTGAACGTACAATGAAACATATAATTATGTGACTCAAGGATAAAAAATGTACTATTTCAGAAGAATAAAACTATGAATTCCCTGGTGCTCAACTCATTACTGCCATATTGGACAGATCTAGAAAAGATTTCGAGATACTCTTAAAAGGAACCGCTGCTGTCCTCCGGGTCTGCTTAGAGTTTCATTAAAATGTCTTGTTCTATATTTCCTTCATGTGTGATGAGCAAATGATACAGTTTATTCTAATGTCCTGTCCGCAATATATTAAGATTTCTTGCATGTAGGGCCATATTTGTAAAAATAAAATTTGTACTAATCAAATGCCACAACTAGCATTTTGCCTCAAATTTTTTTGATATGGCATTTGTCTTTTAAAAAAAATGCAATTCTCATCAGTTTCCACAGAAATTTTATAACATTTGGAGACCATGGCTGATTCGGTACCCTGATATTCTTCCTTGATAGCAATCGATTTAATACAATATATAAATTTACTGACTACATTAACTTGGCTTGACAGTGTGAATGGATGGTGTGGATGGTTTGTCTTTTTTTTTCTCTTTTGTTTTCTCTGTTGCGGGCTATAGACTGGGAAGATTTGTTGTATTCCCGGTCTAATCGTGTTGTATATGTTTTATATTGCAATCTTAGACGCATCAATAACTTATTTATATAAAAATGCTGGAAATACTTGCTGCTCCATTCCGTGTAAACTGAATGGGAATTATGAATATTTGTATTTATATGCCGCTATATTTATTATATGTACTTTCGGCTGATATATGATGTTCCTTTTTTATATATATTGTATGTGATGTGGTCTAATAAAAAAAAAAAAAAAAAAAAAAAATGCAATTTACATTGATGCATGCCTCTTAAGATGTAATTTCTAATTTTAACCATTACTGTAGAAAGCTGTTTTTTTTTTTCTTTTCAGAAAGTGACTGAGCGCCTAGTCTAGGCTAGCCTCTACCATGTCAAAAATAAAATTGGTGCAACGAGAGACTTTGCCAGTTTACTTCAGTGGGTGCTTTTTTAAATGCTTTATCTAGGTTTTTGTGTTGTTGCTTAAGGCCATACAGTATAATGGAATTCCAATATTTTTTCCTTAGATATGTGTTTACAAATGGTATTCACTGGGTATGCGCTGAATTCATATAATTTGCATTGTTTTGCATGCAAATAATGTCTGCTGCAACCTGCCAATATTTAGAGAGAAAAGAAGCAGACATTGGGCATGTACAGAGATGGTGGAGTTATATGTGAAGCAAGCTGAATCTGTGTCAAACTCCTTCACATGTCTTCCTTTGCATTCAATTCCTCTGTTGAAAAGAATGCATACCTGGGAACTCTCTGGGTTTGACCTGGTGTCTCCTTAGTCTCCTGGCCCTTATCTTACTTCTCTAGGGCAGGGAGCAGTGCTTGTTTAGTAAATCAGCGCTGATATGGTTAACTGATTTATGAATACGTTATTTATGCTATGCTCTTACAACTCTGCCCTCTCTCCTGCTACACAACTCTACTTTTCCACTCTGATATTCTCTCTTTTTCCCATCTTCATCATGCCTTCTCTGTTCCTCCACACCTACACCACACATCTCTCTCACTTCCCAATGAGATAGCCTCCACAGTCTGGTTTCAGACAACTTAATTCCACCAAAACAACTCTAACTAAAGTATCCAGTGACTTACTCTCTGCCAAAGTCAAAGGTCTCTTCTCCTTACTGATACTCCTGGATCTCTATGCTGCATTTGATACTGTCTGTCGTCACCTTTCACTCTTTCTTCTATAGTTATACGAAATACAACTTTCTCTCCTGGATTATCTTGTACCTATCTAATTGTTCTTTCTTTGTCTCTTTCTACTTTCTGTGGCAAGACATCTTCTCATCTTCTACTTTCTGTTGGCTTTACCCAAGGACCAGTCCCTGGCCCTCGGCTGGCATAGCATGTTTTCATGGAACCTATTGGTCTAACGAAGGAAGCAAGATATATCCTTCCTCCAGCAGGGATGCCCTTCATGTACTTCCTAGTTGTCCACTGCACATCTTAACAGACAATGCTGCATCTAATGATGCACAAAAAGTCTTGCGCTTCATTAGATGTCACAGTAAAAACACTCTTTGTGAGGGTGCATTACAAAACTGTGTGCTTTGAGAAGAATGCATCTTTATTTTTATTCACTATAGTGCAGTGAGAGGTCCATATATAAGCATGGACTAGAGCAACAAAATCTAAGACTTTAAAAGGTGAGGGAATATTAAATTGATGTAAAATATATAGGACCAACTAAATAACTGGTGAAAGCAAAATTGTGTGGGGGGTGCGCAAGGAAAGCTACTTAAGATGGATGAAACAAAGAATGAAAAAGACAGGAGAGTATAGGTGGGTTTGATTTGCTGCTGATGACTCACATAGCTGTTTTGCCTGGCGAGGATGGAATAAAATGTAAAGTGAACAAAATCTGAATGTTTGAAGGAATAGTACCAGATGCAGTCAAGGAAGGGTACATGGACAGATGGCATAAACATTTAGAGGTCGGTCATAGACAGTGGTTCATTGAGAGTGGTTTTAGTAAGTCATTATAATTAAAATAAGGTTGTGGAATAATTATTTACATTAAAATAGAGAATGTGCTATAAATGGTGTTTGGAATAGTATTACTGGGTTATGGATATCATGTTAATATGAGAATAAGGGAAGCAAAATGTGTTCCTGGTGTTACATACGGTACCTGCAATTAGAGCCCTGCGCGGGACTGCTTTTTTAATCCCGCTCCCTCCCGATCCCGCTGTTTTTAATCCCTCTCCCGCCCGCTCCCGCAATGTGGGTGTTCCACTCCCGCCCACTCCCACCACATTTGTGGCCAATCCCGCCCGCTCCCGCCACATTTGTGGCCAATCACGCCCGCCTCCTTACCTGATTTCCCGCGCAGTCCCGCAAATTGTTCCCTCACAGCGTCTCTTCTCTTGCTCCGCCCAGGAACAAGGTGGAGTCACAGGAAGTGACGTCACATCACGTGACTCCGCCTTGTTCCTGGGCGGAGCAAGATAGGAGACACTGTTATGGAGCAGCGAGAAGACAGCCTTGCAGGACTGCGCGGGATTACCGGGACCCACAGGTACAGTGCCTGACCGCCCGCTCCCGCCCGCAGCCCCAGCAAGACCGCCCGCGCCCGCAAGTTTTTTGGCGGCTCCCGCGGGACCCGTCTCCCAATGCAGTCCTCTACCTGCAATGTAGGCGCTCTTCTTCTGAGTGGAGGCTGCGCTGAGGCGGTCCTGGAGTGGAGGGAGGTCTCCCTCGTCTCCGTGGAGGCTGTGGCTGTCCTGGATTGGACATCGGCACTGCTAGAGCGGTTGTGCGGTGGAGGGAGTGTCTCCATATTCTCTACAGTGGTTGCAGTGGTAGCGAGGGGGAAGGGGGTCTCCCCCTTCCTTGAGAAGACAGGGAAGAGGAGCGACTAGATTGCAGCTATGTAACACCTGGGTTGATTTTGTTTTGCTGCAACCCACATGTGTATAAACCCGCTTCAACCCGCCTCCATACATGTATGAGTGAGCAGCCTCCTGCACCCCAGTTTGGCTGCCAAATAGTGATGTGTGCTGTGTAAATTGTAAATTACCAGCCTTCAGCACTCCTACCCACCCCCTCTGCATATACACTATAAATTAGCACCCCCCCCCAACAACCCTAACCTGCCGCACAGCCTCCTGCCCCTAAAACCCTCAGACTATGAATAAGCAGCAGGCAGAAGAAACACGGAGGGCACAGACAAGAGAGATAGAAAAGAACGATGAAGGTAAATCATCCTAACCTTTCCTTCCAGGTACCATAGCTCACAGAATTACCACTCAACCCTCTGAAGTTGTGTTCAATAAGGCAACACAATAGGGAATATGAGCCTCTCCCCTCTGTATAGTCACTACGCTTTTTCACAGGATGAAAAAGTATAAATGACATTGCCAGAATGATGCAAAACTTTGGAGGACAGCAGCTGTGAAATGGCACTTATACATATAAAGGGTTTTAACAGGTCACCTGCAGTCTGCACTTGCTACAGACCCCACCTGCAGTCTGCACTTGCTACAGACCCCACCTGCAGTCTGCACTTGCAGATGCACCAAAGCTGATGTCTACACATGGTGCCAAAAAGAAAGCCTAAGGCAGCTGTCTGCAACTTGGCACAGCAACAACCGTCAATCTTGAGAACAGTCCCAAGACCGATCCTGCACATAGACTCCTACCTAACCCAGCACCCGAGCCCCTGACAAAGCCCCACAACAATGCCTTTTGAATGATGCTACAGAGAACGCTGTGGACCTTCAATTAATGTCTATGCTGTGCCATGTCTAGTAATGTGTTGTAGCAGTGTGAACAGCAGTGCATGCCAACATAATGTGTTGGAATTGCATTGCATGATGTGCACATTTAGAAATTTGAACTGACAACTAACAAAGAGGTTGCCACAGTAACTGGATGGATGCACAGTAAAACATTGCGGTCCGTTAGGATTTTCTGTTTATGAAACTCGTTAGAAAATCCATGATGCACACTTAATTAGTACATTTTATAACATCCTGATTTGAATTATTTATGGGGGTGCAAGACATTAAAGCAGCATTGGCTCAGCAGAGGTTTCTCGCAGAATGTGATAATGTTGGTTATAAAATATGTAGGGTGGTGCTGAAAAAAATATTATTGTGTAATAATCTAAGAACAATACCTAACAAAGAGTATGATCCGTAGAAAAAAAATAATTGTGAAATTATCTGAATTTTGTATATGGTGCCATCTGGTGGCTTTACAAAGAAAATGCAACAGCGATATTGGCAATACACTACCTAATTCTAAAGAAAATGTTACATTAATTGACATTTTCTCTAGGTAAAAGCTTCATATGGCCTTTAACTGCAATGATTGTAAAACAGATTTGTTAAAACTTGTCATCTAATTAGCCACTGCAGTAGCTGTGCCCTTTAGCCATAGTAATTAAATAGCAAGATACCAGTTTGATAATTAACAACAGTACTAAAGCAACGGTGATGTCTCACTTTTTCCAGTTTGACAAATTTTAACGGTTCATCATAACCCTCAACAGCTCCAGTATGCACAGTTTAAGACTTTATGAGGTTACCTGTATTCACAGTTCACCTAAGGCTTCCCTGATGTCAGCGACAGTTTCTCCTCATCATACATGACCTTTGCACTGCACTGTTAGAAATTATATTAATAATGGCTAGAGCTTCTTCTCTGGAAAAAAAAGTGAGAGGGCCAGCTGGAGTCCTTTGTCCACTTGCCCCCATTCCACCCTTTTCTATGTAGGACACATAAACTCACAGAAGGGAGTCAACACTAAGTTACAGTATAACATACCCACCAAATCCCCCTCTTTAGTATCCTTCCTTTCTAGAAGAACAGAATGTTTGCTGGGTATGAGTGTATCACATTTTACAATCAGCCTAGATTGGTGACATGTATAGAAACAGCAGATATGTTTGCATTAAACCAAAAATAAAAAAAAACGCACAGCTAAAAACAAATTTTAAAAAACAATAAAAAACCAGAGTTCTTCATTTATGTTGTTCTCCTTTACTTATATTATCCATTTAATTCATAACTATATTAGGCTGCTTACTATGTTGTAGGAGTGTATAAATCATGCTCTAACACATGCATAAATGAAACATTCATAAATAACACCACATAGTAAACTGTGTTTCTGTCGTATTGGAGTCTTTTTCTTGCTTAAATGATATAATAGGACTCAGGGACAAGCCCTGTGAGCTCCCATGTGTGACAATCATTAATCAGGGATGTATAATGAGATGAGACCATTTTATAAGACACTGAAACTGTATTGTATGTGAGCATGAATGTGTACTTGTGTGTGTGTGAGAATGGATGTGTACTATCAGTTGCCAGCAGTGCTGTGACCAAATTAGGCAGCAAAATGTTTCCACTGCTCCTTTCGGTTTGAATGCTTTGTGTATTGTGAGTGGTTGCCAAAACATTTTCACGTTTTCTGAAGCAATACGATTTTCTATTTCTCATTGGTGGTTGATGGATCCAAACAGGCTTATTGCAGTCAGTTTATCATCAAAATGAAAGCGCCATTATATACTGTATGTCCTACGTAAGTGGCTGTGGACGCCCACTTTGACAGCTACGTAGGACATACATAGTTGGAAGTTGGAACTCTAGGGGTTAAAGGATGTTACTTCTTTAAATATTTATAGTTTATATTTTTACATTTTAACTTTTAATTTTTTTAATGGAAACGCACAGCTCAAATAATACTTTGAATAATGATGTACTTCAACACTAACCTGATGTGTCTAAATTTAAATATTGAAAAATGATTATAATTTGCCAAATAGCAACATTCAAAATGCCCATTTACACATATAATTAACTGGATTCGAGACAGAAGTTCCTTATGCCAATAACTTTATTCACATCAGCTGCTTACTTCTTCCCACACGGAATCATTTATTACTGTATAAAGTTGCTTGACCAGTAATTATTTTTATATCTCTTAATTGGCTCGTATGATTTACACCCACTGATAATCCTTACACATTACTCATACACTGGTCATTAGCAACATACTCACTGAAATACATTTAATATGTAATAGCCTCTAATATCTCGAAATCAAAAAATTCTAACCGCAATACTAGCATCGCATGTGCCGTTTGCCGTGAAGATTTGCGCTGGCAGGTAAATTCTACTGCACTTCTCACAGAGGAGTCATAGCAAATGCTTTATAGCATGTTCTAGCTATGGATTTCTCTGGGGTGGATGTGATGTTAATGCTGAAAATATATTTAAAAATACAAACAGAACATTTTTATCTGCATTTTTGGACCTGATAAATCCTACCTCCTGCACTGCACAGCACGAATATACTGTATTGGCTCTAATATAGGCCGTACCCGATTATAGGCCGTACCCTAAAAGTTTGGTGCTATTTTAAAGAAAAAATACACGTTAGTGGAATGGTAATCCATTCTAATCCCGTATCTAATGAACGGGAATACATGTATTTTAACATTTTTGGTATCTATTATGCAATTAGTCAGCATAGGTTATATATATTAACAGAAATTTGGAAAATCAATAGCCATTTTAAGGTCTCCCCTTAATTCATAAAGCACCTTTCTTATAGATATTCCCCTTTGCTCCCCTGATATGCCACTCTGCCCCCCAGATATGCCTTATGCCCCCTAGAAGTGCCACTCTGTCCCAGATATGCTTTATGCCCTCTAGAAATGCCACTCTGCCCCAGATATGCCACCCTGCCCCCAGATATGCTTTATGCCCCTAGAAATGCTTTCTGCCCCCTGATATGCAACCCCACCCAGGCTTACCAATACACCCCAGACTCCCTGGTATCTAGCGGGGCCAGCCGGTGGACATCTGCGCCACGCACGCAGAGAACCTCCGCTGCCGGCACTTCCACCGGGGCTTCTACGACGGAGAAGCACTGGTGGAAATGCCGACAGGGGAGGTTGTCTACGCGCATCGCCGCAGCTGGTGAACGTCTGCGTGATGCGTGTAGACAACCTCCGCTGCCGGCACTTCCGCCGGGGCTTCTATGGTGGGGCACTGGAAGGTCAGGTCACGCTGGTGCTCCTCCATAGAAGCCCCCCGGCAGCCTATAATCTGTGGCAAATGCGCATTAGAGACCTCAGAGGCTTGCCAGTAAGTCTGTCTCTTGTAGGAGTCCAGAAAGACCTCCTATACTGCGAGATGAGCTTGCAAGGAACAAGTGAGTCTGATATAGTTATGCGGCCAGACTACCCGAGCTGCTGCTGCCGCTAACCTCCTACTAAACACCTTACCCATGACCATCCTGAACTGTGGCTAGTACAATGAAGGAAAAAAATATTTGATCCCCTGCTGACAAAGATATGATTAGTCTATAATTTTAATAGTAGTTTTTTTTTAACAAAAATGCCATATATACAAATATAATTGCATTTATCCCCCCATATTACTACTACAGACTTCCCCCATGTGCAGTGATTTGTTCCCAGATATTGCATTTGAGATCCAAAAGTGTATACATATGAAGTGGGGACCAAATATATTGGTCCCCTACGCACAAATTGTGTATTATGTTGAGCTGAGAATTGAGTTGATTTGCTCTGGTCAACTCAACTGAGTTTGCTGACACTAAACAATTACGGTAATTATGTTATGGAAAATAACTTGGCTATCAACCTGACCACAGCTCAGGTCAACCCTTCCGAAGCTGACTTGGCTACCAAAGGCAGCAAACGAAGTTACTGCAAAAAAAGCATTGCAAATGGTCTATTTAAAGAAATGGGACTTGGACTGAGTAGCTGACAACACAAAACATAATGACTATACCTGCGCATGTTATGCATTGGATTTCACCAGCTACGATTTTATGGTACCTTCTTCCAAAAAATGTAAAAATGAAATAAAGCTCCAAGTACACAAATACATCATGTGAAATGGGTACTGGCAATCTCCTGTAGCTTCTATAATGATATCGAAAGATTTGTAATACTTTGTAATACTCAAAGGGCAAAAGTGCTAGATTTAGTATGGAGGCACTTTGCAAGTTTAAGTGCCACTTATATATATATATATATATATATACTTAATACACACAGGTGGACTATACATGCCTATGTAATCACATCAAACTTAATCTACCAAATAATGATGTTTCAAAGATACATGCATACAAACAGTATACATTCACTGGCCACTTTATTAGGTACACCTTGCTAGTTCTGGGTTGGACCCCTTTTGCTTTCAGAACTGCCTTAATTCTTCGTGGCATACTTTCTACAAGGTGTTGGAAACATTCCTCAGAGATTTTGGTCTAAATGGACATGATGGCATGATGCAGTTGATGCTGATTTGTTGGCTGCACATCCATAATGCGAATCTCCTGTTCCACCGCATCCCAAAGGTGCTCTATTGGATTGAGATCTGGTGACTCATTGTCATGTTCAAGAAACCAGTTCGGTCGCTCGTACGGACATTTAACCCGGCACAGACTAACTAATTGAACAGGGAGGGAGACCAGTGGCATCGGTCTCCCTCCCTGTTCAATTAGTTAAAGACCAGTGGCATCGGCAGGGCAAGTTGCAGCATTGGGGTTTTAAAACCCCAAAGCTGCAACTTACCCTGCCGATGCCACTGATCTCCCTCCCTGTTCAATTAGTTAAATGTCCATACGAGTGACTTTATTGTTCGCTCGTACGGACATTTAATTAATTGAACAGGGAGGGAGACCAGTGGGATGTGCCGGGTAAGTTGCAGCATTGGGGTTTCAAAAGTCTGCACGAGCGACCAACAGAGTCGCTCGTGCAGACTTTTAAAACCCCAATGCTGTAACTTACCCGGCACATCCCACTGGTCTCCCTGTTCTATCAGTTAAATGTCCGTACGAGCGACTTTATTGGTCGCTCGTACGGACATTTAACTGATAGAACAGGGAGACCAGTGGGATGTGCCGGGTTAGTTACAGCACCAGGAGCCTAAAAGTCTGTACGAGCGACCAACAGAGTCGCTCGTACAGACTTTTAAAATCCCAATGCTGCGACTTACCCGGCAGATCCCACTGTTCTCCCTGTTCGATCAGTTAATAAATGATAGAACAGGGAGACCAGCGGGATCTGCCGAACAATTACGGCACCAGGAGTATAACAGTCTGTACGAGCGCCCCTATTGGTCACCAGCAGGGGGCTCGTCTGCCATCAACCAATGGCAGACGAGCCCCCTGCTGACGACCAATAGAGTTGCTCATACGGACATTTAAACTCCTGGCGCCAGAGCGGCTTTAACCCCGTTTTAACCCCTTAACCGGGGAAAACGAAGAAAACCCGAGCACGAAGAATGTCCGCGAATATTCGCCCAAAGAGAAGACAGGACCAGGCGAATATTCGCGGAATACGAAGTTTTTTTTTTTGCCGAAGACGAGCATGAAGACGAACACGAAGAGCCCCCTGGTGCCCAAGTCTAGTAATTACCGTTCAGACAGCCCCACTGCCGCTTGGCCCTAATAAAATTATGATTTCCTGCCACTACTGGCACAGTACTTTCAGTACGCAACTTAAGAACATCATCATTACTAAGACATTAACATTATGGATTTCTGTTTTGGAAAAATGCCAAAGCTACTGAGAAACCACATAGATCTGAAATTTTAGAATTCATTTATGATAAGGGAATTCTGATTAACAATTCTTGAGCAAAGTGATAAAACTAATGAAATCACTTTTGCAGCCCTATAGAATGTTCCTTCGGATTGTTCCACATTGCACCAGGATTGCTTTTAATTCATAAATTTGTTCTTTCAAAGTTTTTTTATTCTTTGGTACTTGGAAAAATAAAAATAATTCAACTGAAAAAAGCATAGCAAATCAAAAATGAACACAGTTTCTATTAATGAGTAGTCACTCATTACCTTTTGCCACAGGAAAAATTAATCAAAATGCCCCATTATACAGTGCTATGGACTATGGTGGCACTATATAAAACAATAAATAATACATGTCCCTTTTATACTGTACTGTTGTATTTGTTAACCTCATTCTACATACAGTGTATTGTTATTATAATTTTGGTTGCATAAATGCAGCAAAAAAAAAAAAAGAATCTGAATGGTGTTAAAAATTCAAACATATCGTATGTGGTATGTTTATATATTTTTTGTTTGTATTCCTGGAGTATAAAGGCTCTGGGAGACGAGCAACGACCTCTGCCAGAAGGAATGGGTGATATAATAAGGATGTTTCAATCTCCCAACAAGCTTTGTGTGACAGGCAGTCTGCTCCTCCAATCAGCGTCCCGCCTGTCAAAGATTTTACAGCCGATTGGGTCTAGCACTGAGCGCTGCTGATTTGCAGATAGCTGTGTGTGCCTGTCAGGCTGCGGATGTCACCCAGTGTGGGCTGTGCTTGTACAGTTACTGTGGTAACCTGGTGAAAGGGAGGTCAGTGCTTGTGTTCATTAATGCCAGTATGGTACCATTACCTCGTGTTAAATCATATTCGCACGTCTGCTCCTCTGGTGTGTGTCTGTGTGTAGTGCCATTATCGGCTCTGTGGTTGTGATAGTGCCTGGGACGGTGTCGTTGGTTTGGTTTCGTTTCCATGGTGTTAAGTGGTCATCTGATTATAGCTGTGTTTGGGCTGTGTGTGTGAATACATTGTCATCGTTGACATTTATGTGGTAGTAGGACCCCTGCTTGATGCTGGTGTGTTTATAAGGGTGGGAGTTTGTGTGTTTATATTGGAGATGTCATTCCTGTATGTCACCCAGTTTTCTGCTGTTCGATGCTGACACTGGCCAGCTGTGTGTCTCTTCAGATGCTGCCAGGCTGAACGCTTCTGCATTGGGGTTGTGTGTATTGTGAGATGCTGACTCTGCCTGCAGCTTTCTGAGAAGCCTTCAGCACCTGTCTGCTATCCAGCCTGTTCAGACTACAAGCAAAAGAGAGCCTCACAGCCTGCAGACTCCTCCATCTCCTCCATTCCTCAAGCAGGTAGGACATACAACATTTCATTCCCCTACTTACTGTGAATTTGAAACTTCATGAGCCCAGCTCTGGGTAATGACTAGAAGCAGAGCTTGTTGTAATCATGGTACATGTGCAATAGGAAAAATGTATCATATACCAAATGGTTAAATTGGACTTTAGATGGTAAGATTTGTTTGGGTTTTTTTTTAGTTAAATGTAACTTAAGTTATCTTACAACGTATTTCTTTCCACAAAGGTTTATGTTGCTTTACAGTTAGGATCTGCTACTCACTATGCATGTTTTAGCCAAGATTTGCTTTCCGAACAAAGGATTTCTCTTACAGCCAGAATCATAACAGGAACAAATGTATACACTTAACAATATTTTGGTTGGAAATTCTGCACTCATTTTAATGCTTCCGATTTGGAAAAAAAAAGAAAACTAGAGAAAGCAGCACTTTAAATGGATACTGCAATACCCCATACCTCTCCACCAAAGTGGAACGCATATACAAATTCATTGTAAGTACTTTATCAATTATTTACTTGCGGGGAAAAAACCTGGTAAAAAGAGCTGCACCTCTGACTGTCTGTTTTGGCTTCTGGAAACAGCCAATCGCTTGCATGAATGCACCTCTATTGAAGTCAGAGGTAGAGCTTTCAGCACATGCACACAGTTGGCATACTTGGGAACTTTCTGGTTCCCCTTGTGGGATGCGGGATGCTGACATCTGTGGCCGGTCCAACTGATGTGGTGTGCAGGGCTAGCATCGCATGCACGAAAAAGCTATTGTTGTAGGGGAAGTGGGCAGGGAGTGGGGCATGTGGCAATGCTGCTCCCATGACCTGGACGATTCACCTGTAGTTTCTGGGACGAAACCTGGAGAGTTCCCAGGTATGGCAATGGGGTCTCATTAGATCCCATGGAACCTTCATGCGACTCAGTGCTGGAGCTGGCTTGCAGCTTGTATACAACGCAAGCACAATGGTAAGCAGGTGATGCGTTCAACTGAACACATTTCCCGCAAGCCAAGGAAATAGCAGGTGGGGAAATGTGCCAAGTTCTAATTCTTATGTTATGTGTACAAATTAGCAATGTACACTTAAGTCACAGTATGGGACTTTTGGCAATGGTTCACCATTCTGTGCTTCTTTTACTATTAATGTCACTAGCTACATGAGATTCCCTAGCATGTGATTATGCTTAATTGTACAAGAAGCCATGACCTTTCTATTCCAGTGAGTTATCTAATTTTTCACCAAATAACTGTTTTAATATGTAATCTTTCTGAAACAAAAAAACATGATTTAAATAACAAATACAATATACATGCCCTGGTCATTGAGTAATCTCAGTCATGTCAACTTTGTTTTGAACCATTTTGATTGATCTGTTTTTACGTCAAACTGTGATATCCGTAAATCCTGTCCTAAGTTAGATCTTTGTATGTATTCATTCAAAACAAATGTACAAGTAACTCTTTATAGGCTAAGCTGAATCTCTGGAACTTAATGAGCGCTATAAATTAAAGTATAATAGGATTTCTCCTCAACTCGAAACTATCTCCTTGCCCACATGTGTAATCACCATAGAAATGCTTCTGTATCTACATGTCAAGTAATAAACCAAGTGTTTAATTCTTTGGATGTGTACTTGAAGTAGTGTAGTATGCCTGACTTTGATTCATATGTAAAGGCACAGCTATGTCAAGAAATTGTACGTCTATACAAATGCTCTGTAGCGTATTTCTTTATATCGCTTTAAAGCCACCTAACATGGAATGTTACTCTGTTTAGCAAGCTTGCATGTCTTTGTCACATGGATGATGTAGTGAGGTAATGGAATGACTATACTGTATCAAATATACTAAATATACAAAAATTTCAATCAGAACACTGACTAGTAGAACAGTAAGTAGAATCTTTAAGGAAATCTTCTGAAATACAGCATCACGTTAAAGCAGGATCCACTTTATAGTTTTATTTTCTACATGCATACTTTATGTATTTTCAGTTAGATGTTGTTATTATTATTGATATTATTGAAATTATAAGCGTAAAGTGTAATATACAGAGCCTTACTCCGTGACTATATTTAAAATAATTACAGTGCGTGGGAAAGAACTGAGAAAAAATATAATGCATCACAATTTTTTTATTATTATTATCATGTTGATCTCTGCTGTGTTATTTGTTAGATTTTGAAAAACTTCATCCCTTACTAGGACCTGGGCTTTAAAATAATGATTGTTTTTTGCCGCTAAAATGAAACTGTTCTACCATACATAAAAGCATGATATTTAGTTTTTCATACTTTACATTTGTTCACAAACCTAGAAAAGTTAATATTGATACTAATATAGCAAAAGCAACATTGTTTATAGCAAACTCTTGAATTGTTACTTTTACAGTAGTAATAAAATACAAAGAAAAGTCAAGTTAAAGGAACCAGGATTCCCAGATGTCAGCGCCTTTATAGATTAAAGGTTATATAAATTTCATTAGATATAGATTTCCTGCTGATATTCAAGACATACACCTCCTAAGCACCAATTCAGCAAAAAAGTATGCAAATGGAATTGTCTCGATGAACCCTCTCTAACTTTCACTGATGGGAAGGGGAGAAGACATTTATTGCAGAATGTAATTGACAGCTACTAACCTGGATGCACCTTTCATTTCCAGGTGTGGTCTGTTGAAGCTTATTATCGATTGTGCACAATCGTTAGCCATTTTGAACAAGGAGTAAATTGTGCGTATTGTACCCCAAATTTTTACTTTGTATACTGTATTCTGGAGGGGGGCCCTATAATGGTGTTTGCTCCATGGTGCCACCTTTCCTTCATCCATCCGTGGCACAGAGTGGACCATATTTATAGAACAATTTTGCAGCAATTGTAATACAATCAAGAAGTGGAGTGCTCTTCCTGATTGCAATAGACTGCAGTATTACTGTTTGTAAATATGGCCTATTGTTCCTTATACTTTTTGACCATCCGATGAACTTACCTTCTTGATTTGAAATAAAGAAATAATGATTACAGTGTATCGTTAACTTTGCATTGATTTAATAGTCTTGGTTAATGGTTCCTGACAGTGAAGAAGTTATAAAATCTCTGGGGTGTGAGCTCAGCCCAACACTGAAATATGTCCACACACAAATAGAAGTCTAATGGATTAATTTGAAAGAGGATTTGAGTCAAATATGTGAAAGCAGATTACTAGCTGGATGAGCTTCTTTCTAATAGACCTTGACCACTTCATACTGATTTCAATCTGAGCAACAGCCTTGTACTTGTATTTTTTCCTGTAATTAACGTTACAGCGATATTTTTGGATATCTTATTTCATATTTTAGTTTAGAAAAAAAAATTATTTAAAGTTTTGTTACATTTTTCTGACACTTACAAAGGTAGATGCAGTTTGAATGAAAGTGTTTTATGCCAAATATCATCAGTTTTTCTTCCGGATAATCTCATTCTGCATGACAACTGGCAAGTGGTTTTCTAATAACACAACATTTGGGGCATTCTGCACAACTTCCCGTGTGTGCTTGGGGGTTATCTATATATTATGGTATATTTTAAGAAATGTCCAGCTCAGCCCTTCTTACAGGATATGCACATTGGACTTGAGATTTTCAATCCTCCTGTGAAATTCCTAGAGTATACCTTAAAGAGAATGTTTCAGATACTTCCAGTGAGCCGTTATGTTATTGTTTTTGAGCTGGATTATCTTGCTTGGCATCCTTATCAAATAAACCATTACAAAGTGTTTAACAGCAGACATTACATTAAAGAGAAGTTTGTGAATTTGTGCTTGCCAATCGACCAAACAAATAATTATAGCATTTAACTGTACCATCGGGAAATGTATCCAAGCAACCTGTAGAGCAATGTATCCTAACTCCAGGGATTAAACAGCAGCCAGAACTATGATAAATTCTCTTTAGTGATGGCTAAGATTTTAGTAACCTCAAATCTGAGACAAACATACAGCTGGGTCACATCAAATATGTTATGTGACCCTACAGTTGTATCCGCAGCTCACATACAGAGGGAGAGCTGCACCAAAGATAACGGTTCTTTGTGAGGTAAGAGGGTGAGCTGTACAAGCTGCACTGTAGATAGGAGATGGAGAGGGAAAGAGAAGAAGATGAGAGGAGTGAAAGGGGAGGAGGAGAAGGTGAGGGAGTGTGAGAATGTGTATATGTATATGTATATATCAGTGGTGAAAAGTTGAGTGTGTGAGTGTGTGGTGTTAAGCATGGGTGTGGGTGTCAGCAAATGGTGCCAGTGGTAAGCCTAGAATTTGTGAGCCCCTAGAAGAGTAATGAGGGCAAGTTTGTATATTTATGTGTGAGTGCATGCCATTAGAATGTGTGTATTGTGTTAGTATGTGTGTGTTTACAAGGGTAAAATGCTGTACCATACACCACTAACCATAGCTCAACCTTGAATCCCTTTAGCCATTTAAGATAAAAAGGTCTGTAGAATAGTACATATATAAACATCAGTGTGTCTGACTGGTCAACTACCTGGCATGTCTGTAATTATGAATATGTATGATCACCTTAAACTATCATTGTGTCAGCTTAGACTGTCGGATAGCTGTACAATTAATGACTTAGTGAGATAAAAACACAATTTCTGGGAATTTAGGAAATCCATTGTTTAGTCCTGTTTTATAAGTGCTTTAGGACCTCATTTGCAAACAGAAGACTGATTAGTTTGGATCTGTAAATTAAAACTCTGTTGTCTATTTTCCTGTTGGCACAACCTGCAAAGTTGACTTTTTATATTCCACCCAATCCACCAAATACCTTGCCATACCTCCCAATTGTCCTGGTTTAACAGGACAGTCCCAATGCCCTACATAGCTTCCCCACTGTCTCAGCTTTTCTAGGCAGTAGGGATCATGGACCAGTTTGGGAAAGTTTCTGATTTCTCTTGACGTGCCTAAGGAGCTTTAAAATCAATGTGGGTTTGTGCTTTTGCAGTGCAGACCCCCATTACAGTTACTTCATGGCTACATTGCATGCTTTAGATTTTTAAGTCTGAAGTGCATGTTTTACTTGTATCAACATTAAACTACAGCTACTGCACCCTCAACCATTCTTCCAATTTGCTTAAATAATTCACCATTTGGCTTATTCCACCAGAAATGTCTACCCTGTTGATGACCTTTGAATCATTCGCAAGAAGCAGGGGTGCCTTTAACATGGTGAAAAGGGGGCAGCTGCCCCTGGCCCAGTCATTCCTCTCTTGTACCGCCCAGTGGATCCTGGAACCCAGTGGAGTCACGTTATGTCACGTGACCCTGCTACGTTCCTGCTTCCTCTGGGTGGTAAAAGAAAAGTTGTTTGCACAGTGTGTGAGCAGCAGGCCTGTGTGGAAGTCTCCAATCACCGCAGACAAATCTGTAGTTGTGGTAAAGGGGTGGGGGAGGTTGTATGAATGAGCATGTATGAATGAGTGAATGAATGAGTATTTGCGAAAGAATATGTGTGAATGAATGAATTTGTATTTGTGAATGAATATGTGTGAATGAGTGAATGAATGAGCATGTGTGTAATAGCATGGATGTGTAAGTGGGGGCAAAGATGGCACAGACAGGCTGTTTGGGGCAAAGATGGCACAGACAGGCTGTTTGGAACAAAGATAGCACAGGGAGACTGTTTGGAGCAAAGATGTCATAGACATGCTGTTCAGGAACAAAGATGGCAAGTCCTATGCATCCAATCTAGGTGCTAAGCAGGTCTTGGGGATCCAATCTGAGTGATAGCAGGTCATATGTGTGCAGTCTGGGTGCAACTCTTGGACTCTGAGCTGGTTTCTCAGTACAAGTCACCATTTATTTCTGCAAAGACACAACTAAGTGTGTTTTCAGTTGCCCGTGCAAACATTACTAACTACAGCTTCCTAGAGCTACTGAGTTCTCATTAACAGGCAAGAGTAGAAGTCCTTTTTAACTATGAGACATCATTTTTGAGTATATGTCAAGAAGTCCATGCTAGCCATACATTAAAAATAGTAGAACATATAATTGTATTTCATGAAAGCTATCCAGATGGCTATATATACTGAGACAATAGAATCTGTACATTTGCACTGATAGTAGATATATAAGATTTTTAAGTAACAGAGGACAGAATCAGAATTGTTAATCATGTTGTCCTTTAGCTCCTCGGCACTGAATGGGTTAAGCAGTGCAGTTGCCAGGTTATTGCAGCGCTGTGTATATGTATATGCTGTGTGACTCCACCAGTCTCAGGCTTTCTCCAGCGTCCTTTAGGAAGTCTGCATTATTTTCTGAGCAGACAAGGTCTATCTGTCTACTGAGCCGGGCTCTTTCTGTAGAGAGTGCCGCGTACAGCAGTCTTCTTGAAGCAGGATACATCTGGAATAGAAATGGAAATCCTTAAGTGGTTCACAAAATATGATACATATATAAAGGTATGGAACACAACATCGAGATGTTAAGTAATAGCATGTTTCCTAGCTTATTCTTTGATTTTGGTTTATAACCTCCTTTTTTTTGTCTGCCGGGGTATTTTTCATTAGAGATGTTTAGTTTTAGAATGATGTTCTATAAATAGAAACAGAGGCAGGCTTCATTTGCTGCTGATGAAACAGCCTACAAAGGAAGATGCTTTTATGGTTTCTCATATCTCCATGGAAACGGAGGTATTCTTTGATATTAGCTGCTGTTGGATTGCAAACATTGTTACTACCAACTATTCTCTCAGATACGTTATCATAGTTATTTGTATTCCTGCTAGGTATGAGCTAGTGATTAAAAAAGAAGAACAGAAAAAGTACTGGTGACAATAGAAACATTGGGTTGTAAGGTAAAGGTGAACAGATGAATAATGTTGCTGAAAGGTAAAATGTATTATTAATGTATTTCAGATGATGTTTTTAGCACCTTTGCTACCGTTTTGTTCAGTGTGATCAGATGAATGGTCTCACCTTTGTAGTATGTGAGTGTAGGATCAGTCAAATTTACTATCTTGCAGGAATCAACAGGATATTTTTAATGCAAAATGTTGACAAAAAATATATATAACGGTCGGGTTGTTTTTCTTGATTCAAATTACATTTCATGCTCTGTAATATAGATTTTGATGCAAAACATGATTGTGGACTTATTACTGTTAATAACCTTTTATATAATGATTTGAATTTAAGAAATCTATTATTTTGTTGTATGAAGAAAGTAGTTAAACTCAAACAATTTACAAGAAATGTATATCTCAGCAGAGAGGAAACTTCAATTATTTTAATATTCCAAACTGTACTTAGACCAAGAATTGGGTTTTCTTCAACACAAATTAAGTAAATATTTTGTACACTAATGCACTTGAAAATAGGTTAGGGCGGTGAATCACATGAAACTTATATAATACAATGAATTTTCCATTGTTGATCATTGGTTATTAAAATGAGAGACATTTATAATTATAACTAGTGAAACGTAATAATGTTGCGGAGCGATTTCTTTAAAATAAAGTAACTGTTGCCTCTGTTAGTCTCCTATGTGACCCAACATGGTCTTGGAAAAATATCGCTACAGCTCAACAACTTTCACATTAGGGCCAGACTTACCTGTGTAATAACACTTGAAAGAATGGAATTTAAGAAATTACACACATTGTCCATCTGCTTGAGCCCAAGCTACAAGTTGTTTGCCAAATTGTAAATACACACAAAGTTGTCTCTTCAAAAACAGTAATACATAAAATCTAACCTTTATTAAAAAAAAGTTATCAGCTAAATATGTACAAAAGGTGAGTGGGGTTAAAAGCCAAGAGTTTGG
Source organism: Spea bombifrons (assembly GCF_027358695.1). Taxonomy (NCBI): domain Eukaryota; kingdom Metazoa; phylum Chordata; class Amphibia; order Anura; family Pelobatidae; genus Spea; species Spea bombifrons. The sequence continues at coordinate 28,984,958 of NC_071087.1, read as the reverse complement.
GCAAATTAGCAAAATGCCTGTGTCCAAGCAGGTAGTTGACAGACCAGATAGAGTTGGTTGTTATGGTATCAATGATTGTCAACTGCTGAAACAAACTATTTGCCTCGGTCCACTGACCACTGTTGTCTATATATTTATATTAACAAAATTAGCCAATTTCATTAATTCGTACTAATCTCCAAAAATAAGGTCAAACCCCCCCTAATGAAATGGGCAAAAACTAGGCAAAAAGCAACAAATGCAGGATATTTCACTCTCACACTCTCTAAATGTCTCTGATGACCACTTCTGTGTCTTGCAGCTCCACTTCCATGTCTCACATCTTCTTGTTCTTCATCTTTTCTCTTCCATCTCTGCGGACGTAATCTCCCAGCGAATTTCTGTCAAGATTGGAGGATTGGGAGAGAACATCACTGGAAGCTTCACCATTTTAAATTAAGATAACCTTGTGTGAACTTCCGCCAAAATGGTGGAGTTTCTGGTGATGTCCTCTCCCCCGTTTGGAAGCTCCGCCATTTTGGTGGAAGTTCACCAGGAGGTTATCTGCTGCTACACTGTGCCAATCACCCCATTTGCTGCCCATACCATCCAGAACAAATTAATACTCTGGATACTGACTTATAGATCTTAAGAACTCTGTAACACCTCTATATATCTACTCTTGTGTGCAAATACACCCCTAACCATTTGTTATAGCTAGTATGTCTCTTCTACCATTACTACCTCTTCCCACGTGCGTGTTCAGGATTTCACATGTGCTGTACCACTTCTCTGGAATTCCCCACCCTGTTCTATTAGATGTTTTTTATGAGAAGCATACAGCCTTTCCTTCTAACACTCTGAACCAGAATCCTAATCAAGCCACTTGCAAGATCAACAGACCTCTCTATACTATCCTTGCTCCGCCCCCTTCAACCACCGAACAGATTGTAAGCATGCAAGAAGAGGGCACCAGTATGTGTTAACTTGTGTTATATCATTTTAAATTGTAATTTATTTTCACTAATTTATTGTAAGAGCAGAATGGAATCTGGTGGTGCTATACTGTATAAATAAATGTAATGTTTTATTATCACATTTTGGTAGGGAGGGCATATTTTGTTTCTGCCTCGGTGATTAAATGTACACAGTAGCCTGGATACTACAAAAGTGTCGCAAAAGCTTTAGACACAATAATCTACCTTACTGAACACCAAGGACAGAATGTGAAAGTATCACAGAGCTGTATTTAATAAAAAGTGTGCTTTGACGCTACAGTTAGGTTAGCTGTGTGTGTGTGTGCAGGAAAACATGGAGCAATTGTTTAGTATTATGTGCCTGGCTCTGTGGAGTGCTACTTGTAAAGGTTTTCTATAACATGTTTTATCAGGCTGATGATATTTACAGTGTTGGACATGGCTTTATAGAAGACATGGATATTGGATAAAATGTGCATGCCTAACTTCATTAACATGCTTAAGTGTTACATTGTTGCTAGGAAACCTTGTACACATGTTTTTATTTTGTACATAAGTGCACCCACTCTCTTAGTCTTCAAATAAGAATACAATGTAAGTGTGGAGGAGGGTTGGAAATATATCTAATTACATGGGAGTAAAAATGGTTTTCCATATATATGTGGTCTAGTAACTTTATCTTATGCAGTCACAAAAATTAAGGCAATTTATTCAACATCCCCTTACTCTTACTATTCATAATTTTGTTTGTACGATTACAATGAGTAAAGCATCAGTCAGACTCAGTTAAATAAATCAAATGATGGGCTGGTTATTTTATATTTTAATTATTTTGTTGCAGATGAAAATGTCTCAAGTCAAGCAGGTTGGCCTCTTGGCAGCTGGATGCCAACCATGGAACAAAGATGTTTGTGCTGCTAGCGGAGACAGGTTCGCATACTGTGCCACCCTTGCTATTTATGTATATCAGGTACGTTTTGGATTCTGTGGTACCATAGGGATGAAAACTAACCTGGAATTGTGCATATATATTATTTTAAGGGTGATGTTTATTCAACCTCAACCATTTTGATTGAGCTTAATGTGGTTAACTTGTATTCAGCTCTCATGTGCTATATTTTATGTTATCTTCCGTGATATGTTTAGGAGGTTACAAGGAGTACACATGCATGGCTCTTCACAATCCTTCATTGGCAGTGTCCCTCACCCCACACTGTGTATTTTGTAGCTGCATAAGGGGTATTTAATTAGGTTGGCGACACAGGTATGGAACATTAGGGAGCTCGAGGGAGGAGATGATAAATGACTGACCAGGGTAAATAACAGAAACACGCGGTTATTTTATTTCTGATGGCAGCCCTAGTGCAAGTGTTGAAAGCCACATGGCTGTCAGGATTTAAATTGGCAGTGCAACAAAATGAAGGTTTCTGGTACAAATTTAAAGATGCCTCATATGTGCTTTGACCTTCTGTCAGGTCCGAAGATTTATTTCATGATATCACTATTGCAATCTGCTTTTGTGAAATGTGAATGTAAAGTAAATAGTTAAAAATCTAAAAAAAGAGACATCTCTCTGAAGGTTGAAACACTGTATCAGTTTCACATAGACTCATTATCCGGTATTTCTTTAACATACAGTATATTCTGGTAGCTAATGTTAACACATGGATTGTGCAATTGTGGATCTGCCACTCTAGGGAGCGATCACTTCCACAGGAGCCCACTACTTACCTGTGCGTTGCTTGCACACTGTCGAGCAATGTCTCTTGTACTGCCAAGGGGACGCGGGAACCCAGCGGAGTCACGTCACGTACGACACGTGACCCTACTGCGCATCTGCTTCCCCTGGGCGGTAAAGCAGAGGTTGTTTGCACAGAGTGTGAGCAAGACAGAAGGAAGCAGCAGGTCCCTGCGGAAGTCTACGAGCGGCACAGAGACATCTGTGGTTCAGGTAAGGGGGTGGGGAAGCTGTATGAATGAGTATGTAAGATTGAGTGAATGAATGAGTGAGTTAATGAGTATCTGAGTGAGGGAATGAATGAGTATCTGCGAAGGAGTAAATTTATATTTGTGAATGACTATATGTAAATGAGTATCTGAATGAGGGAATTTATGAGTATCTGTGAAAGAGTGAATGAATATTTGAATAAGTGAATAAAGGAATATCTGTGAATGAGTATATGAAAGAGTGAATGAATATTTGAATGAGTGCATGAATATGTGTGTGATAGCATGGATGTGTAAGTTGGGGAGGCATGTCACAGGGATGCTGTTTGGGGGAAAAGATTCCACAGGCAGGCTGTTTTGGGGGCAGAGGTGCCACAGGCAGGCTGTTTTGGGGGCAGAGATGCCACATGCAGGCTGTTTTAGGGCAAAGATGGCAAGTCCTATGCTTCCAATCTGGGTTCTAGGCAGGTTCTGTGGATGCAATCTGGGTGCCAGGGCTGATTTGATACTAAAGGGGGGACTGGCTGGGTGGCATAAATACACAATGTAGGGCTGGCTGGGGGCAATACGCAAGGGTGTGGGAGCATTAATTCACAAGGCAGTGCTGGATGGGGCATCACATAAATCAACACTAAAGGGGGGCTGTTTGGTGGGATAAATTATACAATGGGGGACTCGCTGGAGTGCACAAATACACATGGGGCCTGGCGGCATGAATACATAAGGGACGCAGCTGGGGCTATCACATAAATCAATACTAAAGGGAGGGGCAGGCTGGGGGCGATACACAAGGGGCAAAAACCCAAAAGACATAAGCAGTGTGGAAAGAAAAATTGTTAGCTTAGCCCGTCCAGATGCGGGTGTCAGTGTGGCAGAGCCTGTCCTGGTGTGTGTCTGTTTGGGTGTCGGTGTGGCAGAGCCTGTCCTGTGTGTGTTTGGCTGTCAGTGTGGCAGAGCCTCTCCTGGTGTGTGTTTGGGTGTCGGTGTGGCAGAGCCTGTCCTTGTGTATGTGTTTGGTCATCTGTTTCCCGGCACTTTACTTACTATAGGAATAAATTGAACTATTTAATTTTTACTTATCCAGAGATAAAATGCACTCTTGAATTTGTAGTCACTTCAGAGGACAAAACTTTCTAAGCCCAGAAATCAGTGAGAGGAAAAGTAAAGGTTTTGTGTTATTTGTTTAGTTAATTTCAATCTGCATATTTTTTTAAAATGATCAGTGTACTGATTACTCCCAATCCCATCACATAAGATTCTATCCTATATTATTTGCCTAGCACTGATGTCATCTTTATCCAGATTCTGTCTATTTTACTTATTTCTATAAAAAAAAGCCACCAAAACCCTCAGCACCAGGCCCATAATGCTCTTAATCTGGCCCTAGTTAAACTTAATAATATAAATTGCATGCATGGAGGGCTGCACGTTATTTAGGAGGGTAGGCTATAAGAGCACATTCTATTCATTCATTGATAAAATATAAACATAAAATTTTTTTTTTTTTGTGATGTTTTCCCAGATGTGAGAATTTAATCAGTGTTTGGGTTTATAGAGTAGAGCATTCTTATCATAGTATATTCAAGAAATTCTCAACTATTTATGTTACAATTATATTTGAACAATTACATACTATGCAATAGTTTTAATGCAATTTGCCACAGGGCTTACACTGTATTGTTTCTATTGAAGAGATCCAAAAAGATACCTGTACTCACTGTGTTTTCAAGTAAAAGTTTACATAGAGTTTTGAATATACTGAACTGCTCTTCTTCAATATGAGAGATGTATAAGAGTACACTGTGGGTATTGGGTATTCTTGATTGGGATATCATAAAATGTTTATGTGACAGTTCTTCTTTTTTTACTATATAAACACCATAAAGTCACTATTGCACTTTTGACCTTAGGAACGGAGTACATGTTTTCTATACCTTTTTGGGCATTGTTTTTATTATAAGTACATATATATGTATATTTTTTATTTCCTAGTTGGATCATCTTTACAATGAGTTCAAGCTCCGTGCAATCATGTCAGAACATAAAAAGACAATCACAGCCATTTCATGGTGCCCTCACAACCCTGACATGTTTGCAAGTGCGAGTGCCGATAATTTAGTTATTATTTGGAATGTGGCTGAACAGAAAGTGGTTGCCAGACTTGACAATACAAAAGGTAAGTTACAGAGCACCATTGTGTGAGCTTTCTAATAACTATAATTCGGATCATGTAAGTGAAGAAATGCCATGCAATCATCGGGAAAATATATTTTATTCTAAGATGAGCCAATACATTTTAAATTACATGCCTTTCCACAATTTGCCTACCAAGTTTGATCTCAGTTGGGTCTTGGTTAAGCAGGCTGAGCTTAGTAATGGCACTGGAAGTAACCCACAAGAAGTTAAACAAGGCTTACTCCTTTCACAATAGTCTAGGTTAGAGTTTAGGACTCCAGGTCTCAAGAACTAGAAACCCCCAGTCATATTTGCTCCAATGTCTATTCCTGCCTACTTACATCTTACACCAACAACTCCCTCTTGTCTCTAGTGCAGTGAATGAAACCGGTCTATCAGAAACGAACATAAGCATTAAACAGAGCAGCTGCGTACCAACACTGAATGTGCAATTGTAGGCTAGGTTTGTGGCTAGGTTTGTGGCTAGTTCTAGCCAGTGGCACAACCATGTCCACCACCACTGTTGCTAACATAAAACAGTAAAATGGTGTAAGTCTAGAAGTTTCAGGTAGTTTCTATAGTAAACGGTCTTTAATAGTAATTGTGAAAAATATTGGCCATAACGTTAACTTTAAAGCATGGGATTCGGTAGAATCTATATTAGTTAATGGAGAGCCTTGAATAACTGTAACTAGTGTTATTTACTAGATAATGGAGTTTACATGACCATTGTTTTTCATTTTCTCTCATCTGTCAGGAATCCCTGCTTCTCTTAGCTGGTGCTGGAACTCAGGTGACGCGGTTGCGTTTGTTTCACACAGAGGCCCTCTTTATATATGGACAATTTCTGGCCCGGATAGCGGCGTAGCCGTTCACAAGGAGGCACATAGTTTTCTGTCAGACATTTGTCTATTTAGATGGCATCCAAAGAAAAAAGGAAAGGTTGTCTTTGGGCACACAGATGGCAGCCTTTCTATCTTCCAGCCAGGTAAATTCCACAGATTAAAATGAATGATTTTATTTGAAAACATGAATGATATTCCTGAATTCTTATCAGTACATAAGTACATAAGCACTGTGTTGTTGTTGTTGTTGTTGTTGAAAATATGTTTCTTCTGATAAAACAGAAGACAAAGAAAGACAAAGAAATAACCATTCAAGCAACAAAAGCCTCAGCAACAATATCTTACAAATACTTTCTTTGCATTTCAATAAAAGGAGTATTTCTGCGTTCAAAACTATATATTGTGTGCAGTCCTGTTTTGTTTTTGTTTGCTTATTTTTATAAGATATTAGTAGGCTACGGAGATTTTTATCCAGGAATGTATTTATTCTTGAGGTGTATGACACGATAATAAAATGCAGACAAACCGCAAACTTTTCTCTCCATGTCTAGAGTACCCATTCCAAAGTCCTTCTGTGTCAGATTGCCTGTCGTTGGGAGTATTGCTCTATGTCTGTACTTTTATACTTTACTTTTAACATGACTGTGCCAAGCAATTCTCATTGTCAGCTTTAATTTGATTATTCACTTCCAGATAATGTTAGCTTAAAAAAATATAGTTTGGACTACTTGCAAGCATAGGAAAGTTGGACATTTTTAATTGATTGTGCAGATTTCTGCATCAATTTGGTATAGAAGAAGTTATCCGGTTTATTAAACCGGCTAACGCACTTCCACAACTCATTAAAATTGGTCATTAGTGTGTCCTAAAAGTGAAAATATATGATGCTTCACAGTAAAGCAATATTCTAGAACAGAACATATAGTATAATCTTGGATTATAAATTGCAACTCATTCAATAAATGGCAAAAGAAAAGTGAATCGGAAAGAATCAGGGTGATAATTACTTGTCTAGAAAATCTAACTGAAAATGTATTAACTTAGTCCATGCCGCTCATGGAACATGGGTCATAATATATGAAAATATAAACTCATTTTGCATAATTTTTGTGTGGGCAGCTTCTATGGCAGAATACGTAGGAAAACATTTTAATAGAAGGACACAGTATTTGGTCAGTTCTGTGGATTTATTCAAATAACTTTTCTTCAAAGTGAAAATCCTCAAATTAGTGCAAACATCTACCTGTTTGTCAGCCTTAGTGTGTTTGTTTAGATCTTTTGTATGGGAAAGTGAGAACAATATTAGTTTGTCTGTCTGTGTAAGTGCTATAATTTAACAGCTGATACTTTGTGTCTTATGGGCTGGAACATCTGGAGACAGAGGGGGTCATACTGGTTGTCATGGTTAATTACAAATCTGACTTTGATTGGCCTTTTTATTAACCAAGGCAATAACCTAGAATACCTTCTCCATTATCAGGCAGAGTATATCTTATATGACACATGCCTTGAATGTCTTTTGCATTATACATTTCCATTTCAATAAATTGAGATGGAGCTGTAATGACTGTGATTACTATGGTCATGAACTCATGATGTAATAAAGATAGTCTGATAGAGTTATTTTTTGTCTGTGAGTAAGTAGCAGCCATACAACTTATGATTCTTTACCGTTCTCAGGTCTTTCACATGATGATTCTGTCTGTCCTTTGCCTGTTGTTCCTTCAATATGTAGTATACGTGTGTGCATGTTCTGTATGGTTGGTTGCATAAATTTGCCCATATGGTACTATGTAGTTAACCGTGTGGGTTGCAGCGAGCAAAATATTCATTACTGAATAGCCATTGGATGTATGGAACACGTTTAAGATGGCATTTTTCATTGCAGTGAGCTTTATAATATATCCTTAATATTATTTATCTTCAAACTTCTGCATTATACACTTCCATTTCAATAAATTGAAATGGAATTGTATGTCTGTGATTACTATGGTCATGATGTAATGTTAAAGACAGTAGAGTTCATTTGTGTTTGTGAGTAAGTAGCAGCCATACGACTTATGATTCTTCACTGTTCTCAGGTCTTTCACACGATGATTCTCTGTCTGTTTTTTACCTGTTGTTCCTTCAATATGTAGTTTAAGAGTGTGGGAGTATAAGATCGTGCATGAAGGAGAGAACACAATGTCTTGCAATGGGAAATATTTTCAGTATAAATAAATTGTGGTGTCTAGGGCACATGTGTAAGGTACCAGATGCTAAACCATGGATACAGGACCTCGAGGTATAAGCCTAAGGTAGCAATTTATTCTTTTTGACCTTTTAAATGAAATAACAAAAAAACTCTGTTTCAGTATTCTGTTAGACCTTTTATTTTCACGGACAAAACTGAGTTCACCTCCATCCCAATGGTCATGTCAGGTGAAAATGATTCATTGTTGCAGTTTAGTCATCCGGTGACCAAATAAAATAATCAAAAGGAATTGTGCTTATCTAGACCAATTTATCTTTATGTTTTAGGCAAGAGCTATTTTCTCAATCCATGAAATTATTCTCTGAGTTGCATGATTTAAGAACATAGAGCGCATGCAATCAAGAAAGATTTAGCCAGGGTATTGTTAAAATGTTGAAAGTGCTGCCCCTATGTGTGTTAAGCCACGATATTCTTCTTTTTTATGATCCTGGAATTTTCATGACTGTTAACCCTTGCAATTTCTGTTGCATAATCCAGAAGGGTGTTTCACTGTGGTTCATCATTGGAATTAGTGTGCAGCCCAAAATAGGGTTTTTTAAATTACAATTTTAATTACAATTTTTGTACCTTTACTTTAAATAAATAATAACAATAACTGACAAATGTAACTATATGTTTTTAAGGATGCAAAAGTCAAAAGCATGTTCTGAGGCCGGAGTCTCTTGAGGGAACAGATGAGGAGGATCCAGTGACCGCTTTGGAGTGGGACCCGCTATCCACAGATTATCTTCTAGTTGCTAATTTGCACAATGGAATCCGGCTGGTAGATTCTGAATCCTTGTCTTGCATCACGACATTCAGCTTCCCGAGTGCCGCTGCTTCTGTTCAGTGCTTGGCTTGGGTACCAAGTGCTCCAGGCATGTTTATTACAGGAGGTAAGGAATTACTTAACCCATTGCATTACTTGAAAATCAGCAGTGCCATGTATTCAGTTATGACTTTACTTTCCCCGATACCCTCACTATAGAAGAATTCATATTAAAATTTTCTGCAATTTTCTGTATTGTAAAATGCATTCTTACAAAACAAAAACACCCACTTACCTGATACAGAAGTGGTAGCTCTGCTGCAGCAGCTGCCCTCCTCCTCCATGACTATTCAGTGGCAGCAAAGTGCTCCCGTTGACATCAGTAGGAAGACTTTCTACACACAGCAGTAGGAAGACTTTCTACACATGCACACAGGGTTGTGAACACCTACCGTGTTCCCTGAGCCAGCACTGGAACTGACTGGAGGTGAGCATATCACACGCACAGATATGTGTTTGGACAGATCTTCTACAGGGCTTTTAGCTGGGGGTGTAGAAATGGGCAAACAGACCACATGAAAGATTATGGACCTCTAACCTATCATATGCATTAAAGTGCGTATGATGGCTGAAATGTTCTTTTAAGAAAATAAGGAGCTTATGAGCAAGATTAACATGGAAAGGAAGCGTATCACACAAACATACATTCAAACCTCATGAACTAAGAGCCAGTATTAACAGACTAATCGAAACGTAAAATGTTAAATCTGAAAACAACACCTTCAAAGTGGTTGCTTTAAGTGAAAGCAGTTGGAAAATCAAGTTTAATTAATATCCGAGAACATTGTTAATGAGCTAGACCTGATACTCTGCACAAATTAACTCTTGAATTGTCCATCTTAAAGCTTCTAGAGAAGTGATTTTAATGGTGACACCAATTTGTTCTACTAATGGTTCTAATAAAATCATCTCCTTTGCATACCAAGCCAGTATGTCCGATGTCTTAGGAGACTGGGGCATCAACTCTGAATTGAAATAAGAAATGTAAATTCCTTTAAGGTTTGGTGGTCACACCATTTAGTTTTATTAGCCTTCTTATTTTCTCTGATAAGAATTCTCATTTGTCTGCGGTGTCTCTGTTCGTATCCTGTGTATAATATGTCAGAAATAACTGGATCATCTTTGTATCATAGTCAGTGATGTCAGTAGAAAGCATGATCTCCTGTGCCTTGGCAGGAAGACCCACCTGCTGATATTATATAATGAGAAAGTACTATTGATTATTACAAATAGTACATCAGACATCAGCAAATTAACATGTATTGTGTTACAGCATTGTTATGTAACTTTAATTAACATGTGGCTCATATTATCATTAATTGAAGTATTTATCAACTGATCTAAGTTCTTTATTATCTGCAATTGAATTTAATAGTACGGTAAATAATTTAGGTGTCTACTGTTTTTCTATTAGTTATGGTCATGTTTAGTCTATACAATAATTGGTGACTAAATTTTAAAGTTGAAGCATTTTTGCCGATAATATCTGAAAATATTGATAAACCCAAATAAATAAAGCCTTTGACGTGCTTGGTTGCACTGCATAAAGAAACATCTTTACTGAGAATAAATATACTCTAAATGTGTTTGGTTTGAGCATTTGCTTGCAAAGCATGAGCAAAGTGTTCTTTTTCTGGTTTCTATGTATATGTGAAAGTACCCGAGTTTTTCTTTTCCCAGCAACAAGCTCATTAGTTATCCTGGATGAATTGTGTGCTTTCTGTCTACCCCTGCTGTCTTTTGCAAAATAAATGCAGTCTTAAGTATATCTCACATCAGGGACACAGTTTTAATTATCAGGAAAGTGCCTGTATGGTGCAGGTGCTAAAACCAGAAAAGCGCGGAGGCCTTTAGAAAATATTTTAGTGCCACTGCTTGCTTTTTTTGTAGATTGAGCTTTGAAAGATTGCACGTAAGGCACCAGTGCATATCCTGCTGTGTTGATCAATGCACAATAAAACAAATGGTTAATGCATTATGACACGGCTGTTCATTCACACGCAATAATGTGCTTGCGTGGCAATGTGAAACATTTTACAGCCTGTAGGAATCACTGAGTTTTACAAAAAGGGGACTGTATTGCAGAATGCACAAAACACCGCTGTGCAGGTCCCTACCGTTTCTACACTTGTCCCCACCCATTAAAGAAATTGGTAGAAACTGATTTCATTTTACCTTACACCTACTGAAAAGCCTTATGGTCACCACCGAATGCATTTTTGTTCCAAAAAACTTCCATTATCCGCTGACTTCGAGGATGGCGCTGTTGTCAATGATATTATTTGTGACTTTCCTTGCTTAATCTCCACACTGAGCTGATTCTTTATGGAAATACGAGTGAGCTTTGAGTCCCCTATACTTAAATTGTTCAGCGTGCCTGGCAGGGTGAGCCACTCTTCTTTTTGTTAAGAATTACTGCATAGTCCCCTCATTTCCAATAGTGACCCAGTTCCGCTGGCAGCCATATATGCCATAACATTGCCTCCGCCATGTTTCACAGATGGTATGTTATGCTTCGGATCCTCAGCCGTTCCTTCCTTTCTGGATACTCTTCTTTATTTATGAATGCAGATCACTGATCCTTTGTGGAATACTTTGAAACTTAAATAGCTTATCACTCAAAGTTTTTTTCCCTAAGAGATCATGGGTTTTAGAAAGAAAAAGAATATCTGTAGACCACCTGTTTGCTTTCATTTTAACCGAGACACTGCCTTACTCTGCTGAATGACTGTGATGTGCTCAGATTCTCAGGTCGGAGTACTGCGTGTGTGGAACGTGTCCAAGACGACTCCCATAGATAATTTTAAACTAAAAAAGACTGGCTTCCATGCTTTGCACGTGCTAAATTCTCCGCCAAAGAAAAAAAGTGAGTACCTGGATATTGATTTTTTAAAAGAACAACCATATTTTTTTGAAATAAAAAAAAAATAACACAACACTAATATTAACTCAAGTACCTATTGGGCAGACACACTCAGCCATGATCATTGAACTGGGAGTATCTTAAATCTTTTTTCATTTGTACCTTAAGTGAAGGAAACATCTCCATTAGAGGTATCCTTCCAAGAAGGACACTCTAGACGCATAAAGTGAGGCTATATCCCACTGGATAAGATAACTAACAACTCCCAATCTGTGTCTGAATATGAGCAATAAAAAACTAGAGACATTTCCATATGCCAGAATGAAAATATGCCTAACAACATAACCTTAGACTCATGATTGGCTGAACTATGTGCACTTTTTCATTCCTTGGTAAAGTGCATGAGTATGAATGTGCATGTTAAGAAAATGACAATTAGTCCATTATACCAAAGTGTATACAGGAGAATTTGTTAGTGTTTAACTGTGATAATGAATGTCTAATTCACATAAAAATAAAGTTGTTTTTTTTAAATGAACCTATCCCACAATGTTCACACAATTCACAATTAACATATGATTACATTTAGCCTGTCCTTTAATAACTATCAGAAATGTTAATATATTCTTTCTGTCGGCTTTCTTTTTTTTCTCAACTTCAAATGAGCTTTTTTAGCACATTCGCCAACTAAAAACCATCACATATCATCTACCAGCGAGGCAGTGCCTCCACCAACCCTGACACAGAACCAAGCTTTCTCCCTGCCTCCTGGTCACGCGGTCTGTTGCTTTATGGATGGTGGAGTGGGGCTTTACGACATGGGAGCCAAAAAGTGGGATTTTTTGAGGGATCTGGTATGTATCCTTTGATTAAAATTGGTTCAAACCGCGTATTGCCATGCTGCGTGAAAGAGCTCACAATGGATTTTGCTTTGAAATCCATTTTTAAATAACAAGTTTGTCCAAATGTTATCCAACCGTTATCCCTGTCTGATTTAGGAAAATACATTGTATAAATGTCTAAAGATTGAAATGAAATAACAGCCAGAGTAAAGTAAAAAAATATCACGTACGCAGCGCCGCGGAGCCTCGGTTGGCCCCGGATAGCCGGCCACAAGGCCGGTGGGCAGAGCCGCTCGCCTCGGGTCCGGAGCGCGGACAGAAGGGGGCCGCCTCTCTCCCGTAGCGCACCGCACGTTCGTGGGGAACCCGGTGCTAAATCATTCGTAGACGACCTGATTCTGGGTCAGGGTTTCGTGCGTAGCAGAGCAGCTACCTCGCTGCGATCTATTGAAAGTCATCCTTTGAGCCAAGCTTTTGTTTTTAAATAAAAAAAAATTAATAAATAAAAAAATATCACGTAGAGCTCTACACGCTGCCCGGACTAAGCACCAGGGACTCAGAAGTACCAGTAAGTGTGGGGGGGGGGCATGAGGATCCAGGTCCCCGGCATCGCTGCGGGGATCTGGATCTTAGTCTCATAGTCAGACCTTGTTGAGGTCTGATTATAAGACGACCCCGATTATAAGACGAGGGGTATTTTTCAGAGCAAAAAAACTTGTCTTATAATCGGGCAGATACGGTATACATATTAGCAATTTTATTAACAATTAACACAATTAGCACTATAGAAGTACTTAAAGCCAAATTTCATTCACATTTCCCAGTTTATTCCCAGCCTCCGCGAGGGTCGGGTGAGCAAAGGGAAAGTAACTGTTATGCTGTATGTTCTGTACAATGTGGTAAATGATTTAAAAACTGTATTCCAGTGTTTATTCACATTTTCTTTTTAGGGTCATATCGAAACCATCTTTGACTGTAAATTTAAGCCAGATGATCCTAACCTATTAGCTACTGCATCTTTTGATGGAACAATAAAAGTTTGGGATATCAATACACTGACTGCTGTGTACACATCACCAGGCAATGAAGGAGTCATTTATTCTCTCTCTTGGGCACCCGGTGAGTTTTCTCCTAGTTATTTTTTATTATTATTTATAACCATATAAAGCTTCTTATCTAATGCAACTTTACTATTGTATTCAACAGGAGATTTAAATTGCATAGCAGGTGCAACCTCCAGAAATGGGGGATTTATTTGGGATGTTAAGAAAGGGAAAATGATAACTCGTTTCAATGAAGTAAGTCCAATACTAATTAACTGTGATTAATGATTTCATGACCACGTTGGTTTCCAGAAGTGATATGTTAAGGAGGTCAAAAGAAATCAATATTGCAGTCAGACTGTGGCAAACATGTATAACTGGTCTTCGTTGGCTGTAAATTATATTATTGAACCCAGTATGTAAGGACATCTAATGACCCAGTAATACAGTGGATCATAATATATTTGGCATGTCTGCATTCTCTCTGTACTTGCTGGTCCTGTCTAACACTCTTTCACCAAAACGGACTGCATATAAAGTCCCATGAAAGAACACAGGATGCTATAAATGAAGGGCAATTATCTAATTGCTGTAGACATCTTGGTGCAAGTAAAATCACACGGTTGCTGACAGTTACCCAAATTCTTCCAATGAAAGCAACTGGGGTCAGTCCCCGACTCCCCCCTCTACCCCTTGTTAGCTCTCCCCGATTATTAGTGTCAATTTACCAGAAGTGTAGCCTAGTCTACTCTGGGTTATCATATTTTGACTTATTTTGTATACATGATCCCTAATGTTTCTTACCATATCACACATGGCATTATGGGTTATCCCTCTATTTATTACAAACCAACAACTTAAGGTGTCATACGATAGAATAAGAAGGCACACAAGTTTTACAAATACTAATTGCTGTAAGTTGTGTCTGACCACAATAAATATATTTTCCAAGAATTTTGTATTCTGCTGTAATTTATAACTTAAAGAAAATTCACCAGTCACATAAGTCATCATGAATGGCGGGTAAAACATCAGGTGTAAATATTCCATTTGCATTTTCTGAGCCAAATCAGCCATATACAATAATACATTGTATCATTTTCACATTTAGATGTGATAAGAATCAGTGGTGAAAAGGTTTGTGATGGTGGTATTGATAGTGAATAAATAGATACCCAATCAAGTATTTCTACTGAGCAGATCAATGGAAAGGGATTCCTAACCATGCCATCCAATCCAAGCTCCCCTCCATCAATTTATGTGACTGGATAGAGTAGACTATATTCATGGCCAAAGTAAGCTCCATGCCCTGTTTTAATTACAGTTGATTAATTCATTAATTACCAGATAAAGATATCTCCAAGAGTATAATATGTTATACAGTACCTTGGTTACCTTGGTTACAAATTACCTTATTGCCCCATTGACAATTTGTCCTTTTTATTTTGAAGCATGGGAAAAGTGGGATTTTCTGTATCTCTTGGAGTCACAAAGATTCTAAACGTATTGCAACTTGCAGTGGTGATGGATTTTGGTAAGTTCGAAGCTTCTTTATTGGACAAACCATAATAAAATGTGTGATCATCTAGCGTAGAATTGTATTTTGTTTATAGTACAGTCTGTTTTGGACATGTGAGGTGTTTGCATAGTTTTTATTGACTTGATGTTACTGTTTTGGAAGCATGACACATAATTCATACTTATTTATCCATTGTATTAGCATCATCCGAACAATTGATGGAAAAGTTCTGCACAAATATAAACACCCGGCAGCTGTGTTTGGATGTGACTGGAGTCAAAATAACAAGTGAGTAAGATGTTCCATTCCATGGTTAGAAAGGATACAGCAGTTTACTGTTTGGAGCCTCTTCTTCAGAATTAGATTCTCTTATAAGTGAAAACTCATAATGTCAAACTACAACATAAGCCCTGAGTCTTCGATTACGAGCTTTTATGTCTTACAGGGACATGATAGCAACTGGGTGTGAAGACAAAAATGTCCGGGTCTATTACCTGGCAACCAGTTCTGATCAACCTCTGAAGGTTTTCACTGGGCATACAGCCAAGGTGTTTCATGTGAGGTGGTCCCCCCTTAGAGAGGGAATCCTCTGCAGTGGTTCAGATGACGGGTAGGTGCTATTTACTACAATTGACTATCTTTTACTACAAGGCTGTTTATTAAAAAGCAAGATTTATAGACACTACAACTACAATACTTTATAAACATGTGTTTGCATTATAGTATTTTGGGGGTTTTATTCAGTTTCGTGTTTATTACATACAATTTTTCACTTTCTTCCCAGACTAGTAATGTAATAAAGCTCTATGAAGAGATGATTTTGAGTCTATTGTCTAAGAAGTCAGGTGGTCAGTCACCTGAAGGGTTTACTCAACTCAAGTCAAATGCCCTGGCCTCCTAACACTCGCAAAACAATTAACAGATTTACTAATCTGCAAGTTGTTTGCCAGGACGTTAAATTTTGTGTTACAGTGGAAGGCATATGAACTTTGACTACATTGGGCTCCATGGACTTGAATGGGTCACATTTAAGTCAATTGAAGTCAAGATTTAATGCTAATGCGAATTGCTGTAAAACCCTTTTTTTGCTAACTCGCAAGCACTGGCAGATTATTGAAAAGACCCTTTTCAGTCTAGAGGCCACCACGTGGATTTGCCTTCCTTCTTGTTTTAAGTATATCAGTTATATATATCAGTTGTATCATTGTAAGTAGTCACATTATCCTCTTGTAAAATACAAGTGCTAAAATGTAGATGAAACTGGTATCGTTGTGATTTAGGTTGCGTACTTACTATTATTAGTTATTTTATTTTTATTTTTTTATTCCTAGCATTTTTCTTTGTGCTGACTAGATTCTGGTATTGTTTTCAGCACTGTCCGGATCTGGGACTATACGCAAGATGCCTGTATAAATGTTCTCAGCGGGCACACCGCTCCAGTCCGGGGTCTTATGTGGAATACGGAAATCCCTTACCTTTTAATATCAGGAAGCTGGGATTACACCATACGTGTTTGGGATACAAAGGACGGAACATGTTTGGACACTGTTTATGATCATGGGGCAGATGTATACGGTATGTCAGTTTTTGTCCAGTCTTACAATAGAAAACTAAATACCTAAATAGAAAATACACTGGTTATTATTAGGTAACATTTATATGTTTGTGCCCTCTTGTTACCTTTAATTTTTCAGTGGATACCAAGTGTCCTGCAATATTTTTATTCTTGATATTTTACAGTGCTATGAATAATTATATTAAATAAACTTAATTGATTTTTTTGGAATTGGCTGTTTTTCTAGTATTTGACACTGTCCCAAACACCAAACAAAATTAATTATAGTGTCTAGTGTTAGTCCCTGAGAATTAGTGTGGTACATGTAACAGTCACCTTAAGGTTAGTCTGTAAGCATATACCGTATACCGCAAATGCTCTGAAAAATGCATATCGTCTTATATTCGAGGTTATCTTTTATTCAAACCTCAAATAGAGGTCTGACTACAAGACTAAGATCCAGATTCCCTGCAGCGCTGCAGGGGACCCGGATCCTCCTCTCCGGCAGCCGCTGGACATCTGCACAATGCACGGAGATAACCTACGCTGGTGCCGGCACTTTTTCCGGGGCTTCTATGAGAGGAGCGTGACATGACCTTCCGGTACTCCACCATAGAAGCCCCCGGCGGAAGTACTGAGCAGCAGCGAAGGTTGTCTACGCGCATTGCGCAGAAGTTCACTGGCTGCCAGAGACCTGGATCCTCCTCTCTGGCATCCGGTGAACATTTACTAGTAAAGTTATAGGGTAGTCTTATATTCAGGCTTTTTTTTTTTTATTATTAATATTCAAATTTTGGGGAGTCATCTTATACTCAGGAAAATACGGTAATTGGGGGCAGACATAGACTGCAGAGCATTATTCTAATTGATATAGAAGGTTCTCAACCCATTCTTTTAAATTTCATTTCCATAGCAACTCTAGTCCATACAATACTATTATCTAGAAAAAAGCAAAGTATTTTAATCCTGGGTTTCTTTAGAACTGTCAAAATGTATTTTACACAACAATATTTAAGTTACTTTTTATATTACTTCCTAGGTTTAACCTGCCACCCGAATCGACCATTCACAATGGCATCTTGTTCTAGAGATTCCACTGTGAGACTCTGGTCACTTACACCGTTAATATCACCTCTGCAAATTAATATCTTGGCAGACCGTCCATGGGAAGAAATTATTGGTAACACTGGTATGTAGTTTTCACATAATGAGTGTATGATCCCTTTTGATGATCACTTAGTTTATCACATACCCCATTTGTAGCCATTCTCAGAAATGCTGAGACTAAACCTATTTGTTAATTCTTTATTCTTGTGATTTAGACCGTGCAATGGAACCTGGAGCACCACCCCTACTATGTGGAAAAGTCTCCCGTGACATTAAACAGGAGGTGGATAAACTGACCGGTAATCAGAGGGGAAAGAAATTAAGGTGGTTTTCAGAATGTCTTTCTGTGAGTATGAGTTGTACCAGAGAGAAAAACAATACAAATTGTTGTAAAGTATAAGTAAAACTATAGCAATATACTGGAAATATCTATAAAACAGTTGTGCTCACACAGCTGTGGACAATTAAAGATATGGGATACAAAAGAATAAAAATATTTGATTTAACCCCTTAACGTCCATTGACGGATCACACATGTCACAGAAAAACGGTCACTTAACGACCTATGACGTGCCTGACACGTCATGTCATTAAAAAAGTTTAGAAACAATGTTGCTGTAATGCCTCGATGTCTTATATGTAAGTGCCAGTTAGTCATCTATTATGATTGGAGGAAAAGATGTGATGGTGTCAATATAAGGTGGTAGAGGTGAGTATATATGAGTACTGCTTGAATGTTTTTTTAAAACTTGCTGTTTTCAGGATTAATCTGGCTATTTTGGTGTCACAAAAAGGGTGGGAACCTCTTCTAAGGAAAATTAGGCATGGAGTTTAAAATTTGGATTTGTCAATAATCCAGAGTTACCTTTAAAGTATTTTATTTATGCTTCGCGACTGGTGTTTCATGGTGGCATTGACAGTATACCAGTAATTTTGACCTTGAATTTGTATATTCTTGGTCTTCTTTGGATATTCTAAGTTTTCTTATAATTATTTTGTTTTAGCCTCCTGGAGGTAGTAAAAATTTATGGGACTTGATTGCTGTTTTGAAAGGTCAAGATGACAGTTTGCTTCCACAAAACTACTGCAAAGGAATTATGCACATGAAACATTTGGTTAGATTTAAAACAGTAAGTAGAATATTTGTGTATACATATATATATCCATATAGGTCCATATGTCTTACACTGTTAACACAGATCTCAGAAACCATCTAACTTGACTCCCACAAAAAATATTTATAATAAATAAAAAATTATTGTCTTTTCGGTTCGCGATCTGGACTTTTATCATGATCTTGCTAAAAGTCCAGATCAATCATTTGTCCTACCGAGTGCCTCACATTTGTGGATTGGTATATGTGTGTGTGTGTGTATATATATATATATATATATATATATATATATATATATAATCTATATATATATCAAGATTTTTGTATGGGGTGTGTTAGCAGCTCCCATTTACACATAATGGGACAGATTACAAAAATTTGCATTTCTGTCAGTCTAAAGCACAAGAACTAACGACAGTAAAGATGTCGAAATTTGGTGGTGGAATTGGTGCACCCAGCAAAGAAGAGAGGCTAAAAGAAGCCGCAGAGATCCACCTGAGACTGGGACAGATACAGAGATACTGTGAACTAATGGTGGAGCTTGGAGAGGTATGCTTTACTAAAGAAAGCCAGATTAAGTTTCAGAAAATATATAAAGATTCAAAGATGACTATAATGGAACCTTTTCTCACCTGTTCTCAAGCTTGATTGCCATTTCACACTGCACCAGAACTGCCTTTCATTCTCATTCATGCATAAGCCTTGCTTGGATGACTTGGAAGTGTTTCTGTCATCCTGACTGTTCATTTGTAACCAGTAGAATATTTGTAGTAACACAGTAAATTATCTTTAATGCTTTTATGCTAGAGCAGAAAAACACTGCTGGCTTACAATGCATTCGTATGTTAGTATGCTAGTGCTGTTTCATTTAACTGTGACAAATAATACAGCTATTTAGAGATCGTATAAATACAATCCATTCATTCATACGTTCATTCTTTCTTTGTTAATAGTGGGACAAAGCATTATCGGTTGCTCCAGGTGTTTCTATGAAATATTGGAAAAAATTAATGCAAAGGTAAGCAAGAATGATTAATAATGAAAATCAGCTGACCAGAAAACATACGCACAACATAAAAAGATCCACTTTGGAGTCATTTATAACTCCAGGATTCTCTGTTAGCACAGGGACACACCTGTGATGTTGATGATATGTCATTGGTCCTCAAGGACCAGTTCATTGTGATGTATTCCATATGTCCATGGTCATTAAGGTATTAAACAGCAGGGGCTGTGAATTATAGATAGCTGGACCACTGCAGGTTTCCTGACCTGATGTATGAGAATGTCTCATTATTCATTTGGTAATCCATGTTGTTACTAAGCCACCTTAGAGGTGTGAGCTTCTTGTAATATGTGAGCACTTTTTAAATGTATTTCTGGTTTTTTTAATAAGCTGTCCTAAAAATGTGTATACTTGGAAAATGACAGCAAATAACTTCTCTATTTCCATTAGTGATATATTCAACCATTTTTTGCAGGCGGGCAAGTCAGCTCATTGAAGAAGAAAATGATGATGTCATTCCTTACTGCATCGCTACCGGAGATGTCAAGAAGCTTGTCAATTTTTTCACTTCCAGAGGACAACTTAAAGAGGCTTTACTTGTGGCACAGGTTTGAATATGAAATATATTTATTATACATTTTTTAAGGTATATTGTATGTTTAACAGTAGATGATATAATGATCTTTGAAAATAAAGTAGAAATGAGAGCACCTGAAGTCATGATGAGACATATATCATAAATACATATTACTAAATTGCAGAGTTTTGGTTACTGCAGGTGAGATGAAACGTGTAATCTTTCTGGCCGAACTATGGGTTATAAAAGGCCTCCCTTGGTCAAGTTTCTGCTGTTAAAAGGGTTGAGAGCTCAAATGTATGAGGCCCTATATAATGTATAGTTAATTTAAACTATGTGTTATGCAGTGGTCTGTTCTTCATGCATGAAAACTGAAGCTGCAAATTACCTGCAAACTACTGATTTATTTTGTAAATGTGTCTGACCGTCTGTTTTATATACAATATGGAATACTAAAAATGAAATGTATTTATAACTGCGAAGAGATTGGAAATCCACAAATTAGAGAGAACCTGCTCACATGGCACATTCGTGCAGACCTTTGAGTTTAGTTAGAGTTAGACACTCAGTTGGTTCTGTCTTGACTTTGAACAGCTACATTTTTCTAGTTTAGCCAATCAATACTTAGGACTTTTCACATAAACCATATCTATGCTCATATTAGTTTAGGCTAAGCCCTTAAGGTGAAAGAATAATTAAATATCTTGCTTTGTTACAGGAGAAATAGAGGCAGAAAGCAGGTTCACACATTTTAATAACACGTGGATTTGTTCAGAGATGCAATGCTGAAAAAAACCCAAAAGTAATGAATACAGATAAAAAAGACCCATGCACTCTTATAAATTGAATATGAAAAAGTTATTATTTTAGTTCAAATACACTTGGTAACACATCTTCCGAAACATAACGTTGGAGGCAAGCTAAAACATGCCTACTTTTTTTTCTTTGATTATTTCTGGAATGTATTACCAGCAATGATCTCCATGTTATTGAAAATGTAACACCATTTTATTCTTATTTATCATAAGAGAAATTTCTTATTCTACTCACACCAACTTATTATCTATGATGAACACAAGCCATTAGCATGAAACTATTGAGCACATCTAATACTATCAACCTTACTAGACCACTGAAATGTTAAAGAAAAAGAGTTGGAATCGGGATTTTCCATTTAATATAATGGCAGTACAGTCATGGAATGTGTTGTCGTATACTTTGGTTTCATGACACGTCATAAAAATCTTTATTTGCAGATTAATATGTTTTATTTGTTTTGGCCTTTAGTCAGCTTGTGAAGGAAATATCCAGTCTGGTCATGTTTCAGTACCGGTGGCATCCACGACAGATGGAAATAACGTAGAAGATCATAATGAGTAAGTAAAGTGGATGAATTTGGTTCTAGAACTCATTTATTAAATATAAAAATGGAACGCGCTAAATAAAAAAATAATTAAAACAAATATGCAGGTACTCAATATTTTGCTAAAACAAATCAAATCAAAATATTGAGTACCTGCATATTTGTTTTAAGTATTTTATACTTAGCGCCGTACAGTTTTTATATTTGGTTTTCTTCTTTGTATGATCCATTATTAGGAGTTTTTTCAATGTATTTAAATATTGAGTGTCTGGCCCCTTGTAAAGGATAAGTCGCTTTCATTATTTTTACCCTTCTGTTGGTCGGGATCTGTAAGGTTTGCCTTTTATTAACTTATTTCATTTTTTTTATCACGTTGGTGTTTATTTAGCGCTGTACACCATTACATTTATTTTTCATTTACTAGCTATAGTGTGAGAGGACAGCATGATTACTAAAGAATAGTTAATTACGATCCGCCCCGAAATTAAATCCGTCGTTGCAGATCTTTCTTTGCTTGAGTAACATATACCCAGATATTCTGTCCACGTGTGTCTTTAAAGCACCGTAACACATTAAAGGCTCTGTTGTCCTTTTTACGCTCAGACTTCTCCACTCAGTCAGCACACAGTTGGCAGAATGGTATTTTCAGGATGGACGGGCCGTGCTCTCGGCGTGCTGTCATTTGGCTGTCGATAATATTGAGGTAATTCTTCAACATTAGACATTTTAACCAGTGCTTTCTATTGTAAATAAAATGTGTCCCTGTACTTGTATTTATTTTTATTATTTTACAATCTTTTTTATGGAATTGTAGCTAAAACCCCATGCGCTGTAATTTATGCTGTTGTCCATGAACGTCTTCTGTGCAATGGATTGATGACACGGCATGTTTAATAATCAACTGTAACGTTCATTTTATGTTATGTCCTTTTGAGCAAGCTTGCCATGGCTAACCTAATCCGTGGCAATGAGCTGGAATTGGCTGTGTGTGTGGGCACAGTGATTGGGGAGAGTGCGGCACAAGCAACACAATATGCGTTAGAACTACTGGCGAGGAAATGCATGACTGTTACCACATGGTGAGTATTTCACACATACACTAGCTTAAAACGAGTTTCATCATACAGTGCAGTCACGTTTTCAATGATTCTTCACTATGCATATCAGCAGCATATTGGCTTTAGCACTCGGTGATGCTACGAACATCCAAACATACGTTACTGACTTACAGAGATACACACTATCAAGCACACTGCATCTTCTGTTTTGAATCCAAACGTTTAGGGCTGCAACTAACAATTATTTTCATAATCAATTAGTTGGCCGATTCTTTTTTCGATTAATCGGATAAAAAAATAAATGTAAATTTTTCGTGTATTTAAAATAATTTAATGAACAAACAGGATGTTAAAAACAAACACCAGAATAAAAAAAACTTTGATCAAAATGCATTTCTTGTTTTTATTTCCCATCCTGCCCCCCCCAGTTATGCACATTTTAGCCCAAGCTTGCCACTCCACCCCCTAGATATGCGTTATAACCCCCTGATATGCCACTTTGCCCTCTGATATGCCTTATACCCCTGATAGGCCAATCTGCCCCCCAGATATGCCTTATACCCCCAGATATGCCACTCTGCCCATCCAAATATGCCCCCCAGTTATGCCTTATACCCCCCATATGCCATATGCCCTCTGATATGCCTTATACCCCAGATCTGGCACTCTGCACTTTTGCACTGAAATCATGGTACCAAAATGTGTCCAGATTTCTTACAATAAAGAAGGATAATGAATATAAATGAATAGTTTGTTCTTCCAAAAAATGGTGACAATGCCAGCATCAGATAGTTGTAACATTTGGAGTCTAAGCTTTACAAAAACATTTTTTTCTGCAATATAATTATATGGATAGTTTTAATTTGTTTTGTGTTTGTAAAAAGTGTAATTTTTGGAATTGTGATGTCTTTCCCTTAGCTTCCCATCCCTAGGATACAGGTAAAAAGATACTTGTGTGTGTGTGTGTCAGTTATAAATTAACGATACAACATTTGTTGTGTTTTTTTTTATATATATATGGAAGGTAGCGTTATTAGGTGTTTATTGTTACACAGACTACCGACAGCCAATTTACTGTAACTATATCATTACATTGTATGTCACAACAGCACTGCTCTCATGATAACTGTGTCCTGTTTGACTCAGAACATTGTCAGACCACCTGAATGAGGACATCTTCCATTAAAATGTAGTTAAATAAATATGGGGCTCACTTTGTGCTGATTCTTACATTACTCTGTATACGGCTAATGCCAGACGTACAGAATGTTGTAGCCTTATATATGGATATGTGTGTATATATATATGTGTATTAATATGTAGTTGGTCCCACCGTTGCAGCTATAACAGCTTCCACTCTTCTGGGGAGGCTTTCCATAAGATTTTGGAGAGTTTCTGTGGGAATTTTTACCCGTTCATCCAGTAGAGCGTTTGTGAGGTCAGACACTGATGTTGGATGAGAAGGCCTGGACTTCGGTCCCTATATGTTTTCTGAGAGACACATATCTCTGTTCGTACAACTTTCATTTTAGTGTCAAGTAGTGCTGCTAAACGAATGTCTTACTCCACATAACACAGGGATCTGGCTGCCGATCTCCTCAGGATGATACCAAACAATGAACTCTTTCTTGTCAAGCTGTGTGCATTTTATCCGGGATGTGCTGCAGAGATCAACGATCTACATACCAAAGTATGTGTCCGAAACATAATACTTATCCATTCATCCCTATTTATAACACCTTTATTTATTACATAGACAGTCATTCTATATAGTATATAGGGCTGAGTGGATACAGAGTGGGAGAAGTGAGTGACTGTGGTTACATGGTGCTGCTCGTTGGTAATTACTAGGTACTCCTAATGTTTGCATGAAAACATGTACGTGTGCCTTTACTTTACATTAAGGGGAAGTTCTGTTCATACAATTTCTTGCATTTGGATTGGCACATTGCATAGATCTCATTGATCCTACAATGCAATGACTGTAAGCACAGTTTAAAGGAAGAAAGTCAATTAAGTTACACAGTTAAAGGAATTAAAGAGGGTGCAAGTAATGTCCAATGTGTGAGCACAGTGCACTGGAACCTAACCTAGTGAATGGCATGTAAATAAATGGCCAATCTACAATATGAATCAAGCCTAATGTAGGTTTCTCTAGAATTAGTTACCAACTTTCCACTATATTGCTTCATGTGATACGTTAGAAACGGGTCGTTTAAATCTTTTTTTCAGTGTAACTTGCCGCCAATGGAAGACTGTGTGCAGCTAGCAGAGAGTTCGCACTCTGATGGAGATATATTTCAAGCGGTCAAGTATTACTTATTAAGTACCGAACCTGAAAAGGCTCTTCCAATTGGGATCCACTTTGTAAAAGGTATTGCCTGTTTAAATTCATTCAGAACTAAAGAATTCAAATGTCTGCATTTAAGAACCTAACCTAGCTCTATCAAAGTTTAAAACTAAAACAATATCAGAGAATAAGCGTGGTGGAATGGGAAGCATATGGCTTTTTAACTGACGTCACACTAAAAAAAAATGAATATCTGGGAATCCTGTTATTCTGTACAACCTTAACCGCCTTCAGTGACTCAAGAGGATGAAAGAGGATCTACAGTCTTGGTCACATCCATATTTTACCTGAAAATGCAGAGTGAATGTAATAAAAAAAGAATATACTACCAAATTTGTTATATGTGCTGCAGATCCTGCCTGTTAGGATCCCTAAAAAATTTAAGGGACATAAAAAATGATTAAAACTAATGTTTGCCGGGCATGGATGATCTTGTGGGTGTGGGGTATCAGCCGGGATTACGATCGCTCAGTTGGACCTATACTGTCAATTGCTTAGGAAGGAGGGGAGTGATGGTTGGTCAAGATATATCTCTCGTTTTTTCTCTTTTTTTTTTCTTATTATATTCCATAGAACAAATTAGCAGTTCAGATTGGACTTTAGACTCTATATGTCCGATTCTTGACCTCCTCAGCTACATCCGCACAGAAAGATTGGTTCTTCACAAATGTAGTGAGTGAGTATGCTTTCTCTAGTTTCTAGAGAATTCAATATCTGTGGATAACCAGCCACAGAAAACAATTTGCTCTTTTATTGAATATAAAATTAGCAGTCTAGTGGTTCTATGTTGACACTTGAAACATTGCCTCACCAAAACTAAAATAATGAAATGAACCAAGTGCCACTGATGTCATATAAAGCTATTGATCATTTCTGAAAGTGGACATGTTATCTCATTTGATGTGAGGAATAATAAATTAATAAATATTAATACTTACATTAATAAATAAGAAATTAAGTATTTGTGTGTGGAACACTATGGATGGAATACTAGTATGTATATCTTATGATCATCAGACAATAACCAAAAAAAGTGTCCTACTATTTTCTCTTACAGAGTTCGTAATGAGCTGCTTATACTATGTGGATACGCAGGTGCATTGCTAGCTATAAGGAGAAACTATGCGAGCATTGTTCCTGCACTCTATGAGTATACAAGGTAAATCAGTAAGAAATGTCTCCTTTCTTCTGAATATATTCACATTATGTATAACTGAAACACGAGTGACAGGGGCATGTGCTTTAACCATATCACAGAACTATAAGAGGGTCTCCCTGGAATTCTTGGATGATGTAGTAGTTACATGAGATCTATATCCTTGTAGAGGTTGCCATAGAAGGTAAATCACTTCATTCTAGTTGTAAAAGGGTGAAAAGACTTGTGGTTACAGAGCATGGGCACCTCTACCTCTTCATACACCTTTATCCCCTAATCTTTCTTCAATTTTTTTGGTTTTTAATACTTTCGAGTATATCTATATTGATTTTAAACTATGATGATTTGTAGCCAGCTGCTGAAACGCCGTGAAGTATCTGTCCCCCTAGAGATAAAACAGCTTTCCGAGGAATTAGAGGCTTGGAGAGTGTGTACTCTGTCCTCGAACAAGTAAGTGCTGGATTATTATTGATTTATTATTCATTAATTTATATTTTATAGTGCCATCATTTAACCTCTTAAGGCTTAAAGGTAGTTTTTTACACTTACAGAGTAAAGGAATTTTAGCACCTTTGGGATCTTCTTTTCAAGCATAATTTCCTCCTCTCTCATTTAGTTTACTACACATATTATATATTGGGTTTTTTCAGGACAATCTATTTAAAAAAATATATAGATATATTTTGGTATTTGTCCTGATTTTAGGAACACCCCATATGCCATGGCATGTTATTATTTGGATGTGACGGGGATTAACGTGAATCATGTATTTGCACTTTTTTATTTTATGAATTTTTACACTAAATCTATATATCTGCACTAACATAACTTGTACCTACTCTCCCTCTTCCAACCATAAGTTTAAAATAAGTGTTAAGAAAGGTAGCTGTACAAAGACTGGTGATCGCTCGATAATAGGGTGATCAAACAGCTATAAATTAAAACTATTAAAAAAATGCAATCTCTGCCAACAGCAGTGTCTATAGGCATTGACATTCCACAGAATTTCTTCAATATAACGGTCCCCTAACGAGGGGTGAACAATGCAAATGTATGATATCCCTATTAATTATAGTGCTTTTATGCACAAAGTCTGTTCTATTTTAGCAATCAGCGTTTGCCACCAAGCAGTTTGCTGGAGTAACGCAAAGGTGATGGTTATTCTTCAATATGTAGCAAATAATTAGTTAGAGGTAATGTGTGTAGGACTCACCAGTGTGGATAATGTTTCTGCAGGTCGTGCAGAACGCTGGTCCAGGGCTCTCTGCAGTGTGTGTCCGTGTGAATAACAACAACAAAAACAACACAAAAAAATGATTTTACTGTGCTTCTTTATACACATCGTATATATTGTATTTACTTATTTACTGGAAATAATATTGTACCGGTTGATTTAGTATTTGGGCTGCTTGGCTGAACTTCACCCGAGCCTGAATGTTGCCAGCCCTCTCCCAGTGACTATATAATTGACATTCTATGCTTAATTTAAATTTACAAAAATGGACAAAATAGATTACCAACTAAAAATTGTATGCTAAATCTCGCTGTTTCTCTGTTATGCAACCATAGTATTAAAGAGCCGTATGTGCAGCTCTGGAATTCTACACTTTAGTTGTTAACTTGAGTTTTTAGGAACTATCCTTTATAGGCATCTGTTGGTATGCTGACCTCAGCAATATTTTTTTGCAATAGGACATGTGAAGATCTTCCATACACACCTCCAACAGAGTCACAAAGAAAGGTTTACGCAAGCCTGCTATCGAAAATAAAAGAAGAGCCTCTGAAAGGATTGATCGGACCAGATTATGTCACAGGATCCAATCTTCCAAGCCACTCTGATGTGCATATATCTTGTCTGACAGGGTTACGAATACAGGTATGTTCTGTTCCTTTCTGTATTTTTAATTCATGATTTTATTGTTTTACAGGAATATCATGACAGAAAAACATCAAGTATTTTATTCATAGGCACCCCAAAAATTATTAAAATACAAAATGTTCCAAGCAGGGGTACGGCTAAGTTAAAAGTGATTCCTGTTAGTTATGACAGGGATATAAAATGAAAAGAAGTGTAGCCAAACTGGGAGACTAAAAAAAATCCAATTGATATGCTCCCTTTCCCCGGATAAAAATGTTAATTACATAAACATGTCACGCGGGCGGAAGGTCCTGTCATGCTGGTGCTCCTTCATTGAAGTCCCAGCAGAATTGCAGGGCAGAAGCTGAGGTTGTCTGCACGCATTGCGCAGACGTTCACCGGCTGCCAGAGAGGAGGATTCAGGACCCCTGCAGCTCTGCGAGGGATACCCCTCGCTGGCAGCCGGTGAACGTCTGCGCAATGCGTGCAGACAACCTCCGCTTCTGCCCTGCGCACAAACAACCTCAGCTACTGCCGGCACTTCCACTGGGGCTCCTAGGATGGAGCACTGGAAGGTCATGTCATGCCAGTGCTAAGTCATAGAAGCCCAGAGAAAGTGCCGGCAGGGGTTGCCAGAGAGGAGGATCCAGGTCCCCTGCAAATACGTCCTGTCCCCTGGCACCTAAAGTTTGCAGGCGTGCTGGGTTCAACAACATTATAGAAAAAAATATAGGGTAATTATGAGGGTATAGAACTTGTTCAGATGTTTAAATTAAGGACCAAAACATAAGGAACTCCAAATATGTTTTTACATGCTGTATCTTCACATCTCCACTTTATTTTTGCAGGGCCCTGTGTTCTTTCTGGAGGATGGCAAATCTGCAATTTCCTTGAATGATGCTTTAATGTGGGCAAAAGTGAATCCTTTCTCACCTTTAGGAACAGGAATACGACTTAATCCCTTCTGAAATATTTCTGTTATTTGCTTTCAGCTTTCTACCGGATAACACATGCAGGTCTGGATAGGACTTACGTACTTCTGGTTTCTCCAACTTTCATAGTAATTCATAGAAATGGTTAAGTCATAACCCAGTCTTATACATGATGGAAAATACATTTTCCTCTTTGACTGCCCAAGACCAACATGTTATATCATATGGGCTACATTTTACAACGAATAGATCACATAAGCAATGCCAGTAGGTCAATAGTTTCTGTCTGATTAGAGCATCATTAGCTGCTTGATGTTCATACTTTTGTTGTACATATGTCAAAATATAAAGGATTTAAATTGTGAAATTTATAACCATTTTTAAGTAATTTGTACTGTAACAATGTGTCTGGTACAGCACTCAGTAGAAATGTGTAAGCTTGTGATCATAAACATTATACCTTATATAATTTGTTTATACAACTGTTGCCCATACTGAATAAATTCTAAAACATGGCCATAGTTTTCTTTAAGTGAGAGATTTTATACATTTTGAAATATTTTTTCCATGTAAAGTCATGGTCTCATGCTTTTGCTCTATTTTTATATTAGCTGGCATATATGTAGTTTTTTTTTAGTTTTTTTTTTTGTAAATGGTTTACTATGTATGTACTTATAGTTGCAGTAAATAATACTACAATCTTACCTAGTTTACATTATGAAAAGGCCTTGCGTATTTGTTTACTGCATTTTGTTGATGTCATAACATTTAAGTGGTAAGAACATATTTTCAAAACAATACTGCCATGAACCAACCAATGCAACACAGTTGTTTACATAATAAACAAATAAAACGTAAATGTCTGTGATTTTTCCTGAACACGTATTATTTACAAATGATGTAAAAGTTCATTTATCTATATGTCAGGATCCACTTTTCGCTGCCTGAACCATGGCTTAATCATACATGCAGTATATCCATCTGCTACCACTAGTGGCCACCATCCTCCCTCTGGAGCGCTCAGAACCCAATTACCAGGTGCAGCTGAACCGACTAAAAGTACACTTTCCCGAGCAGGGACATAAACGCTGATCCTTCAGATTAAAATTCTGATGCTCTACCGACTGAGCTACCTGGGCTTTGTTGCTGCAAGTGTCCTGTTACCTTTACAGCATCATACAATCTAGGGACCCCCGACTAAGCATTGACTTGAACCTCGGACACTCAGATTTAAAGTCTGCTGCTCTACTGACTGGGTTACCCAGGTTTCTAGGGCATGCTAGGGGAGAAGGGATGCAGGAGGTGAGTGTGGCATCTGTGTATCTCTTAGTATAATATAAAGGGTGGGTTTGGAGGGGTGGTAAGGAAAATGAAGCATTTGTTTGCAAAAACACGGTAACAGGACGAGACCCTTACTTGCCAACCAATGCCAATCAATAATTCCCTATTCGGCTAAAAGCACACTCGCTTGTATATAACCATACCTAGTAAATTAATTCGCTGTAATTGTAGATGGCCTTCCCTCACTTTCCTGTGCAAGAGTTATACACTAATTATATATATATATATATTGGGTAAGCGCTGCTAAATTGGGGGTGCTACCTGAGAAGATGGGGAGCTGAAAGGGTGAGTCTGCAGGGTAAGAAGGCCTGCAGAATGCTGCCCGAGGAATTAGGTAGATGTAGAAGGGAATACTTGCATAGAAATGGTGGGGCTCTATTGGTATGCTGCCCAATTAGATGGGACAAAACAGAGGAGCTGAAAGAGAGAAGCGCTGCAGGAAATGCTAACATATAAGGAGTGGAGCTCGATTGGGGTGCTGCCCAATTAAGTGGGAGCCAAAATGGAGAGTTAGCATGCCAGGAGAGAAGGGCTTCAGGGGGCTGCCCAAGGAGGGGAGGATGGAGTGTTTGTGTAGAAGGGTTGCTGACCAAGTAGGTGGCGTTGAAAGGGAGAGCTAGCATGTAAGGGGAGAAGTGCTGCACAGGGGAGCTTATGGGCTGGGTGATACCAAAATTATTTGCTCTGGTTGGGGGGGGTAGGCAGCCAAGCAAATCAAGCTCTCATTTGCCTTTTGCTTCACACTGGTACTTTCTCACAGGTTTTATAAAGTTTGCCCCAAATCTGGCCCATTGCCCCCTAATTTTAATAAATGCCTTGCAAATTAATAGCCCATCTAAATGACAAACATATTCTCATTAAGCCATTACCTATTAGAACAATTAACTATTAAAATACCAACATTTTACATTTTATTTCAACCTAAATTTTACTTGATGTAATGAATAACTTGCATAGCCTCAAACTTAATTAAAAATTTTAGTCACTAGTTCAATAACCATAGCCTCCAAATGCTAACATACTTAAATTTTGTTTCAAACTATTATTTTGTTTTTCTTTTATTTAACCCCTAAAGGCCCATAAAGTAATAGTACATTTAGAACTTATAAATTATAGGGTAACAATAACATTGTAAAAAAACATTTTAAACCACTTTGGAACACTCAGAACTTACTGTGTCTCTGTCTCGCTGTCTAAGAGGACTGAATGAAAAAGTGAGAATGAGAATACAGACAAGGGCAATGTTGTGTGTGTTAACATGCATGTGACTTGTACTTTTAAGCGATCAAATACCAGAGAGACGCTTGCCCATGTCTACGGGGCAAGCCTCTACACGGATGTTGTTTGGAGTAATCAACAAGCACGGCTTTGAAATAGCTGAGTGATGAGTATGCCTGTTTTTTTATGAGAGTAGTATTGTAATTTAGAATCTATGGTTTAAGATGTATTATGGAACAAAGATACTATTTTTACCCATATTGGTGTTTTCTCAGAGGCGGACAGTTTTTCTCAGTGATTCATACAACACTAACAGGCTAATTTAAATTGAAGATGGTCATTGCGGCAACAATTAAACGTGTCCTTTCTAGTCTCCTTCTTACATCAAAGTTCTCATTCACCCTGTCATACTCACTATTGATTTGCTTCCACTCGCTTTACATTCTATCTTCTGTCTCTCACACCCTTTCTCATGTTCTTGCTCTCTTCACCACCTCCCATTTTTCCTTCTTTCGTTCAGCATTTCATGCTCATTGTTGCTGCTAAATGACCTTGAAGGATAATCTCACGTGCGC
The DNA here is from genome assembly GCF_027358695.1 of Spea bombifrons. Classification (NCBI taxonomy): domain Eukaryota; kingdom Metazoa; phylum Chordata; class Amphibia; order Anura; family Pelobatidae; genus Spea; species Spea bombifrons. The sequence goes on along the minus strand of NC_071087.1, from coordinate 28,952,496 downwards.
CGTCTTAACTGCATTTAATTATTTGGCTCAATCTGAGCCGTCTCTAGCACCTGGAGATCTATCAATTCAATATGCCAATATATATCGCTATTATAACAACTCTTACAAAATAATACAAAAACAAAACGAAATACGTAAACAAAGAGTATCCTTTTCTCACAATATTTATTTATTGATATTGAATCCACATTCACTTGGCTTGATATTTAACGAAATACCTGGATACAGGTCGAATACGTTTTAACACATCTATTTATTCATTGATATTACACAATGGTGACAAAATGTGTATCTTAATAACGTCAATCACTTTTTCTCTCTTTTTAAGATGAACTCCGAGTGGAGCAAGACGTTGAAGATTTTACACCCGATAATACATAACTCTGATCAGCTTGCCGGACCTTGATTTCTCTAAACTGAACATTAGATTTGCTTCGGATGTCTGCATTAGCTTGAAAGAGAAATGCACAAAACAGAGTTAACACTGCAAACTATAAAAGGAAAAAACAAATCATTTTCAAAAAAAGTTCCCTGTAATATAATTCTAAAATTATTACAAACGACTATGATTGAACAATGCAAAGCCCAGAATGAAATGGTAAACCCCTCATAAAATGTTGTAGCATATTAAGAAAATAAACTTAAGTATTTTGGTCTTTTTATCAAAATAATAATTAAAAACGTTTTTCCTGCTGCTAATAAAGAGTTTGTAGTATTATTGCCTTCTGCTACATACTACACAGTACAATTAAGCATTTCCTAAAATATTAATGGGCCAAGATTTGAGATAATTACACATTTTCTCTGGAGCACATTTGTTTCTAATGCTTAATTGTTAAAAGTGTTATGGTCGGCCAACTTGGTGGAATAACTTTAACCCTTTGCATGCTTGGAGTCAGGACATATTTGTGGGAGGTTTGGTCAATTTATGTCATTTTGCTATAGTTGTCAGGTTTACAGTTAATACATTGTGTAAGCACAAGAATCCCCACAACAGTCTTGTGTTTAAGTATAGAAGTAAGGGATACCAAAGCGGATGGACTGCCCCACCAGTAATCATTCATAGCTGTCACTATATACAAAACTGAATGTCTATCATGACCATGGTTGTGCCTTAGAACAAAAATAATCCTTGGTAAGGTAAAAACAGTGGGCTACCAAATCTTGTGTTTCTTAAGCTCAGAAAGCAGAATGTTTCTTAACAACAAATAATACACAATATGAATCATATATGATGTTATGCTGCCAGCATCTCAGGAAAGGCTTGATAGGACTGCCTTAAAATCAAGGTAAATACTGCTGACAATATTGTCACTTTATAACGGTTCACGTGCACTTAATTTTAGTTAATGGATGGTGATGTGTGCTACATGTTTCATAAAACAAAAAGTTCCAAGCAAATTACCGAAGTATATAGTTATAGTCAATTTAAGTATGAGAAATGTAATAATGATTTGAATTTGAATACATTTCTAGTAAACAATGACACATCTCATAAGCATTTGTATAAGGATGTAAAACATTTGATATGAAATCTGAATACATGAAATAAGTTATGATTTGTATTTTAAGTAAATATAACATAGTAAGATTTTAAGCACTCACTTGAACTTGAAGAGGTTGATTGTTTGGAAAGGGTGTCCTCTTCCTCACTTTGTTCAGAAGAAAGGGGAGGTGAAAGACGGATGGCCTGTTCACCCAAAGTTGGTTTCACATTAAATCGTTCTACAAAAGAAAACAGCAATCAAACAATTAGGCAATACTCTGGAGAGTGTATTTCTCAGTGTTCAAATCTAACATCATATCTTAAAGAGGCAACTCCAAAATAATAATAGAGGGTTAATCGTTTACCAATATAAAATGCCAAGAAATCTATGAATATCCATGACATCCAAGTTCATGACATCCAGTTCTTGAGTTGGTGGGATTAAATGGCTGCGTGGTCATTTAGGGTGAAACGTCATCTGAGATCGTCCTCAGAATTGTTGGACTCATTAATAAGGAATCCCATACATACATAATTTTCGAAAGATATAATTCTAACATAATCAGTGGTGTTTGTTATGGAAGATTTAAACGTATATTTAATACAACCTTCCACATTAAATAAAGGTGTGGAGACCTCTTAATGTTCACAAATATCTCCCATCTAAGAGACCCTACATGCAGGAAGCCAAATAACACCCGGAGTGCAGAGAAGATAGAGAGAGACACTGAGAGAGGGAATGTCCGGAAGACTTGGCACCTCTTTGTCCCAATGTGCCACCCCCTGAGTACGGCACTAATAACACTGAAGGCACACATGAATATCACAAGTAATGTTTCCAGAAATACTCACTTGGATCTTCAATCCTTTCCTGGTACCGCTGCTGCAAATGTAAATCCAGCAAAGCCTGGACCTTCTGCTGATTTACGATGAGATCCGGCTCTGCAAGAACTTCACTGAGCGTAATGTTGCTTTTCACGGCTTTTGTTGCCGTCGATCTAGCCATCATAGGTAATCTCTCCTGATAATGCCAGTCAGTAAAGTCGACTTCGTTATCCTGGATTGTTTTTATTCTTTAGAAGAAGAAAAAGGTACCTTACATAGAAATGTCACATAATAAAAATAAACAAAAAATGCGTTGGCAGCTTTTCAATACTAGTAACCACATTTACAAGTAATTTACAGCTTAATGTAGTTAAATAAAACGATGCAGGAAAATTGCTTATGAAAATAAATAAAAATAATAAAAGAGTTTGTTAAAGTGCATGAAGAGTGAGACATTTTTATTACATATTGTATTAGCCAAATTCATTAAAAAAGAAGAAACATTTTTTTCTCTCTTTCAGGAAACAAGGAACAGCTATCATTATAAACAAAACAAAGCCAACAAAAACGGTCAGTGTGCTGCTTACCGTCTGTTGGTTAACATTACATAGACATCTTGTAATAATAACTCTGCTGCTCCAGGTTTGCTATGCAATGTTCCCTCTATTAATTCTTTGGAAATATTCAAATTCCTTTTCGAGAAAAACTGTAACAAAATAATACAAATACGCAAATTATACGCGATTTCAAAATGATTGAATTATTAATACAAAAAAAGGGAACTCAGAAGCACAATACATCGACTAAGGACTTTTTGGGGACTGTAATAATTCTCTTTTTTACAAGATGGATCAAGACTTCACTATATATTAGGATTTTTTGCAAATCTACAAAGCTGTTATTCTCTTTTTTGTACTCATGCCATGCATGAAAAATATTCATTCTGACTATATATATAGTATATATAATATATATATATAATCCCCCCAAATAATGATTTGCATACTCTTGAACTATGTGTTTGTGGGAATACGTTCCTTTTATTATGTACAGTAATTATTTATTTGTTTGAGGATAAGTCTAAATGATCAGAATGACCGCAGAGGACTGGTAACTTTACTTCACCTTTTCCAGCTGGGACCAGTTGCCCAGTTTTGTAGCGAGTGATGTTCCATTGGAATATGAGGGCAGCTGGATGTCTTCTGAGAAATACCAATAGAATATTTCTGCTATGACATATCCATTGGAAAGGTCTCTGAAGCAAATATACACAAAAGAAATCACACTTTAAAAAAAAATGCATTTTGAAAACTCGAACAAACAAGAACTTGATCTTCAGGGCAGGCATGAACAGGCTTCGTGGTGGACATTTCACCAGGCACTCCATACGCATCTATCACCCGGGAACGTATCGGACCTTCACCTACCCATAGCCCCATTTTTCCAGTCTGTATGCAGAGTTTATGACACTGAAGACCATCTCGGCCCGGTAGGATTTCCCTTCCCACAGAGAGCATGGCGAGACTACTGACGGTGAGCATATCACACAGGAAATAGTTGGGAACAGTGACAAGCGCATATGGCGGGATTCTGCTGTGCATGTGCAATGGGAACACCGCAGAAAATGCATTAAAGCGCATATAATGGCCGCGTCCCCGATCTGGGTTATGGAGGAACTTGCTGGCTGCCGTGTCGGTGCTAATGGAACATACATACCTATAGCACTGCTTACCAGACATGTTTACATTGCTAGACTTCTTCTGGATATATAATAGACTGTAAACGCACGCAGCAGGTAATCGCGTCCTGCCAAGTAACTATTACACCCTGCAATATACATTTGCAGCAATACAAACCCACAATATACATCGCTGTCTACCTGGAGCACCAAGACACTTTAACCCATTCACTCCCACCGCAGGTCCTATGTTGTAATAAAACGGCCTGCTCAACCATGGCAGTATTACTTCATGTTAAGCAACACATATCAGTAAATGGTTCTTGTGCATATACACGTATTTGTGTGTCAATTCTTTTAGTATTGCGGAATGCAATGAGTTTATATATATATATATATATATATATATATATATATACTTATATATATCTTTTTTTTTTTTTTTTACAAGTCAACCCCAGCTATCCGATCTCCAGAGCCACTTCTTACTCCATCCTCTTCCCCTTTGATACCTGCGGAAGTTTTTCGGTGGGCTGCTCAGATCCAGGCTCTGCAGCCACCTGAGTACATCTCGAGGGACCCCAGTCCTGCGAGGGGCTTCAGGGTATGACGTCATCAGGCCAGTTTTAAACAATCTGAGGAAAAGGCACTTTTATCAGCGGAACACGCTGTCAGGGCGACCAGCGCTATGTGTCGCTATGGAGACCGCTACTATCTTGACAACAAACACGCCGCGGTCACGTGTTTACCTTAAGGCCCCGCCTTCACCCTCAATGTCCCTTCTGCATGCTCGCCGGCGGTGTCGGGTCGGGAAGAGAAAGCCGAAAGACATAATACATGAGCCAGCTACACCCGATCATTCCATTTACTAACCCCAGACCGGTCACAGCCAATTAAAACTACAACACCCATGATCCTTTGCCGGCTTTCTCCATGCCAAATAATGTTTGAGGCTCATGGGAGGTGTGGTTTCACAACCAGTTACCGGCGCGTCCACCGGGTGTTTAAAATCAGAATGTTAATATGTTTAGCAAAAGCAAACACGGATGTTCTGTAGATTTTAGGTGCATTGTTTTTACACAACTCGAATAAATCCACTGCTAAAAAAAAACCGAAAAAAATAATATATATGAGGTAATTACTATGGTAACCAGATCTATTTTAAGGGGACAGTAGGGCAGGTATAGAAAAGTGTTTTGAAACGTACTAGTGCTACTAAATTTAAATAAAACTCTAATAAATAGTACTTAATTAAAATAGGAGCTGTCCGGGGGTTATAATGGACAATATTTAATGAGGGCTGTAGTTTGCCTGTTCTGTAAGTGCAGGGGTGCTGCTGCCACATTGGTTTCGCAAGCAATCGGAGACCCCATTACCCTGAAGCTCCCATAAACCCGAGGAAGGGGCGACACAGATTCCTAATATAGGTTTGTGACTCACAGATTCTTGGCCATAAATACCGTATTCCCAATTCTTAAGTAATTTTTCTTTTAATTGTGTAGAACATGGGGCTCCACTAGATCGTGAAAACAGACATAGAGCTGGCCGGGTATAAATGCTTTCACTGCTAATTAGCAGCACCGAAGAATACGAAGTGTCTTGATCTGTACCTCTGTATATACCGGATTTATCGAGTAATCCCGATATGACAGTTATCTTTGGGAACTATCCACTGTTCTCTTGTCTAAGGTAACCCCTGCCCCCCCCCTCCTCAGGGATTGCTGTGATTGCTGCTGTGTCACAGACTCACCTGCAGCTCAGGTGGAGCGGCCAGCAGATGGCGAACTGCACAGCACCTGGCTGAGGTTATAAAGGGGGGCATAGGGAGTTTTGGGGGGCTACATCAGTACAGTGCTGGATGCGGAAGGTGAAGAAACCTGGTGCCAAAAGGATTAAGGTCTGTCTATCGAAGTGTGCAGTGGGGAGATCTCTCCCTGTCACACAACAGGGCATCTTGAACTTTATTACACAAATAGGAGACTAGTTTACATTAATTAAAGAGACTTCCACTAATGGTGGATGAATCGACATAACCAAAGCGTTCATGGGCGCCAACTATATGCACCAACTTAAAATACCAGACTGCCGCTAGAGTTAAGCCTTTCGAGCGGGTGAAGTTATTTGGGTTATATGTTTATTACCGTATTCTGAATTGTTTAACTGCATTGCATCTATTTTCACCGCTATATATTATTGCACAGCGTTGTGTTTTTGTGCAATACAAAATCATATTTACGTTTGCTCTGTGTCTGTGGTTATTGCACTTAAGGGTGTTCGCAAACTGGATCCAACATCCATACCATGGATTCCTACTGGAGGGACTGACGCAGCCATGAACCCCAACTCCTGGGTAACAGTGAAGAGGTAACTGGGGAGAGAGATCTCAGAGATATTGGCGGGCTTACCCAAAACTCTGATTTTATTTTTGCATTACAGTGTAAATAGGTTTTGGTGTAATGGGAAAAGGTCAGATGGATCCTGGATGAGGAGCATATGTCAACCTGGGTTGGAGGTCATTTGACATCAACTCTGGCCAGGTTGTCAGCTTGAAATGAACTTACTGAACATTAATAATGACGCTAACCAATTTACTTTACTACTCTAATTTATCCATGTATAATGCAGCCTTGAATCATCTTTTACCCAATGCATGCAACAAATATTTCAACCACAACTTGAGGGAAAAACACTAAAAAAGAACCATGAAATATAGTTGTTTATTATATTTTGGATGTTTTTGTTGGGAATAAGTCAACCATGTTAAATAGAAAAAAATAACTATATCTTACCCTGGGATATACATATATATATAGTATGTATGTATGTATGTGTATGTATGTATGTATGTATATATATATATATATATATATATATATATATATATATATATATATATATATATAATGTAGTGTTGCTATCACATTAGGTATTTCTTTTGTCCATAGGTTATTGAAACAAAACCTATTTCACAATAGTGTTATCTTTTATTTTGTAACCATATGCACTATACATCATATATAAAATGTATAATCTATGCAGTTGTGATCTTTAGAAAGCATATATCTATTGAATGCAAAAAAAGATTATTTAATCACATTGATTAAGAAGTAAATATTACCTCTAAACACATTACAAAATCTAGTTAAACTATTCCAATGTTGTATTTATCAAAGGTTGAACAGCTGGCTGCACAGTTTGAATGTAACTAGTTTCAAAGCAGGAAATCATCTACTGTTTTCCACTTTTCCCAGCACTCAAACTAATTTCATATCAGTACAATATATAATATATTATAATAATATTTAACAGTCAAGTACTGGTGGTGTCAGAGGGATTACTTTGGGCCCCTAGAGGCATACCCCGATATAACGTGCTTCGCCTTGTCCCTTCCTCAGCTACAGATCACCTCTTGATGCCTCTCCTGAAGTGACTTTCATACACACTCACATACATACACTAACACAAACATTTATAAGAACCCATATATATATATATATATATATATATATATATATATATATATATATATATATATACCGTATTGGCTCGGATATAGGCCGCCCCCATATATAGGCCGCACCCTAAAAGTTTGGTGCTTTTTTAAAGAAAAAGTTTTTTCTTTAAAAAAGCACCAAAAAAAAAACATTCTGCCACTCTGTCTCCCCCCCCTCGAGATATGCTGCCACTGTCCTCCCCCCGAGATATGCAGCCACTGTCCTCCCCCCGAGATATGCAGCCACTGTCCTCCCCCCGAGATATGCTGCCACTGTCCCCCCCCCGAGATATGCTGCCACTGTCCCCCCCCCGAGATATGCCACTCTGCCCCCCCCCGAGATATGCCACTCTGCCCCCCCGAGATATGCCACTCTGCCCCCCCCGAGATATGCCACTCTGCCCCCCCCGAGATATGCCACTCTGCCCCCCCCCCGACTTACCGGAGCAGACTCCCGGGTATCTTGCGGGGGGCATCTACGCAATACGCGTATACAACCGGAAGTTGTATACGCGTATTGCTTAGATGTCCCCCGCCGGCGCCCCGCAAGACACCTGGGAGTCTGCTCCGGTAAGTCTTGGGGGCAGAGGTAAAACGCATCGTGTGGACGGTCACCGGCTGCGGCGATGCGGGTAAACAACCCGGAGGCTGTTTACCCGCATCGCTGCAGCCGGTGACCGTCCAGACGATGCGCTTAGACAACCTCCCGTGCCGGCACACCCTCCCCCCCCGTGGAAAGTGCTGGCAGGGGAGGCTGTCTGAGGACATCCGAGAGTAGGATGCAGGTCCCCTGCACCGCTGCGGGGGATCTGTATCCTAACCCCGCTGCCTGCCCGGCGCCCGTGACTGCATGTCCCGGCCGTCGGACGCTAGACCCCGAATATAGGCCGCACCCCCACTTTAAAGACTTAAAGTGGGGGGAAAAAGTGCGGCCTATATTCGAGCCAATACGGTATATACACACACCGAAGCACTGATATCCATAGGCATTCTCACTGACACTAAGGCTGTCCATAGACAATAAATTCTGCTGAGTAAAATTTGAAGAAATGCGCTGTCTCCTCCCTGCCGCATCATTTATATATATGTAATGGAGGCTCCCCATTACGAGGGGGTCCCCAGGGCTGGACTCCTTCAGACTTAGTTGGAGCACCGGGAGATGTCATTTCAGTGTGTAGGAACCTCAAGAGAGCATAAGACCTGCCTCTCCAGAGCCAACTATGGTAAAGTGTATGTTAGTATGTGTTAGTATGTTAGTGTGCGTAAGTATGTTACTGTATGTGTGTAAGGATGTCTGAGTACTGGATGTTAATGTGTGTAAGTACATATGTTAGTCTGTGTGCAAGTATTTTGCTGTGTTTGTGTATAGGAGTTGATTGGGGCTCCAACCTTACATCTTGCATGGGGACCCCAGCATATTGTGTTATGCCACTGCTCATATACAATCATTTAATATGTTTGTGTGAACTGTAATGGCAGCCTGTTCAGTCACACTTATCAGATACATCCCCCAAATACCTTGCATTCTTACACACTCTGGTATATTCACTAACACACTTAACACAAGAACATTTAGAAGCGCATACATTGCTACTTATAATGATCATTAGCATTCTGTAACACATTCATAATTATTTACATAGACATATGAATACACAGATGATCACAAAAAACAAACACATACGATCCATGCATACAGTTATAAAAATAGGGAAGGTCATCATTACATTGATGGTTAGCGGATGGTACAGGAGATCTGCTCCGCGTCCTAGTAAGGGTGAACACCAAGATATAACACCATATATCAGGGATACCTGAGCTGGTAGTGGCAAAGAAAATGGTGCTTCTTCCACACTTGGTTTTAAATCAGTGACCCTTAAGTGTATGGATAAATGGAAATGTGCATTGTCAATTTAGCTATTCTGGTCATGGAGCTAAGATAATTTTATGGCTAGCAAGTTTAACTCAATAATAACAGGTTTACCTTTATAGTCGCTTATCCTCAAGTTAATTACCGTATTTATCGGCGTATAACACGCACTTTTTTAACTAAAATATGAAGCTGAAATCCTACCTGCGTGTTATACGCCGATAAATCCTAGAGGCTCCAGTGGCAGAACTACCGGGGTCGCAGGGGTCGCAACTGCGACCGGGCCCTGGAGTTCTGCCAGTCAGGGGGGCCCAAGGGGTGCCGAGCGGTTGCTGAAGACGACCGCTCGGCAACTCTCGGGGCCCCCTGACTGACAGAAATCCAGGACTACTCTGCTGGCCGCCGCCGCCTGCCTCAGCGCTTCAACTCCTGTGTTGGAAGCGTGAGGCGTTTGTCTCGGGTGCCGGCGCTTCACGCTGGGCGCCGACATATGACGTCAGACGCCAGCGCTCAGCAGTGAAGCGCCGGCACCCGAGACAAACGCCTCACGCTTCCAACACAGGAGTTGAAGGTAAGTGACCGGGGGGGGGGGATCAGGGAATGAGAGGAGATCCTGAGAAGGGGGGTTAGGGAGGGGGTTAGGGAGAGGAGATCCTGAGAAGGGGGGTTAGGGAGGGAGAGGGGAGATCCTGAGAAGGGGGGTTAGGGAGGGAGAGGGGAGATCCTGAGAAGGGGGGTTAGGGAATGAGAGAGGAGATCCTGAGAAGGGGGGTTAGGGAGGAAGAGGGGAGATCCTGAGAAGGGGGGTTAGGGAGTGTGTGTCTGATTGTGTGTGTCTGAGTGTGTGTGTCTCTGAGTCTGTTTGTGTCTGTGTCTTAGTGTGTGTCTTAGTGTGTGTGTATGTCTTAGTGTGTGTGTGTCAGTGTGTGTGTGTGTGTCTGAGTGTCTTAGTGTGTGTGTCTTACTGTGTATGTCTTAGTGTGTGTGTCTGAGTGTGTGTGTCTTACTCTGTGTGTGTCTTACTGTGTGTGTCTTAGCGTGTGTGTCTGAGTGTGAGTGTGTCTTACTGTGTGTGTCTTACTGTGTGTGTCTTACTGTGTGTGTCTTACTGTGTGTGTGGTTTCCCAGATAGCAGTGATTCTGATGAAGTTTTTTTCTTTCATATTTGCCTTATACGTGGTATAAATGTTATAATAAATGTTATAATGTAATAAATATTATTCCAACATTAAGTTCATAGCTTCCAAGTTAAAATTATTTTTTCATACTCAAATTTCCTTGTTAAAATGGGGGTGCGTGTTATACACCAGTGCGTGTTATACGCCGATAAATACGGTAAATCACTTTGCTAAATTTGCATAAATATGTATTAATTTGAAAGTTGGTGAGTAGGGTAAATACGTCAATCAATCCATGCTGGCTGTAGAGTCACTAATGACAATTCATAATATGTCTACCAATCTGAAAAACAGCCAAAGAATTAAAAAAAATCATATTAAAGAACACTGTCAGGGCAGCTTTTCAGTATTTGAGTTCATCTTTTCATAGAGCCCTCACTTTTTGATAAAGCAGTGACCATAAATAAGCAATTTGGATCACTAAAAGTTTTTTATAGTCTCTCTGTATTGTAAAAAATCTATGAGCATGGTCGGAAGCTGAAGTTGTGGTATAAGATGAAATCTGGATCTTCCTATGCAGTTTCGGATGCATAATCTGCAGAGCTGGCACAGTGAGCATGGCGTGGCTAAAAGAAATGTAAAAATGTTATTAACAATTTAACTTTGGAGCCATCAAGCAGAACGGTTATCAATATATATTATGAAAGCACAAGTGATTGACGTTTTTGACTGCACGTCAAACTTTCTTTCCGCAGAGAGGTGAGTGTTGTATTTTGCATCACTCATCTGCCTGGCACTTAGTTGTCGTTGTATGTACCTGCTGACCAATGCCACAAGACTTTAATTAATATTAAATATATTGGCTACACAAACATTTTCCTTTATTAAAAGTATCTAAATAACGGGAAGGAAAGCCCCTCTTTCAAAAGACCCCCATATTTGACATGCTCCATTCAATACTTTCCCTGTAGAACACTAGATATGCATTTAATATACTATTGGCATCTGATCTGGAGCATCTGCTAATCTTTTGGGGATGAGAGTATATATTGTTTGAGAGGATAGGAATGGGTTTACGATGACATCAATAGGAGCTGCAGATCAAGCTACTAAATCTAGAGTCTTCATGGTCGGTATTTGATAATAATTCAGAATCCCTCATTCCTGTTGCTTAATGTTAAATGTCCGAACAAAACGATCTGAATACTAACCTTCATATAAAAGCAAGTGGCTTTCCACTGAACTTCTGGCAGCAGCCACATCCACTGGCCGTTTGAAGTCTATATTTTTGGCATTAACATCAGCACCAAATTCCAACAAAAGATTCACAATGTCTGTACTGGACTGCTGAGCGGCAGCGTGTAAAGGGGTGTCTAAATGTCTGCCTCGCTGAACATTAGCACCTAAGAGAAGGTTAAAAATATGAAATACAACATAAAATAGTGTCTTGTTAATATAAATAAGCAAAGTCAGTAGGAAATACTTTTAATCAAAACCTTCCACGGGCTCCCTATTAAATAATCATTCAATCTAAAACCTTCCAAAGAAGGTTTGGAGTTTTTTACTTTGTAAATAACAAGTAAGTGTGCTTTTGAGTCACACGTTATTCTACAAGCCCAAAGCAAAGGAGATTTAACCCAATAATCAAACGCTGTGTGCTCACCTGCGTGCAAGAGCTTTCTCACACATGTAATCTGCTGGCCTTTGCACGCAACATAAAGAGCTGTTCCTAAATGGGGAATGTCTTGGTCAACATCAATACCCCTAGAAATCAGTACATCGAGGCATTCACAATGACCTGCAATTACCAAACACAAATAAGAAGGAAATTAGTAGTTGGTGTCGGAACAATATTTCTATATTACATGATACCAGGTACAATGATCTCTCTCTGGATATTATTATTCATTTTTGCTGGAGTCTATTAGCTGAATAATCTAGTTTGCTGATACAGGTCATGGATATCAGTCGATGATTTATTTGCCTTGTGTTAATCAGTTTTCCTCAATGCATATAAATTAGGCTACAAACTCTACACTGCCTCTTTATTGCACCGTTTGGTGCACATCAGCCGCAAAATACAAGTTTAGTTGAGGTGCAAATGGTATGGAGTGACATACCCAGCGACCCAAACAGCCATGCAAACAGCGTAAGTATAGATACCATGCACACTCCTCTTTATAACTGTATAAAATGAATGAGCATCTAGATAGCTTTAAGCATCGCATAATTAATGCTCAGTTTAATAATAAGAAACTGTTTGACCGGGGAAGCTGAATCTGGTGCCAGTAATGAAGATTATTTCTACAATAAACTCCATATGTAGGATATGGATAAGTGAGATCATCTTTAAAATGCCTACAGTGTCATAATGCTCTAAGCCATGACACTATTGTTACATTAACATTTTTACTTATTTTAGTAGCCAATATATACAATATGCATCTTTGTGTTCCTTACTTGTTAGTCAGATCTTACTCTGGTGCCCTAAGACTCTTGTAACATGGGGAAGAGTTAAGGTGAAACTGGTCTCACGTTGTTCATAGGAAACAAGCATGGTCTATGGGACTATGAGAACATGGTGTGGGAGTCTGCCCAACCGATGACCACATTACCTTTACTGGAAGCCTCGTGAATTGGTGATGGAAGGCATGATTCCAATTGAGCTTTCGCACCGTATTCCAAAAGTAGTTCCGCACAACTAGCGCTGCCTCTTGAACAGGCATTAAATAAAGGAGTCACGCCATCAATTGTTGTAGCATTCACCTAAAACATATCACAAAATGTCTACGTGGAGACATGAAGCAATGTGTCTCAGGTGGGCTCTATGGGTTTCATGCAAATACACGGAAGTCATACTTATTTAATTAAAAAAAGGTTTGTCAGTCTGGAAATACCCAGTGCACCAAATCATCATAAGGTAAGTATCAATATATTTGCCTCTTAGCATCCATCCTGATGCTCCAAGTTACGTAAAGTCCATAATGATCCCCAGTGCAGGGGATAGCAGAAGCAAGGTAACAATGGTTGCGACGAATGAAATGTATCCCAAAATCCTTGGATATTGATAACTTAAACATATCGATCTAATTTTATTCATACATCCTCGTTTGGATCCTGAAACCACATAGCCCTAATTACTGCTACAAGAGAGTTACCTTACTACTCTATTTCCACCCCTGCTTTTGCTTCAATTATCCATACTATTCTTTTCGATTGTAAGCTGCTCATGAGCATGGCCCTTTTAAACATGGTGTAAAGTACAATAAGGCTAGGTGGTAAGCTTATGGGCAGGGTTCTCAACTCCTGATGTATGTATTAATGTATATTTGTTATGTATGTGTTAAGCACCCCATTTAAATTGTACTGTGCTGCTAATTTAAAATAATAATAATTCTCCCTATGTTGGTTCTTAGCTGCGTAAGAACTGTCATTTTTCAGATTCCCTTGATCCTACTTCTTACATCTTTATACACCCTATCAATTGCGTCTGTTGTTTCTTTTATGCATGTACAAAAATGTGCTGTATGGGAGAGCTGGCATCTTGCTGTTGCAGCTTTTACCATCCTATAATACCCAAACACATTTACATTAATGGCTGAACGCTTAGAAATAATATCTGGAGCAAGTGGACAGGTCAGCTGAAGATGTACTTTGGGTCCTGGGGCTCACATTTTCAGAAAGAGCGGCCTGTAAAAAAAAAAGTTGCATTCTCCCCTCTGCGTAAAACTCTAGCCTACTTGCTGCTCAAGCGGTGAAACTCAGTCCTACCACAAATCTATGGCACAGAACATAATTTATCATTACAATGGGAGTTTCGCGCCAAAAGCATGCTTTATAAACCATCAACTGGTTGGCTTAGAGCACTTATTGATATTGTTAGCCTGAACTAGTGTATCTTGGTAAGTATGCTGCAATGTCTTAGTTTCCAGTGGCATCTTATAAGCACAGCTAAATATTCTTTTAAAGACAAGTGGTGCTGGTATTAAAAATAACTATGGTTCATTGTACAGTTATTCTTGTAGCTTACGTTTGCTCCTGCTTCCAGAAGGGTCCGTGCACATCCCACATGATCTCCCAGGCAAGCCTCGTGCAGTGGAGTCACGTGATCGATGGTGAGCGTGTTCACATTGTAACCCTAGGTGTGAGACGTAATTCATTTAGGTTACATATAAGTCAGCTTATGGTAGGGAACATTTCTCTGGCTATGCTAATAGAAACATAAAATAATGTAATTCTTTAAAAAAAAAAATGAATGCACAGAAAATACTATTTATGTATAAAAACAAGTAAAATTATTTCTTAATTCTTAATTCTGCAAATTTAAGATCACTTTGTATAATATGATATACATTAAATGTTGACATGTCTTTACAAACTTTACCAAGCTACATGCCATTTTTAACATGTCCCCCAAGGCATGGCTAGGCACATGCCCATATGTATATTACGAAACCAATGTTATCCAGGAGAAGACCTCCATTGTTCTATGCACTTTTGTTGAAGAGTTAAAGGGTTTCTCAATTGTTGGTACAGTATATTGTTGGAGGGAACAGCTCAAAGAGATGGCAGACAACAATAGGCTGATTGGGAAAAGAAAAAAAAAGAAAAAATGTTGGTGCGCTAAGCTAGTCACAGGCTCAAATAATACAAATGTGTAATACGAGGCCTACCAAAGGTAGGCCTCGTATTACAAATTTGTATTATTTGAGCCTGTGACTAGCTTAGCGCACCGACATTTTTTCTTTTCCCCGTTTGCACATATTTGAGGTTGTTGGCTCCTCAGCAGTCTGGTTGCAGCTTGCTGTCCAGGGGTTAATAGGGAGGAGGTTTAATTGCACCTCCCCCAACACATTAATAAGGTTTTGGTAGCCGTATAAACTGCTCTGTGTGCCCACTATGTAGGAGGTGAGAGTAGGTTCTCACCCTATTGAGAGTGTGCCTTGACGTGGCGGGTGAGCTTAATTATGCTTTGGCCAATTCATATAACCAAAACCTCTCATTTATATTATGTTTATATATTTGTTGCCAACTTTATTAGGGTAAGAAGCGCAGACAGTTTTTGTTTCTTGTAACAATAGGCTGATTACCTCGTTGTAAGACACTATTTGTGTTGAATTACCTAGTTATGGATGAATCTCTATTAATTTTGGTGTCATGGGGTAATTTATACATTACAAAGTAAAGTACTTCCCATCTTACACAATAGCTACGTTTCACCTCTATTCGTACGACGGACAAATATGTGCATATCGGTTACAAAAAATAAAATAAAATGCGATTTTCACAATAATCCAAATCTAGGCATTTTTAATTTACAGTCTAAAGTTATTTAGCAAATTGAAATAATTATCTTGGGCACACAAAATAAATCAGTATAAAAATAAAAAATATAGGGTACAAAGCCAAACATGGCCCCTGAACTGTGGAAAAGAGAAACTGTATTTTTCTACCTGTGAAAGCAAAGTTTTCAGGGCAAGAAGACGCCCTTGACTAGCTGCTTCATGCAGTGGTGAGCGATCTGCCCAGGAACCTAAATGACAAAATAAATACAAATCATGAAAAACATCATATTATAACTAACATCTGAGCAGCCATCAGAATGTGCCCTCCATAAGTTCTATATGTACTTTCCTGGGTGATTCACAAGGATGATATGGATAACCCGTAAGTCTAATTGCAGCAAATTAAGGATCTATTATTTCTCAACTTTTTAGGCATTTTTTGCAATACTGGAATGCAGAAACCTGAATAATACAACATAGTATTTACTACTGCACACAACTGCATTAAATATCAGGTGACATTTGGAATCATTTGTTGTTTATATCAATCAGGAACAGTTTGTTCAAATTACTTTACAGATAAGCACTATAATTGTTAAAAAAAATAACAATAATTTGTACTTAGCTGTAAACAAACTTTGCTTTTGTGATAAAATAAATCTAATTATCAGTATGAGCGATCCTAAGAATTACCAATCTCCAATACTGATCAGCAAGAGTAAAGCATCATGGGTGGACAAGCCAGCCCTTTACAGGGCAAACCTATTGAAGGCCACTTGGTCATATAACACACAATCCCATTAATACATTGTAGGGAACAAAGCATGACCACTGAATTCTTTTCTGCCTGGAAGGTTGTGATTCCAACATTGGCAATGAGAAACTGACTGGTTTGGTATGAAGTGGAAGAAAAAACTATGCCACGGAGACACAGATCTCCTGCTCCCAGATACACACTTGGGGAAAGGGATTGCAAGGCCCCTTTGGGATAACCGTTTTATTGGAATTCATATACCGCTCCGGCTTACAGTGATTTTCTACACATGAATGTAACTGCTGAACAGATTCAGATTTGTGAAATCCGAAGAGCCAGGAAAGTCCTCTGCACACCTATAGTGGTTATTGATGTCCGTCCTATACAGGCCAGTAATATTGTGGCCCAAGACACACCAAGACACATGCCCAATGCATTCTATGACTTTGTAACACTTACTACAGAGTCTGGAGAAAATACTTTTCAATGTTGTAAATATTTGTGTATATTTGCATTTGATATTTTAGGTCGGTGATTAGGGAAATATTTGTTCTGGTGGTCACACTTGTAAAGTCCATGTACAAATAGGACAATATGATTAAGACATATAAAAGTAGCATTTAAATATGTGCAAATACATCATATTACTGTCGCACATTGGAAACCCGCTACCGGCAGCTAGGCAGCAGTTAGCCAGGGCAACGTCCATGTGCTGACCAGATCTGTGTACCATACCGGGCTCTCCTGACTACCCGCTCTGTGTACTGACCTTGGCTACATCTGACTACCTGCTGAACCCGCCATTGACTGACTACCTGTCCTGTATCATCCTGGGGCTACCCGTCTTAAGCATCTCCTATTTACAGGCATACGGCCCTCCGACAAGTGCTTTGCTACCGATACTGAGTTCCTCTCGAGCCTCGCCACTATTGGGCTCCTCAAAGTCCCTGATCTCCTATATTAGGGCTTAACCCTATTTGTGTTGAATAACCTTTTGGTGCCATGGGGTAACTAATACAATACAATGTAAAGAACTTCTCATCTGACACAATAGTTACATTTCACCTGTACTCATACAACAGACAAATTATGAATAGTTATTCAGGGTGAATCCTGTGGTGTGTTCTCCCGCTACTGGCATTGTGACAATTCCAGAGTAAACTCCATACAGCCCATATAAACCCACTCTCCCTCAACTTGGTGGCTACCCTTGGTAGATGCATCTAGCCACAGTGACTCCATGAATCCTTGGTTGCCACGCTTGGGCAGCCTTATGATGAGCAACAAGTTACAAATGTAGACTGGTAGGTCTGAATATTACCTTCTACAAGCTACTTTTAAATGGAAAGTGTGTCTGTATTAAGAGATCACATTAAATAAATGTACCTAAAACATTTTAGGAAAATGCACAAATTCCAACATAGTTACAACAGATCAACGAACATAAGCCTAGTGAGAGTATAATATATTAGTATATTCTCCTAGTTAAATTGACTGTATCTTGGTAGATTATCTGCTAGTTAAATGTATAATTAAAAGGCTGTGGGAACCCCATAATCCATGCAGATATTTGAATTTCTACGTTCAAAATATTTACTGATGTGAAATATCAAAGTGAATCAACTTTAGCCTCCGAAGACGCAATTTTAGGATCACTTAACATAACTTAAAAATAAAAATATGTGACAAACCTGAATCAATATCCAAGATAACACCTGCAGCATTCCAAATGCTCTCAAAGTCTTCATCCAGGAAACTGGATAATGCCATCTCCCACCTCATCTCGTTGACAAATATCCCTGACACTCAGCTACTTAAATGTATCGTGTAAAAAGTTGAAAAAATATCTATGCCAAAATTTTAAAAAAATATATTTGCTTACCAAAAAAGTTCAAAATACCCACAGCGTAACCCAAAACACGTGTAATTAATCATTATGGATAATAATAATAGGTGCGTAAGCTGTGTTTAGACTAGAAACAAGATCTGGAATCATTTGATATCATTTTTTTTCCAGTTCCAAGATGGCGGTTGTTGCTGAACTCTGGGCAGACTATATTTAGGAAATATTACACTCCAAGTCATCTGAGGTATACAAACACGAGTCTGCCTGCTGCAATGTTCCGTAAACAGACTAGCATTCAATTAAATAAATGTAACAAAGATAAGGGGTAAAATAATTAAGTTCCACACCGTACCTAAGTCTCCGTCGCCCCACGGTACTTCCAACCATCCGTTATGCACTAAAAACAAACTCATATCTGTGCTACATTCAGCTCATATTAAACGCTGTTCCATGTTTGAGTGATTAGGAGGGCAGCTATGTTTGGGATGTCGTAATATAAACCACTTCACAAATAAGCGTGTGTGGTAATGTGAAGCCCAGATGCATTTATTATACATAGTAGGGGGCTGGACGCACACTCCACCTCTACTCTTTAATTCTTCTCAATCAAAAGCTGATTGAGGTTCATGGGAGTTGTAGTAGCTATAGATTTTGTCTATAGTAAATTCTGTAAGATATAGTTGTTAGTCGTGTTAAACATGCCATTGCATATCAACACTCTATTCGCTCATATATGAGTTGATTGGGTGATTAATGCAACAAATGTGACTTTACATTTTGTGAAACTATGAAAAGAAATGCAATAGATAATACAAAATTACTAAAGAGGAAACAAAATGACCCAAGAAGGGCGGCTGTTCACTCCCCTCTTCTTAAACCAAGTGGGCAGTGGGGGGTAATAAATCAACTATGGTATGGTGCGTCCACCTTTATGCCATCTATGCCTCTCAACCCGTTCCACTGACCATCGATACAAACCTATTACATTTCAGTTGACTTCAGCGCTACTGAAAAGTGTTTTTGGTTGTTGGGGTTTATTGGATGAGTTGCGGTTACATGAAAAAAATCAGCCATTCTATGTATGGCTAACCGTGTTTCTCCTGCATACTGAGAATGACTCTATATAATGACATCACTCTATATAATGATATAGCACCATAGTCACGTTGTGCAAATGTAGATATTAAGACTGATGCAGATTGGCTTCCAATCTCTTAAATGACATAAAAGTGTAAAACTATTGGACCTCCTGGTGCATTGCTGAGTAAGATCTATTGTAAAGCGGGAACGAAAGCAAATGCATAGAGGGGGTCCTGATGGATCCCTGTATGTACTTGGATGCACAAACACCAATATTTTAAGGCTACAGAAATCTTAGCATTAAAGCATATATGATGAGTGGTGATTGAGTGGTGATGTAACATCTACAGCTTTCTAAGGAATGTATTCACCAATCTTGACTAATACAGGAGAGTCAAGCTTTTTAACTCCCTAATGCCCCTATATATTAGGAAAGGCGGCAAATGGCCACATGTTGGCATTTCTGCACCACTCTTTCTCTGTGAATCCATCTGCATTATTCTGGGCTCCTGAAGTACTTCCGCAAAAGGGCAGAGCCATGGCATGCACCACGGAGAAAGCCTCTCTCCATTCCTCCAATCCTTCACAATTCTCTGTCCTTTTGCAGAAGTATCTGGATAACAAAGCCGATAGTGGGGAGAAGCGGACGAAGAAAGAAGACAGCAGAACAAGAAGAGGCAAGAGGAAAAAGCAGAACTGAGGAAAAAGACAGGGACACGGAATTGGTCGGCAGACAAGGTAGGGAGACATTGTAAGGGGGGGAGTGACAAGGCCCTAGACTCAGTCGGCTGCGCGGCAGTGCCACAGATCTGAGGTCCTAATAAAAGATGACCTCAATTGTAAGACAAGATCTTTTTTGAGATGATTTTTTCTAAAAAAACAAACAAAACAAAAAGAACCCTTCAAGCAAATACGGTACTTTACAACGCATTCTTCAACCTGTAATAAATAACTTGCTGCCTCTATGGTCTCCCTTTTGTTCTTCTCTGGGCTGCTTGAAGCACCCAAACAGTCGCAGAAAAGCACCACTTTTGAAGTCAGTTGGTTCTTGTTAGACCACCTGGAGGCGGCAGTGACTACGACATGCATGCGCTTTAGCGTATAGGAGTTTTATTCAGCTGAGGTAAATTCACATGTGACCCCCTTGAACAGATTTAAACTCGGGTACCATATATGCATTAAAGTGCATACGATGGCTGGAGTGTCCTTTAATGTTTGCCGCCGCGAGAACAAATACAGCAATAAGCAATACAATTAGAGGACGGTACTGCGTGTAAGAGCTTACAATCCAAATTAAAACCCGGTCTTCATAAATGTCTTTTTGCATAACACCTAAATATTTTGAATACCTGGGGCGGTGTCGCTGGATAGCGTTGTGTCAGTTTTATGCTACATTTAATGTTAGTTTAACCCATGAATCTGCTTTTTCCTATCTTATATCAGAATGCAACTAGCGTCATGCAGCGAAGCCGGCAACAAATCTTTAGTCAAAAGGCACCGACTCTCCACGCTGCAATCTAATTTATCTTCATGTATCATGATCCATAGAAACAGTTTACAGGCCTCCAGCCCTTTCCTACTGACCTTGGTTAGTGAGAATACCCCAGCTCGCTCTGCGCTTTGCCGGATACTTTTCCCGAGCGTCTGAGCTTCTTTTCCTCTTGCGGCTGCCCTGCGCTTCCGTCTTCACAGACATTCTTCTGGGTTCACCTTCTAGTGATCTCTATCTCATTGGATCAGCGACACTCGGGAGGGGGAATCTGCATGTTCTTCCTCCTTACCATTCTGATGAGGGAAAGTCTGCACTGAATGCACCTTTTCAAAAACACTGGAATCTTTTTAACGCTTACTCGTCGGAGGTAGTGGGCACTCAGCGGGGGAAGGGGTGGACTACTCTAGCACTTTCTATTTTTAAAACAGCAAAAGAATCAGCTTAACTGCAAACCGCAGCATGATTTTTTTTCCCCCTAATCTACTCTGTAGATCTGGGAAATAACCCTGCTTATCTTTCCCTTTCGCAGCGCTACCGAAACTGTTAAAACCGGAAATATTTTATTCTATCTTTTTGTGGATTTTTTTTATCTTGCTGTATATTGATTAGGATTGTCAATTAATTTCGTAATGATAATTATATAATATACCTCCTGGGCTCAGTCCCATATTCAGTAGCAGATGCAAGAGGGGAAAAAATATAATCCTCGTTGGAATAGAATACAGCTGGCATGGATGGCGGGGAAAGGAAATCTATTTTAAATATTTTTAGATTTTGGTAAACAGAGGTTGCATCAGACCTGCTCACTTAAAGCGCAGAGGCTGTTCGGGAGTCTATTTTGGTCCTGGAAGAGAGCCAGGAGCGTCTCTGATCGGTGGGGACGTAACTTTGCTTTCCCACGTACAAAGTGTTTCATTAATGTGCTTGATTAACTTTTTGGCTGTGAAGCTTTTCTCCATGCAGTCCTTTTACCATTGTAAGTATCAAGATGTCCCTAGATCCGGATGCCTTATCCAGCCTGAAGCACCCGTAAGACCCCCCCCAAAAAGTAAACCCATGTATAAAAAAAAAAAAACAAGAAACATTTATTGATGTAGACAAAAGGAAAAGTGAACCCTATTCGTTAGTCATTAAATAAATCATCGTAACGAATATATCATTCTTCCTAGAGTACTATATGGCATTTGGCTGAGAGTCTTCTCCAGACATCGACACCAGTGAATGGTTCACAGGCTTCCAAGTCACCGGCGCGTTGATAGTGGGCTCAACGCTGGATTGAAGCTTCAGGGGAAAATACATTGGGAGTGTACTCGGAGAGCTCATACTTGCCATCTCTCCCGAGTCTCCCGTAATGGGGAAAGAGAAAAGGACATTCAAACCATAGACATGCCTCTTACAAATCATGATTTTCTTAACTGGTCTCCAGATAAAAAATAGGTCAACTGGTTACGTGATAAATTAGTTTAAGCAAAGTCTGTTCACGGTTCTTTATTTATAAATAGTAAGCTACTGGGGAAAAGGCCAATTCTGTAATTGCTGAAAGATAATCATACCGAGTTATTCTTGATTTTTCTCCAGACAGCTGAGCAGTATATACATCTGGGAAAGTCTTACCTATACTCCGCTATAAAGTGTTCTTGTATTTACTATGACCCGACAGACCAGGGATGTCAGTGGATAATAATAAATGAACATTCGCATTAGGTTATGATGGCTAGCTTGAGAATAAAATGCTACAATTTAAGCACACACAATCTCACTGTAGATTATTAGAATACAGTAGGTTGGGATACAAAACATCCATAAATATTACCCCCATAGTAAGTCTAGGACTCTAGGGCAGGAGTAGACAATCTTCGGCTCTCCTGATGTTGTGGACTACATGTCCCATAATGCTCTTACAGTCATTATGCTGGCAAAGCATCAAGGGGAATGTAGTTCACAACATCTGTAGAGCCGAAGACTGCCTACCCCTGCTCTAGGGGATGAGGGAAACTACAACTTCTTCTGGTTTTTAGGGTCCTTGGGCAGAAAATGTAATTGCACATTAATAACTAGTGGTCAACAATCTGGGGATGAGCCTTCACCATTCAGCCCAGGAGGCAAGCCTACTAACTAAATACCCATTAATACCGTGTCCCAAAACAATACTTAATACAAACAATCAGATGCCGGCCAATGCATAGTTGCATAAAAAAATGACCATGTAGAAAGTTCATAAAAAGGGAACAAAAAGGATGCAATTAGGGTGTAAAATGCTGCCTGAAGCCCTAGTTGCTCTTGTCTGTCTGTACAATTAAAACACACAGAAACAGCACCAGGCAGTTGCCCAAGATGTTCAGAGGAACCCCCTGCCCGTTTTTCTGAATAGGAAATAAAAACAGCAGTAATGATCCAATGTTTTTATGTCATGAAATCAACTGTTAACGACGGGTCTGTATGAGATCCGCTTTCACTTACAAATCCATTAATACAGAGCGGCCACTAGATGGCAAACAATCATCTCTGTAAATCGCAGTATTTTGCTTTCTACATGGCTGGAAAATAATGCATTAACACTGCTTCATTCTCTAATGGCTTCCTTTGTGTGACCGCTGTGTTTTCCCCATTCAGGGGCGTAACTAGAAACCTCAGGGCCCCCGGTGCGAGAATCTGTTAAGGGCCCCCCCCACGTCATATGCCGGCGCTCAGTGTGAAGCGCTGGCACCCGAGACAAACGCCTCACGCTCCCAACACTGCACTCTGGGCAGCGCTGAGGCAGGCGACAGCGGCTACGGTGGCGGAGAGCAGAGGCATCCTGACTGACAGAACTCCAGGGCCCGGTCGCAGTCGCGACCCCGGTAGTTCCGCCACTGTCCCCATTACATTTTTCATGGTGTTCCTTTTGCAGAATCCCCACATATGCATTTGCCCCTTCCTCCACCCCGCACATATGCATTTGCCCCCTTCTTCACCCCCCCACATATGCATTTGCCCCCTCCTTCACCCCCCACATATGCATTTGCCCCTTCCTCCACATATGCATTTGCCCCCTCCTCCACCACCCACATATGCATTTGCCCCCTCCTCCACCACCCACATATGCATTTGCCCCCTTCTCCACTCCCCACATATGCATTTGCCCCTTCCTCCACCCCCAGGTATTTTCTGGAGATGTGTTCCGCCAAGCACTATAGGCAGTGGTCTGTTTAAACACCTGTGCGCATGCGCAGCAAGTACCTAGATAGATTTCAAGCAGCCAATCGTTAGCAAGAAATGACGGGCGACAGAGAGGGAGGGCAGCTGCAGCAACAGGACTGCAGCTTCGAGGTCAGATAACCCCATATAGTTGCATTGTCTTTACAGGTAAAAAAAAAAAACCCAAACACTGGCGCATATGACCAGTGAAATGTAACGGTATACATCACAACTACTACAATTACAAATGTGTAATAATGTTTCCATTAGTCATCTTTTTGCACCTATGACAGTTGTATAGTTCCTTTCACAGTGAATTTTTGTAGCTTGTTTCCCAGACTTAACACTTTCCCTGCCAAGACTGCCCGTGAGGTTGCGCAATATTCTCGAGGAGGGTGTGAAAGTGTGTGCATGCATGATCTCAGTAACAAAGTGCCAATGGACAATGACTTCGAGATGGACTAAGAATCAAAACAAAAAAAATGACCTCCAGAACCAGGACGGCTTTCTAAAAGGTAGCAATGAGAAATAATATAATAAAAAGTAAAATGTATGTATGAGAAACCCCATTTGTTTCCATGAGGGAAGAGTAACCAGAGGCAGAAATAACGTATGTATGTTTTTTTTCTTTAAAAGCACGTTATTTTTTAGGTTGCCTCTGAGCCAGTAAGTTGCCAACACTGGTTTTGACTTTCTTGTTGACACCAACTAGACAATTCTTTTGATGTATAATCTGTCCTTTTGTGCATTTACTTCATATTTATAGATGTGATCTGCGCGGAATGAATGTCATACACTTTATTTCCCACAACAACTGCTGCCGACTGACATTATCAATTGTTAAGAATGGAAACTCCAGCCATTCATATCGTCAGTCTTTCCGCTGTTTTCCAGCACGGTGAGATTCTTTTGGCCTCCTCCCAAACGGCAGGACAGCAGCGGCATATGATGCTGAAAAATACAATCCCGTTCCCTAGACCAGGCTATCGCATACACACCGCTGGGAAACGACATTGTGTATGACATTAACATGCTAACATGTTTCATTTCCATGTAGTAAATCAGTCACTTGATATAAGGTGAGCTACACACAGCCTGTATTAAGTTTTGCAATGAGAATATACAAAGGTCAGGGTCAGACTTTAAGTAAGGTTGGAATATATTTGTCTCAATCAGTATTTAGTTATCGACAATTATACATAGAAGCATGGAATTTAACTGTCTGCCCTTTTTTGATGATGTAAGGGGTTTAAACCCTTATCTGTTTTTGGTCAGGTTGAATAGTGAGGAAAGCTTTATGCCTACCCCATGCCTATTTAAATTCCTTCACTGTATTAGTGTCTACCACTTCTGCTGGGAGACTGTTCCATTTACTACTACCATGACCTCTTGTTCTTAGTGCTCTTTTTTTTCAAAAAAGCTTCCCTCCTGTCTAAATCCCTTTGAGTATTAAAGGGGAGTCAAGGAGAAAATTCTTAATACTGCCCCCCATGGTTGCTTGGTACCCGCAAATAAAACAGTTTATACCCCAAATGTAAGACTTATCATCCTTTCCACTGTGTCCGCACTCCCGCTGGCTTTAGTGAGTTAATCACATCCTTGTTGTGATTTTGGATTCGTGTTCAATTTCACAGTATTTAGGATTTTTTTTTTGTTTAATCCATTTAATGTCTGGTTTTGGAAATTCGGAATATACGGACAGTAAGACGGAATCAGACATCGTCAGAAGCAACTATATCGGTGTTTCTCTTACAGCTAAACCCGTTTATGTCTTCTCTGCCTTTAAACTTTAATTTTGGTGGAATTCAGACAAATTTTGCTCATAATAAATGACTGGACAATGTTGGGTCTGCGCTGTGCGGGTATGTCTACGCTGTCGTAGGTATTCACACAAGTGTATATATTTTCCAAAATAATGTCAATAGTTCATAGCGCAATACCATGCAAATTTTGGAAAACAGTAGTGGAGATTACTTGGAGTAATTCTGGTTCAAAATGAGAAAAGTCCGTTTATCCCGTTAGCAATAAATCAGTAGGATTATTCCACTGGTTGTGATACCGTGGGGGTTATTTAAAAACTTCAAACATTTTTGAAGTGCTGGCATTTCTACTTTTCTCCATACTCTCCTTACTATATGTAATCAAATGGGACGTCCTGTAGCCCCCTGAAGAAGCCAGAATGGTGAAACACGTGTCGCCCCCCCTAGCCTGTGCATCCGCATTCATACAGTATTACTTATTGATGAAGAATCCGCAATTCGCTCAATTCTAATTTACATTACATTTTATCTTGACGGGGTCCTCAATTGCTTCAATACCTCCTACACTGTAGGCAATTCAATTCAACACGACTTTCCCTTAAATGTTTTATCAATGAATCCTACTGTAATATGAGAAATAGAAAACAAATCTCTAGATCCACCAGTAGGGTTAGGATTGACAGTAATAGCAATTCATTTTTAATAAATAAAAGTTATATGTTATATTTGTTATTTCTTGCCTAATTTATCTGTCCATAAGTATCTAAGGTTTTACCCCCTTGGGAAAATGTAGTGTTATAAATCTGGGATTTCTTCCTTGTCAAAACTGGACAGGGCTCAACATATACCAGAGCACAAGTAGTGCTGCATAAATTCTGCGCTATTATAATCCCTGGAAGGCACTAGGAATTTGTAATGTAAATGTAGGATTTAG
Source organism: Spea bombifrons (assembly GCF_027358695.1). Classification (NCBI taxonomy): domain Eukaryota; kingdom Metazoa; phylum Chordata; class Amphibia; order Anura; family Pelobatidae; genus Spea; species Spea bombifrons. Next base: position 28,925,698 of record NC_071087.1, on the reverse strand, counting down.
TAAAGTGATGTATACACACCATATAACAGAGTAATGGAGTAAACAATAGTGTGCCTTCATTCTCACGGTTACCATCTGCCTTTTGGCATACAATGCGTGCCAATGCGCGCCAACACCTCTCTGTACAAGCGGTACTATATGTAATGTACTCCATACACACATTATTATTACACCACTCTTTTCAGCAAACTACCTTGGGTATTTTAAATTAAAAAAACAATTAGCACAAGCACATTGACAACACGTTTTCATTAATGGGTAAAGCACATATAGCCATACATGTCTGAATAATTACATTTACCAACAAGTTAAAGGGAGACTCCCATCACAGTTTTTTAATATTATTACTATTACAAAAACACAGCTTTTCAACACATTTCTTTTTTCGAAACGATAGTTTTCACACAATGCAATGTTTTTGGCATCGTTATATCTGCTACGGTTATGTTTCCATAGCCCAATCTACTAAACAAACAACGGCGCTTTATGATAAACCGATTTCCTCAGTCTTAATCACCCAGAGAGAACCTCTGACTAATGGAAGTCTACAGAGGAAAATACTTCATTAGCTAAGAAGAAATTCATATTATCACTACTATAAAAATATCTGTGCTTGGGTAACGAGTGCCATCCCCAATATAATGACTGTGGCACCAGCCATATCTACAGATAAAAGAAGTCTATTTGAAAAATAGACCTGTGACAGAAAAAAATGGTGGTGTATCGAATGTAATTAAATATGTGAACATCGCCAAGTAATACGTATAAACTTTTGCATATATTTTCCATTCCAGATGTGAGACCACCACAAAAACCCAACAAATAAAGTACAGCCCGTCAGTATTGAAACGGTGACACACGATTACTTGGTGTGACTTTGTACGTCAGCATATTGGATTGGAAAAGAACCAATGATAGAGAGGATAAAGTGCAGACTGTCAGCTGTTTACATCCATAAGCCATGAATTCTGTACAAACTACAGCCCTTTTCACAGTTTATTCACGAAATGGCGAGTCGACAGAACAATTTGCGTGTTAGTTGTGGTTTCAACGTCTTCACTTTACTATAAATTACGGAGGACCATCCCCAGTGAGCTTCTGCAGCAGAATCGGCTTGTTTGGCCCTAGTTTGGAGGAATGTGGTTGAATCTGAGAAGATAAGATGTTTTTGCAAATGTCAAGAGTAAGCCTGCTGCGGTCATCAGCAGTCACATCATCAATAACGACTAATGATCTAGTTCCAGGGGCAAGCTAGTTAGATACACACAGTTTGGGCATGTATGGCCAAACACGTTCAACAGACGAGGTGGTCTGCCCCGAGTCTCCACTTTCATCACTCTGGTGTTTATGTAGTTCTTAGCAAATTGTTACCTAGCTTTTCTGTTCTAGAATATTTCTAGGTTATTTTGGTGTATCTTTCTGCAATTCCTACCTGCTTGGCAGTCTGCACTTTATTCTCTTAGGGTTACACTTAGTGGCCAATGTAACCAGTGTGCAATCATATCATCCTGTCCTCATGCTATGTGGGATTATTTATTTTTGAAGCTGGGTTTGTTGCTGTCAAAAACACTTATTCCGTTCACTACCGCCACATAAGCACCTATGCAGAGAACAGTATTCAGACATGGATGGGGTAGATTACAAAACCAAGGGTGGGCGCCATATTAGCTTCTGCATTACTATTCCCGTCACCCTCGGTGATCTGCAGAGGGGTTCATATTGTCCAAGTCTGACATAAACAGTGGTAAACGCCTCCTGTTCTCATTTATGTTTCAGAAAATGTGTAAGTTAATAAAATCTATTAGAATAATAATTATAACAGAGTGCTTTTTTAATTATATATATATATATTTTCTTAACTGTATTATAGCGATATTAGTGTGTGAGTTGATCTCACACGCCTCAGGCATGTTTTGTTACAGTGCAACTTATAAAGGCATAGTTCAGCGATACATCCCCCTCCAGCACTAGAGAGTTCAACCCCCATCACCTCCAGCCAGCCATAGTAAACCCCTTAATCACTTTCAGGGAGTCACAATACTAAACAAAATGACACTTAACCCCATCTCCAGCAGGCCTGCTATCACCAAAGAACACATATAGCACCACACTTTGCCCTGCCCTGAACCGGTGTCTATTTACCCTTTCAGTAAAGGGGTGGGGGCAATCATACGGTTACAGAACACGGCTTACATTACTGGCACCACACACAGTACCTTGTCCTTGGGTTACAGTGTAGAACTCGGCGGCAATCCTTGCTGCCTCCTTCCGATTTCCCTTCACAATGTAGAAATGGCTAAGGATGGCAAGACTGATTTTAACAAACAATTTGAAGCAGAAAAGTGCAAGGATGGTGAAATAAACATTTGAGAGCTGCTGGGCGAAAGGTTTTTCCTCTAGCACCGTCATCGCTGTCCCAGAGACTTTGTCGGTGTTTGGAAGTTGTCTAAACTGTGTTGACACCGTGAGCTGCTCACAACAGCTGGTACTAAGGAAATCAGATAGCAGGTGCTCATGATGCCTGCTGCTGGAAATATGGGCATTATTTATGCTGCATATAACTTGTAAAATTAAATCCACGTCGCTAGGGACACAGAATATTATTGGTGTAAATGGTTTAATGCTGTCGTCATCACAGTGTCATTCTACGGGATTTATGCATTGACTTTTCTTATATTAAACATGATTTAAAAACCATCGCAAATCAATGTAGTTTTAGAATTGAAAACAAAAGTTTATGTGAAGTGGTTTCATAGACACTTTATGGAGATTCGCATTGCAAATTGTCACCTGCCTCTCCAGTATTAAAGTTATTTAATTTAAAATGTATTTCACCAAGCAAAGAAGAGGATGATGCAATTTAGCGCTGCCACGGAGGTTGTGGGTAGCGAGCCAAATTAACTGGCCCAAAGACATGATTAACCAGTGCATGTATGGTACTGAATTTAAAAATCAAATTTCTGGTGGCCTTTTTGTTCATCTCTAAGCATCTTAGGAGACAAATGCTCCACTGATTCCACTCATGCCTGGCACTGATCTCCAATAAATCAAATTAGTTTGTTGTAACAAGCAATTCACTAGGGTATCACGTGTTTAACGAGGTACAGAGCAGGCTCAGTGCCAGATTAGAAAACCCAGAACTACCCTCTTAGTGTACCGAACTTGGCTTTGGCTTACTACCTGTCCTGTGTACCTGACCTTGGCATCGAAGCTACCTGTCCTGAGTATCTACCTGTGGCATCTCCTATATACAGATATCCATCCACTACTCAGTCCCCGGTCTCCTATCTTAGGGCTCAACCTGTGCTCCTGGGTTCAGGCATTGAGACATTGCATCATCTATGTAATTTGGCCTCACTGGAAGTCTGTAATACTTAATAAACAAACAGTTTAAATTACCTTTTGATGGAAATATTGTTCTCTTGCTTGCTTCTCGGTTGGCAACAAATTTTGTACTTCTTTCTGCATAATCGTTGCTAACCACAACATTTTATCTTTATCATTGTGTCTACATAGAACATATTTTACTCTAAATATGGAGGCAAAAATTAAACTTGTACATTACTTCTATGCCCGGGTCCTGCTTATCTTACTACAGTAATTGCCTGCACTGTAATTACCCCCAATAGCACAGCAAGGGAATTTTAACTTGCATGGCATAGGCATAATGCTATTATGAATCTAATATGAGGCAAGAAGGTTTTAGTCTTTAAGTTAAGAACAAACAATCAAATTTGATGTTTCTCATTGTACCCAGTTAAAAGGCATTAGATTGCCTGAGTTGTTTTATAAGTATATGTATGTACGCAAAAACACACATAGTCACGCTTTTCTCAAATGACCTACAAATAATTCTGAGCTTTCAGATTTTTAACCCTTCAAGGGTTAAGAAGCCTAGTGCTATGAGAAAATATAAAAAAAAACTGGCAGCAATGAATTGTTTCCAACACGATTCCACATCTTAGCATTCGTTAGTAACACACATATTTTTACACATAGCTGACTTGTTGGCTATTTCTAGAATCGTTCCCCTGACTCACTCAAAATTGAAACATATGAGTTGCTTATGATCTCATTTACTATTATCTAAGGTATTACATGACTATTTCTGTTTCCTTGGGGGCGTATAAAGATACATCACTTCACACTATTAAAGAAAGAATTAAACCCCAGCAGATTAGGACTTGGATTTGCTATAGGTCCCTGTGAAGCAATGTGAATTTCAGAGTCGTCATCTCACATGTTAAAAGGTCAAATACTCCAGTATCATCCAAGTTTAGAACACAAGAGGTTTGCATTATCAAAGTGACAAATATTTCTGTACCATTCCAAACAATGTAAAACTACCTTTAAATACCCTTATATATTGTGTTTCTTTTCCCTCAAGGGGATTTGCCCTGAAACATCAGTTATGGTGATTAATCACGTGCAAACTCTCCATGGCTGTTAATTTCACCTGTATGCAAGGCATTGATAGCGTAAAATCTTGTGTAGCTCTCATACACACCCAACATGTGTACCAGTTGCGGCACATATGTGTTGTCAATATTGTACCCAAGACTGGATTGCCTTACAAGTTTTGAATGTATATGTGTGTGTATATGCTTGCCCCATATTTTGTTCTTGTCTTTTATTTTTGACAGATGTCTATCCTACAGAACAAGGGACTTATGTGTAGAAAGAAAATACCCCACACTATTTTAGATATGGCATTATTATCCATACATATATTTGTGTGTCGGGATTAACCAGGTGGTTATAAGTAATGTCATATAAAGATAAATATATTGTGACATTCTGCCCTGGTTTCCTGGCTCCTGTATTGTGCATTCAGGTTTTTGGACTGTTCCTAGTTCAGCCTCTAGTGGCCGCTCTGCCTATGTTTCTGCTCTCCTCCTTTTGTTGTCACCTGGCCTCGTTACCTGCTGCCCTGCAGTATAAAGGGCTGTAGCTTCCTGCAAACTGGGCCTTGGTATTGTAGTAATAGGACTGTTTTGCCCTGGTCCTGTTTCTGAATTATTCCTGGCTTCCTTTTTGTTCCTGATTCTGTATTGCTCCTGCCTTCAGCCGTGCGAGTGGGCTTCTTGTCGTGTGCCCTGTAAGTGGGCTTCTTGTCGTGTGCCCTGCAAGTGGGCTTCCTGTCGTGTGCCCAGCCTGAGGGCTTCTAGCAGCATGTCCAGTCCTGTGCTCTGCCAGTGAGCTTCCAGTCGTGTGCCCTGCCGGTGGGCTTCTATTTCAGCATCAACCTTGCCAGTTCCAGTCCCGCACTTCTGTCTGCTGTGCCTGTCTACTTTGCACCATGAATCGCGGTGTACAAACAGACAACGCTATCCCTGCACCGAGGCCCCTCGCTAACCTGCTTACCCAGTGTGTGACATATACGTTGCTGTGAAATTTGCCAGTTAAATCACAGAAGAACACTAGGAATCAACCCTTTATATTGGTTATTATGATAAAAAGGATTGCTGGGACTGTCAAGTAATGTAACCGGTAAAAGCAAACTTTAAACCGTATACTTGAATATGAAAAATTTCATAATTACGTTTTTTTCTTTAAAAAGTTACAAAAAAATCCAAAACCCAAGAGGTTCTTTTCCAATCGGATATTTCTTGTTTTGGGTTTAGGTGTATAAGCCCAGAATCTGTCATTTTTATCATGAACCGGTCAAGTGCTAAACATTACCAGTTAAGTTAATAAAGCAAAAAGCTATACCGCACTCATCCTTATCTTTCTGGAGATCGGGACAAACCACATTTCCGCCAACTGTCCATCACTCTGAACAATAACGGGTCTCTTGATTTATAACGGCTATGAATTCACACAAAAGAAGCCAGGATAAATACGTTTGGACAATATTTTGAGGTACCTCTAAAACCAAGAGACATAACTTAAATTGTCTGTCTAAAATATTGATATGACTCTTCCAAACATAAATATTAAAGCATACATAATGTAAAAGGCAAGTGTTATACTGAGTGATCCATATTTTAAAGTGTAAACACGTACTAAAATTGCTATCTATTAAAGATCTATATGTTATATTGGCCTTAATGTGGGAAATTGAGAAACAGACACGAGCCAAGTATGTGCCTCATTTGGTTCCAGAAATTATTCACATCTTCCTAAAGCCAAGAACATTTTGTCACTTAGCTGCATATAATAGATGAGCATGCCTGTTAAAATAATGTAAAGTGTGGTTTTTTTCCTTTGGTTAACACCTCTAGATTTGAAGTTAATTGGTACTGTGACATCAAACTAGTCCATCAGGGGATTTCAGAAATGTGAAAACCTGAGCAAATCACATTTTGTATATAGAAGAAAAGCGACCGGCAAAAGACTATATATCAAACAGGTTGCTACAGTAAAAGTAAAAAAAGACTTCTCTCCCACTTCCCTAATGCCAATTTATGACGACATATCACGCCCGTTAGAATAGATTGGCACCAGTGCGCAGAAACTGTGACATCACAATTCGGAACAAGAGATTTTTCCAGCGGCGCCCTGTGTTGTGCACCCATTAGGGCAGTTGGTACAAAAACTGTTTTGTAATCCTGAAACCAAAGCTATACATATCCAGTTAATGTATGTTTATTTGTAATAAATATAAGTTGTTCTGTCTCTTTAAATCTTTGGCCTTTAAGGCCAGTGGTCGGCAAATGACATGCAAGCTCTTACACTCGTCCAGTACGTGGTAGTGTGTATCCAATCCACAACAGCACATTAACGCACCAGATGAAATATGCAAGTGACAGCAAAGTAAGCAACCCATGCCACATGGCACCGGCCCACCGGGCATTGGCTTGATTAAGACTTTAGTAACCACTGTAACATCAATACAAACAAATGACAAAAATAGCTTGGAAGACATGCAGGGTTTTACTCCCTTAAGTGACAGTTTTGTTTTGTTTTTTGTATATGTTTGTTCACGTGTGGTTCCCCTTTTCCATGTTTAGTGTACCCACACAAATTATATATATTTTTTTTCAAGGACAGGTGAGGCTTTCTCTTTAAATTGTTTTATTTTTGTATAGTCTGTCATTTAGTATGAATTAAATGTAACAGAAAAAAAGTAGAAAAATACATTTTTGCAATTTTACTTAGGATTTCTTTCACAAGTTAGGTTCAGCGGATATGATTTATGTTCAAACAGCATCCCTGAGTAGAATACCCCACATGGATAGGTTTATTTTATAAGGTAGAAAAATGGTGACATCACTGGATACAGTTTATTTTTTAATTTCATTTTATTATTTTTTATATTTAATTATTATTTTTATTTTTTTAAGTATTTTTTGAATTGGCAGAAATACTGTTTCTCCCTCTTTTCACTTTGACCCCCACTGCTGCTGATCAGCAAACAGAGGTCAATTGTAGGTGCTTGCCATACACTAACATACATTTACATACTCTAAAACCATACAGTAACAGACACATGCTAACATCTTATGCACAGAAACACGCTAGCATGCTACGCTGGCGTACACACATGCACACACAAGCTAACAACATACACTAACACACACACTCTATATGCTGACATACATACATGCTAATGGCATACTGCAACATAAACACTATACATGCTAGCACCACACTCCTCAACACATATGGGCAGACACACTGGCTAACAATATACATATATAAAATGTAGGGGACAGCTCACGCATGGGGCGGCAATGACAGTTTCACACAGGTTTCCAACGTAAAAGCGTGTTTATTTAGATGTTGTAGTCACAGAGCACCTTGTAAACAAAACAAACTATAAGCCTGTCCGGCTCTAACTAAACAGCAGGATACCTCTCTAGCAGCCTAAGGTCTGACGCAAAGCAAAGTAACCAGTTTTGTATGGGGTAAAGCTTCATACCTGGTGAGCTGCAGCGCTGGCTGTAGCTGCTCCTTCATTCAGTTTCTCCCTTTACCTGCAAACTTAACAGCCCTCTCTTTTAAGGCTTCCTCCCCAGTAACGAGCTTAGGAAGCCTCACCTGAGAGCACCTGGGTTTGCTACCATGCCTGGCAGAGGTAACCAGGTGAGATATATATACCATCAACCACGCTCCCATACACTTTACCACATATCCCCCCCGTCGACTCCAGACCAGAGGTCTGGACAGCGTCAGCAACCATACAGTACACCCTGGACAACGCATCCGCATTCCCATGTAACTTCCCTGGTCTATGCTCCACTGTAAATCTAAAATTTTGCAAGGAGAGAAACCATCTGGTCACTCTTGCATTCCTCTCCTTATTCTGTTTCATCCATGCCAGAGGAGCATGGTCAGTCACCAACACGAATTCCCTGCCCAGGAGATAATATCTCAGGGACTCCAACGCCCACTTGATGGCGAGACACTCCCTTTCCACTATGGCATAATTTTCCTCGGCTGGGGTCAGTTTCCTACTCAAGTACAGCACTGGGTGTTCTTCCCCATTAACCACTTGTGACAAAACTGCCCCCAAACCTCTAGCAGACGCGTCTGTCTGAACCAGAAATGGTTTCCTAAAATCAGGGGAAACGAGCACTGGCTGGTCACACAGGACAGACTTCAGACTCTGAAAAGCCCTTTCTGCCTCGGGGTTCCACTTTACCATCACTGACTTACCACCCTTTGTTAAGTCTGTCAATGGTGTGGCCATGGAGGCAAAATTGGGCACGAACCGACGGTAGTACCCGGTTATGCCAAGGAAAGCCCTCACTTGTTTCTTTGTTACTGGCCTAGGCCAGTTCTGTATCGCCTCAATCTTATTGATCTGGGGTTTAACCAGCCCCCTACCAATGATATAACCCAGGTATCTTGCTTCCTCCAGACCCACTGCACATTTTTCAGGGTTTATGGTTAGGCCTGCATCACTAATGGAGTCTAACACGCCCTGTACCTTACCGAGGTGACTTTTCCAGTCAGACGAAAAAATTACCACATCGTCCAGGTAAGCAGCGGCATAATCACGATGTGGTCTCAAAATCAGATCCATCAGCCTCTGAAAGGTAGCAGGGGCCCCATGTAACCCAAATGGCATCACAACATACTGGAACAGGCCCTCTGGAGTGGAAAAGGCAGTCTTCTCTTTAGCCTCCTCAGTTAACGGTATCTGCCAATAGCCCTTTGTAAGGTCAAGTGTTGTAATGTACCTTGCCTTCCCAAGCCTCTCAACCAGTTCATCCACTCGGGGCATGGGGTACGCATCAAACTTCGAGACCTCATTTAATCTCCTGAAGTCATTACAGAACCTCCACGTCCCGTTGGGCTTTGGGATTAGCACTATGGGGCTTGACCACTCACTAGTAGATTCCTCAATAACACCTAATTCAAGCATGCGCCTGACCTCCGTGGATACCGCCTCTCTACGGGCTTCTGGTATCCTGTATGGCTTCAGGTTCACTTTACTGTGAGGCTCAGTTTTAATATGGTGTTTTATGAGGTGGGTACGGCCCGGTATGTCTGAAAACTTGCGTCTGTTTTCCTGCAGGAACTCCCTCACCTCCTGCTTCTGGGGCACTGACAGTGCCTCTCCTATGGTTACTGGGGGAACTGGTTGCCCCACTTCTTTGACCCCTGCCTGGGTCGCCCCCAAAGACTCCCGCTCTTTCCACGGCTTGATCAGGTTTACGTGGTAAACCTGGAAGGGTTTTCTCCTGCCCGGTTGATGGACCTTGTAGTTCACCTCACTCATCTTCTCTACAACCTCATAGGGACCCTGCCACTTGGCTAAAAACTTACTTTCAACGGTGGGCACTAAAACCAGGACCCTGTCCCCAGGATTAAAGGCCCTCAACCTGGCAGATCTGTTATAAATTCTGCTCTGGGCCTCCTGCGCTCTTTGCAGATGCGTTTTAACTATAGGCATCACCGTCGCTATTCGCTCCTGCATCTGAGCCACATGTTCAATAACACTCTTATATGGGGTGGCCTCGGTCTCCCAAGTTTCTTTGGCAATATCTAACAAACCCCGTGGATGTCGGCCATACACTAACTCAAAGGGGGAAAACCCTGTAGACGCTTGGGGCACCTCCCGGATAAAGAACATGAGGTAGGGTAATAGACAGTCCCAATCCCGACCATCCCTTTCTACCACCTTTTTTAGCATATGCTTTAGGGTTTTGTTAAACCTCTCCACTAACCCGTCTGTTTGAGGGTGGTACACTGAGGTACGGAGGTGAGTGATTTTAAACAACTTACACAGGTCTTTCATGACCCGTGACATAAAGGGCGTACCCTGGTCAGTAAGAATTTCTTTAGGGATCCCCGTGCGAGAGAACATGTAAAACAACTCCCTAGCAATATTTTTGGAGGCCATGTTTCTTAAGGGTACCGCCTCTGGGTACCGGGTAGCATAATCCAAGACAACCAAAATGTATTGGTGTCCCCTAGCAGATTTGACAATGGGCCCTACCAAATCCATGGCAACTCTCTCAAATGGTACTTCAATGATGGGAAGTGGCACCAAGGGGCTACGGAAGTGTGGTGTTGGGGCACTCTTCTGGCATGTGGGGCATGACTCACAATACCTTTTTACTTCTTCATATACCCCAGGCCAATAAAACCTTTGGAGGACCCTCTCTTGTGTTTTATTAGTCCCCAAGTGCCCCCCAAACACATGGTTATGGGCTATGTCCAGCACCAGGTGTCGGTATGGTTTTGGCACCAGAAGCTGTTCCACAATTTCCTTGTTAACTTTGGTGACCCGGTACACTAGATCCCCATTCATGGCAAAATGCGGAAATTTCTGGTCAGCTTCGGGTTCCTGTGGTACCCCATTTACTACCGTGACATTTGCCCGTGCAGTTCCCAGAGTGGGGTCTCTCACTTGCTCGGTCCCGAAGTTACCCCGAGACATTTCTAAATCTAAGACCTGTTGGCCGGGTAGGGAAGTTTCTTCTTCTTCCTCCCCAGCTAACACCTGCAAGGGGAAAGAATCTTCACTATACATTTCAGGTGGGCCTAGATCCTTTTCATCATGCCCCTTACTGGTATCATTGTTCCCAATGGCCGTCTCACCTGACCCATTATTTACAGGGAGGGTTACAGACTCTGCCGGAGTTTGTTCCCCAGCTGCAGAAACGTCCCCCCTTCTCCACAACTCCCAGAACAAGGGGAAATCGCGGCCTAAAATAACCGCATGCATAAGTCTTTTTACAACTCCGACTTCGTAGGTCACAGTTCCAGATGGGGTCACCAACTTAATGGGGGCCACAGGGTAAGCTACAATATCCCCGTGGATGCATAGCACTCTTATGTGCTTGTTCGGCACGTAGTCCATAGTCACAAGGCCAGCCCGAACCAAAGTCACCAGGCTACCCGAGTCCAAAAGTGCCTTCACGGAGCAGTCACCTATCTTCACCATACAAAAATGCGGCTCAGTCTCTGATTCTGGAATGGCTGCACAAACAGGTTCTGCAAACAGGGACTGACGCCGACTAGCGTCACACACCATGGGCTCTGAGTTAAGAGGGCAATAGGCGGCTATGTGTCCCCACTCATGGCACCTCCAGCACTGGGGGGTCCCTGGCCTCCTTAGTAGGGAGCCCTTTCTAGGATTGTGGGGTCCCAGGGGTTCAGGATCAGTCTTTTGCCCTTGCCCAAACTCTAGAGCCCTGCTCTCTCTCACATTTTTCCATACACCTCCAGCTGGAACTCTCTTACCCAAAGATGTCGCGGGTCTGACAGTCTTGGAAGGTGTTGGTGCCGCAGGGACCTCACGGAGGAAGTCCTCGGTTGCTATGAACCTTTCCACCATGTTGACAAGCTGCTCAGCAGTTCTGGGGTCTCCATGCCCAACCCACCGTTGTAGCTCCGCCGGGAGGGCGCGGAGGTAGTGGTCCACTACCACCTTTTCCACAATCTGGGCTGGTGTAGTGGATTCTGGTTCCAGCCACTTGCGTACAAGATGAATCAGATCATACATCTGGGACCTGGCAGGCTTGTCCATGGTGTATTTCCAACAGTGGACTCTCTTGGCCCGAACAGCGGGCGTAACACCCAGGCGAGCAAGGATCTCCATTTTTAGTTTTGTAAAGTCCCGGACATCCTGCTCCCCGAGGTCATAGTAGGCCTTTTGCGGTTCACCAGTCAGGAAGGGTGCAATCACTTCTGCCCACTCTGCAACTGGCAGTCTCTCTCTCTCCGCCACTCTCTCAAATACGGTGAGGTATGCCTCAACGTCGTCGTCGGGTGTCATTTTTTGTAAGCCCCGCTGAACGGCCCTCCTCACGTTAACAGTCTCAAGGGGGCTTGCCTCCACTTGTTGGGACTGAGCCACAACAGTCTCTCTGAGCGCAGCAATCTGCTCCATTAACAGGCGATTCGTTTCCTGTTGTTGGGCCATAGTCTGCTGTTGCGCATGTTGCTGGGCGTGAAAAGCCTCTGCATGAAACTTCCGTTGCTGTTCCAAGGCCTGCTCATGTCTCAGGTTAGCCTGTATCAGCTGCTTTATCACTTCCTCCATTGTGCCGGATGGGCCTTACAGTGCTGCAGCCTTCACTCAGGACATATGCTTCCGGCCCTTTAAATGTCCACAAAATTCAGATGCTGTGTTTTGTCCTGCCGTTGCTCCTAGCACCACTGTGCCCGCATTCTCCACCAATTGTAGGGGACAGCTCACGCATGGGGCGGCAATGACAGTTTCACACAGGTTTCCAACGTAAAAGCGTGTTTATTTAGATGTTGTAGTCACAGAGCACCTTGTAAACAAAACAAACTATAAGCCTGTCCGGCTCTAACTAAACAGCAGGATACCTCTCTAGCAGCCTAAGGTCTGACGCAAAGCAAAGTAACCAGTTTTGTATGGGGTAAAGCTTCATACCTGGTGAGCTGCAGCGCTGGCTGTAGCTGCTCCTTCATTCAGTTTCTCCCTTTACCTGCAAACTTAACAGCCCTCTCTTTTAAGGCTTCCTCCCCAGTAACGAGCTTAGGAAGCCTCACCTGAGAGCACCTGGGTTTGCTACCATGCCTGGCAGAGGTAACCAGGTGAGATATATATACCATCAACCACGCTCCCATACACTTTACCACAAAAATTACACATTAACACTGTTGACACATACATACGGAATCTGGGACTACGATACAGTAAACATACTGGCACTATACATGTACACACATACTGACTCTAGCAGTATAGTATAGTCTGTGTGCATGTACACACATACACACATACTATACTATACATATACACACTGACTGACACTACACTATACATTTACACACATACACACTGACTCTGACACTACAGTATACATACACTGACACTAGCATTATACATATACACACACACTGACTCTGACACTATAGTATACACACACTCACATACACTTCTCCCCCTCCCCATCTCACCTCTCGAAGACCAGCCATGGAGCTGTTTATCTTCATGAATCCGACACCTTGTGCTTTCCGTAAGGGACGCAGTGAGGACAAGTGGCATGAGGCATCCAGGGTTACGTGACGTATATTACGGGACCCTCATGGCACCCGCTACACCATGCCCCTGCAGGAAAGTACAGTATATAGTGCCAGATTCATGATGGTAGCCCTGCAAAACCCTGGGCGCCAGGAAGTGTTTGTTAGACGTCATGCACCCAGCATTTGAGGAGCCCTGTTATAAAGTAGCTTTCTATGCATTCTTCATAAGGATGCATGAGAATTTAGATTGTCCCTATATGTGAACTAGGAATACAATGCATATGGAGGCAGGGTATTAGTTCATGAAGGCAACAGGAGATAAGGATGTCAAAGGACAACCTGTCAGCCATTGTTCAGCAGTGGTACCTACTGTGTAGAAGAAATCCTATGTGAAGTTGCAAAAACAATTAATTCTATTTTAGTATAGTTTTTGTTTTTAAAATATTAGCACTAATAATTGTATTGTATTCATATGATTTTAAAAGGTGACCATATTTGTCCTGAACAAAATTACGTCTTTCTGCAGGTCCATCAAATATGGAAAAGGAGAATCACGGTTCAACAAACATGGTAAAAAAAACAAGAAAACCTCCTGTCTTTATGGTATGAATATCCTCCAGTTCCAAATGGGTTGAAAAAGATGCATATGTCCATTGGGTTCAATTCATTACATTGCTCCATGGACAGTTATAATAACAATAAAAAAAATCTGATCTTATGTTGTGCAACAGAGAATGTTTTACTTACACACAATTCATGTTTTTCACATTTCTCATATATTTCATGTTTTTTAAAACTTGAATAAAAGCTGATTCTGCAGAATTCATGAACAGCCCTGCCACATCTTCTTAAGACTTTCTGGTACATTTTCGTTTACTAGATTATGACGTATATGTATGCATGTGTGTATATATATATATATATATATATGTATATATATATATATATAGTATCTCCCAAAAGTGAGTACACCCCTCACATTTTTGTAAATATTTTATTATATCTCTTCATGTGACATTACTACGGAAATGACACTCTGCTACAATGTAAAGTAGTGAGTGTACAGCCTGTATAACAGTGTAAATGTGCTGCCCCCCTCCAGCTGCAGGACCAAATGGGACAGTGCCATCTATACATAAGGCACACTGGACAGTTGCCCAAGGGCCCCGAGTTCTGGGGGTCCTGTGGTGAATCACATTGCTGCCAGCAAAGTGTTTCACCATGAAGCCCCTAAAACAGTGTAGTGTATCTATAAGCGAGGGGCCGCCTCCCCTGGGCCTGCTCAGCGGGCGCACCACCTCGACTTCTGTGCTCCCTAATCGCTACGCGCTGGCATCTGATGCCGAGCGCCGGGATATGACGTCTTATTTATGTTTGTGGGCAGGTATTTGTAAGGGCAGTGTATGTGTATATGTGTGTTTATGGGCAGGTGTGTGTGAGGGCAGTGTCAGTAAAATAACCTCTGTAACAAAAAAGCTGAGGCACAATATTCCATTCTTGACTCGGGCATGAAAGGACCCAACTACAGCTCTGCTCACAACAACCAGGCAGCGTGAGAGCCTGCCGCTCTGTCTCTGCACTTATTTGTAAGCTAAAAAGAAAAGCTTTCGGGAGTTTTCCTCTCTTTCTAAGGTCTGAGGCAATACCTGAGGAAGAGGAAATCTTTTGAAAGCTTATCTTTTTTTTTTAGTATTATTTAAAAAACATTTTTATTCGGATTCTTATAAGAACAAAAACCAAAAAAATTATAATAACTTGAGAGATGCGAAATGACGCATGTCAGGGCAATACATGTGTTAAAACATATGTTGAAATAAAGAAACCGAGTGAGATGTAGAATCGTCATATTACCACTCAGGGCGAGGGTCCGCTCAGGCAACATGGCGAGAGTTGGCCAGTGTGCAATGTATGGCGAAGCGGAAGATGGCGTGGGAGGAAAATATATCAAGTAAGAGGCCAACCCCTGCAGTAGGACCACTTGTGAGGAGTGACGGAGCAATTGAACATAATGGTGTAAAAATGATTATAACAGAACATAAGATAGTCGGGCGCGGCTGTAATCAATAACCACAATAACAGACATGTTGTAAATAAATGCGTAAGTCAATCATCAAGGGAAATAGTATCACGATTATTAAGCCAGGGAGACCAAATTTTTTGATACAGTTCACAGGTAAGTGAGGATTGATGTCCAAGACAGTCAGAACATCAGATAAAAGTGGAGGGACTGCAGCTTTCCATGAGCGCGCAATACACAACTTCACAGCTATAAAAAAGTGGACGATCAATTTACGTACAAGACTGGGGGGGGGGGTTATCAGGGAACATATGCAATAGGGCGGTTTCCAGGAGAGGGTCTAGTCTGATATGAAGTAGGGAACCAATAATGGAGAATATATTCCTCCACAATGGGGTTAATACTGGGCAAGACCACCACATGTGTAGCATTGTGCCATCTTGGCCATTTTGTTAGTATTATGTTAATCCAATAAAATGGTATCATTGCATAGTGCAATACTCTGGAATTTTGTCATCTTATTTATATATATATATTTAGTTTTTTCAGTGGCATGAATTAGTGGTAACCCCCCCCTCAAGTTATGACTGTGGTATATATTGTTCCTAGAGTCGCCACTGACTAGGTTCTCCTTTTCTATCAGTTTGTTATTGTGTGTGATTTTGAATTACTTTACTGCCTCTAATTGTTAACAGCGCTACAGAATGTGCTGGCGCTCCAAACATATGTAATGTAATTAACAGATTCGTTCAGTAGAATACAGCTTTAACCCTTATTACTTTTAAAGCCTGCCACCAGGTTGAATTTGCACCAAAGGTTAATATAATGTATTTTAGGGGATCTGTTTACGTGCATTGATCTTAGTGCATCCCATTTGGGGAGCTAAAGCACACACACACAAAATGTACACAAAAACAATAGAAACACCGTGTTGAATAGAACTCATTAATATTCACGTGTCATGTAAAATTAGTCTGGCGATGGTTTTTCACGAAAGTGATGGGCAACGCTCTGATTACAGAAAAAAATAATATCCTTGGAATCACTGGTTACGGTGCCGCTAGTCTTTACAGCTCAGATTTACTAAAAAAAACAACGCGATGTTATTCCTCTACACCCACCAACTCCAGAAATACGGCTGTTTGCCAGTAACAAATAAGGCGTCAAAACGCTATACGGCTAACATCACGTACTTCCTGTCTTATACACTTCCTGTTACGTTACCCGGAAGTTGCGCTATACAACCCGCTGCCTTAGCTGACAGACAGCTCAGCGCTAGCAGCAACTTCCTGTCTGGCACTTTCAGTCCTTACACAGCCATCCATTTCTTACAAATGTCCATTTAGCGCCACCTTTCTGACCAAAGAGCCCTCTTCACACGACTGTCTCCCGCTCCCCTGAATTGTCGCGGCTGTCTTTCTGTCAGCTCGCGCTGCCTCTCTCTGATTATATACCGTAGGCTCCCCATATCCGTCCTCGCCATGAACACAGCTTTGTCCCGGGCTAACTCCCTCTTTGCATTTTCTCTGAGTGTTATGGCCGCACTCACCTTCGGTTGTTTCATCACCACCGCATTCAAGGACAGAGTCGTGCCCGTCAACATCTACGTGTCCAGGGTGATGTTGTGAGTATCCGCAAGCTGCTTCGTGCAGAGCAATTGGTGCACCGGCAGTCAGTTTCCCTGTGCTTTATTGATCACCTTGTGCTGAGACTATCCGGTAGACTTTAGGTATAGAAGAGCATTGGAGCTCCTGCACAATATATTCGGGGACTGAGCGCCGGTTATAGCAGCATTTGGTTGTTTGAGAGTAGAGAATGCTAATGCATTGACTGGCAGATGCTGTGACAAAGGCTGCTTCTTATAACCCCGGGGTTTTGCTTGACGAATGCATCTCCTGCATGACATCCTGCTGGTGGTTTGGGGAAAGGGGCAAATGCAAACTCTTCTACCAACTCTGCTATTAGTGAACAAACTCAAAACAGAGTGTGTGTGTATATATATATATATATATATATATATACACACACGCACGCAACATGTATGAGTCTATCTGTCGCTGCGTGAAAAGCTGCAATTTTAAGCAGAGAGGATGCAGATTTGGCTTCTATAAGTAGGAAGATTTTATGCCAGCTGCCCGGTAAGCTGTGGCGGCACAAATGTATTGTGGCTGCTGGCACACGATGTGATGTGTGTGATAGAGGAAGGAAGTTGCACCGGGCACTCGGCTCTCGTGCTGCCTCTTTCTAATTTGCGTTTTTGCATGAAGATGAAACCATGTGCTATACATTTTTTTTAGCAAACCAAATGGTAGACCATAAAATGTAATAGATATAGACCATAATAGACCATAATAGAATCATTTAACACGCTATACGTCCACAAAAGTAATTAATAAAAACAGCAAAATATATCAATGTTTAATGTACAAATGTTGATGTTTTAACCAGCTGGAAAAACTGTCATTTATGAACAATCCCAAAAGATGGAATTCTAAATAACGATTCATCAGGAGTCCCACAAATTCTAAGAACATACTAGACATAAGTGTTCCCAAAGTATGAAAGAAGGAAATCTAATATTAAAATGTGTTACCTACAGCTGTAATCCCTTTAATGATGGCGGCATTCGGTTTCCCGGTGGCCAGTGCGAAGGTAACACAACAGATTTGCACAAATATTACGGTTATTCCACCAGCAGCGTTTGCTCTGCGAGCTCAAGGCCAACAGCTCATATCGTGTCAGATCGTTACACGATACGATGGCAACGTATTTAAACAGCTGTAAAGAGCTCAGATCTATTCTCTCCCTACTGTAGGCAAGACAATTTTATGAAACGCAACTTTTTTTCCGTAAGACCATGAATTTTTCGCAATGGCATTCTTTTCGGTATAAAGTAGAGACCGACCCCTCTGTTCATGCAGATAGTCGTAATCAATAAGGGAATTTAAACACGGATGGGATAGGGATACGACCGTCCTGTTTCTAAGATGAGGCCGAGGCCTGATTATGCAGGCTATATAAGCTCTAGCTGTCAGTAGAAATGTTATTTTATGTATAATTGTATAGTTCTGTGAAATCTGTTATACATATGGTATATTTTAGCTCAGGGCTCGACAAATCCCAGGCGCCAGGTCGCCATGGCGACGCAGAATTTTGTCCTGGCGCCTAGGAGTTTGTCAGCCTCTTAAATCCACAAAAAATGCCCCCGTGTCACCACGCGGGGGCGCTGCTGCTGCTGTCTGCCCAGGAGTCTGGGCAGACAGCACAGCCACTCAGAGCCCGCCCCCGAGCCTGTGATCACTCCCACGGAGTGATCCTGTAGGCTGAAACCGCGATTGCAGGGAAACCTGCAATAGCGTTTTCAGCTGCCACAGGCAGCTTCAGGAAAGGGGGTTCAGTGTTGATTGGGTCCCCACACAAGTGTGGGGACCTGACACAACATCCCCCTGCTGCCTGATCGCTCCATGAGAGCGACAGGGCAGCGTTAACCCCTTCAATGCCGCGATCGCGGCATTTAGGGGTTAATTCCCGTTTTTCAAGGGGCTCTGCTGCTGGTGGTCTGCCTGGAAGTCCAGGCAGACCAGCAACAGCAAAAACGAGCCCCCACAAGCCCTTTGATGACTCCTGTAGGCATGGAAGCCTACAGCAGTCATCAGAGACTCCCCCCTGCAATGGCTGGTCTATAGACCAGCAATTGCTTCCCAGCTGCCAGAGGCAGCTTCAGGGACAGGGGAGAGGGTTCTTTGGTCTCCATATGAGTGTGGAGACCAGCCCCAACACCCCCCTGCTGCCTGATTGCTCCATGAGAGTGACAGTGCAGCGTTAACCCCTTGAATGCCACAATTGTCTATAACACATTCGAGGCATTGCAGGGGTTAACACTAAATATCAGTCAATGATGTGCTCCAATGGAACATCAGCATTGAAAGTGTTAAAAAAATATATATATCAAAAAAAAAATAATTTAAAAAACCCAAACAAAAACAACACTGACCTGTAAGTCCAGGGTGCTTCCAGGTCAAATGCTGTGAGTTTAGTAAGTGGGCCGGTGATGATCAGATCACTCCTAACCAACTGTTAGTTTAAAAGAAAATCCTGGCTCCTAACTTTTTTAGCTGGCGCCTAGATTCACAACAAATTTGTCAAGCCCTGTTTTAGCTGATTGTAGCTAGAATATGTAAAACAGTTTCATTTGACCACTAAAAGTAACTGTTCAGAAAGTTGTCTTTGTCAAATGCATATATTACACCTTTTGTCTTATTATATATACAAGGAAAAACCCTACATAGATTATGTGTATATAATAAACATTGCTAGTAATTCTGCTGCTCTATGTGGTACTTCGTATATTAGAAGTAATGTTTGTGTAAAAGGCTACATGTTGTAGGGTATAAATTCACTTTGCTCCTTAATAGAAAATATCTAATGTTCTGTAAACGTATCTTTCAGAGAGAACGTGGAAGATTTCACCGGACCCAGAGAAAGGAGTGATCTTGGATTCATCACGTTCGATATAAATGCTGATATCCTTTTTGTGAATGAAACTGATCTCTGTTGTATGCGTTTTTCCACATTTAAGTGCTGATAAATCTAATCCCACTGCTAGTGCGTTCTGTAAACATGAAATCCCAAGGTTGTTTGCTACAAAATGTCAATTCCAAAAAAAATTATGTTAGTAAAACAAATTATATAATGCAGGTTTACTTTACACCAAGCGCCTGAGTAGCTGCCAATTTCTTATCCTTGAGACTTTGTACGGTCTCTTTAGAACACACTATGCAGGAGGGTTAAACCTATCCACTTGATGATATTGACACTGTAGCCTGTCTGAGAGGTGATAGCTCCTTTCTATTCATTGTTCCCAGATCATGCTCTTGACGGATGAAATTAATTCACTGAACATTTTCATGCAAAAACCGTGCATTAAAAATGTATTTGTAACCAGAAACCGGCACAACCCTGATAGAAGGAATGTCATGCTCCATTGTTTGTTGGCAGGAGGCATACATATGTCATTTTTCTGTTTATGAAGCACTTTATAGTTTACAGTATGATGAATGGTATATATACTAAATACGATTATATAACAAGTACCGTAGATATTGTGAACGGAGTATAATAGGAAAGGAGGTCATTACCCCGTAAGAGCTTATAGATTTAAGTTATTTAATGACAATACTTACATTGCCAATAGACTCATTTAATCAAAAATATGAAGGTCTTGGAAGGTTTGAGGACCTAAGATGTTCTACTTAGGGGCGCTCATGTAAGATAAAAGGAAACAGAAACAACAATAATAGTGTAGATCGTCACAACCAATAGATAATTGTATGGTGTTTGTTGCGCTCACAATAGTGCTGAAGTGTTCGGGCGTTTCTTAGTTTCTTTTCGTGTCTGGATGGAAAGGCAAATAGAGACGGAAACCAATGGTGTAATACAGGGCTTGACAAATTTGTTGTGAATCTAGGCGCCAGGTAAAAAAGTTAGGAGCCAGGATTTTTTAAACTAAGAGTTGGTCAAGAGTGATCTGATCATCATCACCCCACTTACTAAACTCACAGCGTTTGACCTGGAAGCACCCTGGACTTTCAGGTCAGTGCTGTTTTTTTTTTTAACCCTTTCAATGCTGATGTTCCATTGGAGCACAGCATTGACTGATATTTAGTCCCCACAAGCTTGTGGGGACAAATGTTAACCCCTGCAATGCCACGAATGTGTCATACACAATTGTGGCATTGAAAGGGTTAACGCTGCACTGTCGCTCTCAGGGAGCGATCAGGCAGCAATGGGGGTGACTCACGGGGAGACCTAAGAACCCTCTCCCCTGTCCCTGAAGCTGCCTCTGGCAGCTGGCACTCAAATTGCTGGTCTATAGACCAGCCATTGCAGGGGGGAGTCTCTGGTGACTGCTGTAGGCTTCTATGCCTACAGGAGTCATCACAGGGCTTGTGGGGGCTTGTTTTTGCTGTTGCACCAGCAGCAGAGCCCCGTACAAAACGGGAATTAACCCCTAAATGCCACGATCGCGGCATTGAAGGGGTTAACGCTGCACTGTTGCTCTCATGGAGCGATCAGGCAGCAGGGGGGTGTTGTGTCAGGTCCCCACACATGTGTGGGGACCCAATCAACACACAACCCCCTTCCCTGAAGCTGCCTGTGGCAGCTGAAAACGCGATTGCTGGTTTTGCAGCAACTGCGTTTTCAGCCTACAGGCTCACTCCGTGGGAGTGATCTCAGGCTCGGGGGGGCGGGCTCTGAGTGGCTGTGCTGTCTGGGGCAGACAGCAGCAGCAAGCGCCCCCGTGTGGTAGCTCAGCCTCTTACATCCACAATTTTTTCTGGATGTAAGAGGCTGACAAAACCTAGGCGCCAGGACAAAATTCTCTGTTGCCATGGCGACCTGGCGCCTGGGATTTGTCGAGCCCTGGTGTAGTACTTCCTTCCCAATATGTATAAAATAAAACTGGTTGCACTCACATAATCCAATGCACATTAGACAATGTCCTAACAAGCGCCTGGGGGGATATAGGAGACCTCACGGTGTCCAGGACGTTCGAGTCCTCCTTCAGTTTCCTTAATCCTTCTTTGGTGGTAGTGGGGTCCGGACGTAGATGTATACGTTATACCAGCTGATGAGGGCGTTATGAGAATAAAGCGCTACTGCAGTGAATATCTGAATATAAATTTATTATGGGACTAGCCCTTTAAAATACGCCAAATTCACTCGGTATGTGTGTGTGTATATATATATATATATATATATATATATATATATATATATATATATATATATATATATATATATATATATATATATATAATACGTAAAATACATTTAAAAAAAAAAAAGTCTAAAAAAGAAATATATAATAGTTCCTCAATGCGTTTCACCTATTAAGGCTTCCTCAGGAGGTTGTTTTTAAGGTGGCAGCTGTAAGAAAACCAAAAAGAGGAAGTATTTGTGATATACTATACGTACACACTATTTATATACTATTTAATTTTGGGTATACCTGCTCTTTTTTATGCTTTGTTTCAATTTAAGAAGTGCCTGTGTGTAAGTATGTGGAAGATGTTCCCAATTTATTTTGTGGGAATAAACTTAAACAACCTATCTGTGCTATTTCACTGAAAGGTGCAGGGCCAGCTGATCTTGCAGATGACGGTTCCTTTAAAGGTGCCATCCTACCAACTGAGCTGAACACCTTTAAAATTAATATAGAACTGGGACAGTCTCTCCTATGGAACAACCAGAAACAGGTGACATTTTGGTTGTACAAGTTTGGCCACATACGTACATCGCTTTAACTGTAAGGCTAGGTTTCCACTTGGGTTTTTGTCCGGCGTTTTTTTCTTGATGAAAAACGCCAAGAAAACTGCCACTGCATTTACCTGCGTTTTGGTGTTTTTTCTGTAGTTTTTTCTGGCGTTTTAGCCTTTCTGTGGAAATTGCTTTTTTTGACCTTAGGCAGTTTTTCCAGCCTTTACAAGTTAAAAGTTTCACCCAGCTAAAAGGGATTAGGATAAATGGCAAGTATCTGTCCTCTCCTGATGTCATTTACTTGGTAGAGTTCTACTTAAACACGCCCCGGCGGACCCTTTTGTCTCTTTTCTGTGGTTTGTAAGGCATGCTTTATTCCGAATATCTGCTCCTCTGGGCCCCAAATGATGGTGCAAATTGTTTGCTGTTGCTTTTGGCACGCAGGATCCAGTTGATGCGTTGGGTATGTTTGTTTGTAATGGCATGTTTGTTCCAAATGGTGTAAAATTCAATATGAACCAGTCCAGGACTTTGTTTTGTGTGAAACTGTTTGTTTCCAGCCTATTTGTCGTAGGACACACAGATACTGGGTCCATCCTCTGCATTGTAACTGTGGAAAAAACGCCATAAAAAACGCCAAGGCAATAAACCCACATGGCTTTTTCATGGCGTTTTTTCTCTCCCATAGACTTCTATTGGAGAAAAACGCCAAGATTTCTTGCAAAAAACGCCAGAGTGTCAACATGCTGCGATTTTGAAAAACTGCCACAGAGCCCAAAAAAGCAGAAAAACGCCAAAGAGGACTGAAAAAACGCCAAACAGAAAAACGCCAAGTGGAAATGGCATTTTGCGATTTCCTATCGAAGAACAGCTAACATCTGGCTGCAGCCGTTTTTCACTAAAAAAAAACGCCAGGTGGCGCTATTGGCGTTTTTATGGGCGTTTTTAGCAAAAAAAAAACCAAGTGGAAATCTAGCCTAAAGATAGTTTTTTCTTTCCTTAACTGGTATACATCTGCAGCCCATATTTGATTGGAACGTCAAGCAGCTTTTCATTTACTTATCCGCTGAATATTCAACTAAAAGCAATGTAAGTATATTCAACAAGTGTTTGGGATTACAATTGTGATTACAACTGGTACCAAGTGACCTTAAACACTTGAAAGGAAATGAAACTATCCAAAGTGCATAACAGTAAATGATTCAGTCTATAGTTCTTGAAGTAAATGTTTCTTAGACTTTTGAACTTCTGTGGGGACATGGCTGTATAGTATCTAAGATCTAGAAATTCAATTATAGAGAACTAACACGTTCTGATTTCATTTCAGGTGTTAAACCAGGTTGTTCTCTGGGACAAGATCATCCTCCGAGGAGATAATCCAAAATTGTCCTTAAAAGACATGAAATCGAAGTATTTTTTCTTTGACGATGGAAATGGTCTTAAGTAAGCATCTGGAAAATATATACTGCTTTTTATAAGAATGGGGTCTTTTTAAATAAGTGCAAGAGATAAAATGTATAAGTTGAAACCTGACAAAAAAAAAAACGATGTCTGTTTAGCTTTTGGCACCAGCTTGTGATATGATTGATTTGTGGTGATAGAGAGGAGGGTTCTGCAAGAGATCAAAATGTGAAAAATGCCTTCAAAGCCAAACTTGAATTATCAGTGTTTTGTATGGCGCATAGTGCGATCTCCTGAATGTATTACTACTTAAATTCCAAAATGTTTGCCTTTTCATCCACCTTAAGGGTATATTTGTCAATGGGTTCTAGTGATGTTTTAATAGGAGGAAATGGTTTTTTTTGCCCACATGTTAAAAAGGTGGAGAATTTAACCCTTGCATTACCAGATTTAGTATTGGTATTCTTAGTTTTAAGATGGCAGTTTGTGACCCTTACATTTTCAGTATGCTGAGTAATCTGTCAGTTAAAAGCCATCACCCCAAATTCAAACTATTGGCATGCCTATCTATAATTTAATACAGTTTCAACATCAAAATATCAATGATGCCACTGCATTTGTCTCTTGTAGAGACTAAGTTCAGTCAGTGTTTCATAATCCATCTAAATGCTGACATGGTAGGATATGTTTATAGGTGTTACACATGCTGTAGGTTCCTTTTTCTTACTTGCTAGATAAGACAAATGTGTCTGCCTCTACTATGGCATGATAGATACCGTTTCAGCTACAGTGTTCTTTGTTTTTTAGTTGGATTAAGAACCTAACCTGGTTCTGTTAGATTTAAAACCCAATCGTTTATAACCTTTAACTTTTATTATATGCTAAATAAAGTGAATCTGCTAAGGTTGTTATTCTGTAATGAGCTAGTTTCTAAATACTCCTAAATGTCTAGTTCACTAGGTAAGAGAACCTAATAGCTGGTTGTAATGTCTAGCTTACCCAAAATATCAGCTGTGAAATGGACCCACATGTAGACTACATGGTCAATACCCAGTGATACTATTACCTAACTGTATACTGCTATTGGGAAGTCTATAGGGAACTAATAACAGAGCAAATAAAGAAATGCTATTCTCCTACAACATGATCCGAATTGAACTATTAAACTTGCCTTTCACATTTAATGCCACGTTTAATAGTTGGTAATCAAGTATATGCATATATATCATATCAAGAAGATAAACGCATGACTATTTATTTAGTGTGTATAGTTCAACTCAAGATATTCGAATACATAAAGACGCGTTGCATTTCCTTATATTAAAATGATTGTCGGTTGTTTTCTTGCTACTTGTCAAATCAAAGCTTAATTTACATACTGTGGCATATACCGTATTTGCTTGATTATAAGACGAGGTTTTTTTCAGAGCAAATAATCGGGGTCGTCTTATAATCAGACCTCAAATAGGTCTGACTATGAGACGACTAAGATCCAGATCCCCCGCAGCTGCAGGGGACCTGGATCCTCCTGTCTCCACCGACCATCCCGGCCCCCCGCCCCACTTACCGGTACTTCTGAGTCCCCGGTGTGTAGCTGGGTCAGCGTGTAGATGTCTACGCGATTTGCGTAGACAACTTACGCTGCAGCCGGAAGGAGGCGTGGCTAGCAGCGGGGGTTGTCTGCGTCCATCGCGCAGACCTTCCCCGACTGTCAGAGATCAGAGTTCCCCCCACCGGTATTTCTGGGGGGGGGGGAAAGAGTGCTCTGTGAAATGCCTTTTAACCCCCTTAATGCCACTCTGCCTCCAGAAATGCCTTTTCAACCCTCTATACGCCACTCTGCCTCCTGAATGCCTTAAACCTCCCTATATGCCACTCTTACCCATAATATGCCTTTTAACCCAGAGTGGCATATAAGGGTATAAGGCATTTCTGGAGGCAGAGTGACACAGGGGGTCAAAAGGCATATCATGGGGCACAGTGGCATATAGGGTTAAAAGGCATATCATGGGGCACAGTGGCATTTAGAGGGTTAAAAGGCATATCATGGGGCACAGTGGCATATAGGGGGTATAAGGCATTTCTGGGGCAGATGTGCATAACTGGGGGGCAGGTTGGAAAATAGAAGGAAATAAAACCAAAATATTTTTCTCAATCATAGCTTTTATTAAAAAATAAATTAGTTTAGATGAATTAACATTTACTGGTAAAACTTTTCCTATAGGGTCGTGTTATATTCAGGCTTTTTTTCTTTTTTTTCCCCCCTAAATTAATATTCAGATTTGGGGGGTTGTCTTATAATCAGGGTCATCTTATAATCGAGCAAATACGGTATTTTCCCTGTAGCAATTGGAGTTCAAAGGAGGGGGTGTCTTGACTTTCAAAGACCAACATTTTCATTTGGCATCTGTGTCTGTGGGTGGGTGCTAATGCTTGTACCGACTGCTTTAATGTAATGTGGGGACACAATTTTGCGATTCAAAGCATAAAATACAAATTTACCTTCTCTGTTACTGGGAGCATTTTTTGAAATGGAAGACTGAAATACAACATTAAAATTGAGGACCGTTTTTTGGGTAAATACTAACTCTCACCTTTTTTTGTTTATTTTACAGGGGTAATCGAAATATAACATTGACTCTATCTTGGAATGTGGTGCCAAATGCTGGTATACTACCTCTTGTTACGGGTTCAGGACATATCTCTATACCATTCCCAGAGAATTATAAAACCACAATGAGCTATTAATTTATTGCAAGGAATTTTTTTGGTTTTTTTTTTTTTTACATTTTTTTTTAAATATCCTGCCTAAATTTCCTACAATAATAAAATACACAAAATACATATTAAGTGCTCCATTTAAATATACTTTATTCCAAAAAGTGGGATAGCCATGTGGCAAAGAGCCTCCCTGTAAATAAAGCTGAAAATTCCACCATTTCTATTTTTATTATTTTCAGTTGTACGTGTGTTTGTCTTCCTCGGAAGAAATAAAAAAAGCTATTGTATTAATTTGCTCACATCAATGCAATAAGTTCTCATTGGACATTGCTGAGCCTTGTTACTCTGACAGAACACAAATAATTACATTTTTAGAACACCTCCTTGTACTGGAACATCCATTCCCAAAACCCATTAAAAAGAACATGTCTTAATGTGTAGATGATTGTCAACTGTCTGAGCGTTGTTTTTCCAATAAAACTATCCAATGTTGTGACCAGTATTTCTTTTCATTTCCTTCTCTTTGCTCTGGTTTTGGACAGTATGAGTCTCTATCATGAAATCTGACATTAATGGAAGCTATCACAGCTTTTTAGCATACGCACATTCATATCTTGAAAGTACCAACAGCTTGTGCGGCTCTTATGAGTGTAATTGTAGCTACTTTGTTTAAAAGATAACCTAATGGACATTGTTCAACCCTGACCATCACACCTATATGAGCTTGTTGGACGCCATACTTCAGAACACATTTGTGGCTATAACAGCATCTGCTATTCTAGAAACCCATAAGATTTTGGAGTGTGACCATTCAGCCAAAGAGCATTTGTGAGGTCAGACACAGATTTTGGTCCAGAATCGACACTCCAATTCATCCCAAAGGTGTTTAATGGGGTTAAGGTCAGGGCTCAGTGCAGACTGCCTGAGTTCCTCCATCCCAAACTCATAAAACCTTGTCTTAATTGACCTTGCTTTTTGGACAATCTTGCTGCAACAGGAACGGACTTTCCCCCAACTGCTGCCACAAGTTGGAAGTATGTTGTAGCATTAAAATCACTGGAACTAAGGGGTTAACCCAATCCCAGAAAAACAGACCATTATTCCTCCTCCACCAGACTTTACAGTAGGCACTAAGCATTCCAATAGGAATCCACCAAACCCAGATTCATCCGTCGTACTTCAAGATTCATCATTCCAGAGAACATGTTTCCATGTGGTAAAGTGGTGCTTTACGCCACCCCACTGGACAGAACACCCGAAAAACCGGCCGCAAATTTTTTGACGAGTCCCATGGGACCCGCATCCCGATGCAGTCCTCTAATACGCATTTTGTGTGTATGTACAGTGCTCTAAAAAAGTATTTCCCCCTTCCCAATTTCTTCTATTTTTGAATACGTGTCAGACTTAAATGATCAAACTAATTTTAATATTAGACAAAGATAACCCAAGTAAACACAAAATGCAGTTTTTAATGATTTAATCCATAAAAGGGAAAAAAAGCTATCCAATCCTACCTAGCCCTATGTGAAAAAATAATTGTTTTAACTCTTTTAGTTACTAAATCAACCAATTAACCATCATTATGTATATAGTCATGGATTTTTTTTATAAAAATCTATATAATTAGATTTTTTTATTTTTTTAAAGTGGCATTTAGCTCTGAAATATATTTCCACAGTAAGACATATATTACACTAATTTTAATCAGATTTAAATGTTTAATTTGGTACACATTTAAATGTAATTAATCCCATCTTCTTTACTCCGTCACTTCAATAGTGATGGTGACTAATACATCCATGCTATCTGGTGGAATATCACTACCCCACCAGGACTTTTTATTTTCTTGAAATTGTATTATTTTTCTAGTTAACAAATTACGAGCCACTGAAATCGTAATACCTTTAATCAATTAACATTATATTGTCAGAAGTCTCTGTATAAAGAAGGTGATAATGCTGATTTCTACTTGTGATACAGGGATGTGTCCACTAGATGGCAACACCCCCTCAAGGGTCAATCTAGTTAGATGGTGTATAATTGTTAAGGTAGTAGGAATGCTTTCCGAATTATGTGAAAACAGTGCCATTATTCCACCGACCCACTACTGTTTTATGAGAGTAAAAATGTAAAGCTTTCAGTGTGAGTTCTAGATTCTGTAACAACTGTTTAACTTAAATGATGCAGGAAAATGGTGTAAGGCACACGGTTTAAATGTTTAAACTTTCAAATAAGCCATTCATGACAAAAAATAAACATGTATTATGTAGTCCTGTTGTGCACTAAATAACAGTAGTGAAAAAAATACCTCCGCCTGACATACTTGACTTCAATTTCTAATTTTTTAATTTCTAATCACATTTATGGATGTTTTAAATATTTCAGAAGATAAAACTGGCCCACAGTCATTTTCATTAGATGAGCTTTTCAGACTATGTGGAAGTTTGCTCACCTTTTGGACATACCAATGCACCAAAGTGATGGCACTTGATGACCACACAGAGTCATCAAGGACACCATGTTGTAGGGCCCTATTTGAACTGTCCAGATTTTATCAGTGCTCCTGGAAGTTTGTTCTTTAGACGTTACAAACTACTTTCCCTGAGACACCGGCACTGTCTTCCAGAAGTCTGGGCATCGACAGTCACTGGTTATAGAAGAGGAGCCAAAATTATTTGAATATGTTGAAGGTGAATTCACATGTTTTCATTGCCAATAGGGTAGCTACTGATGTGTGTTTAGTATGTAGTTATTAACGGAAGCACCTAAGCAGGAAAAAGGTAGCTAAAGTTTTACATAGGTTTCCTTAGTCACGGGTTCTTTCTACGTGAACACCTACAGTATATCCAGTCTTCACTCCAAACCACATCCAGCAGAAAATAAAGTCACATTTTGCAGTTGTTTTACTTGGCTTGCGTATGTGGCACTATATTTACGCAATTATGTCACGTACTATGCTAAATATGATGTAATCGTTGCAGTATTCCAATTTCAAGGAGGCTTCCAAGTCACAAGTAGTAGCTTAGCAAGAACCAGAAGATCATGAGTATGTGAGTAATAGTGTGAAGAGTTAAGGTAAGTGATACACACACACATATATATATATATATATATATATATATAATTTTTTTTTTTTTTTTTTTTTGTAAAAGTATTGTTTCCAAAAAGCTTTTAAAAATTTGGGGCAGAATAGTTGAAGTTCCATTTTAGAAGAGTGAATGATTATTTATGAGCTCCATCTACCTTACTTACGTACCCATAGCAGAGCACCAAGACACCATCCTGAACAGTTTCACACCCTGGCATGTGGTTGCATTTGCACATTAGCTACCTAAGCATGTCCCCCTCAGAATGTACTATATAGCAGGAACTTGCAAATCCAAAAGAACATTAGTAATATACTTAAATAAAACCACTGCATCACTAGAATAATGCAACATGAGCTACACAATTCTAAAACTTTAACACCACCGCAACATCATAAAAACATAAATTAGTTAATGATGTCATCAAATTCCGTGTTTGACTGCAACATACAGTATGTTATTTAAAACATAAGTTTAACCCGCTGACCTTACAATTGTAATGTACCATAGGTTAAATTTTACTTGACATTTTCACATTTTGGCAAATACCTGGTTAATTCCAATTTATTTATGTTAATAGTTTAAGAAAAAAAATCCAGACATAATAATAAGGAATAGTTTCTTTTAAGGGATTATTTGAAATCAGTTTTTTTTCCAGTTTGTACTTTTTCCAGAGGAGGGGATACCACACACCCTAAAAACAAAATGCAATGCCAAAAAAGACAAACTTGATTCCAAATGTCTCAAATAGCCCTGTCTTAATTGATTGCTTTGATAAATCTCACAAAAAGCCCCTAAAGTCTTGTTCTTAATTATAGCTGTTCTGGGAAAATTCAGTTCTTGGTTTGTTTGATGGAAGACATTGAAGCAGAACAAACGATGGAGCTTGTCCACATGATAACTGGTGGGCATCCCCATAGATGGATGATGCCGTCTAAAAACACACAGAAGGGAGTTTTTTTGCAGTAACAAGACCACCCACAGGGTTATCCAGTAAATCTGCAGTATTAGGAAGAATGATGGATTCCAAAAGCTCCAGAAATTTTAATTTCGGCTCAGAAAATTGACTTTTTTATGCAGAGGAGTCACTTGCCTTATTCTACCTTCACCCTTTAGTTCTCATCTCCAAAGATGAACTGATGAAAAGCTTAAGTCTGGCCCAAGATTATTTTAGTGTATACCTGACCTGATAATTCTTGGCCTTCCCTGAATGTTCCAATTATGGCAACTTTAGGGCAATTTTAGGCCCTCTTCTCCTTGTGTACTAATGTGTTTTAACATACTGGTACACAACATTACCAGTATATTGATCTTAACTCATCTTTAATGTTTTAACTATTCACTAGTTTTCGCTATAGTGTCTCCCATTGTAACGCCACTATGCAATAAGCTGGCGCTATATAAATAAATGTAATAATATTATTATAGCAGATGAATGACTGTCATGTCACACTTAACTTGAATAATGTGTCTTTCTAGGAAATAGTCCCCAAAGGAATACTATATGTGTATCACAAATGTGCCTAAACCATAGGGCACTTGTTCACCATTATATACCAACTTTTTTTTTAAAGGATATAGGAATGACAAAATATACCTACACTTGCAAAAATAAAGCAAACTCTAAAATCGTTTATTTTGCCACTCAGACATAAAGAGCTGCACCAAAAGTAACACTTTTTTAACCATCATTCTACAAAATTCTCCATTTCTCATGCAAGGCATATAAAAAAGGCTCTTTATGTCCACGCGGTTAATAATCTCTTCTACGTTAATCATCAACTTTACTCCTGCTTTTCCTTTTTCATTTATTTTGTAAGGTAAACAGAACACGTTAGACATTTCTGGTTCACAAACCTTGTTTCCAATTAGCCATAAGTTTAACATTAATCACTATGACGTGCATCATGCATAAGAAAATACATTTTTAACAAAAGCCCCCTAATGAAAGATTCCACTTGTTTCTGTCTTGTCAATATTTATTGGCCATATTTGTATTGTACCCCGGCTCTGTAAGATTTAGTTTATAGGAGCTTCGTTCTATTAATGTTGTACCACCCTCTGTAGATTTTTGTATGGTTGATAAACCTATCCAAAAAATAGATTTTGTTTTCATTGTACTTAGTTTGTTGCCTTTTCCCAACTGGCACATCTATATATACAGCTAAAAATGCAAGGACATGTATGATAAAATGCTTTCTATAATGTAATATTTCATCTGATATCACATATGATTTAGTTTGTAGCATGAAACTATTAACAGTCATGTGTCACGACTGTTGAACGTGGAATTGGTTCTTGGTTTCCTCTTGGTTGCTAATTATTTTTTGAAATAGCTGATATATGCAAGAATATAATTTTGCAATGGGATAATATAATTTATGTGAGAACGATATCATTTTGAAGAGCTCAAGATCCTCCAAGAGAACTGAAAAGGCTTTTGTGCCAAATACAGTATTTGTGAAAACAAGCCAGATAAATTGAATTTTATTAAAACCCATGCCCATTTATCTGGAAACATCTAAATCAAATACATTTTTCAAGAAATATGTTTTAGAAAATTTGTAATAGTTGTTACATCTATATTTATTTATCTGAGAACATTTTAAAACTGCAAAAAAAATCTTTAAAAACACATTTTCAGAGAAACTGCTGGAAAGATAAATAATATAAATAAAGAATAATAAAGCAAAATTGGTAACTTTAAAAACAATACCTATGATCATCTCTAACTAGATGTGATTTCAGTTTTGTATGTATATAAGAAAGCTGCTGCTTAAACTTTTTTTTCCAGATTTTTCCTTTTAAACACTAAAACTGTTATTTTTTATTAATTATTATTAATGGCAATGTGTTCCTGTTGTTACCTTATCATAGCTTTGCATGATATTTTTTTTTTTTTTACATTTTTGTATTAAATTCCAAAAAGCACTGTAATGAGATAAACATTCTTATGTCAAGTCTTTGTTTTGAAAAAAATATATTTTTGATATTTTCTTGCTTGAAATGAGACAGGATTTGACGATCTGTTAGAACTTAAGATATAGCAACAAGAGATATTTTAAAAATACACATATTCCCATCATTCATGAGAAAAAGGGAAATGGAGTTTTATAAGTGGGTGAGAAAAGACGGAGGAAACAAGAGTATTAAGTCACAACAACTGATGTCGGCAATAAGGTTCCCTTGTGACCAGACTGCTTTACCTTTTACAGGAAAGAAAGGAAACACACACAAAAAAATCAAAGGCAGTTTGAAATGTCATGGGAAAAAATAGGGAGGGGGGCACCAGATTGCAATTCCCGTCATCCTTTAAGGAGTACAGCTTTATTTCGTCAGTACAAAAATTGTACGGCGTACAACGCTATAGCTTAATTATCAATTTATTCACACTACATCTACATAATTAAAGGGAGAATAGGAACATGTTTTATGGTTCTTTGGCTAAAGTGTGTAGGAATGACTGTCGGAAAGAATGTCACTAGATAAATGTTTCAGATTAAATAAGCATGTTTTTAAGCATTAAAGCCCACAGAGTTTTCTGATTCAGCATAAGTAGTTAAACACAGGATTTGGGCAATATAATTGTATTTAAATTCAGTTATGATCAAACACTCTTTAGTAACAGGTTTTACATAAATGTACTATATGATCGATGTCCTATTAAAAAATTCATTCATTCATTCATATTAAAAAATCAAATCTATATACACAGAGTATGAATGAAATGATCAGGTAAAGAATACAAAAGCACCAGACGGTGTTATCAGTATAGAAATGGTTGCTTGTATATTAAATACCTTATGTATCACGCTAGAACATATCATGGATAGCGCAGGGTACAAATTTGTGTTCATACATTTACTGCCAAGAATAGCATGAATGTATTAATTTCAAATGAGTGGCAAAGAGTTTTGTACTTAGTACAAAGTGTTGTTTGGACAGGTTTTCCCCAGAGTTCCCAACTACATTCATTCACTTAAGATGAAACATTGTTCAGAACATTGTTAACTTGTCACCTTGTTTCACTTCTATTATTTGCTTTCCTAAACCTACTGTAAATTGCTGTGAAAAAATCTTTCTCATGATCTGATACCAGCATCATACTTTGTTCCAAGGGTCTTTTCCGTCAATAGATCTGTTCTGGACCAGACATTTGGATGATGCGGGCATGAGCAGTGATTTTTTTTTTTAAGGTCTTGACTCAAAATCAAAACAAGTCTTCTTTCTGTGAAATATAGCACATGGCCAGTATGGCAATCATTTATTTTAATCAGTGTTCTTAGTCATCTGATGTTAACATTATTAATCATGTCGAAATGTATAATTTATTTTCAGTATTGCTAAAATTAATAAAGGAATAGAGATCTAACATGTGTTTTGTATGTCAAAAGTGCACATTGCTTTTACAGATGGTTTTAAATATCTATAGGTTGGTCTGTACACTGCCTAAATCACTCTGATCACACAAAAAACTGATTCTATCCAGTTTTGTTTAAGCCATTTGATCACTGAGACATGTTGTCTATCAACACAGAAAGAGTTCTTTAAACAGAATTTAAAAATTTGCAACGCTAGGCCTACTAGTCATATAAGTTGAAACCCTAGCAAAAGTGTATTTTTTTCAAAAGTAGATAACATTGCTATTTCTCTATCCAGTGAATTTCCATGCAGTCATTTAATGTATAATTACGATGCAGATCACTAATTTGTACTTATTTTAGTTTCTTTTTTTTTTAGAGGGTTTTTTTTTTTTTAGTTTTTGTCCTCAACCTGAACTCGATGTATCAGCCCATAAATGCAAAGAACAGCGATAACCTCGAAACATACAAATTCCCATTACAATTTAACTGTATCCAGTTTAACTTTGTTCTGTCTCACTATCGCTATGCTGTTTGTTTTTGAATCCATATACATGTCTTTATTTTTACCACAATAAAAGAAATATTTAGTCATATCCCCTACTCTGGCCTAGCCTCTCTTCATTGTCCATTCTAAAGCATCTAGGACTTAACTTCTATACTAGAAGTAATTTAATAAGGAGGAATAATGAATCAACACCTAACTATATTTATTCTTATACAGGTTCAGTCATAAAATAAATGCTCAGCAACAAATAATAAGAAAGGGACAACCTTAAAATCATAAAAGGCATACACATTCAAATCCCCAGGTTGCTGTTTGATAAGAATATATTTTATTGATCTTCATATGGAAAAGTTTGTCCATGCACGGAGTGCATCTAAAATCGTTAAATTAAAAGTCCACCAGAACTCGATCGATGAAGTGTCCCGTGTGATCCTTCGACGCGTTTCGTCAAGTCGGCTTCCTCAGGAGAAGTGATTTTGATCAGTACGTACGATTTTATATGCACTCCGTGCATGGACAAACTATTCCATATGAAGATCAATAAAAGATATTCTATCTACACACTTTGATGGGCTTGAAGCATCTAATCCGTTTGTGAGTGTAACCACAACATCACTTATTTCAATTAATATTTATACTTTTTACACTATATTATATTGCGCCGCAACCATTTGTTCATCTGTATATCCACACTTTGAGGAAGAGTGTTTTTTGGGTTGCTGAGGTCATTAGGGAAGTATTACAACAAGTTTATCACTTATTTTTACCAACATTTGTGAG
Source organism: Spea bombifrons (assembly GCF_027358695.1). NCBI lineage: Eukaryota > Metazoa > Chordata > Amphibia > Anura > Pelobatidae > Spea > Spea bombifrons. Next base: position 28,890,169 of record NC_071087.1, on the reverse strand, counting down.
CATGAGAATTAGGTTTACTAGAGCTTTTCTGCTGTTTGAATAATAATTACCAATAAATACATAAACAAAGCAACAATTCAGTGCATACCCAGAAAATACCATATATTGCTTAGCCCACCGCCATGTCAATGTACCCCAAGTTTGGCAAGTCCTATTTTATTCTTCATGGCTATATTGCTTGCCAAGGAGGTGTTTTTTGAAGAGTATTCGCTGGGTATGCCCTGAATTATTGCTTGTCCTTTATGTAAAAAAAAGACGCAATTTTTAAAATTCTAGTGACAGGTACATTTTTTTTACAGTACATATTATTTTTTCAATGTAAACTATTCTATTAAATTGGTTGTCCATTCAATACAAAATGAATTGTGAAACCACATAAATTTTGCACATCAAAGGTCAGTTTTTAACGTAATTTCCTAATTTGAATACAACTGGGATGTGACTGGTTCTCCACCCTTCCCTTTTCCTCTCCACCCCCCAGTTGTACATATATTAAGTAATAAGTACATATGCTGCTGGCATAGATACTTTTGGCCTTGTTTCCTTTCAGATCCCCTGAGAAGCTCTAACCTCAGCTTAATCTGATAAAATGTTCTCACGGTTTAAGGAAAGTCATCCTGATACTTGGCAGTTTTATTCTGCTCTTAAGTTTACAAGTGTTATTTTTACTATGCCAGTATAATACATTTCCTTATTCAAATGTGGATGCTCATATTACCAGAAGCATCATTTAAAAACATTACCTAAGAAGCATTTGAAACAAACTAAACTTAAGCTAACTTAAAAAACATCATGGATATGATTTATGTTGTTCAGGAACAGAAATTAATTATTCCATGAAGGCTTTTCTTGTTGGGATGACAATGACGGATGTGTGACACTTTGGCCACTCAAATGGCAGTATAATTAGGAACTTTGAGAACAAGCAGCACAACACAGAAGAACGGGGTCTCTCTTTCAGCGTGAATCTTTATAAAAACAGCTGTGAGTTTAATAAAACTTTGAAGTATCCATTTCCCTTACATTTCCTTAGATCGGCGCATTGGGCCTATTGTGACAAGTCACACACCTGTTTGTTTATCTTTTGGTTTATAATGGATATGAAATGATGTAAAAGCTTTAATAAAACTCCCAGCACATACAGGTAACGCTGTCCAGCTGCCTGGACTCCCAAAGATAGATGGAGGACTAGGAAAAGATAATCTAAATATATAGATAAGATACAATCCAATTAGCAGCAGGCAAAATTCACAAATGATAAAATGGTCTAAGTTAGCGGCAGGCACAGTATTTTCATAAATGTTATTCAGTCCAAGGTCAAAATCACAAGAAATCAGAAATGGTACACTCAGAATGAAGAGCAAAATGGCACAACAAGATGACATTTTCAAAATGGCAGAAAAGGCTATACCTACACTGTCATGGTAACCCCCTGAGGCTGAGGACACATGGGGGTAGATTTGAGTATGGGAAGAAGGCACTGATGGATTCCTGGGGAAATGTCATTGCCTGCCTGCCCCATCCCCTCTTATGTCTAAGTCACCTTGTGCTCATTGGGGGGACACAGGGTGACCGTAAAACCCTGTCTGGTCTGCTCTAACCAGACTTCCATGGACATGCAGTCATTGGGGCTCTATATGGCCAGAAACCCTCCATTAACCTGTCCAAACTCTGTCCTGTATATTTACAGTCCTACAAACATTTTAGGAATGTTCCCTTCCAAATGTACTGTTAATTTCTGTTCTTGTAAATTTTGGGGCTACCGCATTTTAAATGTGAACTGATAGCCAGACATTCAATGGACTGTGAAGAAATTAATTTGACTAACACATAGGTTCCACAAGAAGTGAGTATGTGGGTGGAGATTTATAAGAGAATGAAAGGAGGATGTGAGTGAACATATGCATATATGTATGTGTAAATGAATGGTGATATAGTAAGTGTCTTTGTGTAAACGTATGGTGTTAGTGTGTGTGTAAATATATGATGTTAGACTGAGTGTGTGAGTATGTGTACGGTGTTAGTTTGTGTGTGCATGTGTGGTGTTAGCATATGTGTGTTTGCACATTACTGTTTGGTATTAGTGTGAGCATGTGTCAGCATATGGTGTGTATTGAGTTAACAGAGACACCCAGGTACCCTTGTATGGTGCCTATGACTCAAGTGGCACAGCTTTAAAATGAAAAGGGAAGTCACAAGTACATAATTAAGTTGTGTAAAGGTATATAGGGCTTACAGAATGTTTTTCTGCTTTTATTTTAGCTAGCTTTGTTTTATACACAAATATTAATATATTTATTAAATACTATGTACTATTACATGCATAAATACACAAATTAATTGTAGAAGAAGTAGGCATAAAGTGTGGTGCATGTCACTATTGGGCTTTAGCAATGTGTTGTCTGGGGGGTGTTTGCATTTTAAGGTGATGCTTCCTATAGGATATTTTACTAAGGGCCCTTGTTAAAGTGTGAAGGCATATCCGACATTACACCCAATCATATTTTCCCCACATAGATTGTTGCAGCCATGTCAAAAATATGCCCTTTGAGAACAGTGCATTTTGATACTCCTGAGGTCAGGTGCCTTCCAGAATGACTGGTGTGTGGCTAAACATCTTTACTGTAGGACACAAGGCGCACAAATACCCTGCTAGCGCTCGAAAGGTTAATTCGCTCCACACCCTGTAACAGACCCAGTGTATTGTTCATACCAGTTCACTTCTTCCCATTGCTGAGCTATAAAAGTTCCATGATCCAGAACCAATATTATTCTATGAGATTCAAATAATCTCACACGTAACTTGTCAAATCCACTGCTATTAAATAATCCATTCACATAATCCATTAAAAAATGAGAACCCCAATTGAAACCATACTCTTCTCATTTTTTTCCTACATATTTGGCAACTCTACAGAGTCTAGCATATGAATGATAAGTATGTACAATATACTAAAGTTTGTAATATAGCTGCATAAAAAACATATGGCCATTCTTATCACATTTTAATATTTCAGCAGAGGTATCCAAGTGACTTAATATTGATTGCGGTCACAGCTGTGAGTCGGTTTACATTAGGAGTATACCATTCACAGCACTCACCGACGCACATACACACCGAATAATCCATAAATATCCTGCATTGTTCCATGAGAAAGTCATACATTCCTTCTTATTGGGTCCATTAGCTTATATATCATAACCACTGGTAGAGTTCGTCCTCCAGCTGTTTTTGGACATTGTCTTTATATCGCCAGTGTTTTATTCAAATGTTACCAGGTTAACTACTCGATAGATGTTTAATAATTTATTTATACAAGTATTAAACTCCAGTACTTTTCTAACTGGGGTTAGTGAGTGTTGTAGTGTAAAACAATCTGTAGATCAAAAACCCTGTGGTATAGATTTTTTTTTGGTAATTACATTACCATTAATATCAACTTTTTCATATGTTTTCACAGTACAATTAGTTTTGGAATATACTGGCGGTTTTTATTGCCACAACTGTACTTTTCTCCTAAGAGACCTATTCATCAATATCACTTTCTGCGGAACCCATTATGATAAAGCGATAAAGTATTCTCAACGAGAAAAATAATTACCGAGAGAGGTACACTAAAGCCTACACATTTCTGTGTGATCTTACTTCCGTCCTTAGGTCATTATTTTTTAGATTGTTTTGGAAGTGATACCATACATTGATCAGATTCATATATAATAAATGCTGGTGGTCCAAGAAACCATCCACAGAGAGGAACACGACACTAAAAATGAAGATATTCGTGATTTTACCATAACTGGTAAGTATTCATGGAATGCAGAATTCAAAGATAGCAATTAACGCCCTTTACAGAAAGTCCCTGATTTACGTAAGTGGATGGTTACACAACTATGTGTAAGCCGAGTTTTACATGATTCTGAGACATTTTATTATATACCGTACCGTACGTTACCAGTTTGTTCCATAAATTCTGCACATGTCCGGATCTATGTATGTAGGAGCCACATAAGTCGATGTCATCTGCATTGCTTGTTTTTAATTTCCTCTATAAGAGCCAATTCTATCACAGCCTTTATGTTTGAATTGAATGGTCAAAATACTGTTGCGGACATCTCCCCATAACATTTGGCAAGTATGCTTTCATAGGCCTTGTGTAAATGCTCTTCCCATTCAGACAATTCGCACAATGACAGTCTTCATTTTTGCAGGTATCATTTGTAAGATAATTTTTAAATGTAATTAATTGATTATACAAGACATGACATGCTGTGTGTGTGATGCCCTAGAACTTGCATGTATGACATCTAAATCAGATAGCAAAATGTTACAGAGAAAACGGGAAAGCAGATTGAATGTGCCATAACTACATTTTCCCATGGGGCTCAACTGTATTGCTTGGCCCTTACAAAAAAATTACTGCAGTTTTTCTGAAGTAATACCGCTGTTTTCTTGGACATGAAAAAACTGCAATACTGCACTTTTACTGCAGTATTACTGCGCATTTAGTGCAGTTTTACTGCATTTGTACTTCACTGTACTGCAGTTGTACTGCAGTTATTTTTGTACGGAAGTACAAATGCAATAAAGCTGCAGTACATTGAAGTACAACTGTAGGTTTGCAATATAAAAAAAAAAAGTGCGGTAAATATGCAATAATACTGCAGTACATTGAAGTACAAATGCAGTAAAACTGCAGTAAATGTGCAGTAATACTGCAGTAAAAGTGCAGTATTGCAGTTTTTTCATGTCCAAAAAACAGCAGTATTACTTCAGAAAAACTGCAGTAATTTTTCGTAAGGGTCCTATATTTTTAAAATATAAAGAATAAATAATGGGTGTCGGTGCAACCCCACTATATAGGTGGCCTAGATGTTTTCCTGGGCTGCCGAGATGATAATGCAGGTACAACTTCCAGGTTCTCTCCTATCAAGTGTATGGGATGGGGGATGGGTGTAGTTAACTTTACAAGGGTACTAGAAAACAATGTGACTGGGGAATGCATCTCATTCTTCCAACGTCCTGCTTGTGCCAGTGAATCCTGCATACCAGTTACACCCATGATACTGATAAAAGTTGTACCGAATGTCTTCTAGGTTTTGGCATACCGTGCTACTATCTTATTTGTTTCTGTACTGGTACGTGCAGCCCCCTTGTAGCTGGCATTAATGACATGAATATTTATATAAATGACATTAGGAACCTCATATGTATTTCCTCTATTAACAAACATTATATATGTGACTATTGATTTCACAAGTGATGTGACATGTCCCAAAACACATCCATTTAGATCCAGAATACGATGCAGACATTGAGAGGGAGCACCTTAACATAGCTTGCATGTGTCCCAATATTTGTGGTGTGTCACTGGTGCAAATCCTTCGGATCCTTCCTGAGCTTACCCCCTTTCTCCATGAGTGTACGTACACTCACACTCTAACCTCACTAACCTCACTCTCACCTGGGTTGAGCTCTGCACGCATGGGTCCAAGCTGCTGAGCTATTACTACAGGGTAACATAAAATTGCGTTACATGAACCAACGTAGCTCTGGCCTCCCACATCACTGTTCTAAAAATTTGAACTGCCCTCCAGGTTCTACTCAAGACTTTCTCTAATGCATACTACATATAGCTATAAATGTTCTTATTATGTTTTCCACTGTACTCTAAAGAGCTTTCAAGTGTGAACTCATAACAACAAAAAACAACAATACTCACAATAACAATCACAAATAACAAATATGTATTTTTTAGTATGCAAATCAATGAATAGATGTTCTGCAGTACCACTGGTTGTCAGTAGATGATGCAACAGAGCTGTTCTATGAGCAGGATAGACGCTTGACTATAGTATGTATTTACTCATACAAACACTATAGTGTCCATGCATATTATTCACAAAATGCTTCCAATATACCTTAAAGTATATATATATATATATATATATATATATATATATATATATTAGACGGTACAGATCTTGGAAAACATGGAGAGGAACTCCTAGAAAAACAAACGAAAAATAAGCAAAGAGCTCCAAATTTCCATTTGTATTTAATTGGTTCTTGCATTCTTACTCTTGCTCTCTCACACACTCTCATTCACATTCTCTCACTCTCTCATGTCCTCTCTGAATGCCTCCCTAACTCTTCCGTGTCCCTATGTCCATGCCACACAGCTCCTATGTCCATGCCACACAAATAGCTAATCAGCCAATCACATGACAGCAACTCAATGAATTTCAGCAGATGGGCTACAGCAGCAGAAGACCACACCGGGTCACTAAAATTGGACAATGGAAGACTGAAGAACATTTCTTGGTCTGATGAGTCGATTCCAGCTGCAACATTCTGATGGCAGGGTCAGACTTTAGCGTAAACAACATAAAAGCATGGATGCATCTTGCCTTGTATCAACGGTTCAGGCTGATGGTGTAATGGTGTGGGGAACATTTTCTTGTCACACTTTTGGGCCCCTTAGTACCAATTGAGCATTGTTTAAACGTGAAGGCATACCTGAGTATTGTTGCTGACCATGTCCATGCCTTTATGACCACAGTGTACCCATCTTCTGATGGCTACTTCCAGCAGGGTAATGCACCGTGTCACAAAGCTCACATCATCTCAAACTGGTTTCTTGAACATGACAATGAGTTCACTGTACTCCGATGGCCTCCACAGTCACCAGATCTCAATCCAATAGAGCACTTTTGGGATGTGGTGGAATAGGAGACTCACATCATGGCTGTGCAGCTGACAAATCTGCAATCAGCAATTGCGTGATGCCATCATGTCCATATGGACCAAAATCTCTGAGGAATGTTTCCAGCACCTTGTAGAAAGTATGCCATAAAGAATGAAGGCAGTTCTGAAGGCAAAAGGGGGACCAACCCAATACAAACAAGGTGTACCTAATAAAGTGGCCAGTGAGTGTATGTAAACACACTTACACAAATGAACACTACCTACTAGAATAGATAGGGCCTACTGTAAAATTTAGCAGAGGAAGGATAATGGTTGGAAGCTACTTTCAGGGTTTACCCTAGTCCCCTTAGCTCCAGTGAAGGGTTATATTCATGCTAGAGCAAACAATACATTTTAGACTTTGTGGCATCAGTTTGCTGTTTTCTGTTCCAGCATGAGTTTGCCCCTAGAGAAAAAAAGCAACTCGGAGGAATAAATAGGAAGAAATGAGTTTGATGTGAAGCAACTCGATTGGCTTGCACAGAGCCCTGGCCTTAATTTCACTGAAGAGTGGAGGCTGCTGTAGCTGCAAAATGGTGGTCAACTCCATATTAATGCTAATGTTTTTGGATTGAGGTGTCCTACAAGCTCATGTTGGTGTGAGCGTTAGGTGTGCACATACACATATAGTGTTCATTTTATATGCAATCAAGTAAAGGCATAGTAATAGTTAATTGCTGGCACATGTTGTATTACATGTTATACAACATAAAATAGTTATATATGTCATGCACGCCTCACTGGGCATAGGATTTATAATGATAAAGCTAAATATCAATTTTGAATCTGTTTTAGTTTTCTAACTATATAAATATGTTGAGAGGGGGAAAATAACTTTGATGTGTATAACATGCTTTGTTATGTGCTTTGATAAAAGGAAATCATCACAGTATCTTAATTACAAAGTACCTAATGACTCCAATGGTCATTTCCGTTAAAACAAAAAGGAAAAAAGTAATTTTCCCCTAAAGGAAACTTGTGTTTATAATTGCAAAATTGCTAAGTAAGCATTGCAAATCTCCCATTTTCACACTGCCTGTTGTCTTTTAAGCCAAATTTCAAATCCAGTAATAAGAAGAAAGAATTTCTATTTTTTGTGTATGTATACATGTACACGTGCACTCATAATTTTGAAATATTCATTGTATGAGTATATATGTATATATGTATGGGGATTTATCATATATATATATATACACATCATCTCATGATCTACGGTATAAAGGTTAACACAAAATGTGGATATTTAAGCTAATATCTGAATACTAATAAACTTTAATTAACTGCTCACTTATGATATTTATTAGATTCAAACTGTCCCTTAGTTTAGCCAAAATAAATTGAATATTTTAAGGAGTAGCATAGTCTTAGTTCAGACAATATACCGTTTTTGCTCGATTATAAGACGACCCTGATTATAAGACGACCCCCCAAAATCTGAATATTAATTAAAAAAAAGAAAAAGTCTGATTATAAGACGACCCTATAGGAAAAAAGTTTTACTAGTAAATAATAATTCATGTCTATTTTTTTTGTTTGTTTTTAATTTCCTTTTATTTACCAACCTGCCCCCAGTTATGCTCATCTGCCGCCAGTTATGCACATCTGCCCCCAGGCATGCCTTACACCCTCCTATATGCCACTCTGTCCCATGTTAAGCCTTTTAACCCCCTATATGCCACTCTGGCATATAGGGGATAAAAAGGCATATCATGGGACAGAGTGGCATATAGGGGGACACTTACATACCCAGACACTAATATACCCACCCAGACACTTACCTACCCACTGAGACACTTCCCACCCAGACACTTACCTACACACTCTGACACTTACCTACCCACCGAGACACTTACCTACCTACCCAGACACTAATATACCCACTCAGGCACTTCACTCACCGCGATGCCTCAGCAGGCGCTTGCTGCAGCTCCCATGGGATTTCAGCATGATGCTGTGTGACCCCGCTAGGCCCCGCCTCCTCCAGAAAATCGAAGAGGTCTACCGGATCTGCTTTGGGACGACACAGTGCCGCCGGGTCCCGGTCCTGCAGCAATCTCCACAACCGGCTCTGCTTCCCCGCAGTGGGCGGGCTATCCCGGGAGCAGGAAGGTACGCGCGTATGCAACCTCAGCTGCTCCCGGCACTTTCATCGGCGCTCAGTGATAGACGCCGGCAGCAGCTGAGGTTACCGCACAGGAGGATCCAGGTCCCCTGCAGCGATGCGGGGGATCTGGATCTTAGTCTAATAGTCAGTCCTCATTTGAGCATTTGCTCTGAAAAAAACCTCGTCTTATAATCGAGCAAATACGGTAGAACCTCTACACTCAGCTGATCTCTAACATCAAGTCATTCCAAGCAGAGAATGTAATAACGAGCACTGATTTGATTTATGCCACAAACACCAAATAATTCGTTCAGACAATCACATATAGGCGAACATTTGTCCCTATGTATTCAATTACCAAAAGTACCTCTGGGAACAAATCTTTAACTCTAGTCTCTTCATAGAGTTTAAAATGATTCTCCCTTCACTATAACTACAAAAGACATGTCGTCACTGTATACAAACACTACAGAACTGGTTTTATGTGTTAAGTGTGACCTTAATGCATCCGACAAACTAATAGCATCTGAAAGCTTTGCAAGAGGTCACATAGGCAAAAATAACTGGCTTGCTTCCCAAACACATTGTTAAATGACCAAAAGAATAAGAGCTGCTTATGGTGCATATCAGGGTTGTCTTTAATATTGATTGGACCCTGGGCAAGCATTTCTCCTCACTACCAGCATGCAATGACAGCCAGTGTGGTCTTCTCTATGTCTGATTCTAGCGTGGAGGACGTAGAAACCCTGTATTTGCCGGTATAGATTAAATACATAACACATGGCACTGTAGGTATAGAGAAACTGAATAACGCACAAACTCAGTTTAGTAGGTATAGATCAACTGAAAATCACATGCAAACCTAGCATTGAAGGTATAAATCAAAGAAATAATGCATAGAAACTCTAAATTGCATAGCTCACAGGTCGCACACCCCAAATGATCACATCCACGGGACTTGCCCTGCACCACAATTGCACACATAGGACTGTCAGAGCACCTGAATTATATGTCTTCCCTTTCACTTTTCTCTCCACCATCTCTTTTGATCCCCCTCTCATTATCTCTCTGTCTCTTTTTATTTATCTCTCCTTTCTATCTCTCCCCTTTCTCTTTATTTCTCTGTGTTCTCTTTATCTCTCCCTTTCTCTTTATCTTTGTTCTCTTTATCTCCCAACTTTTGTCTTCATCTCTCCTCCTGTTCCTCTCTCCCCTTTCTCTTTATCTCCCTTTCTCTTTCTCTATACCTCACCCTTTTTTCCTCTATCTATTATTTGATCCCCTTTTCTACCATTTTTCTTTATCTCTCTCCTATTTCACTTTATGTCTCTCTGCTCTCACTGTCCCCTTTCTCATTATCTCCTTCTCTTTTCTCATTACCTCTCCCACTTCAATAGCTGGCTTACTTTGTGAGGGAGCAGTGACGCAGAGGTCTGTATGACCAGACCTTGTGCTCCCTTTATTCTGGGCCGGTTAGAGGGAGATCCATGAGCTCCCCAACCGGCCCTGCTCCTCCAGGACAGGCAGTTGGAGAAAGCTGACAGGGTTGTAGACACAACAAATTATGATGACGGGAACCTTGCCTATCCCTGGGCTCAAGGGGCAGCTGTTTTAGGGAACCAAGGAATTACTGCCCCATTTGCCCCACAACCAAATCACTTATTAAGTTACTGATTATTGATTGGTCTTGCTGATAAATGTCAGTGGCATAAACCTGTCACTTGCAAGTGATGTTAATCCTAACATCTAACAGTACTTTAGACTATCGCTATCCACTAACAGTATCCTGGCACTACGTCTTAGGCTATGCCTACTCTATGTATATTCACCAAGCTGTTAGGTAAGTTATTTGCATGATAATTGGTTCTATAGCACTAAAAGCACATTTGAAAAATTAGCCCTGAACCCAGAAAAAGAGACACCAAAATGTTTTTAAAAAAATGTCCCCAAAGTCAGGGAAGGAGAGATACTAAAAAAAATTGCCCCAAAAGCCAGTATGCCAGTATGCCCCTATTCAGATTTTATGGGCATTGAAAAGGTCAGTAAAAAATACCTAAATACATTTTGTTTCTTTTTTATATGCCTATAGTTTTTATAGTTTTTCCATACATTTTTTAAAAAAAATCATACTATATATATATATATATATATATATATAATTATTATTTTAAAAGAAAGCCATACTTGAAAGAAACAATATATAATTTGTGGGGTAAACTAAATGAGTAAGCGAGAATTCACAGTTGAAAAAGGAAATAGCAAAATTAGGAAAATTGGGGTTAAACATAAAACAAAATTCAAATATACATTAGAAAGGCATAAGGATATCCAAAAAATAAGATGCAAAAAAGGACTAAATAAGGTTTTAGGTTTTTACAGCAGGAGAAAAAATGGGCAGTCTAGTATTGACTGCTGAATAGTTTTCTATGTTCTATGTTTATATACCTGAAATAAGCCATTCTGTCAAATAGCTGTGCATCAAATGACAGGGTTCCTGATTCTATAAGGGTTACCTCAGTAAGCCAGTCACTGACATCATGCTGCTATTAGAAGATAAGTAACTATCATTTTCTTTTTAGTATATCAATGTGAGGGAAAAGACTGAAAAAAGACTGAAAAAAATCATAATTCTTACAATATGTACTCACCTAGTATCTGATCTGATGACTAGGTACAAAAACATTTGGTTTACATCATTTTTCTGCCTTATTAAAATGTCCAAAAAACAGGCTTAAAACGTTTCAGGAATGTATGTCTGTGGTTAATTCTCATTTTGCATCCTTTTATTTTTTTCATTGCTAAAGAATACAAAATAGAAATGGAAACAGATTTACCTACTCATTCTACTATTCATTATATGTGTTATAAAAGGTTGCATCTCGTTTACAGAATTACAGAATTCAGGTAGAGTATAGACTGGATATAGTTTGGGAGCTGTATAGACTAGTTTTCTCTTGGTAACCGTAGGTTGGGTTATTAGTGGCTTTCCAGCAGTTATGAAGTTGGTTAAAACATGGCAGATATTTCATATTTTCATATAAAATTCTTTGTAACATCACCACTCAGCCGACTAACAATATTCTGTAATCCCCCTCTGTATGGGTTCCATGGCCATGGCAGGCGATATAACTTGTTTAAAGCTACAAAGTAATAGATACAGTTTGAGCTATGATTTTAAAACAAACATATAGTGTTCATTTAATAAAGAAACAAATTTGGGATAACATATAGCAGTGCTTTGGTTACTTGAAGCTTTCATGTAAAATGCTGTCATGTTAAGAAAGGGTGAATACCTTTTCATTGCACTCTATAACACAGAAAGTCATGAGGTAGGCTGCTCTGTGTTGCATTCTGTCCCCATTATATTTGTAATCATCAAATAATTATTGGACAAATACCATGACCTTTTTATGTTTTTTATTGGAATTCACTGATGATTCCCAGATTAGACATAGCTATGGCTTTAAGTAATCAGTCTAAACTATGTAATTATGTTTTGATCTTTTGACGTTTTCCATAAACAATTATTTAATGGTTTTTAAAGAGGAATTGTATTAATATTTTTTTAGTTGAGTACATTTTATTTCTTCCAAAGGAATTGAAATACTTATATAGAACCTTATCTGTTTACTATTATAAAAGGCCAAGGGAAAAATAAATGCTTTAGTATTTTGCAGCAATTAATCTGTTATTTAAATGATCAAAGCTAAACTATAATGGGGTTTTATGTAAACAAAAAATTGTAAAAACAAAAAGTAGTAAGAGAGGTAATAAACACCATTGAGTTGATTCTCCACCAATGTCCTATGTGCCCATATGGGTATATGGTTAAATGGGCACTTCAATAATATTAGTAAAATGTCAACGGGTTCTTATGTTGCTTGTTGTAATGCATCATTTAATCTCTTGTCTAATAATTTACGATTGTATTGTAACTGTTATTTTTTATCTTAACATTGTTATGTCAAAGTTATAGTAAATCATTCATTTTATACAGGAAACAAGAACAACAAAATACTACAATGTGTGTAGAATGCTTACTGAAGTTGTATTTCAATCATATTCTCCACTTAACTCAATGTAGTGGATTATATATTAGCTGGAACATTTCCAAACATTTTCCCATTTAATGACCCCTTATGTGAATGCACTTAGTCTGGTGATGTCAGCCTGCTCCTATTTACAATGATTACCATTACAAATGTTATAATTTGTCAATAACATTGTATAAGTAGATATATGAAAAAATAAGTGTTATTTTTTACTTGGTTTTATTTTTTCAAACTGTATGTATATTTATGTAGTTTTGTTAAAAGTACATAGTCTTGTTATTTAGATGAAAAACACATGTGCAATATAGGAATTAAAGACACATTTAAAACAAAAATAGGGGAAATAATAATATAAATGCCATCTAGATTTTATGAAGACTATACCTTGACAAACAAAGCTCCTGTAAGATGAAGTGAGCAGTTATATTCAACCACTATTTTCCAAAGTCATTTGTAGCTACACAGGTATAAAGAATCTCATGGCAGATACCAATGTGGCCATGACCTGGTTCTTGGCCTTGTCTTATGTTCAGATTAGCTCTATGTCTGTCATGGAAATGCTTAAATAAACTCATTATGTTAACCTCCACCACTTCTGATAGATGACAATGTCAATTAGATTAACTAGCCCACTGAAACAAAGGGGGCTTTGATTGCATGATAGGGCAATCTGTCCCAAGGTTTTGTGCCACGCGGACTGTCACCCTTCTGGACCTTGTCTCCCTTGGCCAGGATACGTCACTGGTCTGAGTTTATGGCTTTGCAAAATGTTAATTATTTCATAACCGTAACAACAAAATATTATAATTTTTCTTTGAACAAATTCATAACAAAACATTGGTTGGAGAACCTGCTATCAGCCTATTAAACATACGTGCATTTTATAGTTTCTATGTTTCAGCATGGTTGGGAATCATTTGGATATCAAATATTTTTTCAACAGTAATTCACGGAAAGAAATAAAATCACTTTATGGCCTCCCTTATGAAGAGTACGTAGAATATTTTATCTGTATTTCCAATGAAGAGCTGGACAGTGTCGTGTAGGAATAGAAAAGTATTTCATAAGTAACCTTGGAAATTAGAGCTCCAACTCTCTGAGGTCAAAACGGCCAGCCGCAAGCAGTTTATGAATCATTTTCTTACATAGGTTATGTTGAAGTTGGCTCGACTATTATTTTACGGTCCTCATATCATCTTATTAACCTTCAGCATGGGGGATAAGGCAAAAGTGTTGGATGAAATGCACTCAAACAAACTACAAAACTCTTTCTTGAAATGTAGAACAAATACCGTATTTGATGTGGAATATCTAATATTGAGTTTCTGCCATATGAAAAAGTCATTCCTGAATTTTTCTAGACTGTAATAATAAAAGCAACCTGAATTATTCTGCAAATAATTTTACAAATGCAAATATGCTATTGCCTAGAAAAATGTTGATAATGACACGTTCTAAATGTTTATATGATTTTTATCATTTCTGTTTTGATTAAATGCCTCCAAATAGTGATTCTGTACATTCTGCAGTCGATGCATACATACAATTCCTGCTAACAAGCACAGTACCCTAAAGTCCCTAAAATAAATAATATTTTGCTAGATAATCAGGGTGCCTTTACACTGGTGCCTATATGTCTGACCCCATGCTGGCCATCACCATTGTTCAAGGATTCCTCAAGAATCAGTAGCAACTATCTAATTATGTTTCATTTTATTTTAATTGTGATTATGTTTATAATGTATACACCCACACTTTAAAAAGTTAACCATAATTCAGTTTAATGTACAGTAGGCCATTCAGCTGAGATGATGTAACTCTAAATAATTCAGGTTAAATGTAACTATATATTACTACAATTACTAAGATATCAAGTTCTAGCATTGGTAATTGTAACTATTTGCTCTTGGGAGAAGCTTGTTCTAATTTTGTGAAATTAAATAAAAGTTATATCATTGAGTATCGGGTATCTGCATTGTTTCTAGTTATTGTTCTGCCTGCTTCTAAATACTCAGCCCTATTCAATAAACACTTCAAGGATCGCATGAAAGTTTACGCAGATGTGGATTAAATTCATTGAATTAAAACAAATTTGGCATAGAAGTATTTCTTTTATACAGATTACTGACATATTTATGGAAAATGCGTACAGCACATTATATCAGCTGTCAATGTTTACAAAACTGTCTGAAGGGATTATGTGCTGCACAGTGAATGTAAGAAAATATCACAAATGGTATGACATTAGCTTTCCTTTTCTATTTCCACTTAAACTTTTTTAAAGGACAACAGTCATGCACTGTTAAAAAGGCTAAAATAAGAACATCAGATTACCACATTTCATATTTTGAGAAAGAAATTCAGATTTATTTGTATTTTGTTCCATGTGATAATCACACTAGCTGTCACCAGTGTTGCTCCCTCCAAGAGGAGCAATCCAGCATGACAATTGTTAATTAAGGATTCTTAATAAAGGACTTATTGTGCAGGGTTGTACTAAAAGCCTAGTATCCAAGTGCACCAGTAAGGTTTTAACTATTTCAGTACTGCTGATGTTATAAGAATGGTTGCATTGTATTATACTATTATATATTATTATTGCATTAAAACCTTTTCAGAGACATAGTTCAATGTCCATTAATGCCTTTTAACCCACAGATTAATTAGACAAAGTAAAAAAATGTATCCAATTAAAAACTAGCAAAACCAAGACCAGTAACCTTCAAAACTCAACGGTCATAAACATTCACGAAGCTATAACAACTGTGGTTTGTTATATGGGCAAAGGCAGACATGCAGTTACATACCTGGGGGAGGGGGGCCTCCCACCCCGGATGCCACTCACCGAAGGGTGCGACACTGGCACACAGGGCCCTTGTGAACAATTTTGGACCAGCCCAGTGGGTCATATAACACAATTAAATGTGAGGCTACTTGTACAAAGAAAGCTTGTGAATGAAATCTGGAGTGGAGTTATGAAAGTGAGTGAGGGAAGGAGGGAGAGGGTAAGGGAGGAGGTATGCATGCATGGCTGCATGTACTACAGTGTAGTATTTCTGTGTGACCATGTATGTGTTCGTGTGTAAGCATGAATGTGTATGTGTAAGTGTGTATGAGCATGTGTATGTAAATGTGTGTGAGGATGCATGTATATATGCGAGCATGCATGTGTATGTGTAAATATTTGTGAGCATGAATGTGTATGTGTGTGTGAGAGGGAGTGTGTGTTAACATGAGTGCGTAAGTGTGTGTTAGCATGCATATGTATTTTGGCATCAGTATGTAAGTCTGTGCAAATGTGAGAGAATGTGTAAAAGTGTGTGCCTGGGGGGAGGGCAGGGGGCCGATGGGGGGGGTCAAATATAGGATCTGACTCTGGTGCCAAACACTGTAGGTATGCCCCTGCAGCTGTTACTTAAACTATGTCTGATTTTCACAGAAAGTTATATTTCCTATTCTGTATGGACTGTGTAGACGTATCCTATGAAAAGGACCAAGACCTTTTTTCAGTTGTGGAAGTAATATATTAACACACCAGACCTCTCCCTTAGATGTCAAATTCAAAATGCCTTTTATCAAGCTGCTTGTTATTTGATGCAACTCCTTAAGAATACTCCACTGATCATCTGGTACACAAGAACTCCAGTGACTGATGGGAATTATTGTGTACCACCATCAGTGTCTGACTCAGCATAAAGTGATGAGATTTAAGGTGTACAGTGCACATTAATTCCTATCACTATATACTAAGCCAGGCACTGATTGTGGTACCTCTGTCAGTGTCTGGCTCAGTAAATAGCGATGACAGTTATGCTGTAGAACTTTCAAGGTCTGAAACAGTATATAGTGATGGCAGATACGCTGTACCACCATTAATTTCTGTCTCAGTGTATAGTGATGACAGATATGATGTACCACTGTCAATCTCTGGCTCAGTATATAGTGATAGAATTTATGCTGTACCAACTTCAATGTCTGGCTCAGTAAATAGTGATGGAAGTTATGCTGCACCACAATCAATGTCTCACACAGTATATGGTGATGGCAGATATGCTGTACCACCGTCAATATATGGCAGTTATGCTGTACCACCGTCAGTGTCTCGCTCAGTATAAAGTGATGGAAGTCATGCTGTACCACCTTCAATGTCTGGCTCAGTATAAAGTGATGGCAGTTATGCTGTACCCCCATCAATGTCTGGGTCAGTATAAAGTGATGGCAGTTATGCTGTGCAACTTTCAATGTCTGGCACAGTTTATAGTGATGGTAGATATCCTGTACCACCGTCAATGTCTGGCACAGTTTCTAGTGATGGCAGATATCCTGTACCACCATCAATGTCTGTCTCAGTATAAGGTGATGGCAGTTATACTATACCAGTGTCATTGTCTGGCACAGTATAATGTGATGGCAGATATTTTCTGTACCACCGTCAATGTCTGGTACAGTAAATAGTGACGGCAGTTATGCTGTACCACTGTCAATTCCTGGTTTAATATAAAGTGATGGCAGATATGCTGTACCACCGTCAATGTCTAGCTCAGTATAACGTGATGACAGTTATGCTGTACCACCTTCAATTTCTGGCTCTGTATAAAGTGATGGCAGTTATACTGTACTGCCTCAATTCCTGGCTCACTATAAAGCGATGGCGGCTATGCTGTACCTCTGTCAATGTCTGGCTCAGTATAACATGATGGCAGCTATGCTGTACTACCATCAGTGTCCGGCTCAGTATAAAGTGATGGCAGTTATGCTGTATCACCGTCAATGTCTGGCTCAGTATAAAGTGAAGGCAGTTATGCTGTACCACCCTCAATGTCTGGATTAATATAAAGTGATGGCAGATATGTTGTGCCACCATCAATGTCTGGCTCAGTATATTGAGCCCCATTTGCCTCATTTTTAATCTGCCCCTGCCTGAAACCTTTGCGCTCTGCCTCCAGGATCTTCTTCTGATCCTGCATCTGTCCTTGTGGAACTTGTGGATTCCAAATTCAAGCAAGGTCTAACAGTGCAGGTGTTCATACAGATTTAAGAGGCACTAAATCGATGGATGTAAATTATGATCTCTAACCCATTTATCTAATAATAGGGGTTGGTTGTATTATCAAGTTTAATTATATTCTGTATGTTATTTCATTGAATCTGGGCCAGTCAGTTAATAAACTTCAGAACACATATTAATGCCACAAAGGCATTAGCCTGCTTGTTTTGACACCTATTTCAGATGCCCATCCCCATGTTCACATATTTCCAATCTACTGATTTATGGCTCTGCTTCATTTGGATCATTAGCAGTTAAAGTTTGACTTTGAATCTATATAGAGGTGGGGTAGATGGTCAATGGTGCAGCTCATAGGAATCAAAACCCTAAAAAAGGATGGAATTTCAGCCAGCTTAAACATGGTTCAAGTCTTGTTTTAAGTCCGTTCAGTCAGTTTTGTGATGATTCCTAAAGTACACCTTAACTTTAGATGCAGTCGTGGGCTATGATTAGTACAAGGTAAGGAATCAGCAACAACCTGGGAAATACATGCTGCAAATGCTATTTAAAAACACCTTTCTGAAGCATACATATTGGCAATTCCATCACAATATATGGTAATATATTTCACGGCCCACCATTATATCAAAGTACTCCGAACTTGGCAAGTTCCTTCCTATCCAAACATGGCCATATTGCTTGCCATGGAGCTGAATCAGTGGTCCTGCATTGCTTTTGACTCTATGAGACTGTCATGCTATTAATAGGCCTTTCCGGACACCATAAACAAGGTATCTCTGTGGTAGGATTCTTAACTCAGAAGTCTGTAATGATTTTGGATTTGTATTCTTTTGTATGCTATGATTAGAACTGAGTTTTCTTACACATAAAGAAGCAGTTATACTCACTTAACAATAATATCTTATTTTTTCTAAGTAAAGTGAGCATACTTTCAGAGCAAGTCTGCATGTTTTTCTTTAATTCATGCTAAATCAAAGCACACACTTTTCCAAATCCTTGATGATACTTCACTATTTTTTGTGTTATTCAATTGCAACTTTGGTAGAGTTCACACTTATTAGAAGTGCTAATGAACTGACACTTAGATACTTTAACAGAAACCACTACCCTCATCAAGACATACAATGGCTCAACATTTCATCTCATTTGAAATGTGGTATAGAAATGTGAAGTAATGTTGGCTGCATACCTTTTTTATCTGTTTCTGGTTAGTTAATGACCTTAAAAGTACATTAAAAGAAAGGAAATTCAGCTGACCTATGAAAATATCTTTATGCAAGCTTTAGCCTTTTAACTCTTCAGGTAACAGCAGACATATGCTCAGTCTCAAACTGTGATGCAGTAAAGATTTTACCAGCCATTGATATTCTCCAATGTTGTTTTGTTTTAACAATTGTTAATTGGAGAGTAACTAGAAACTACAGGGCCTAAGTGTGAAAATTACCCCAGGGGCCCCAAACATCACCAACCAACATGTCCCACAGTACCACCTTTGCTCTGAACAGCTCAAGAGTGATGCCTTTGCCCTAAGCATGTTATCAGTGCCATCCTAACCACCTAACAGCCTACCAGTGCCTTCTTTGCCCTAGCTTGTCAGTGCCCCAAATAGCTTACCTGTGCCATGGTTGCCCCAAAACAGCTTGTTTTTGCCCCGTGCACCCCCCAACATACTTTGCCACAAATACTACACGTAACACACAAACACTTACACACATCTGCAGTATCTCACAAAAGTGAGTACACCCCTCACATTTTTGTAAATATTTTATTATATCTTTTCATGTGACAACACTGAAGAAATGACACTCTGCTACAATGCAAAGTAGTGAGTGTACAGCCTGTATAACAGCGTAAATTTGCTGCCCCCTCAAAATAACTCAACACAGCCATTAATGTCTAAACCTTGGCAACAAAATATATTCCAGTCCATATTTAAAGGCATCAATTGAATTAAATATAACCTATGTTAGTATTGAATTCCACATCATGACCTCTTGTTTATTACATAGTCTTATTAATGAACAGAGCGAGGGTGGTATTGTCTTGATATCTCTTTATATAATGGTATCATAACCTTTCCGAGGATCTTGCCTTTCTTCATAACTAAGGTGTTTCATTCCTCTTATAAATTTTGTAGCCTACCTCTGACACCTTTTCAAGAACAGGCTTTCACACTTGCACTGCATATTCAAGGTGGGATCTTACCATTGAGTTATACAGAGGCAAAATTATGTTTTCCTCACGTGAGTCAATATAAATACCCCTATTTTAAACATGACAATATCTTGTAACAGCTGGGTGACATTGAACACTTTTGTTAAGTTTATTGTCAACAATTATTTTCCTTCTCATTTGATGATTTCCCAAACACAAGGTTTTAGGTAGAATGTGAATATTTCTTTTCCCGAAGTGCATAACTTTGCATTTGTCAATATCAAATCTCAATCTGCTACTTGGTTACCCAGTCCTCCAATCAAAATCATATTAAGGTGCTCTGAATTTAAAAAAATGGGCCCTTAGTAAATAAATCCTAAATGTAATCTTTGGCTTATAACAACAGCATAAGTGTATAATCATTATAAATATTCCAGGTGTTTTATCATTTAGTATATCTTTAATCAAGAAGATCCTTTAGAACAAGAGTCACCAAATCCATCTTGGTGATCTGCTTTAATTAACCCACTGATGTTAACCAATTCATCCAAGTTCTGTGACCTTTTGGCACAGCCCTCTTTGTCAGCTAACTCATGGTTCACATAGCAGACAGTGGAATATGACATCGCATAACAACATTGTGTGTAGCACAAGCCAGCCAATCACACAGAAGTATGTGCTGATCTGAAACCTTCACCACGATTTTGTTCATATTTGAATTCAACGTCAAGGCTCTCCACATGTCACAAGAATTTTCGCTGAGATACGATATTCCATCCCGTCAGCCTACTATTTAGCGATGGAATAATGAGAACAATTTACCCTATAAATACAATAAATAAGCATCAAGGGGTTTATAAAAAATACATTACACTATATTTACAAGTGTTTTGACATTAATAACAGTTTGAGCCAAAGTTCTTCATGTTAATAAACTGAAATCAGTGAGTCCAACTGAAAATTACAAATATTGGCTGCAATATTGAATGGTGAAAATAATACTGGTAAGTTTAGAAAAGAATTAAAATATGTATTATATTGTAAGTGCATGTTTTTTTTCTTCCTTTAAATGAAAAACAAATCATCAAATTTCATCCCAAAGGGTATGTAAGAATGGACTTTACCCCACCTTATGTGAGCTCATTTTTTATTTGAAGGGGCACTCCAGCCATTTTTAACACTGAAATGCATATGATAACTGTGTGGTCCCTTAAAATGTTTGTGAAGTCCATTTTGAAAATGATTCTGCAGCATCCCCCAAATGCATTTTCCCCTCTCCTCATGCCCCAGCCAAATGCCTTGCAGTAGATGTGTTTGGCTAAACACATCTTGTTGCATGTAATATATACAGTAAAAAACTTTGGTATAATGCACAGAATTTACCCGCTTTTCAAGCTTCCTAAAAAGAGGGGTGCATATTACACCACAGTACTAAGAAAAAGAATAAAAACAAACAAAAACCCTAAACTGTGGTTGCAATGCGGCTTGTGTCTGATCTCTTGCTCCCCCGCAGTCCTCCGATGCTGTCTGAGTTTGAGAGCCGGGAAACACTGCCATATCCTAACACTGATGGAGAGGGTTTTGCTGGTGGCTGTGCTTCGACAGTGTAAGAAAGCGTGAGGGAGAGTGGAAAAAACATCAAACATACAAATCCAGAGCTCTCTGCTTTATTTCATTTGTTTCATTGGGGGTCCCTCCCCATTTCCTCATTTAAACTTGTATAAATCCAAATGCACAAGTCTGGTGTGTATTATACATATGTACTTAACTTTTTCCTAAAACGTTTGGGTAAATTTGTGCTTGAGGATTATACACAAGAGATTATACTTAAGAGGTACAGTACTTACATCCAGTCAACCCCAGCACTGGCTGGGTTGAGCATTGCGTGCAGGGGTCTGTTCAGACATAAATACTTGTACGTGAAAAGTCCTCCCATTGATTCAATGGGAGTACTTTCTTGCCACTGATTGAGAGCTTCAAGTAGCCAATCAGTGGGGAGAACAGTTGGATCATGTAGGAAGTGGGGAGCTGCCACTTCAAGTTGTAGAAGGGGGTATAAAACCCATTGCTTTGGCATGTCCAGTACAATATAACTATTTAATCAAAAGGAATATATGGTGGGTATATCTCCCAGGCTATTTCTTAAGTATAAACCACCCACCAACAAAGAGGAAGAGAGGAGTACTGGTTTGGTCAACCCCATCCCAATATTTATAAACCCTGACCCTAAAGCATATATAATGGAGAAGTGGTTATTGCAGCCATGCCCAGTTATAGTATTTCTCAATTCACCCACACATTGTGTAATGTTTAAGAGGGGAAAGATTTTCAATTCTAATAACAACATCTATTAGATATTTCACAAACGAAACACAGCATATACACACACACATATATAGTGTCATATATATATACAGTATATATATTAATGTGTTTGAAATTTACAGTATATATAGATAAAACCAGTAAAAACATAAAAGCAACGTCAGGAATTCACAACCTTGTCCAAAATGACATTGGCTGCAAGTTGTTAGAATTATTTTTCAATATGCTTTACCCTTCACAGTTTCTGGTTGTTAAAACATACACAACACATGCCAAAAACTTTTTCCTCCAAAAAGGCTAAAGATTGATAAGGAAAGAATAGACATGAATCATTAGAGTGCTTGTATAGATGGTCAAACAGATTGTACATGATGTGTTTGGAATTTGGCTACATGCAATAGTTCCAAAAGGTAATCACGGCAATAATGTTCTGAACAATGGAATTCTGCTATTTCATTAAGAGGCCCAAAAGGCAAATTTAACCCCTTTGGGACTGGGGCTTTTTCATATGCTAATGACAAGAGGTTTTTTTTTGTCATTTTTACCATATGTTTGTTAAACCATGATTCCCCTTTTCCATGTTTGATGAACACAAATTATACATTGTTCTTTTAGGAGAAGTAGGCCCTTCTTTTAAAATCATAGAAATACATAAAACATAATAATTATTAACGATAATAGATTAAAAACACCCTATATTAAAATAGAATTTATTTATTTTTTGCAATTTTGTGTAAACATTTTTCTGTAGCTGCCATGAGTGAACAAAGACTCAATTTAAGTTCAGCAAAATCTTTTTATTACAGTCATACCCCATTTATTTTTTCATTTTTTGAAAGGAGAAGAAACGTTTTTCCCCCTCTTCTCCTCTTGATTTGTCTGTGCTGATCTCACTGTCATCACCAAGCAGGGCTCCATGTGATCAGCAATCGGAGATCCATACAGGGTGTAGGGACACAGAGAGGGGGATAGATAATTGAAACAGCCTCTCATCAGAAGTGGTAGGGGCTATTATGGTTAGAGAATTTAAATATGCATTGGATAGACATAAAGACATCCTGAGAAAAGAAAAAATGTCGGTGCGCTAAGCTAGTCACAGGCTCAAATAATATAAATGTGTAATACGAGGCCTACCAAACAGGTGTAAGCATGCTGCAAGAAACAGTGTATTGGCTGTACAATGTATACAAAAAACAAAAACTGTCTGCGCTTCTTACCCTAATAAAGTTGGCAACAAATATATAAACATAATATAAATGAGAGGTTTTGGTTATATGAATTGGCCAAAGCATAATTAAGCTCACCCGCCACGTCAAGGCACACTCTCAATAGGGTGAGAACCTACTCTCACCTCCTACATAGTGGGCACACAAAGCAGTTTATACGGCTACCAAAACCTTATTAATGTGTTGGGGGAGGTGCAATTAAACCTCCTCCCTATTAACCCCTGGACAGCAAGCTGCAACCAGACTGATGAGGAGCCAACAACCTCAAATATGTGCAAACAGGGAAAAGAAAAAATGTCGGTGCGCTAAGCTAGTCACAGGCTCAAATAATATAAATGTGTAATACGAGGCCTACCAAACGTTTAATTGCACCTCCCCCAACACATTAATAAGGTTTTGGTAGCAGTATAAACTGCTTTGTGTGTCCACTATGTAGGAGGTGAGAGTAGGTTCTCACCCTATTGAGAGTGTGCCTTGACGTGGCGGGTGAGCTTAATTATGCTTTGGCCAAGTCATATAACCAAAACCTCTCATTTATATTATGATTATATATTTGTTGCCAACTTTATTAGGGTAAGAAGCGCAGACAGTTTTTGTTTTTTGTATAAAGACATCCTGAATCTAGGACATGACCAAGGACAGGAAAGTCCAATTGCATATTACAAAAAGTACTGGTTACACAGAAGCATGTACATACACTCCCATGCACTAGCAGCCCCAAGTGGAAGGAGGATAGATAGCATTGACTACTGATTAAGTAAACCAGATTAAGATTGATTAATTTTGTTTTTATAGATTTTATATAGTATGCCTAACTGGCCTAACTAAAACACATTTGATTGTCTATAGAATTTATGATTAATCAGATATCTGATGTCTCTTGCGGTCAGTATGGGAGATGTTAACTAATTAATTTGCACAATCCCTCCCTTTGTTTTGTGTAAACTTGCCATCCCTAGAAAAGGAATAACTGAAGTTACAGTCCTTATCTCCATCCCCTTTAACCAAAACTACCTGATATGGCTAGACATTGCAATCCAAGCTGGAGCAGACTTTGACAGCAACAGTGTGACATGTCTGCTCCTAAACAAAGTCGTAGGGTCTTCTATCTTATGAGTATGAAGTCTCACTTGAAATATGCAGCTGTTTTGATCCATACGCTTGCTTTGTAGTAAGGCTTTAAAAGCTGATCAGAATTCCACATTGTGGTCATCATTTTATGGGACCATCCACTGTCTTTAATTTATCACCATTCATGTTTCAGTTGGAACCCTGTTAATGTTTTCGTCAGACTTCAAATTTAGCCCATAGTGAAACTAACATAGTTTACTTCACTGTTGTTATCCCAATGTAGTTGATCTTCTCATACCCACAGTTTAACCTAAGACTTGCATACTAAAAGAGGCAGAAGTACTGCAAGGTTTAAATGCTATTTCTTAGACATCTCATAGAAAATATTTTTTTCCTAAAATTTAGGTTACGACTAAGAAAAGCCTTGTTTTTAATACATTTTTCTCCAATATACGTTCTTTGATTCTATATGGAATGTTAATGAAATGCGGCTAGTAAAATGTAGACCCTTTTCTCCATAGCTAGTGTCAGTGTCTGGATGGTTAAGCCTGAACCATTCACTGTTAGTCTAGCAGACTGAGCTAAAATAACACATAAAATTACTGAAATGCGGCTGTCTGAAACCATTATATAATGCAAAAACTAGAATTCTTCAAACACAAAAAACAGTGCAATGCTTTTGAAAACCTTCTTAGATAGCACTGCTTAAAGGTATTAGGTATTGTTTTTCTCAGGTTATCTCCACACAAGGGAAAATTCAACATCCCATCCGCTCAGGTTTCAGAAGGTTAACAGTATCAGTGTATGCTGATGTGGAGAATGTGCTAGAGGCTTTATTTAAAAAAAAAAATTACATATTGTCAGAAGTATTTGTTAGTATAATAGGTGTAACTGGAGCAACTTCAGTTGAACCTGTTCTAACCTGAATATATAAAAAGGTAAGTAATGTAAGATTTGATCAGCACTGCAGTGGGTGAACAGTTGTGTTGCGGTTATAACTTTTGAGTATAAGTGCTAACCAGAAATTGTGTGATCTTCTTAGTCACTGGAAGCCACGTTTTGTTTGCTTGCATTTTTACATTTTGTGGCACTGGAGTAACTGAAGCTACTAAAGTTATTGGAATAACTATTAAAATTAAGCTTTAATCAGATATTAGATATCAGCCACTGGACTAACATTTCAACAAGAATTATTTCAAAAAGCATCATCAAAGGGCTTAGGGAGAGACTAGGGCTAGACTAGATTGTGCATTGCAGGACCACCAACAGCAGCACTACACTGTGCTATGGGACAGTATTTTATCAAACAATGATGCCGAATACTGAAAGAATCATTTAGATAAAGGAAAGTGATAGAGCAGCAGCAACAGAAGCATCAGTAGGGCAACAGACAGATGTTGGCAGATTGACACATGCAACCACATGGTATGGGGCACAATTTCCTCCAAAATTGGACCATTTTGATAAATTGATCCTTCAGAGGACGCAAGGTGATTGGGCAGCAACACTAGAGCAATTGGCCGACAGCGGATGCAAGAATCATACCTTACTAAATTAGAATATCAAGTGCTGGTTAACCTAATTTGGGCTGATTGCCTCAGCTTTGCAATGAAGAAAGAAACAATATGGTGTCCAACAGCAATATGGTGTCCAAATAGTCACGTCAATTTATTACACACTACTTTTGAATCGTTTTTTAAACCTTCGCTGTTTTATTGGAAAACAAGGAAATATCTAGCTATGCTAACATAATTGCAAAATGATGATCAATTAGCCTTTTAAACATAAATTGGGATTAACACAACATGCAATCAGAACACAGAAGTGATGGTTCCTGATAAAGGGCCTCTGAACACCTAAGACGATATTCCAATTTACAACATTAACTACAACGTATTTCTGTCTACGTACACATATATGAACTCTCCTTGCGTGTATACCATTGCAGAAGGTCTTATAGTTCTCATGCTCAGCATTCCCATTATGGTATATTTCCCTTGTTGTTAAGTTACTGATTGTTGTTGTTTGATTCAGCAGCTTTTGTAAGGATGGATGAGGGAAAAGGAAAGAACTTCAGCATGTGAAGTTTATTAAAATTGCTGGCTTAGCCACATGCAGCCACAGTCATTTCAGCCTCCAATAAAACTATGTGATGAAGTTGATCAGAGCTGTACTCTGTTGTTATTAACCCCAGCACACTAACTACACAGTATCAATTAAAACGTTTATAAAAAGAATTAACCCCTTAGGGTCAGGTGAAAACAAAAATGTATATATATATATATTTTTTTAAACCTCTTGGTTTTCGTTGAATATATGTTCTTTATCTCTCCACAGTTCCTGATCACAGAGAGAAGGGGAGAGCCAGAGAACAGAGACAAAGGCAGTGCTTACAAGCACCCTTTCTGTCATCTGACTGTATCTGTGCACAGTCGTGGAGCAGTCATCAACAGCGGTGACCCCACATTCAAGGTGCAGTGGGACCATTTTGAAGGGACATCTTTCATGACATATCTAGTACTTTATTGGTCATGAAGGGGTTGAAAATGTATTTAAATGAATAAATGTATTAATTTTCTAACTTTTTAACCTTTTGAAGGGGGCAGGCTATTTAGGGTAAGGGAAGCATCTGTGGTGTCCTTATCCCTGTTAATGTGGTTTTTCTTTACAAGTATGCCAGACAGCTGAGCTCACAATAGATCGCTGTATGTTGCCCTTTTTTTAACATCAATATGTTATTATGGTAGCAAGCAGCCATGTTAGATTGCCTGTTCCCTGGGTTGACAACTTCTCTACAGAAGGTGACATCATTCTAAAGGCAACTATGAAATGTTAGAAAGAAAACAGAAATAAAAGTATATAAATCAATGCACCTAAAACTAAAATGAATTAGTAACAGTCAAAAATAAGGGATAAAACAAATAAAGGCAACTTTCCTTGATATAATACGTGTTGTCAAATTCTTCATGGGTATCTCTTTAGATTCATATAAGGGAATAAAGAAAAGGAAAAACAAATATATGCAATATATTACGTTTAAAAAGGGAAACATGAAGAGGATATATGATTAGATTCTTGCCTTTAACTTTTAGCCTTTAACTATTAAATTTTACTTACTTTTACCAGTCATGAAGTGCCAACCAAATATCTCATATGTGTTTGCACTGTGCAAACACATATGAGATATTTGGTTGGCACCCTGGGTCCACTTTGCCTAAAACATATCACATATGGGGTTGGCACTGAAAGAGTATCAGCCTGACAAACTTACGTAGAATTCATATCAATGTCTGTAAAAATACTGTAAAAGTATTAAAGTCAACAGAATGGGTGGAACACAACCTCTAATCACTAGCAAATGTGAAACAAAATACTATTCAATATCATTACCCTCATTGTGCACAGTAGGAATGTTTGCTATTTTCCCAAGAAAATCAGGAGGAGTATTAAACACAATCAAGGTTAATGCACTGTGATAAATTATTGGTCACAGCATGTCAAGTTCAGGATGTGACCAAGTGCAAGAATTATGTTCTAGGCCATTGTACTCACCAAATCCATCATAGATTAAAATATCCTGACTGTAATGTGAATTCAGTTTCCCCACGAATATAATCTCATAAATATTACCATTTTCTTATAGTACTGTTAGGTTAATACTACTATAGCTAAAATACCTAATATAAGATATCTGCATTGATAAAATATATGAAACAGATGAAGCATAATGTAGAATTGTCAGCAAAAAGTAAATTAGATGTGTATTCCCTCTAGCATTCGTATTGGTTATTTCTAATGATAAAGCTTATTCACTGGCAGACCTCAATTTACAGTCTGATATTCATTGGACATCCTATGTGTGCCGAGTGGCTACATGGCATGATACCTTGTGGTAGATTGTTATCTCATTATTTTTACCAGCTCTATAATTTACACTGTAAGCTCAATGGGTCTGAATCTCTGAAAAACTATCTATCAGGACCCCGTTGGAAGCCATATATGTTTAACTGCACATAGAACATCACTGTTGAAGAGGAAAGCCACACAGTTAAAGTTAAGTGTGGAGCCATCCTGTGGAGTACAGATATCTGCTGATTGGTCTGTGACTGATCTGCAGCTTTTCTATGAATTACAAAAAAGGAAGTAAGATCCCATCACTGCCTTTAGGTCCATGGTGTAGCCAGCCTAATATGGCTGCTTGCTGCAATAGTAATAGTATGCTCCCAGCTGATAGATCAAAATCTCTGATCCCTGTAGACATACAGGGATCAGTGACTGTGATGTCACAAGTGCCCTCTACTCTAAAACCCCTCTCCCAATAAAAAAAATACATTTCTTTATTAATGTATCCCACAAAATTGGATTTACCAGAGATGCAAAAAGGTTGGCATAATTATGCATATGTGTAATTTCTACCCATCTTTTGTTTCTTTACTATGGTTATGGAAATGTGCCCCTTATATATAATTACCATGCATTATATTGTGTACAGTAACCTCCATGGACTGTGTGTGCAATCTACATGTGCAAGCATCTCATAAATGCATTTTTAAAGGGAGGGGGTTAAGACAATTATTTGGTTTCTGTAACTGTGTGAGATGCATGTTTTGCCTTATATATAGGTTTCTCTAGTTAAAGTGTAATTTCTTTATACGATGATCTCCTAACTATAACTAAAGCAAAAACACAAAACTTGGCCCAGTCTCCCAGAGGACCATGACCTTGAGCACACAAAGCGTTAAATATTTTTACCTATTCATTTTTTTTTTTAGACATGTTGGAGTCCTTTTTTGCATGTAATGTGCATTATTTTGTTTTTTTGAGTTAGAAATTGAGATTTCTGTCTCATTTAAGTTCTCAGCCTGACAAAAACAAACTGTTAAAATACATCTATATTACATATATAATTTGTTGCTCAACATAAAAGAACAGTAAAGTTTCACTTTTTTGTGCCACTCAGATAGCCAAGCTTTTGGTTGGTTCAAGTGATTTGTGATGATCAGTAATAGGAATCAGGGAGTTGCTTCTCTACAAAAGGTGACATCATTCCTCAAAATATGTATTGATTGTGAGCTTTGCATTACTTACACAGCAATTCTACTGATGACAACTTTCTAACTGTAACAGTAACTAAATTGAAGTCTGTCTTTGATATATTCCTTAATCCTAAAGACTCATAAGAGGTACATGTGCTTTTCATACTGAGATAAGCACAGCATGGGGAATTATTGAATGATGCCACATGTTTATAGATCTATTTGGTAAAATGCTAAAATATACTCACACCTATTGTTCCTTGGGTCAAGTAATTTCACAATGCATTATGAAGGCCTAACTTCATAATGTATTCTGATAATGCATAGTTAATGACGCAATCTCTCACCAATATAACTATGGCAAGGTTTGTTATACTTCTCTAGTGAGGACATTTTAAATACGTTGACAGAGATACTTAATGATATCCAGTAAACACAGTATTCCATTGCATCTACAAAGTACA
Source organism: Spea bombifrons (assembly GCF_027358695.1). Taxonomy (NCBI): domain Eukaryota; kingdom Metazoa; phylum Chordata; class Amphibia; order Anura; family Pelobatidae; genus Spea; species Spea bombifrons. The sequence goes on along the minus strand of NC_071087.1, from coordinate 28,859,981 downwards.
TAATTAGCAAGAAGTTGTTTTATTCAAATGACCAATATGTCAGGATGCCTGGGCAAGATTTCCCACACTTTAGGCAGACCGTTCCATAGCGGAAATGTTTCCGCCATGACCAACTGGGCAAGTAGTAATTCTAAATTAAAATAAAGAACAGCCATGGAGTAAGAGGATTGGGTGGAAGGGTAACATGACTCAGGGCCAGGAACAGGCAGTCCGTCTTAAGTTTTGGTGCCTGGTGGGTACCTGGAGGCTTACGGGATCCTGCTTACGGGATCCTTCAAATTGGGGAGAAAGAGTTACGGCCCCTGGGAACCGGTTATATAAGAGAGTGTGATCTGGTTACCGGATAGTTAAGTTATAAGTATAAGTTTATTTATAAAGGGAAGGGCTGGCCTCAGTCAAAAGCCAATTCTAGTTTATATGTTTCTAAGCGTTTGGCCATGCCTAAAATAGTGATATTGAAGTACAACAACTATGTTTAAGGGACACATATGTATTAAAAGCCTTTGTAATAAAGTGAAAAGCTACCACTTCTTAATCCATAAAAAACATGCTTGCAAATAGTTGATTTATGGTTTACATTATTCTTTTCTTACAGACTTTGTTAACTATTGTTTTTATGATTTGTGACAAATGTGCATTGTTTTCAAGAACAACATTCATAATTTCCTTTCAGCTGCTGCCAGTATTTCTCATATTCACTTTAGGAGCATTCATATATTGGATCCTGCTGATCTTCTACACCCAATGCATATGTTTTATGAACATATCAGTAAATCTTTTACATATTATAGTAGTTTAAAACTATTTGGATTGTGGGAATTAAATAAAAATGTCTTTCCTGTGTCGTTGATTATAATTGTATTACTTTAGAAATCTTTTTTTTACTTCTAGGTGCCATTTATTTAGTTATTAAGATGTAGTAGTTTTTTTCTTATTTTGCTTATGTAATGGTACAGCCACCACGAAACAAGCAAAGCTAGTTGCATATGTGGTTTTATATTAGAGCTTATGTTTCTATTATCATGTTGACATCACAGTACGTATGCCTTCAGAACATTCAAAAATACTCAGTATCGCTTCGCATTTAGTGTGCTTCCAATTATATTACATTCAACAATGCCATGCTACTAGAAAAGTGCAGAATACAAAGTTACTAATAACCTGAAAAATGACAATATAAAAAAGTAGCAACAACATAAACACATTTTAATTAGGACATACAATAGCAGAAGCGCACCCTGCTCTTCTTAAATTTGCACTCTATTAGGAAGGGGGATGAGATAGAATGAAAGACTTTTTTTAAGATGCCACGTCAAATGGGCTTGGGATATTTATAGGAGAAAACATACCTTTAAAACTGCAAACTTTTCTTCTCAGTGACCTCTGGCATTTTTAAGTTAATGTAACTTTAGGCCTTACTATAATAATGTATAGAACAATATAGAGCAATTGACAATTGGTCTAAAAAGTTAGTATTGCCTTTTTAGACCAATTGTCAATTGCTCTATATTGTTCTATAAATTATTATGTATTTTGCTAGATTAATAAATGAGGTATATTTCTTGCATAGAACACCTTATTTTACTTATATACGTAAAACTGACTTTTATATTATTTACTACCATGGACCAAGGACATAAGAACAGATATGTTTTCTAATCTCATAATCTCAAGGAATTTGCTATTGGCATCAGTATTTGCCCATTAGCTCATTTTGTAACCAGATGTAAATACAAAACTGTTAGATGTAATAGAGCAAGAGTGCTTAAATCCACATTAAAGCGTGGTCCAAAAGTATTAAGATTACACGCAGACACTGGGAGTTTAGTTTACACTGCCTCACTCAGATTTATCTTTGATGCGTGTTAATCCAAAACAAAAATGACAGTTGTATATTAGATTATCAGCCATGGATGTTTCTAGTATAAAAAGAATTGTTATGCTTCACTCAAAACAATAATAAAACAGCGACTATTGAGCATCTAGCTGCATCCCCTGACAGTGCTTGTATGATAAAGTGGATATACAATGGCAAGCACTAAAGAAGTCATTGTTTAAATACTTTCAGGAAACAATGTACTCCGAGTTGTTTACAGATGTGACTACAGTTGGCTTTGGCACTGCACTGACATTCTGCAAGTTTTTGTTCCACTTACGTTGACTAAAAGGGAGTATTTTCTTCATCACAATTAGAGGAAATCTCATTTGCTAGATTAAGCGTTTCAATCCTTATCTTCTTTAGCAATTTCTAGTAACTATAAATTATGTTAACAAACACTGATCAAATGGAAAAAGCAGAAACATGCCCTTTATCTGCTATTGAGGGTTATATGCAGGTGACATGCCTTTTTCAAAAAGTGACCTGTCCTTTAAATGTCAATATTTAATCTTTTCACGTTCAGATACAGCCGAGGGAGAACTCATTTTCTGTTTCATAATGGGAACGATTTTCATTTTGATTGCCAAATAAGTTTTTTTTGTTGTTGTTTTAAGTAAGGCATAGGTTTCCTAAATCTACAGTCACATAACATTTGTATAAACTATGAGCTGTACATAGATTTTGATCGATTGAGTTTTTAAAAAATGTTTTACATTCTGAGTAATAATGTCCACGGTACATGTAAACCAAAATTTCCTACTGGAATGCACACACAGGTAAATTAGCATTGATGCTGTTGGGAATTTCTTAAACTGAATAGATTTGTTAATTCAACAGCTTTGATCTATTGTATTTAAGATCGAATAAACTTTTTTATATGCAAGCTTTTGATGTAAAAGAAAAAAGTAAATCCCAATCCAACTCCCTACCCATGCCTTGGCAAATGCTTGCAGTTGCACGAGATACTAATGATGCCAATATTCTTTACCTTTTCTCAACTCTTTTGCTCATCTTAATAGAATGGGAGCTCTTCTTCATTGTGATTAAGCTCCTTTCAGCGCAAAACGCGTGAGGCAGTTGGCATATCTGAGCCACCATGGGCTTGTGAGTATTATTCTGAGGGAATATGAAGGCTTCTGAATGGTGATGCCCCATGGAGTATAGGAGGTGTGTGTTACAATTTGCTAATTACCTAATCTTAATAACCCAGCATACCAAAAAGGCATGTGCAGCAAGGACATTATGAGGATTGATCCAGAACCCAGTCTCTATATTGCATTGGAAGGCCATGAATATGCTGTACATTTTCAGTTAATGTGAATATAGTAGGTATCTCAGTGGTAATCTATGTATAAGACAAACTCTCCTCCCTATATTTACTTGGATTTAAAGAGAAAAAAATCCCGTGTGTCCCCTGAAAGCTGTGTTTATTTGCCTCAACCTCTGGGTATGTAACATGTTCTACATCTACATGTCTGTGAACAGGAACATGTCACCTTTTTTTTCTATGAATTCTATAATGATTTTCTATCCTCATTCATTATGTGGTGTTTTATTACGGACTAAAATAAAGACAAGTTGCCATTTTCTTCATAAAAATAATGGCAAAAACCTTGCCATAATTGATTGGTTAATTCAAGCCATGTTAGCACCAACAATTCATCACAGGTGAGTATCATAATTCTTTAAGAGGGTGCCAAAAATCAGTTGTCCCATTTTTATACTTTTCTTTTTTTTTTTACATTGTTATTGTTTCTTCCTCTGCTGTTCTGTATCAAATATATAGATCAAAGAGTGCATATAGACCAGTTGATTACACACTTTTTCAGGATACTGTACACGATGTACAAAATATTCAAGGGTGCCAATAATGTTGGCCATAACTAGCTGGAGAAAATAAAGTCCGGGCCTGTAACATCCATAGGGTAAGAAAGGCTACCACGAGTACCACAAGGTGAGGGCTGCAATGCCCCAGTGCCCCCTTCCACTTACAGAAACAGATATGGAGAAAGCACAGGGCTGGACCTCTGCCCATGCCTTGGACACCAAAAGCTCTTGTGTGATTTCCAATAAATGTATCTTTTAAATTCATAGTCAATTAAATCACAAACCTATTTCTTAACTAACACTAACTGCAGAGAAATAATGGAGCTTACCTTAATTTAACACACATTCTCAGCAGTGTTCCGGTTCTCAGTGATTATTGCTTGCTATGAAATTGGCTGATCTAGTTCTTTTTGATGAATTGCATTTTATATTATTTGGCTAAAACAAACAGTGTGGATGCAATAAATGAAACACAGGCTATAAAATTCCATGTGCTTTGCTCAATAAAAAGCACAATTCATAACACATCAACATAATTCCAAAGTAAACTCTGAAAATTAAACATGTTTAAATCTCCGATCAATTAATTAACCTTTAAATGGCGCAGAATCATCTCTGGACTTTCTGAAGCTACGTTGTTTCAACAGAATTTCCTGGGACGTGTTACTGCAGAATGCTTTACAATAAGCTCTTTGAAATTACATGGAGCACCCCCCCTCCAAAAAAGCGATCCGAAACAAGCTATTTTACTTGGATATTTGTATACAAACGTGGCTATGCATCATAGAACATGACAATTATGCACACAGAAGGTTATCAAGGCAAAAGTGGTGCTGTTATAGAGCCCAATGATAGGTCCTGACTTACTTAGTGTATTACATCGCAGGAAGCTGTTGCTGTATAAAATAAATAAATAATGAATTAAGATTGGCTCTCCCTAGGCCAATCAGTGGCTTTTCTCTCATGAAAATCCTTGAGAACGATTGTACAGCATTAACCCCGCAATTCCCAGTTTGCCAGTGTTTTGCCAGTGAAGCTTCCAGGACAGGGTTAATGTTGTCTTACCAGTTCTGATCTTCCCCTGCTGAGCAATCGCAGCATGAGAGCAACTGCACAGCGTTAACCCCTGCAATGACCCGATCACATCTATAACGTGATTGCGGCATTGAAAAGGTTCATGCCTTTTTTCTTCACCCCCCATAAGCTTGTGGGGACCCAATCACAATCAATGCTGTGCTGCGATGGAGCACTAGCATTGAAAGATAAAAATATTTAAAAAAAAATCGTAAACTTGTTACTTGGAAGTCAAAGGCCTTTTCAGTAAACAAAACACACACACATTACTAATAAAATTATTTTTTTTATTAAATGTTATGCTTATTATATTTTTTTTTTACTTTACTACAGTGTCTGATCACTGATTAGTGACACATTAGGTCACTGGTCATTCTCACTGATAAATGTCAGGTGGCTAAACTTATCCCTTACAAGTGATCTGATAGCGATTACAAAAAAAATAGGAAAGTCTCCAATGTGCAGCATTAATCCTGATAGATGCAAAAAAAGTTAAAAGGTAGAAGAAAAAAAACTAAATATCATGTGCCTGACATGTAAAAGAAAAAAAAACTTCAAAATGCTGTGTTCCCATTAGATTTGTGGTTGCAGCGAGCCACTTATAGCGGTAAAGTGTGTGTCTTTCAAATCTTTAACAGGTGTGCTTTTAGGGAATATATATTTAGATATTTCGGTAGTTTTATTAGATAAAATAGTATGATTATTTTTTATGTACTTAAGGCTTTTATATCTTCTCCCACAGTACAAAATTCTTCTGAAGTCAGCTACTAATGAAAAGTTGAAGTTCTGCCTAAAAAATGATATATAGTTTTTCTGTGGGTAAATTGTTGAAAATGGCCTGACCTCCCGGGGGGGGGGGAGATTTTGCCAAGATTATCACCCTTTTAAGAATCTTTCCTGTTTTTGATTGAAAAGAAGGCAAACTTTGCAACTTAAAAGGGAAAAAATCCTTTTTGACTCCAAATGGCTCCAAATCAGATTTCTCTTTGGATCAATTTATAGCCCTGCGTATTTCTAAAAAGATATCTAGACCCTTTTTAAAGGTATTTGTTGTATTTGATAGAACTACCTCTCATGGCAGTGAATTCCATACATTCGTTGTCCTTATTGTTGTCTATGAAACCTTCAATCTTCCAATGCCTTGTTCTTTGTACATTTCTGTTAACAAATAGGTCACTGGGGAGCTCTTTATATTATTTATATATATCTATATCTATATATATATATATATGCACATATTTATATAATGCTATAATATCCCATCTAAGATGCCTTTTTTTCTAGTGTATATCAATGCAACAGTTTTTTTTAGTTCTTTTTTGGTTTTTAAGGACCGATGCCCAGAATTGCATCACATCTTTGTGGCTAGTGAATTCTACATCTTTACTATTCTAACTGTAAAGAGCCCTTTTCACGGCTTTAAGTGAAAATTCCTTTGCTCAAATCTGAATGGATGAACTCTTGTTTTTTTTGCACAGTCCTATTAATTACCAGGTCATGGGGGGGGGTGGCTGGGATTGTCAACATGTATTTGATACTATATATAGTACTAACCAATGTTCTTGTATACTATACAGTTGTGATCAAAAGTTTGCATACCCTTGGAGAATTGGTAATATATGTGAGCAGGCAAAACACAAAAACACATTTTTTTTTTTCTTAAGGGATTTATATTCAACTGTAGATTATAAGAGAATGGCACAATCATAAAATAAAACATGGCAAAATAAATAAATAAATGAAATGACCCCTGTTCAAAAGTCTGCATTCCCTTGGTTCATAATACTGTGTATTGCCCCTTTTAGCATCAATGACAGTGTGGAGTCTTTTCTAATAGTTGTCTATGAGGCCTCAAATTCTTGCAGGTGGTATAGCTGCCCATTCATCATTGCAAACTACCCCCAAGTCATGCAAAGTCTTCGTCATCTTGCATGAACTTGCATGCAAATTGGCTGTCAGTATTTTCTGATAACATGCTGCATTCATTTTGCCATCAATTCACAAGATTCCCTGTGCCTTTAGAGCTCACACACCCTTAAAAGATCAGTGAGCCACCACCATGCTTCACAGTGAGGATGGGATTCTTTTTGCTATAGGCATTGTTGACCCCTCTCCAAACATAGCGCTTACGGTTGTGACCATAAATCTCTATTTTGAGCATGTCAAGGCATATTGTAACCAGGCTTTTCAGTGACATTGGCGCATTAAATGCTTCTTTCTGGCAACTGGACCATGCAGCTCATTTTTGTTTAAGTATTGTCATATTGTGCTCCTTGAAACAACCAAGGATTTTCTTCATATCCTGAACAATTCTTCTGGCAGTTGTGGCTGAAATCTTTCTTGGTCTACCTAATCTTGGTTTGGTATCAAGAGATCCCCGAATTTTCCACTTCTTGTGATTGAACAATACCGACTGGCATTTTCAAGGCTTTGGATTTCTTTTCATATCCTTTTTCCATCTTTATAAAGTTCCATTACCTTGTTACACAGGTCTTTTGACAGTTCTTTTCTGCTCCCCATAGCTCAGTATCTAGTCTGCTCAGTGCATCCACGTGAGAGCAAACAAACTTATTGCCTATTTATACACAGACACTAATTGCTATTTTAAAAGCCACAGGCGTGGGAAATTAACCTTTAATTGTCATTTTGACCTGTGTTAAACAATTATGTGATAATACATGGCTTCATATGATCACTAGCCTAATAAAAAAGACAATTTTGTTGCATGATCAGTCATATTTTCAAAATCAATGCCAACATTTCACAATTTCTGTCAAGGTATGCAAACTTTTGAGCACAACTGCACATAGTGCTGGTTAAGCAATGCAGCATGTAATGCTGAAACTGTTTCTCTAAATATAACTTGCCAAGACATATTATTGCATTGAAAGGGATCATAATGCCAGATAAGATTCCTGTTATGTGAGATAAAAATTGGCCAATATGTTCCAATTGTTAAGGAGAGATTATAATATTAGAAAATATTAACATTGCAACATCAAATGTACTTTTACACTGCATTTCACATATTGAGAAGCACCATGAGGCACGCGTGTTAACATTACCCATTATTAATGATTAGTTACCAACAAAAGGTATTGAAAGGAAATCCCAGTTCTGTTATACCATAGTAAGTATAGTAAAGTTATTCTTTAGTGTTCACATTACTTTTCACAAAAATAATTTACCAGTATAACAACATGTATATATATATATATATATATATATATATATATATATATATATATATACAGATGATGCTGTAAATGCATATTTGGATATACATTTTTGTGAGTGGAGAGAGGTCAACATCTAGAAATATAACCTGCAGGAACAGACAATATTCTACAATATTCTATAATAACAGGTGAACAAATACCCCAAAAAACAAAATCCTAAAAACACCCTAGCTCCCCATTGGATCCCTTTCCTATACTTTGCTGGCCCAGGCTGACCAACCTAAACACCCTCTTAACTTAAACCTCCCTGCTAGACCCAGCTAAGATGGGCTCTGTAGAACCTCCCTCCAGACAGGGCACACAGGTCCAGGCAGGTAATGCCTCACTTGGTTGAGGCATCTTCTTCAGTGCCTCTCCTTGCCCTGGCAGCACAGGAGAACTCCCTCTCCCCTCAACAGTCTCCCTGATTATGAGGCTTCAGGGAGTTTAAATGTCTATGCCATGATACACCACGGTTCATTAGGATTATTAAATGACTGTGGATTTGCAAGAGTAAGTCCCTCTTCTCCTTCTGTACTAGTATGTCTTAATGTTTCTTATTATTGTACCATGGCAATTTTAATGTTACTGTTTATTTTCACAACACACTGTTGTGAACGGCCCAAAGCTTTTGTCAGTTTCTGAAATATTTCTGTTTGTAGTATCCATTTTCCATGGATAAGAGGTTGACAGCTAAGAAAGTATACTTCAAGAGTATAGTTATCCCTGTTGTCAACGTATACAAATCAGGGGCATTCCTACAGTATTTGGCTCCAGGGGTGTATTCTGTATGTGGTCCCGAGGCTGGCCAAGCATCACTGGAGCTGCGCAAGCGTCTATGCAGCTTACCACTGTGACACCTGCACACTGTGTAAGGAAACTATCTTCTGCCGACCAGGGGGAGCAGGAACCTGGGCGGAAAAAGAGAGTTTCCTCGCACAGCCGTGGGCCCCATTGACATCTGCTCCCCGACTCCCTTCTTCCCCCCTGACGAGTGGCACCCGCCGTTGGGTATCACTACTGAAAAAAATGATATGCACTGAATATTGCCCTTTATGACATCTTGTGCCTTTAAACCTCCTAGAGATGTGCAGTTTCTAACCACAACTTAATGAAGATATTTAATCTGTTCAGAAGTTATGATCTCCTCTCATTAAGAACTTTCTGAAAATGTATATTCTTAGGGATGATGGTATATGATTTTTTCTTCTCTGAAAAGTCAACCTACACTCTACAAAGCCTCTACAAAAAAAACCTTTCTCTATCTTCAGACGTGAGCATCTTTCTTAAAAAGAATGAATTGCAATTATAGAGGAGGATTCCTTATTTTGAGTAAATAAAACATTGCATGAGATGGTCTGGTTTTATTGTGGCTTTGCTTTTAGCAAAAGCCAGGGCTGATCTAACAGCTGTGATTTACTTTCCAAGGAAAAATATGCCTCAATGACTTCCCCTCTTTTTGTCTGAGGAAGTCAAGTCATAATACTTTGGTTCAGAAGTGGACTAGCAGGGTTTTCTTGCAAAATAGACACAGGTGTCTGTATTGGTCCAGATGCTGCACACTGACCAACAAAATGGCCAAAGCGGCATTACAATCTAGTGTAAACCATTTCACAAAGTGAAGGGCTGACTTTTCCTCAAAGGGACGCTCCAGCGATCAAATGCACGTTAATGCATATGATAGCTACATGGTCCCTTTACATTTTTGGGTTCTCCTTTTGTCTATTTGCCCCTTTTGACACCTCCTATTTAAATGTCTTGCAGGAGATTTGTTTGGCTAAACACATCTTGCTGCATGTGATATACTCACCTCCAGTCATCGCCAGCACTGTCTTGGTAAACTCTTGGTGTGGAAATCCCTCTCATTAATTCCAATGTAAGCACTTTCTTGCCCCCAATTGACTGCTTCAAGCAGCCAATCAGTGGCAAAAAATGTTGGACCACAGAGGACAACAGCTGCTGCGGGGCTGCAAGTTATGTAAGGTAAGTGCTTCATTTTTATTTTGATTTGGTTTTGAATGAATGCACTCACAGAGTGTTTTAATATGCGTTCTTCTGTAATGGGGCTGTCAGGGACACTAATCTGTGCTGTTATTGTTAAATACTTAAACAATTATATTCCTCTAAACGCCTTTAGGAGACAGAGAGAAAAGAAATATGTCTTGATTATTTTCCTTCTCTTTACATGATGCAGTATGTATTTAGTGATATTTTATGAGGTATTCTGGGTGGAACAGCAAATGTAACCATATATATATATATACACACATATACACACGTCTCACATCTCACAGATTTTTCACTTCAATTTTTAGGCACACTGGCCATGTTTATCAGAGGTAAGTAGACATTTTAATTAAGTGCATGGCCAAAGAAAATGGGATTGAAACGGATATCTACTCCTTATCCGATGCATTGTACTTAAGAATGTTATAATCAAGTGTTGAAGGAAAGCCAGCAATGAGTTCATTTAAACACTAGTAACAAATTCTAAAATAAAATGAACATTCCTTTCGAATGAAAGTTTGTCATGTTGATAAATGAGCTTAATTCAGAGATGTTGCCTTATTTCTTTTAATGCATGCTGTATATTACATAATAACATTATTATATTTATGAAACGTATGCTGATTAGTTATTTATTTGGGGCAGTGCAGTTAAAAATTTAGAATTAGGTCAATACCCTACCACCTATTTTGACTATGGGAGATATTATGTTTTTTTAGCAGGTTCCGCCATTTTTGTAAAGAGGAAGGTAAAGAGTGTGCAGGAGAATTGTATCCTATTGTATCATATCATTACAGGAGAACTTGATGGGACAAATTAAAGGAGGGACTTGTGCATGAGCGAGTTACTGAATTTAAAAGGAAAGTTATATATTTTTCTTTGCATATTAGGAGCCACTAATGCTGGAACGTTTTTCATAGACATTAGTGAGGCCTCACCGAAACACTTCTTTCAGTAAAACAAAGAGTGTTTCACTTGAAAACTGCTTATTCATTTTCCCTGGAAGCCACCTACTTGGCACCCGTCCATTTCAAAGTGTTCCTGATCCAATCAACAATAATATACTTAACAGTGAAGCAATAACTTAATAGGGCACACTAATTAAGCAGATCCTGGAAAAATCCAGTGAAGATGGTTACTCCTATTATATATGTTCACCCATACAGCCATCTGTTCAATCCCAGAATTGCATGAAAAACATTCTCTGCCATAACATGGTGGATTATGGGTGTGCATGCATCCTGGGGCCATTTTTACAAATATGTTCACTCATTTTCTATTGTAAACAGTCTTGCACATTACAAATTTAAGATTAGACATGACTTTTTCGCCCATAAATGTGATAGCGAATTGGCTAGAAAAATGTATAGATGAAAAGTTACCCTCCTTTAAGTGACATGTGATTTTGTCAATGGCAGGTGCACTTTAATGTAGGTTACATTTATTAACTGATGTTTGTTACCACAACTCTAAAAACGCACACTTCTGTTGGTTTGTAACAGTACAACATTCAACAAACGGTTGGGCACAGTGTCTTGAAAAATGAATTGGTAAATATCCCACCTTTGGCAATTAAGGCATACTACAGATGAAGTCTATAATAAACTGGCTAACTGTTGTGGAATCATAATTTTTATGTTGCTTAGCCAACTCAGGTTGAAGTTTTTTGATATGGGAGCCAGTCCAACCGTGAAAAGATTGAGTTGTTAGTCAATATACTATATTGTGAATTTTACTCAATGAGTTTAAGGCCTCTGCTATTAATGATATCATGTGAGTGTTAAATATTAGCAGCTTATTTTCTGAACCATGCTTGATAATTAAATTTGCCATCCCTTACAATAGACTTATTTTTTACCATAACTCTCTGTGCTATTTAGTGAAGTCATTGTCAGGTTAACATTCTATCTTATTATTGCTTGCAGATGGGTATGATCGTTCATATGAAAAAAAAGAAATAAACCTTTCTTGCTAGATACTGACCAGATGATATGAAGAAACTGTAGGATATTGAAAATGAAGACCTTTACCCAGTTCTTTCCACCCTTGCATTCTTTTAATTTTTGTTGTCTTTTGTCATTCATTAAGCTATGTCTATAAGTTGTAAAACATACCTATAACTGTCATGATTTAACATTCTATCTGATCCCATGATATAAATATGCCTTCCACTTCCGCTTATATTTCAGCCTTAAGCAAGATACAAAATGGATTTCATTTAAGTGTCAAAGGCAAACATTTGTTTTTAGGATGTTAATATATGTAGTCAATTTTTAGCCTGTGAGAGTATATATATATAATGGCAGATTACAGTAAATGGGTTGATGGTACTTTACTTTAGTCAGCGATGATTACGTTTTTTAATGCTCAAATAATGTAAAACAGACACTTTGTAGCTGCTTCCTAATGGATCAAGATACAGTCTTACCCTATACGCCTTATTTTTACACAGCCATGAGAGTCCCCCAAATCAAGAGTGCGCAAAGTGGTTTCAAGATGAAAATTTTTCAGAGGTGAAACAATACAAAATCTGGCTATTGATTTTACAGTAATAACTAACCCAACAAAATATATATTACCAGGATTTTAAAGGTCCGTTAGAGCGACTCCATTGGTCGTCGGCAGGGGCCTCCTCTTGCATTAGCTGCCCTTCATTGGTTAATGCCAGAGGAGCTCCTTGCCGGTGACCAATAGAGTCGCTTGTACAGACCTTTAACTCTTGGATCCTCCCTGGGCCAAGTTTTTGCACCAGGAATTAAAGGTCTATTAGATTTCCATTCCCGTTAACTCCTGCAATGCTATGTAGACAAGGAAGGCTACAGGCCATGGGAAGGGACCAGGAAGATTAGCTAGGAGATATTAACGAAGACAAGCAGGACGGTTCTTCGTGTTGTGCTTCTTCGTCTTCGTGTACGTTTACTTGCCGCCATATTAGTTTATTCGGTTTGAACAACAAAAATGCACCATTCGTGTTTGTTTTAATGTTCTCCCGAATGCAGAAGTCTAATGAAAACACAAAAGAAACAATCTCCCACTTTTGTGCACATATCAGGAAATGTTCTTAGCACATATTGCATGGTTTTTCCATGTGCTTTTTACTGTCTCTCCTTCCCTGTGCTATGGGGACATTTTTAAAATGTTTTTTGTTACATGTTTTTTTTTTTTTTGAAATGTAAATTTTTTCTTTATTTTCAACATTTTGTTTTTAGTCGTTTCCAATACAGTGTACAAGTACAAAAGAACAAGCTTTCACATCAAAGCGGTCACGTAGAACAATATCCTTGAGTTTAGAAAATGTACAGGGTAACATGACACATACAGGCGTAGATAAAATAAACATAGCGACATCTAGTACACACAAAACTGAGTAGTGAGCTAGGAGAAGCCAACAGGAATATAAAAACGAGAAAGGATGCACACGGCAGCCCCTCAAAACAGAAGACACTCGACCATTTACGCAGTACTAGAAAGCACTGATGATGGAAAACAACCTTGGCTTCGAAACACTTTGTAACATAAAGAAAAAAGGAAAAACAAAAAAAACAACAGGCAAGGACTTATAGGGATCCAGTCAGGCAAGGTGGTACATCAAAGATAGCTATAGTCAGGTATAATAGAGAGCCATCCAATAAGCACATAAAAAAAAAAAAAGAATAATACATTGTAAGGTAAGTAGAGACCGGGCGCAACACATCAATTGACACCAATCCCCTCAAGCTTGCCACAAGGACGAGAGACGAATTTGGGGCCAGGGAGCCCAAATTTTCATGAACAAAGGTAACATTTGGTCATTTTGGAAAGACCTACGTTCCAGAACATGGATATGGTCAAGATGGTGTAGGACATCAGAGAGGCGAGGAAGCGCAGGCGATTTCCAGTTACGAGCAATTGATAATTTAACAGACAAAAAAAAATGAAAAACTAATTTCCGAACATGCGAGGGAGTATCATCCGGAAACATGTGAAGTAGTGCCAACTGCGGGGTTCGAGGGAGAGGAAATTGTAATTCAGACTCAAGTATATGAAATACCTTCCCCCAGAGCTCATGTATAGGGGGACAAGACCACCAGACGTGCAGCATGGATCCAACGTCTGGACAACCTTTCCAGCATAGAGGAGAGCAAGAGGGGAACATATGGGCCAACCTTTGCGGGGTGAGATACCACCTACACGCCAGTTTCTTTTGGAGCTCAATATGCTTAAAACAATGAGAGACACCCCGCATGGATTCTTCGGAATCTAACCAAGTTTCAAGGGAAAAGGTAGATTGCAAATCACGTTCCCAAGCTAACATATGGGGGAGTTTATTTTCCCAAAGACGCATCAACAGGGAAACATAGCACTGAGAAATCATGCCCCTAAAGGAGGAGGTTTTGGTGCACATATGAACAATAGGGTCATCATAAAGAATGTTAACCGTGTATGAAGGGGAATGTGAGAGCAGGAAGTGTCGTATTTGCAGGAATTTATAAAATTCAGAGTTAGGTATCAGATAAGCAGAGCTGACATCAGAGAACGATCGCAAAGAGCCCTTATCATAAAGGTCACCCACCCTCAGGAGCCTCTTACTTTGCCAACAATGGAGTCGCAGTTCTGGGATCAGGAGTTCTAGGGAAGTAAGCGGGGTAGCCCTAGTAATGTGAAATAGAGAATGTCGGCGTCTAGCTAATTCAGACCATATCTGTAACGAGCAAAGCGTGGTGGGAGGGAGTGGAAATAATTTCGGCCGAAAACGTGGTTTAAGCCACAATAATTGGGAAACCACTTCTAGAAATGCGCAATTGTTTGTTACATGTTTCATAACAAACAAGCATACAAATAATGAAGGAAACAGCTTAATGATTATATTTAGCTGTTGGGCTAGGAGTCTAAGTGGTAGTGTTGGGGTACTGTTGGTGGATAGTGGTGGGGTTGGGTGGGTTAGATGCTCATCATTGGTCATCATTGTACGCCACTGGCTATTGATTGGTGAGATTGATCAATGATCAGTGATTAAAGGGTCACTAATAAGTGATCAGATAGCAATTGGTTAAGTTGAAAAAAATAAAAAAAACAAATTGTGCATGTGTTCTTACCAATTGATCTGGGTGACCTCACTCTCTTTCCGACAGATGCTGTTAGGAGGGGCCATCCAGTGGATATTATAACCATTAGATTACTCCTATTGGTCAGCAGTGATTTGATCATCACCAGCCCACTCCAGATTGGCCCTGCAGCACTTTCAACTGCTGCAGAGTCTGACTAAAAGCAACTGACTTGGAAGAACCTTTTTTTTTTTGACACCCATAATTGCATCATAGAGGACGTGATCAAGGCATTACAGGGGTTAACATAGCATGATACATGGAGCAACCGTGCAGCAGCTGAATGTCAGCACCAGTCTCCATACTAGTGTAGCGAATTTCCTACTTTAAGTCTTTGAAGCTTTGGCTCAATTGCAGGTAAACCAGTGATCGTAGAGTTAAAGCTGCACAAGCACACACACAGGAGATCCGCTATCTTCTTTCCATGCAGGGCGGCATTTGAAGTAGCTACATAGCTGGCCCAGTTTGCCAACTATGGCATACATAGTTGGTACTTTACGGGTTAACCAAGCATGGCATTTGTTGTGTACTATCATCTATATGAGCTGTGTGTAACCTACACATATGGACAACTAAATACATTTGATAAATAAAGGGGGCAGGAATAATAAGACTGTATTATTCATTTGGCATAGACAGGAAAATAATGGAGAATATTTTTTGTAACGTACCATGTCATGTGATTTGATCTCGTAGTTTGCCTTAAAGTAAACTTCTATGAATAGTTCCACTTGGTGTTGGAAAAAACACATAGGTTTCCCTAGGAATAGTAAAAGCAGTTTATCATTTTGTTACCTAGATATAACTATAGCAAAATTATGAAAGTGTAACTGATCTTAAAGTGTTAATATTCGGTTTCTCCTTATAACCATGATTTTAAAACTTTTAAAACATGATTATAGACATGTAATGTTATGCAGTGCATGATTGATTACTGTACTTAAATATTAACTAAATGTTCATGCAAAAAAATCCTCAGTGTGTCACGTGGTTTCTCTCATCCTCTGTACATATACAGAATAACTCATCCAGTATCTGGTTTATAATATTCAATTTAAGACAGGGGAACAATGGCATATTTGGATGAAGCTTTAGGGATGGGTGTTGAAGAAAAGGCTTCCTTGAATTATTTCAAAATGTGTTTCCTGCTGGGTTATGTTCGGAAGGAGCCTGCAGCAGCACAGATTACTTTACAATCATAGTCTCAAATTATATTTCCTGCCAGGTTACTGTTGAATTTATTCATTACATAATTTGTGACCATTTCATCTGATTATTTCCAATGTTTATAATGCAAGGACCTATATATTTTTAATGCTAGCTCACTAAATTTTGGTTTTATTTAAAAATAAAAATTCCTATGTGCAATTAAAAATGAAGACAATGCAATTGTATTCTCTGGAACATTCACAAATGCACACATTCCCATACTTATTACTACAGTAATACGTATTACTACAGGCTGTAGGTTATAATTATGGTTGAATTATTTACACTGTTATAGGTTGTACACCATATGTGTTCTAATGCTATATGGTATTGAGGCCCATGGGGGCCAGAATGGGCTATAGTGGGCCTTGACTCGAGCACAGAGTAGGAATAGGCTTTTGGCAGGAATTGGGATTTAGGGGGAGGGGCTTTGGTGGGAGGTTATTTATGGTGAGGATTTCCCGGGCTTGGGAGCTATTTTTTGTAAGCATATCTAAGTTGCATGTCTCTATCTCCCCTTATTTTTCAGTTTGGGAGAAAATGTTTGCTGAGTTTATTTACTTTAATAAAAAAATTGGCTGTGGCCTTTTGTTACCCAAAATAATTTTGGTGGTTGTGCTTTAATTATTGGGCTTACCCAGAAGTTGAGGCTACAACGGTCATGCCCAGAATACCTATTCCAATTTTACATTGTATAGCATATTATATGTATTACAATTCCACATTGTATTGAACACTATATGTTTTATAATTTCACATTGTATTGCACCGCATAGGGTACACACAGTGGCGGAACTACCGGGGTTGCGACTGCAACCGGGCCCTGGAGTTCTGCCAGTCAGGGGGGCCCAAGGGGTGCTGAGCAGTCTTTTTCAGTAACCGCTCTGCGCCCTTCTGTCCCCTCTGCTCCCTGCCTCAGCGCTGCCCTGACTGCAGTGATGGGAGTGTGAGGCGTCTGTCTCGGGTGCCGGCGTTTCACGCTGAGCGCCGGCATATGATGTCATATGCCAGCGCGCAGCAGTGAAGCCGCGCGCACCGCGACAGAGAAATGAGACAGAAGCCTTGCGTCCCCACCACAGGAGTGCACGGTAAATGAACTACAAAGGGGGGTAGGGAGAGGGTAGATAGTGGGAAGGGGGTAGGGAGAGGGTAGATAGTGAGAAGGGGGGTAGGGAGAGGGTAGATAGTGAGAAGGGGATAGGGAGAGGGTAGATAGTGAGAAGGGGTAGGGAGAGGATAGATAGTGAGAAGGGGGTTGGGAGAGGATAGATAGTGAGAAGGGGGTAGCGAGAGGGTAGATAGTGAGAAGGGGTAGGGAGAGGATAGATAGTGAGAAGGGGATAAGGAGAGGATAGATAGTGAGAAGGGGGTAGGGAGAGGGTAGATAGTGAGAAGGGGTAGGGAGAGGATAGATAGTGAGAAGGGGTAGATAGTGAGAAGGGGGTAGGGAGACTATAGATAGTGAGAAGGGGGTAGGGAGAGGGTAGATAGTAAGAAGGGGGATAGGGAGAGGGTAGATAGTGAGAAGGGAGATAGGGAGAGGGTAGATAGTGAGAAGGGGTAGGGAGAGGGCAGATAGTGAGAAGGTGGGGTTGGGAGAGGGTAGATAGTGAGAAGGGGTGTAGGGAGAGGGTAGATAGTGAGAAGGGGTAGGGAGAGTATAGATATTGAGAAGGGGATAGGGAGAGGATAGATAGTGAGAAAGGGGGGTAGGGAGAGGGTAGATAGTGAGAAGGGGGTAGGGAGAGGGTAGATAGTGAGAAGGTGAGGTAGAGAGAGGGTAGATAGTGAGAAGGGGAGGTAGAGAGAGGGTAGATAGTGAAAAGGGGGTAGATAGTGAGAAAGGGGTAGGGAGAGGGTAGATAGTGAGAAGAGGGGTAGGGAGAGGATAGCTAGTGAGAATAGAGGGGGTAGATGGTGTGAGAGGAGAAAGATGGTGTGAGAAGATGGTAGATTGGGTTGGGAGTGGGGGGCCCTTAACAGGTTCTTGCACCGGGGCCCCGAGGCTTCTAGTTATGCCCCTGGGTACACAGTATTTCTTGTGGTCTTCAATCACTATTGTTGGTTATTAACGGAGTGTGGATAGGGTTTCTTTTTTTACACAAGAGTGAGCTGCGTATTATTAAGTGTGATTATTAGAAACCTGTACCCCTGATCACATTGACATTGTTTTTCTGTCCATTACATTATTTGTAGCCTTGTAAAATACATTGCAGGTCATAACATATAATTATATTAGATATTAAGATATTTAATAGTATGCCTTAAAATGTGAATGTTATTGTCCATTTTTTACATTGTATATTTCAATGTTGTTATTTTTCACTACCAAACGGCACTACTGAATCTACTGGTGCTTTATACCGTATTTGCTCGATTATAAGACGAGGTTTTTTCCAGAGCAAATGCTCTGAAAAATACCCCTCGTCTTATAATCGGGGTCGTCTTCTAATCAGACCCCAAAAAAATGGCTGGGGCCATGCTGCTTACCGGTCGCGAGCAGCGTCTCTTCCGTTAGAAGCAGGAGGACAGGAAGCTTGTAGCTTCCTCACAGAACTCTATCTCCCCCTCCCTCCTCTGGGGGCGGGGCCAGAGAAGTTGCTGGTACAGCCGGTCCCCTGCAGAAGTCTTCGAGTGAGAGATCTGCAGTTCAGGTAAGGGGGTGGGGGAGGGTTTTTGGGTAAGTATGTGTGATTAATGTGTGAAGTATGTGTGATTAATGGAATGAATGAGTATTTAAATGTTTGTGAATGTGTGTTTGTGTGTGATAGCATGGATGTGTAAGGGGGGTGGGGGTTGTAGCATGGCATAGGGAGGCTGTAATCCCACTACTATCATCCCCAGGTTCCAGCATGTACTGGCTGCCTTGGCTTGATAGGAGTGTGATTGCTGTTAGCAGCAATCACATTCCTATCAAGCCAAGGCAGCCAGTACATGTTGGGTTAAAAGGCATATCATGGGGCTGAGTGGCATATAGGGGGTTAAAATGCATTTCTGGACCTCCAGAAATGCATTTTAACCCCCTATATGCCACTCAGCCCCATGATATGCATATATACCTCCAGAAATGCATTTTAACCCCCTATATGCCACTCAGCCCCATGATATGCCTTTTAACCCCCTATATGCCAGAGTGGCATATAGGGGTATAAGGCATATCATGGGGCAGAGTGGCAAATAGGGGGGGTATAAAGCATTTCTGGGGGCAGAGTGGCATAACTGGGGGGGGCAGGTTGGCAAATAAAAGGAAATTTAAAAAATATATTTACATGAATTAATATTTACTGGTAAAACTTTTTTTCCTATAGGGTCGTCTTATATTCAGGCTTTTTGTTTTTTTCCTAAATTAATATTTTGATTTTGGGGGGTCGTCTTATAATCGGGGTCGTCTTATAATCGAGCAAATACGGTAAATACAATGTAATGTAATTTTGTAATGTTTTTAAATCCTTCTTAGGTTGCTGGCTTCTTTTCTGGTTCAGAATGATCAGAGGCTATATACAGGAATTACTTTCTCTTTCTAAAATGCAGCTGTGGAAGCTGAATGAAGATGGATCAGTGTAAAGGACAGACATTGTCACTACAGTTGCAGCAATAAAAGCAAGAAAACATCAATTACCCAAGACTCTTTTAATGCCCTAGGAGGAACAGTTTACTGTCCCTGACATCACCTCCAGACATGTGCATGGCGAGCAAAATGAGGTGAGGTCAGAGCATACAAAACCAGTTAACTAAAAGTTATGTAAAAAACAAACATAGGAAGAGAAAAAATATTTTTTCAAAATCAAAATGGGTTTTATAGATGTGGAGGATGTGTGGGTTGCAGGGAAACAAGAAAGATGGACAAAAAGATCTTGAAATTTGAGGCCCATACAAATGGAAGAGTCTTCTCTATTAATTCACTGATAACATGTAATACCAATAATCTTATTTATTTACTGACGTGCCCCTGCGGTTTGCAGTATGTGGGCAAGACCACAAGACTGCTTAAATCCCGCATTGCGGAGCACGTCAGAAATATAAAAAATCAAGTTTCCAATCATAGTGTATCATCCCACTTTAAAGAGCATCACAATTCCGACCCCAGTTTAATGTCATTTCTAGGAATCCATAAAATAAATAAAAATTGGCGAGGGGGGGATCATGGCAAAGAATTAAGCCGAACAGAGATGAAGTGGATGTTCGAAATGAACAATATTTCCCATAGGGGTCTAAACATAGACTTCGAAATCAATGAATTTTTGTGATGGGAAGAC
Organism: Spea bombifrons; assembly: GCF_027358695.1. Classification (NCBI taxonomy): domain Eukaryota; kingdom Metazoa; phylum Chordata; class Amphibia; order Anura; family Pelobatidae; genus Spea; species Spea bombifrons. Next base: position 28,839,427 of record NC_071087.1, on the reverse strand, counting down.
TCTTCTTAATATAGTTTAAAGGTTACACCAGGACCGGAAACCGGAAGTGCCCTACCGGGAGTGACATGCCGGAAACCGGAAGTCTGTGAAATTGGCGCCAAAACAATTGTTAGGCACATTATAAATATGTAACCAGAGGATAAGGACAATACACTTGAAAAAGACATAAAGTCGAAACATGTTGTGTTTTTAAATATACTTTTTATATTTGGGGAAATATAGGTTTTTATACCTAGTTTTCCTTATTTTAATAATAAAAGAATCCAGAAGGAAAAGAACTGTGTGGATCCTTTTACTACCTGGAGTGGGTTCAGAAGGAAGGCATCCTTTCGTTTACACCCCAAGTGGGCACCTGGAGCTGTTTATATAGAGCCTGTTTACGGCTCTATCCCATGTGAGTCTATTCTATACCCCATTACAATCATTATTGCATTTATGGGTTACACTATGATCTCTCTGTGTCTCTAGTTACAGGGCTAAAAGAGAGGCCTATAGCACATTTTATGCAAGTATATATATACAGATTTACTCTAAGGTTGTGTATTGGGGCATGTGTGCTTACACCTTTATGTTTATTGTTATTACTATTTGTCTATATGTTTATCTTGTTAGTCCAACAGTTATATTGTATAATAAACAGTATTTTTTCTTTAAACCATCAATGTTCTTCTTAGGATCCATTTTCAAAATCTGATCTCTATCTGGTGAGCACGCCCTTAGGGCTGCCTTTCTAACCAAATTTTTTTTAAATATATCATTTTATTATAAACTGTTCTTCCATTTATTTCAATTATTCCTTAAAGACACAATCCTCCAAACATTTTATCCTTATGTGCCCACATTGGCCAAAGGGATGCTGCCAAGCAGAGAGATGATGACTAGAAGATCTTAACGTAATTAGAATAATCTACCTTCAAGTTTTAGAGCAGATATGAAAGCATTATATAATTACTTATGGGGGCAATACCAGCTGCTTTTTGATGACCTGCTCATTAATTGGAGAGCCCTAAAAGGCCATCAATTCCGACTTGAAGAAAGGAGTTTTCACTTAAAAAACAATAAAGATGTGGAATTCACTACCCACAGACATGCTGCTATCAAATTCAATAGGTGTATTTAAATTTGGGCTAAATTATTTTTTTTTGCAAAGAAGACATCCAGTGATGTCATTGGTTATAAGGACATCATTGGTTGCAGCTGCCCTCCTCAAGCCAAGCATGTCTCCTGCATGAAAACAAGCAAGGGGTATGGAAAAATGTCTAACATTTTGTCAAGTATACTTTAAAGGAAACCCCACCCATTATGTAAACTTTAATGCATATGATAGCGACAGCGTTCCACCATGCATTTGCAAAAGAAACACCACTAAAATTTCAAAGGACCAGACAGCTATGATGATATAAGCACATGATATAAGCACAATACTTGGATAAGCTAGCATGCCACCGGCCCACATACAAAAACACTTGTGGTTATAGTGTTTGATGTTGTTTGTAAAATAAAATGTCATTCAAAGAAAATAAATATCTGTATTGTTAAGGCTCTTGAAGTCACTGGTTTGTCCGCATGATTGACATTATCTATTAGTACACTTAATCAGTAGGTTAAAGTTTACATGATGCCAAAAACAAGATGAACTGTATAGTGTTCCCTTTAATTGCCCTTTTTCTTGTTTTAGATAAGAAAGGTCAACTGTTCACTTTGTTTCCCAAGGGAAAATAGTAACACAATGCACACAACTCTAATATTAAAATAGAAGCAAGCAGCATTTGACATTTCCCAGTCAGTTGTTTTAAGATTTCTAAATATAACAAGTATTGTACCTCACTGCACAGCACTGAAGACCAGAATTCCTGCATATGAAATATAGAGAACATAGAAAATATTCTTGGTATTCAACAAAATTTGTCCGTCGCCATGTTCATATTCAACGAAATTCATCCAATATTTTAGTTTTCAGAAATCCCAGTCCGGGTGGCCATGGAAACAAGAAATAGAATTGTTTAATTAAAATGGTGAAATTCTCCTCCTCTTAGTGTAGTTAAAATGGCAGCCACAGCCACTGTATTATATTATAATATTTTATTTTTTATAATATATATATTATAATATTTTCATATTGTGCACATTTGTTTTCTTTTTCTTTTGTCCAGTGTTGTATTTGTTAGTTATACGGACGAATGGAGGAAATGGCAACATTTGTCATGAAAATGCATTTGTACGAAAACGAATGCGCAAGTCTAATTTAAACCCTCACAAGTGTTGTTCTCTTCATTCAAGGTTTTCCTCAGCTTCAGTTTGTGCTCGTTTGGGTCGCCGTGAGAACTAAGCTGCTGAGTGGAAAGAGTAGGCTGGTTTATTTTGCTTATTAGACCCGGGTATGCTCCATTGTGTCTAGCATCTTTATTCCCTGACTCTGGCTAATCCAGGTGGACACAAAAACTCAATGGCTCAACTCCCAGGGGACGTGGCTGTTATCGGTGAAGATCAGTACCTATAGTTAGTTTAGCTCTTTGAATTTCTACCAAGCCCATCCGAAAGTGCAACAGTCCAACACGCACACAAATCAAAAAGCTTAACAATAGCAGTTATTGGATACAGATTGACAGAGGGACTTAGAAGAGAAAAAGCTCCAAAGGCGAATCAGTAACCAGGATCAAGATTTCAGGACAAGCTGTCTCTGAACTAAATAGTAGAAGTGTCAAAGCAGAATCAAAAAACAAGATCTCAGGTCAAGCACGATCAAAACACCAAAAATAACAGAACAGGAACCGCAGAACAACACAATGAGTAACACCAACCAAGGGCAACAGAGAAATGGAGTAGGGATCATTAAATACCTGGCTTCCAGGTTCAGTCCAGGTCACCAGAGAGGTGGGGAGATATGGGTACCGTGCACCTTTGTGTGTGAATGTGAAGTGTGAATAGGGCTAGCATGCGACACTGTGGGGTGTTGCAAGCTGGCGTAGGAACAAATGTAAATACACTTAACAGAGTGTTGGAGGGGGGGTGGTAATCTGCTATGTTCTCACCCATAAGTGGAATACTCTGTGCTGTATTGTCTAAAATATCTTCCGGTACATAAGAAATGACAGTTAATCTAGACAAGCATTGATTGGTATCTGTGGAAAAATTGCTTTTTCCCTAAGTGATCTAAAGAAACAATATAAATCCATATAATAACCCCTTTATTCAATGTGTTTTTTCAATCTCTGTCAGGGCTCTACCTGATATATTGTGTACTAAGTCTTGTTGTGGAGGGTCGGCTCCTCAATACTGGTCTCCCTCATAATCCTCAAGTCTCCTGTGCTTTGGCAAATCAGTCGGAACCCTGGTGTAAAGGATTGCTTAAATAAGAGGAACTTGAGGAGGATGAGGAGAGTATTGTGTGAATGCCATTGTGATCTAGGCTGGTCCCCTTTGTACCAGTTATATATTCTGTTATTTAAATAAACTTATCTCTAATCAATTTCTTTCTCTTGGGCTCTCTTTCCCTCCAAAAGATATTTATTTGTTTTGTCCAGTTGTTTTTTTTATGTTTGTAAGCTGATAATGATCCACCGTGGTTTCTAAGTCTTTTTCTAATTGGTAAATGTTTTTTTCTAAACCTGTAATCTCTCTCTGCAGTGTCTCAATCATCATAGTCATGAAGTCTATGGAGCACTTGCTAAGTATCATAAACCACCCAGTGCACAAATCTTTATTATGCTTAGAAATTGTGGGTTGTAACCTGACCCTGAGGCCTCATGGAATTCTTTTATGTCATAAGTATTCCACCAAAGTTTTGGCATGTAATTCACAATTTACTCTTTTCTTAAACTGCCTTTAAGTTTAGTAATCAAACTATCCTCCTTAATGCACTGGATACCATAGTGTGCAATATACCGTATTTGCCCGATTATAAGACGAGGTTTTTTTCAGAAAAAAAATTCTGAAAAACCGACCTCGTCTTATAATCGAGGTCGTCTTGTAATCAGACCTCAGATCATCCCCCATGATACCTCACAATTACATCGGCAGCCGCCGCCGCCGTATCTGCCGCAGCCGCCGCCGCCTCCGTATTCGCGGCAGCCGCCGCCGCCTCCGTATTCGCGGCAGCCGCCGCCGCCTCCGTATTCGCGGCAGCCGCCGCCGCTTCCGTATTCGCGGCAGCCGCCGCCGCCTCCGTATTCGCGGCAGTCGCCGCCGCCTCCGTATTCGCGGCAGCCGCCGCCTCCGCCTCTGTAATCCGCGGCTTCAGCATCCTCCGATGCGGACGAATCACAACATTCGCCGGAAGCTGTGACCATAACTGATGCGCGGGTCACGTGGGTCGCGCTGTTCTCACCTGACCCAGCTTCGTTTTTTATGTTTTGTACCTATGATTCTATGCAAATCAGTCCTACCTGACAGTCTGTGCTCCTCTTCACAATTTGTGAAGAGGAGCATAGACTGTCAGGTAGGAATGATTTTCATAGCTGGTTCAATTAGGGACACAACCTAGAGAACTACATTTCCCATGATTCCCAGACCCCTTTAAGCGTGACTGAGGAGCATGGGACATGTTGATGGGACAAGTTGATGGGACATCTATAGATCTGCTATTCCCACTGACAGGTGAGCTATTCCCACTGACAGGTGAGCAAGTTTTTTTGCACATGTTTGCTATTTTACAGATAATCTGGTTGTTATATGTTAATGATTAAACTATTTTTATGACAAAAACAGTGGTTTTGATTTTTTTTCCCATTAGGGTCGTCTTATATTCAGGCCTTTTCTTTTTTTCCCCAATAAGATCCAAAATTTGAGGGGTCGTCTTATAATCGGGGTCGTCTTATAATCGAGCAAATACGGTAATGTGAAATTAGAATACATATACAATGTAGATCTAGAACACATATAGTGTACCATTTTTTTTCTTTTGGCAGGGCCTGGAACCTGAATGACTGCATTTTATAGAATATCTGAATTCAAATAATTGGAATATTAAACTTACTTCAGATCTATGTGGAAAGTATAATGATTAGGACCAAGATAGCTACATCCAATTTGACATTGTTCATCATGGCTTACCAATATCCCCAAAAATCAATCAGTTTTTATGTACTCTTCAACACTCTCTGTCACTTGTCACTGGAAGCCCCCCCCCCATTTTGTGCTACGATAACCGTGTGTGAACTTCCAATAAAACACTGGTGCTTCTGGTGACGTTCTTTTCCCCGAGTGGAGGATCATTTTTGCGGAAGTTCACCAGGAGGCTATGACTGAGAAAAGAGGCGAAAGGAGAACAATAAGATGCAGAACAAGAAAATGTGAGACATGGAAGCGGAGCCGTGAGACACGGAAGTGGTCAGCAGAGAAGTCAGGGAGAGTGCAAAAGAGAGTGAAAGACAATCAGTGTGTAAGAGAGTAAGAGTCTAAGAGAGTAAATGACCCCTGATTTTTGTCTGACACGAATGGGCAGGGAAAGGAATTCGTTGTCCGAAAAGGAAAAGTATTATAAATTGAATTTAGATAAACCTGTCCCCAAGGCTTCTTTATTTATTCCAAATGCATTCAATTTATATTCCCAGGTCTTTCCTTCATAGAAGTGAGATTATTAGATATGTCTTGTGGGGATTTGAAGTTACTATGAAGGCCAAACAAGAAGGGGAACTAGGTTTAACAGACCAGAAATTTTACTTTGTTTACCATCTGCAGACATCAACAGAATGGCATAACCACCCACCCCATAAATTGTTGGCTGGATTAGAGAAATCGAAGGTTTGTTTCCCTTTGAGATAGTGCTTGTCATTTAATTTATTGTGGTCTAAAGGCAGTGGGTGCGCACCTACTCATGGAAGTGACAATTAGGATTTGGCATGCTGGGTGAATGAGAGGGTTGCTTACTATTTGGTTATCGCCCCTACTTTCTTCAAAAACTTTTGCCTGTCCACATCTGCAATGTTCCAGAACCACAGGCCCTGTGGACTAGATGGAATTCAATATATACAGGTTACCTATTACCAGGAAGACATCATCTGAGCTGAGACTTAATAAAATTTGGACACATTTGCGCCCAAACAGATTCCCCAACATCTCCATCCTTTACAGGCACATGCTTAAGAAATATCTATCCCCTCATGGGTAAATGGGAGGAGTTATTACAGCAAACATTATTAGATCAACAGTAAGATAAGATATGTATTTTGACGCAAGCTTTTTCCCCAGACTCCAAAAGTCAGTAAACCACCTATAAAGTTCTTAGCTTTTGGTACAAATGCCTAAATTGGTTAACCAGATATTGACTTTCCTGTTGTGAGGGCCCCAATGTGATTTTTGTTTTGGTAAAAGAGGGTTTAAAACTATATAGATGGTAGTTCAGACACCATCGCCTTTTACTCTGGGTGTAATGCCCCCTTTAACATACTACACAGACGATCTCCATATACATATAAGTGTTCACTAAGCAAACATTTGTTAAATGCAGCCAAACACATGATTCTTTTATACTGGAAGACCCAGGTGATTTCTTTTTATAGAGAGAGGATCCTTAAGGTGTTGGAGGCAGCAATATATTTATCTTTTGTGCTGCCCTGACCGATGATGGGGAGGGCGGCAGGGGGTGATGCCCCAGGTCAGGCCAAGGGCCAAACCCCCAGCTGCCCCCCCCATCGGTCAGCATCCTCGATGTGCATTAAAAGTCATGCCATGCCTTTAAGACACTAAACACCAGTCACATTTCCGCACCCCCATGTCTTAAAGGTGCACAGTTGAAATTGAAATCTAGCAACTACATAACACCATTTTTCTACCATTTACTGATGTACGAAACAGTATTTTACTAAAAACATCTAATCGGTGGCAGGAAAGAAGAGAATAAAACTAATACGTTTATAGAACTGCTGAATTCCAGTTGACTTTTAGATTTTTTTTAGATCTTCTTGATTATATGGCTTGAAGAAAAAAATACAGAAATTAAAAGAAAAAAATAAGGATCTTAAGGATAGACATCCAACTGGAAATTCCTGAGTTTGTAACACCATTTTTCAATATACAGATGGGCATTTGGCTGAAAATTATCAATGATACCATAATTCAAGTGACAGTTTCTCTACCAAAAATATAGTATAAAAATTATTACGTTAACTTAAATAATAGGCATGCTCATATGCAATGTAAAAATATAAATTAAGTTATAATTAACTTTCCTTAGGCACAAAGACGACAAAGGAAGGGATTCTGTACAGTAAGGACAATAAAGGTATGGCATTCACTGCCAAGGGAGGTGGTGTTATCAAATACATTAGATGCCTTTAGAGCTTCTTGATCCAAGGAGAAATCCGATTGCCTCTTGTAGTCAAGAAGGATTTTTTTTCCCCTGATGGCAGAATTCGAAGTAGCTTAATTAGGGTTTTTTTGCCTTCTTTTGGATCAAGAGTACGAAGGTTATGTAGAACGGTTGAACTTGATGGACTTAGGTCCTTTTTTAACCTTATGTACTATGTACTATGTAACTATGTAACAAATCTGGCCGTACGAGTTATTAAGGAACCAGCGTAAAATATTAGTGGTTTTTCTCAACTTTACATGTGTTTTTCACCTTGATTTATTTAAATAAAAAAAAATACTAATTACTTTTCCAGTAATTAAGAAACTTAAGGAAACAGTGTTTGGCATAGTCCTGGCCTATACCGAGGGTAAGGATGGGTTCGGAAGAGGTTATATTATTGTTAATATGGTAATAGTATATTGGTTGTTATATTTTTGAAATCAGCATATGTACTAATATGCTTTATATTAAAAAAAGAAAGAAAGAAAAGCAGTGGGAATGAATGCCAAAAGCAATTAACTCCTCTCAATCTGGCACTTTCAATAGTACAGTGTGATTTATCAATAAATACACCCAATGCAAACCATTCATATGGTAACGCCCAGCCTATATCAGAAACAAATGTCAGGTACAAAACAAATAACTCATCAGAAAAATATGAATGTATCAGAAATGCACATATGAAAATCTGATTGAAGAGAATAAATTTTAAACATAATAAAATCAAAAATAATCAATCAATGTAAATCATAAGAAAGTCTTAAAACAATGAGGTCTGTGACCCTTCCAGTGTTAGAACACTTAAGGACATCTAGCAGCTGAAGCTGTTTTTGAGCACCAAAAACAGCACTTGCATGTATAGATCAACTCAATAAAACTCTGTATTTGAAGGTATACATAAATAATCTATAGAAACATAGCATTGCAGGTAAACTCAGCACTGAGGTTATAGATCACATAAACAACATATGGAAACAGCACTGCAGGTATTGATCAACTTAATAAGACACACAAAACCCTGTATTTGCAGCTATACATAAATAATATATGGAAACATAGCGTAGCAGATATGGACCAAAAGAATAACACAAAAACTCAGCATTAATGGTATAGATAAAACTCCCTAAATTACAGGCATAGATCACAGGTTGCACACCCCAAAGGCCAGCCCTGGCGTCCACATTGCCAACATAGAACCTGACCAAATTATGCACATAGGACTTGCCATCTTTGTCCCGAAACAGCCCAGCATGAGTCAACTTTGTCCCCAAACAGCCCACCCTGTGCCATCTTTGTCCCATAACCACCCTGCCAGACATTGATGGTAGTGCAGCATAACCCACAAGGCCAGACATTGACGTGGTAGGCCTCTGCCCCTAAAACAGCCTGCCTGTGCCACCACTGCCCATTTAGCAGCCTGTCTGTGCCACCGCTTCCCATGAAGAAGCCTGCCTGTGCCATCGCTGCCCCTTAAGCAGTCTGCCTATGCCACCGCTGCACCAGAAACAGTGTGCCTGTACCTCCTCTACCCCTGAAGCAGCTTGCATGTGCAACCGCTGCCCCTGAAGCAGCCTGCCAGTGCCGCCTCTGCCCCTGAAGCAGTCTGCCTGTGCAACCTCTGCCCGAAGCAACCTGCCCGTGCCTCCTTTGCCCTTGAAACATCCTGCCTGTGCCAACTCTGCCCTTTAAACATCCTGCCTGTGCCACTTCTGCCCACCTACTCACCCTGCCTGTGCTACCTCTGTCCCCCTAATCAGCCTGCCTGTGCCACCTCTGCCGCTCTAATCACCCTGTCTGTGCCACTTCTGCCTCCTTACTCACCCTGCCTGTGCCACTTCTGCCTCCCACTCACCCTGCCTGTGCCACTTCTGCCCACCTACTCACCCTGCCTGTGCCTCCTCTGCCCCCCTAATCAGCCTGCCTGTGCCACTTCGGCCCACCTACTCACCCTGCCATGTGCTCCTGAATACCAACCACAAAACATCTACTAGACTTTCAAATTTGTCTGAATTTTAGTTTTAACAGAATTTGCTATTTTTGTCAATGCATACAAATGTCCAAGAAGAATAAGGGACCCCAACGAAGCAAACGAAAATTAAGCTCTGCATTTTGGTTTGCGTTTCATTGTGTTTTCTCACTCTCACTCATGTAATTTCACTCTCTCACACGTTCTCATTCACACTATCTCATGCTCTATTTCAATGTCTACCCTACCTTATGCTGTGTATAAACAAACGCCCCCAAACCTCAATGAGCTGAAGTAACATTGTAAATAAGAGTGGGCTAAAATTCCTCCACAACGATGTGAGAGACTGATAAAGTTACACAGAAAACAATTACTTCAAGCTTTATTTTTGTTAAATAAATCATGACACAGTGTAATATGTCATGTGTTGTTTTTCTGAGGTTGTATTAATCTATTTTCCTAGACCTGCTAAAGAACAGATGTTATAATGTCCTGATATGTAAAACCATAGAATTCAAAGAGGGTATACATTTTTGTTTTTTTCATATGACTGTATACTGTGAGGTTGTCTGCCGTAAAACTAATAACTGGCTACATATACCGTATGACCATCATGCAGCCCTTATATCGAAGAATGTTCTTTTCAGATGTTGAAAGCTCTTCTTTTCCCATAAATCAATGGTATGGTACTAAGTAAATACTAAACAATGCAACCAGCTCTATATAACATTGCCAGTGCTGTAACAAACATTCAGAGGCTCTTCAACATCTACAACACAGCCTAGTCTGTGATGTTCATGGCAGCTGTTACTTTTGGTTTATAATTGTGTTATCTTTCGCTACGTCAGTCATGAAATGTGTGAGTTTGGTTGGAAAATTAGATATCACTTCATGGGTACTGTAAATACTTCATTTTATCAAATATGGACATTTGACTAAAGTATAAGGTCAAATGCAGAGATTGTTTTATTATCAACTTACAGATATTGATTTATGATATACTAATGTTCAGAGATTGCTAAAAGGGGTAAACCCATTTTAATAGGTTAGCTAAATGATGAAATACATAAAATATGCTCCTTTTCAAAATGTATTTTTATTCAAATACAATTACCTTGTGTGGTGGTTAATCCAGGTATTTTAAGTTGAAGTTTATGTTGAAGTTCTTAACCAAGTTTTTTCCCTGACGATATACGGTAACTCCTTTGGAGTTTATTGAATCCACCCTAAATCTTTAGCTTATTAAAGCGTACTACAATCAAAAACTGTATTTCATTTCCTTTTGATTTTTTTTTTTACCATTTCTGCTGGCATATATGGATTGTGCTAAGGCCAAAGGTATATTAAAACTGTTTGTAGATCCAAAACTGATTTCTTTATTCATTAATAGCACCACTCCTTTTACTAACCAGCATGAATTCTGTTTTTTAAAATTCTAATTTTCCTTAAGGGAATGAATGTTGTTTGGACCTTTACAGTTTTCTTGAATTCTTTCCAGAAAGCCTGTGCATATTCATATTTGCTATGCTAAAACAGCCCACTTTATTTTCTTTCAAACTATGTAAACATCTGTTTGAAGTTATTTTTTTAAAACAATCCTAAATATTCTATGCATGGTTTTAAGATGGATCATAATAATGGCTTACAGATACTATTTTTATCATGTGTGTATATATCTTTAAATTTATATCAAGGGGCACAAACATTAAAAGTAACAAAAGAAGAGCATTATTAACAGTAATCATTAACATTAACAGTGACATTAACTATAGTGGAATTTTGAGAAAATGTAGTCACCTTGAAAGAGCAACCTGGCCAAAGCATAACTCCACAAATACTAGATCCAATTGGAGTATGGTGTTTTTTATTATGTTAATATATTTTCTTATAATATTTTCTTATATAAAATACATATAAATACTGTCCATGTATTTATATGTTTATATGTTAACAATTTATTGTACTTGAGACTGCTTTTTAGCAATAATGTGTTGTTAATGTGTTGATAAAACTCAACTGGAATATCGTGCAGAATCAACAGAAGTGCATGGCATCTGTATAGTAAAGGCTCTTATTTTCATCCTCCCTTTTGGTTGGCGTTGTTAAAAATGTACTTTCAAACTATAGCCACAGACTGACTCAGAGCTCTATTAAAACAGTGATGTAGATGATTACATCAAACCAGACTCGGATGTGGCTCTCTCATAAAGCAAGGTGAAACATACCTCTTTAACTACATAATGAATCATGATAGTTTTTAAATGAAACTCATCTTAGAGTACAAAGATTGATGGTGAACTGGAGACAATTAACAAAATTGAGAGAGAAACAATGGAAGTACCTTAAAATCTTGGGTATAATACCCACAATTTACCCCTTTTTTAGGAGTTCTGATAAAAGACATGCGTATAATACCTGAATTGTTGCGTAATCACTTCCATGAGGGCAGCGTTTAACCCCACAATCACCACATTTGACCAGCGATCTTGTCCTAGTTGCCATTAGCAACTTCAGGGACAAAATCCAACCTGGAATTAAAGGTGCTTAAATTTAGTAACAAATAACAAACTCACCCACATAGATTATTCAATATAAAATATGCAATATTTAAAATATGAACATTTTAGGGAGTGATAAAATATGCACTGGGGGTATAAACCCCCAGCTATACCCCACCTCAAGCCTGTTCACTGCTTGAGAGTTCCAAAGTATATGTGTGTGTGTATGTATAAACCTTACTTCAGAATGGATAATGGGATTTAAAATGCACTTTTACTGGCATAACCATAGGCTTGTCTTTGAGCTGGCACTGCTGGGTTGTTTTTTATTCATTAAACAGTGTGGGAGAAAAATGCTTATCAGTAAGGACTTCTGAACTGCTGAAGCCCTGCTTCATGGATTTAGGCCTACTAAATTGTATGCACTTTATGGGGCTTGTACACCTCATCTTCTGAGGGCTTGAATGAGTGAAACGGCTTATTTTAGGTCTAAAGGTCTATCAGCAACCCTGGATATCATTCAGAATTGTTTATAATAAAGCTTGAAAAATAAGCTTGTGAACCTATTTGGAGTTCTCAATGTAGTACTATGGGTAACCTTCTCATGCCAATGACATTTTCAACTCTTTGAATTTTAGATTAAATTAGGTTATAGTGACATCAATAGGCAACTTTGTCCTGAAATTTAAGAAGTACCTTTGTTATTCCAACAGCATTTCAACATTACATCTAATGTGCTATTTCCACAGGGCTGGAGCTTCCTCTTCACTTCCTGATACAAGAATTGATTGTTCTTATAAAATTTCTCAGGATATTTTGGAATTATGCAGTAGTCATGTAGCCTGGTACTCCAATGCTCCAAGAAAGCACTTACAGTAGGTTTACTATGTAACGTATAACTCATTGGACTATGTACCAGCCTAGAAACAGGACTCGAAGCACACAAATCTTACTTACAAAATTAGTCAAATGACCACTGACCTCATGTAAATTAAATCACATTAATAGACATGCAGATGACATATATGGGGAGCACCGTGCAAATTTAAAGGGACTTCTTAGCTCATATTCATAAAAGTGCATGTGATGGCTGGAGTGTCCTTTTAAAGAAAGGTGTCCTGTTTAAAACAGTTGTTGGTGGGATATTAGTTAAGCTGATAGACTTTTGAAAATATTTACACATTCTGTTATAAGCCTACAATCAAATTCAAAAAACAAATGAATGTGAAAATGCCGGCCTAAAAACAAAGAAGGAATATGTGAAGCGAATATAAACTGCTGTTGAATTTGTGTGATGTTAATGGATTTTTCGAATAACATTCTAAACAGGTTTAACCCACATGAAAGCTTCTAAGTACAGTTGGAACGTGATAAAAGGTCTAGTATAACTGTCAACTCTTCATTATTTTTTCTCATTTCCTTAAATAGCCACAAACTCCCAGAGAGGTTTAAGTCAGACTTGTGAGCTGACATTAAGTGTGTCATACAAGAAAAAAATAATTTGCTTGACAACTTTGTCAGTTATTCTCAGTCATGATCCATAAAGGCTTTTGTTATATCCCAAAACAGCAGAAATAGCAGGGACAGAGGGGATATTTCGGCTCATCGAGTTCCCTATGAGAGCACCAGCAGATTCTAGAGCACAGTTACTAAAGGGAAGAATACAAAATTACTAATAATATTAAAATATTAAAAATGAACAGTACATGTAGTAACAATAACATGAACACACATAAAGCTTATTGGTGCAGAAGGAAGATGTTTCAAGCTAATTGTTGTTCAAGAACTCTTCCCACATTAAATATGCATTAGGCCAGCTCAGCCCTTCTTGCAGGAGAAACTCAATGGGGTTGGCACTTCCTAGTAAAGTCAGTTTGGCAAATATACCTCAAATAATGGTAGAAACAGGTTTAAATAGAGAAAACAGTACCCTTGTATAAACCTTTTTAGTTCTCGGTAGGGCTGCTGACACTATACCCTCGCATTGGGTATACTAGGGTGCATTCGTAACTGAACTATATACTATATACTTATATTTACACAGTGAACAGTAGCAATGAGTAAGTCACATAATCAAAAAGTGGACGGCTTGCAACTTTTTGCTCAAGGAAAATGTATAGCCAAATGCCCCCTACACACTGTATATTAGCTTGCGCTTCAACGTTGTTCTTCTAAAGCACACACCCAGCCATACCAGTTTACCTACCATACAAGATGCCATGGGAGTACTTGTCTGACACATCTCATTGCATTAAATGACCCTGCTCAGTCAGACTACCCCCCCAATGAGAAACTGGAACTGGCCCAGCTGCCACCAGTGTCACCCTGCCACCCTGGCTGACCCGTCCCTCTCAGGAAATAAGTGCTACACATTATAAGACATAAAGAACATGAATCTATTATCAAACCTAAACATAACATGTTCCCACAGATTTTCATTTTTTTTAGAGAGAAAAGCACTTGTATTTTTATAAATGATGTTTTAATTATTCATAATAAAAACATTTCAGGGATGTGAGAAAACCTGCAGGGAATACATCAGTGCATTCCTGCCCCTGGGTACATGCATGCCACAGACAGTTTTGTGAATATTATATTTACACAGATATAATTTTTAAAATAAAACTGGAAAATGTTATCCTCAGGAGTAAAATGAACTGTTTCTATTCTGTTGACATAACGTGACTAGCTTGTATACTATATGTTTGTAGGTTATCGGGACCAGGGGACATTATCTAAAGCCGTCTTTTTTGTTAACTGCTGTTTTTGTACATATGGGATATAGCGTGAGTTATTAATCAAATACACATTAGCCATAGTGAGCGCCAGGCTGCTTTGACATATCAATCACTAATTGCTAGTTTATACTGACAAGTCATTCTGTATCCTAATGATGCTTGCTTAAAATTATTCACTATTAATGGTGAAAATATTACAAAAAAAGCTAAGAGAGCTAATTTTTCCAACAAGTAGGATCCATCATCCTCTTCATGTATGAGCAATGAACATTACTAGAACAACTGGCCGCAATGTGCTGTCAACTACAAATCTAACCATGCTAACTAGCTGAAAACTGAAGCTTCAGCTGGTTACGTATTTGGGGAAAGTGTCTATATTTGTTGAAGGGAGAGTTTGTCGGTGTATATGCTGCTTCCTACAGCTTAAAAAAATGACCTACATTCACCCCTTCCAAAGATGCAACTCATTCCAGCATGATCTCCCATCTTCATTTCTGCTACTCCATCTTAGCTGGTCCTCCTCATGCTTGTCCTACAATTTATCATAAATGCTGTGTCCAGACTTATCTTCCTTACCCGTTGATCTACTAACACCCCACCTCGTGTTTTTTATTCACTGGTTGCCTGTATGCTTTAAGATTCAATTTAAAATCCTGACTTTCACCTTAAAAGCTCTTCATAGCGGTTTCCCTACCTACAGCTCCTCGCCTACCAAAAACAAATACACTTCTACCCAGTACCTCCACTCATCTGATGATCTTCTTCTGTCCTCTGCGCTGATTTCTACATCCCATGCACATATACAAAACCTCTCTAGAGCCGTCCTTCATATCAACTGATATTTTCATAGAATATGACATCCATGGTTATACACTTAACATATTATAATATTAAATAGTAGAGGGTTTTTTTAAAAATACTTTTATATATATAGTTCAGTCAGATTTCATTTATTTGACATTTTGCATGGACTAACGTACACATTTTATGGAGGGTATTTCCATAAGATGATTGTATTTTGCTATTTCCTTACAAGAATTTTAATACATTGCATGTGCCTATGCAAATACATCTGTCAGTGTTTTCTAAGGTAAAGTTTTTATATTTATTTCTCTTACAAATATATCTGATATTTAGGGATTCTTCTATAGTAGCTTTCAGTTGTTATTCCTTTGCACAATACATGCTTTTAATTGTATTTTGACTGTCAGGTTCCATTGACAAGAGAAAAGGAGAAACATAGTAAAATAAATAAATCAATAATAATACCAAAACTCCATTAAAATAACATGAGAAATGAAATTGGTTTACATTTTTAAAAGGTGTGTAAAATTAGAGTAGAATTCCCTAGCTATTTTAAATTGCAAAAATATTTCTCATAGTCCACATCTGATCTAACTTTCTCCAGAGATGCTGAATTTGTTGTTGGAATGAATGCCCTGTAATAAATAACACAAAGGACCCCGAGACCTTTCTAAAGGAAAGATCAGATACAGCAGCAAGCCTAGAATAAACTTTTGTTCACCTTTACCCCTTTCCCACAGAGTACTATTTTGAACAGCATTGACTTGGCCTTCTGCTGTTCATCTTGCCAATAGCTCAGTAGACGCCAATAAATTTTATTGAGAAAAATGAAGGCACAATCCTATTGAAATAAAAAGTCCATAGCCTGTGTAATGTCTCCCTTGGGAGTCCTTCATGAATAGTTATATTTTTTCAACTGTTTGTACTTGATATCAGATGACCTTCAAATCCCATAAGAAAACTACCGTATGCCATATTGTTCCCTCTAGAATATTCTGACTTGTTGGAACAGTTTGTACAGTACTGAGAAGTTTGTGAGATTTGCCAGATCATGCTGAGGATATTTTTTGAGATTTGCTGATATGTCTTACATTGGTGCCATCGTTGAGATGATTTATGTTTGCAAGAAATGTATTCTACCAGCATAACAGATGGTTAGACGTACAGAAATAGAACAATGTCTGAATGGTCTAAGTTCTTGAAAGATATTTATTACATTTATACAACAGATGTTGAAGTTAAAAGGGAAGTCCCATGGACAAACATTTTTCTTTGAGCATTAAATAAGCATGTAATATGGGTATGTATTTTTGTTTGTGTATTCGTACAAATGAATGAAATTGACAAATGTTGTTAGTTATAATTTGACAAATCTGAATGCGCAACTCTTGGTTTGTGGGGTTTATTTTTTTTGAGAGGGTCACAGTGTGAGACTTTTCTGAAAGTTCCAAAAATGCCTTTAACAATACTGTATGTATTCACCCTTTTCACTCCATGTTTTTCATGACTAGCATCCCATGACATGCCTTCAGGATCCTTTAAAGTCTCAATTGGAAATACAGCTATCTCAGGTCATCCAAGTGCGGTGGTCCTATCAGTGTCAGCTCATATACAGGCCATCCACTGATACCATGTTAGATTCCAAGAAAATGTGATCTGAGTTGAAATGATCTATGTCACGTCTAGTAAAACAGAGAAAATGTATATTAAATTGGGCTATGTTCCCGACCTAGTATGTGATATCCAATTTTCGTATAAAATGTCCTTGCAAACAATCTTTAATCAGCTATATAAACAAAAGTATGGATGTGTTATACACAGAACTAATAGAGTATACAGTTACCTTAAGCTTTGCACAAGACAGAACTGTATTTTAAAAAGCACACCCACAACAAGCGTGCAGTGACATTTTTAAATGGAAGGGAAAATGGGGCAGCAGTACTAAGGTCCTACTAAGTTGGCTGGTAAAACACGTTTCTGTTGCACGTACCCATTGTGATCAATTATTGGATCGTTTTGGAGTGGGAAGATCATATGTGACACGTGGAAATATCACCTGCAAACGTAGGAGCCAATTACAAAATGCCAGGTTACTACCGAGGGCTGAAGTGACATGGAAAAGTTAGTTCTGTATAGAGCCAGTTATTGTCCAGTAGGTGTCTGGAAGCAAATCCTGGTTGGAACGTTGACCTGGCATCTGGAAGTTTATCAACCCTAGTCATAAGATATCAACTGATTTCTCATTTATGATGAACATACTTTTTAAATTTAGAACTTAAAAGTCACCTTTAATTCAGTTAATGCTACAAAATTCATTTTAAAACGAGAAAAAACCTTTATGTCTAAAAAAAAATGCATACAATCAAACGACATAGACACTAGTTTCTGAAACATTTATTGAACGTTGTGATATCTGAAGCACTTCAACAACAGTGACGTTTTCAAACTGATACTTCAAAACCGCTCACATTGTACTGGGCTTATAAATAAAATATGAAACCTGAACTTTACTGAATGAATACCCATGGAATGTTGATTTTTGCAGTAAATAAGATGTCTTTTGTTTTATGGATTAAAGTACCTTTTAATTAAAAAAAAAAAAAACAGTTTTACATTATTTATTACATTATCAAAGTAAATTGTTAAATCATTCATGTGGAGTGTTGTTTCTGCTAGATTTCATGGACACCAAGATGACATATAGGAACAGTGGACTATAGTATTATACTATGTATAGAAACCTTACGTTTACAGCAACTCACTTTAAATATACAAGAGTCATGAACAATGAATTATAGAAATTGGCATACAAAAAACTATTAAATCTTATGGTCTTTTCTATTAGATTAAACATTTCGTGATGATAGATTCCCTTTAAAGACCTAAAATAAGTAATTGTCTCAGGGTGTATTCAATAACCACAGGAGTTTGCAGAAGAGATGAACATTATAAGACTTTGACTTAAGTATAGATCTATAAAGGGACAACCCAAGCCAGTATCTTCTGATACAAGAAAAGCCGAGCTGGCCTTGTAGGGTGTCTAGTTTAAATAGGTGACTCAAGAAATATCTATACATTGAAATGGTTATAATGCTCAACTGTTCTGCAAAATTCCAAGTAAAAAAAATGTATGCTGGAATGAAGAAAAAAAGTGAAGACGTGATTTGTGAGTTGCTGTGATACTTTGCATGGAAGTGGAACATGACAGACTACATGGGAACAATTGATGATGTATGCGACTTTCACTAAGGAATTGCTGCAGGCACAAAAAGACAACCAGAATTCTAACTAACTACATTTCTGATGTGTGTACTTTCTCTTAATATATTATCCTGACAACCTGGGAAGTCTTGGACTCCACCATCACAACAAAGATACATTCTACTTATCTGTCATAGGCAGTGTGGAAACTTCTAGAATTTCATGTCCTGATAGTATTCCAGTTAGGCTATTAAAGTAATGACTGCAATAATCAGTTTTTGAAACCCCAATGGGGTTTGTCTACAGTCCCATTATCATTAAAGACGTCCCTGAGTCTAGGCAGCTCCAGATGTTTTTAAGTCATGGAGGAATGTGACTATAGAGAGGAGCTGTCTATAGTCAGAGATGTCTTAATGAAAATGGGGCTGTGGACAAACCTCCCCATAGCGGGCCTCCTCATTGACCCCCCACCTCTCCAGTTGTACTTGATGCTAACAGGTCCTTCAGCATTTTAGGAAAATACAAAGTAAGGGACTGAAAAAAGCTCTTTGCATCATACCCTTCCTCGCACAATGTGGAGGCTGGTGATGCAGAATGACAGGATGTCATGACATCATAGATCTCTTCAACCAGCCCAACCATTATGGTCATTGCGACATCCTAGGAGTTTGCCTAGTTAACTTATATGGTGGGGTTGGCCCTGGTCCAACAACTGCTGTGGGTACCAAAGGCAAGCATGTCCCTTCTGGGAAGCTGGCCCCTTTTGCCCCCACTTTAAAGACTGTCCTGTTCAAAATTTAGATTCGATTATTAGCCTGTGTGCTATACACGTCTGTATATTTTTAGTGAGCAGTATTTAGTTTGGGAAAGCTGCTAAACTCAGTGCTTCAGTAAAGTGATGCAAGCACCACCACTTGGTCTGTGCACGTGCATGCAGAGGCATTTCACATGTGCGTTCATGCTTACCCTCACATTGAATATAAAATATATATACACCTTTTATGAAAGTGAGTGGGACTATATGTGGATATTAAAGACCAATAACAAAAGGTTAACATCCACTCATGTACTTGTTGCCACTGTGGATTTTAGTGAAATTGGCGTTGGCTTAATGGGTTAACTTATATGAATATACCAAAGAGTACACAAAACTTAAGTACAAGTGTCCGTAACAAGGTTTGTAGACGTAATTGATGCCTCCTGGGTATTTAGTGAAATACTTCTGTGTTGCACATATAATCATTTTTTATTCAAAAAAGCTTCTTGGTGCTTCACCACAAAAAGAGGAATTAGACATGAAATAGAGCTCTCTAAACACTTAGATCCTTGCACTGAACAATTATACTGCCCTGCTTCTGGCTGGAATGCGCTTATAAATATACAGGCATACATACATACAAAGCCATTTAAAACACAATCTGGCTATCAAGGCAAAGCTGATACACACATTCATAACAATGTTGGATTTACTCATTATACATAGCGTTGTAACACTGACTGATTTATGAAGGGCCATCCCTGGCAGGTTTCCCCTGCAAGACAGGCTGTGCAAGATCTAGATAACACATAGTTCAATTTGTCAGAATACTTAAACACCTATGCATTACTTTGTCCATACTTACAGGAGAAAACATATCATACAGTTGAGGCCTTAATGTTACAGTTCACCTGCATAACCACAATAAATTAAAAAAAAATCACTAGTAGTGCATGGTTTATTGTGTTTGGGATAACAAATAGGAGGCTCAATGGAATGACCTGTCTTAAAAATAGAGTTTTTGTGAAAAATCTGATTTTACACTATAATCACATTGACAAACAAGTAATTCAAATCCCAAGCCATAAATGTGTATCAGATATAGCAAGAATTGAAATATTTAAACCCCCTAGATAACATCAAAAGGAAAATTTCTAATGGATGTCAGGTCATTGCCATAGCTGAAGCTCATTACAATCAATGTGGTACAGACAATACAATGCTTCTTTTGATGTATTTTTTAGAGTTAAATGAATATATTTTTTTACTATGAATCAATCAGTATAATAACACTGTAAAATATATTACATATTGTGATGAAAGTTAGTGAATATGTTGCATGCCCTATTGGATCACTTTACTCAAGTTGTTTTTTATTGACTTCAATGTAGATTTATTTTTTTTGCTTCTTCAATCTAGATTCAGTGACTCCATATCTGAATCTAGACAGGGATTTGAATATGAAACCATTCATTTTTCACCATCGTTATCACAAATTAATGTTTAGACAGGTCATTCAATTGTCACTCTTTTTTTTTTAGTAAATATAATAAATCTATTTTATATTTTAATGGGAAAATACACTATTTTTACGGAATTTAATAAGAATGTCTTTGTAAAACAAGTCTGCTAAAAATGTGTAAAGTAACATTCAACTTTTTCATGGGATGTTTCATTGTTGTATGGTGGGAATCCATATATGAACTTGAGGATGACTGTATACTGTACTGCACAGAACGTAGAACAACTTGGGAACTGGAACAGGATTTCCTCCGTGGACTGAAAATCTTTAATGTTATCTCTCCTTGATTCTCATTAAGCATATTTGTCATTTTATAGTACAAATTTGTGGGGTTTTTTTTATTTTAAACATACTTTACATGATATAAAAATATGGATCACAGTGCACTTTTACATTGTTACTGCTATAAACACGAACGCTGCACAATATTTCTAGTGGAAATAAATTATATAGTCATTATCTTAATAAAAAAAATATTTGGAAAACCCGGGCTGCTTTGTCATTGGCTAAAAAAAAGTCCTGTTAAGTCCTTAAAATGACAGTCTCAGCTCATTTTAAACTTCAATTCCATACTTTTGCAGAATGCACAAAATGTCTTAATCCTGTTTTGGGTCTTCAATATAAAAGTAATCCAAAATTTGAAACAATGTTGTCCATGTTTTTCAAAAGTGTGTGAAGCCTGTCTTGAGAGAATGCAATCATTTCATATGTGGTCTCTTCCAGTACGTAGGAACACAACGGCAAACTTCTTCGCTGTAATAAAACCCAGCGTCACAACGTTTCGGTCGAGTTGCACATGGTGGTCTGTAGCAACTAGTAAAAAGAAATACAGAATATTAATAGTGATAAAACCAATAGTGTATTTTATCCTTTTTCTTTAATTTATGGTATCTACAATTTAACGTATTTAAATGGAGACATCAAGCTTAACACATTTAGGTAGAAACTACATTTAAAATAAGGTTAATTTTGGGACAATAGAACATGGGTTAGGACTATGTATTTAGGGATCGTAAGGTAACATCATATGGGGGATGGGGTTAAGCATTAGGAATATAGTCTTGGCACCCCAAACAGCACTAAGAATATGGTAAAGCTATTTGAGCAAGAATGTTGGAAAAGTGGTTTTGCTCCCATCTGCAGTACTTTAGCTGTTTTAAATGTATGTTTTTATTTCAGTATCACAGTGTAACAGTCCTTTCTGTGGTCTTTGTGTGAAAAATGGATATACCCAAGCAACTCCAAGAAAAAAACTGTGTCATATAAGCTTTCTGTCCTCAGTAGCCTTTTAAGAAGAGCTTATGTGACTCTACATGTGCTATAGTCTTTTGTGGCAACATATTTTAGCAGATCGGTCATATTCATTGTGCTACTGAAAGACAGTGTTGAGCACAATCACCCCTCATATTAATAAAGCTGCTACCCAGTTTTCATATTGGAGATCACTGGATGTCTGCTAAATTTCATTTTACTCTATTCCACAGACTTTGACCTACCAAGTCAACACAATGAATATGAGGTGCAGTCTGGGCCAAATCATTGTGTCTGCCATGGCAGCTTTTGACTTAAAATAGTCTTAATAAAACCCTGTCAGT
Source organism: Spea bombifrons (assembly GCF_027358695.1). NCBI lineage: Eukaryota > Metazoa > Chordata > Amphibia > Anura > Pelobatidae > Spea > Spea bombifrons. The sequence continues at coordinate 28,817,055 of NC_071087.1, read as the reverse complement.
ACTTTATACCTGAGCCTTCCAATAACTCACTTTCCACCACTTAACCATGGCCAATTAATTTAATGGTCATTAGTTAGAGGTTATAACAGAACACATGATTCTTTAATCACTAACTTTATAGTCCTGGTACATTTAGCATACAAATTAAAGACAACTTTAAGAATTAACTAATGCAGTTTCCTTTCAACATGTACTTTTATGTCTACACATATGAAAAATACATAAGGCAGCATGAGAACAAATTTTCTGAATATTTACACTTTTTGGCTCTTTTCTCTTAATTTGTACTTAAATATTGGTAAATGCCAGTTCACTTGTGGCAGCAAACAGGGCCGGCCGAAGACTTAATGCCGCCTGGGGCGAAGTTTAAAATGCCGCCCCCCCCGCCGACGCCGGGGGGGGGCGGCATTTTAAACTTCACCGACGCCCCGGTGCTTACCTTTAAAGAGTCCTGCGGCGAGTCTCCCTGCTCTGCCACGGTGCCGGCTTGTAATGCTGAGCGCCGGAAATTGACGTCACTTCCGGCGCTCTGCATTACAAGCCGGCACCGGGACCGAACAGGGAGACTCGCCGCAGAGGAGAGAGAGAGAGGGGCGCCGAGCGGGTAAGCGAAAACCACTCGGCGCCCCTCTCTCTCTCCTCCGCTTCAAAACGAGCATAAAAAAAAAGTGCCGCCTGGGGCAATTGCCCCAGTCTGCCCCATTATAGGGCCGGCCCTGGCAGCAAACATAAGGTCCAGAGAATGCATAACTAAAGAGGCTTGGAATACAGGTGGGCCAGCCAAAGGCATTTGTCTTATGGCCTCAGTTGTCATAAGTATATAGTTAAGTCCTTGGCTCTTGTGGATAATTTGAGGACTGGGAAGGCTATTAACCTGCTGCAGTAACAATAACTATGCACATATACAACCACTATACAGACATGCTAATTCTTTATTGTCTGCCAACTCTGACATAAGACATAGCTTGAAAGGCTAGAGAAACTATAAACCAAGCTAAAGAAAGAAAAGAAAGGCACAGACAGAAGAGTGAGAAGAGTATTTTAGTATATCAGGTTGTAGAAAAGACAAGAGTGTAGATACTTGGACAGATTCAAAAACAAGGAGATCTGTAGCCTAGCAGAGTACAATCTCTGACAAAGCTGGGATTGACTCTGTGAAATACACATTTTGTTTTTACACAGAGCACATGACTTCCATATTCTATTGCAGCTATGGATAGTTTATTAAATAGGATTGTTGGAAGTAAGATGATTTCCAGAATGCAGGCAGTCTTTCACAGATACATTTTGAGTAGGCAGAGTAGGGGCAGGGCTGGACTGCCTCCCCTAGGGCTGATTTACCTTTTCCCCGCAGACACAGCCTCCAATGAAGCTGCAGGAGCAAAAGAGACTTTGTCCCTGCAGCTGCAATGGTAGCTGCAGTCACAGGCATGCGTATAGTAGCGGGCAGCCTCACTTTTACCAGTTAGTAGGGCACCATGTGAGTGGGAGGCTAAGGGAGGGAGTATAACATATAATGTTAGGGGATTATGGTTGAAAGGAAAATGATAATGGGGTATGAATATGGTGGTTGGGGGATAATGATGCTGCTTGGGTATTGGAATGAATTAGGATGTTGGGGGGTATGATGATGGTCAGGGGGCACTAACACATACATACAGCCACTCTAACACCACAAACTTTTTAAATAAAAAATATACTTTAAAATGCAGGGTTTGTCCCTACAAAAATATTGGGCAGGGGACCAATACCAAAAATATGGTATTCAAACATTTCCATTTCATTTTCATTTTAATTCCCAGTCCAACCCTGAGTAGGGGTAAAAGGCAAAATGATAATAGTGTGTCTTAGATAATCAATTACATGTGTAAGGAAGTCATACCCATCTGTCCACTCTTTATATTTTTGGTTCCTAACCCCTCTTGATTTCTTGGTGATATTATAGATTTTCCCATTTTAAATATTCAGATTAAAAGTTAAGTTTTAGATTTTTTTATATAAGTACATCCAGAGCTTGATATATAAACCTCACACACTTTTACTAAAACACCAAAACCATTATAAATTACAAAATGCAAAGCAATATAGTTTCTATCTGTTTTACAGCAATGTACTTTGTTGTGTTACAATGCTTGCATTTTATATAAACTTCATTTACCTGCATGTTTGATGATGAAATCTTTTTCCTTTCAAGAAGCATTTATTTGGCGATTCTAAGCACTCACATGTACATTTTGTGGGATTCAGTGGCTGGTGTTTTGGGCATGACTTTTTACATACACACTGGCACCTTTCTTCATCATATTCTTTGTTGGGTCCACAAGACGTTGACAGGAGTTTATTTTTACAGACACATTGGCATGATGTCCTGTCCAGTTCCTTATGAGGGCCACAGCTCGAAGGTACCAAACCTCCTTTGCAGACACATTGGCAAGTTTCTTCATCCAGCTCTTTATTTGGTCCACATATATCACTAAATTCCTCAGCTGATTCTAATACCAAAAAAAAAAATACAAATATTCATTTATGATATACACTACAGAGAAAAAAATATTGTCAAGATAATATAACTAATTTAAATAAAAATTCAACAGGATTTTATCACAATTAAACAAACGTGCTTCACGATTGAAATGCCAACAAGATTACTATAAAATATTGGTAAGCAACGGATATGACAATGATGATTAAAAAGTATCTTAAGCATTAGGGCTGAAACAACGAATCGATAAAATCGATAATAATCGATAACGGAAATCGTTGTCGACGATTTCCGTTATCGATTAATCGAGTGATCGATTCGTTGTTGGAGCACTCGGCTCCTTTTACTTACCTCCGCGAGCGTTCCCCGCTTCTGCTACACGCTCTGCAGTCTCCGCCTTCTTTTAGCTACGTGACGGATGTGACGCGCTTCAATCAAGACTTCAATAAAGTTTTAAACTTGAAGCTTGGAAGTGGAACGAGTCCGTAGCGGAGGTAAGTATTCTTTAAGTCTATGTGCGAATCGCTCTGTGCGAGTGGCTCCATTAGAACAGAGCGATTCGCTCTGTGCGAGTGGCTCCATTAGAACAGAGCGATTCGCTCTGTGCGAGTGGCTCCATTAGAACAGAGCGATTCGCTCTGTGCGAGTGGCTCCATTAGAACAGAGCGATTCGCTCTGTGCGAGTGGCTCTGTGCGGGTGGCTCCATTCGCACAGAGCGTTTCGCTCTGTGCGAGTGGCTCCATTCGCACAGAGCGATTCGCTCTGTGCGAGTGGCTTTGTGCGAGTGGCTCCATTCGCACAGAGCGATTCGCTCTGTGTGAGTGGCTCCATTCGCACAGAGCGAATGGGTAGGAGACTGGGTGCAGGGCAGAGTGGGGGTGGGGATGCAGGGCAGGGTGTGAGTGTGGGTGCAGGGCTGAGTGTGGGTGCAGGGCTGGGTGGGGGGGGCAGGGCAGGAGACTGGGTGTAGGGCAGAGTGGGGGTGGGGATGCAGGGTGTGAGTGTGGGTGCAGGGCAGAGTGGGAGACTGGGTGCAGGGCAGAGTGGGGGTGGGGATGCAGGGCAGGGTGTGAGTGTGGGTGCAGGGCAGAGTGTGGGGGCAGGGCAGAATGTGGGGGCAGGGCAGAGTTGGAGACTGGGTGCAAAGTGCCAGGGCTGGGGCAAAGTGCTGAGTGCTGGGCGCAAAGTGCCAGGGCTGGGGCAAAGTGCTGGGTGCAAAGTGCCAGGGCTGGGTGAAAAGTGCCAGGGCTGGGTGCAAAGTGCTGGGTGCAAATTGCCAGGGCTGGGGCAAAGTGCTGAGTGCTGGGTGCAAAGTGCTGGGTGCAAAGTGCCAGGGCTGGGTGCAAAGTGCTGGGTGCAAAGTGCCAGGGCTGGGTGCAAAGTGCTGGGTGCAAAGTGCCAGGGCTGGTGCAAAGTGCTGAGTGCTGGGTGCAAAGTGCATAAATATTGTGTTTGGGTTCTTGTACTTTGAAAATATTGTTTTTTATTACATCATAACAAAATAAGAACGTTAATGTAAATTTTAAGTTGTTTTTTAACATCCAGTTCATTAAATTATTTTAAATAAACGAAAAATTTGCATATTGGTTTTTTTTATCCGATTAATCGATTAATCGAAAAAATAATCGGCCAACTAATCGATTATTAAAATAATCGTTAGTTGCAGCCCTATTAAGCATTAATAGTTTAACGTGTAGAAAATGGAAACAACATAATACAGACAATCAGCCATATTTTACTAGGTTTAATAAAAACATTTAAGTTTTTTTTTGACATATATTGATTCCCTGTAGTCTGCTGAATGCCTATGCATTTTATATATGTTTTTTTTTTAATTTGTAATATAATAACTAATATAATTTATTTTCTATACAACCAGTTTCTTATTCAGTGTGCAGGCTAAGTAGATGTATGCATCACAAAATTACTCTGCATGTATCACTATAATACAGCTCACTATTCTTTACTGTAATATTTTTCTTTCTGTTCCACCACTCCATAGCATTAAAACAAGTAAACAAGACTATGGTAGTGTTTTGACTCTAATATTACATCACTCCTATTGCATAAGTAATAAGAAATTGTAGATGATCTAGATCATCATGATTAGGTCTTTTTATGATGATCTTCGTCCACATGCAATTCTTATCTCTACAGGAAATGAAGATATATGTTCAGATTGGAATAGGCTTCATTAGAATCCATTATGGCCTGGAATATCTTGTTTCTTTCTAATTAGTTCAATATGGTGGAAATCTCTTACCTGATTCATCTGCGTGAGAGGAAAATCCAAAGTCATGGTGTGGTATGCATTTACATAAATGATTGTTCCACATATGATTTCTAGGACATGTTTTGTTTGCGACTTGACATCTGTAACCAAAAAATTACATATTATTTGTTGATTTGCATTGTGCCATCACATCTCACAGTGCTGTACATTGGATAAACAGGATATAACAAATAGTATATCATATCAATTTGAGCTTATAAACAACAAAAGGTAAACAGGGCCCTGCTCAAATGAGCTTACAATCTAGGAGGTGTGGGTACATAACACATGAGGTTAAAATGGCAATGATTGAGGTGGACCAGCCACACAACTGTATCTTTACAGTCTACAGAATATTGTTTAAAGAAATATGATTAGACATATGGACAGGCTGATTAAAGAGTAAGAGGGTATGGCGGGCGCACAACAAACAGGAATGAGACAAGAAAATGTGAGGCAGTGGTTATGAAGCAATTGTAGAACAACCAGTGAAGTGAAGTGAATCTTAAAGCCACTTCTAGGTTACTGATATTAAGAACCAAAAGCAAAGAACCTCGATTAGAATAAACTTTTTTTTAATATATTTTAACCAGTTTTCAATTTACAAATAATATCCCCTACACCCTGCTGCTTGATCAAGCTACACAGACATCATTTTTTTTATATGCTGGCAATTTCACTCTTCAGTACAACGAAACAAATACGCGCCATCAATTCTATATATTTGATGGAAAACAAAGCTATATAGTATAATATTCCATCTGTAACCAAAAGAGTTTCTTAGAGCGCTGCAGGAGACCTGATTCATCCTCTCTGGCAGCTGGTGAACGTCTTCGCGATGCGCGCAGACAACCTCCACTGCTACCCGAAGCTTCCAGCAGGGCTTATATGAAGGAGCACCGGCGTGACGTGACCTTCTGGTGCTCAGTAATAGAAGCCCCGGCGGGAGTGTCAGGTAGCAGAGAAGGTTGCGCACATATGTCCACCGGCTGCCCCCACTTGACACCAGGGAGTCTGGAGCACGGGGGACAAGTAAAGGGATGTATCGGTAAGTTGAGGGGGGCATATAGGGGGTATAAAGCATATCAGGTGGCAGATTGGCAAATAGGGGAGGAATATGGCATGGCTGGAGGGGCTAATCGGTATAAGACATTTCTGGTAGGCAGAGTGGTATATAGGGGGTATAAGGCATATTAGGGGGCAGAGTGGCACATAGGGGGGTATAAGTCATATCGGGGGGCAGAGTGGCATATAGGGGCATATAAGGCATATCTGGGGGGCAGAGTAGCAAGCCTGGGGCAGATGTGCAGGTTGACAAATAAAAGGAAATAAAACAAAAAAAGCATTTTTCTCAATCATAGTTTTTATTAAATATGAAACAATAGTTTACATGTGAATTAATATTTCCTAGTAAAACTTTTCTTCTAGGGTAGTCTTATATTCAGGCTTTTCCTTTTTTTCTAAATTAATATTCAAGTTGTAGGGGGTCATCTTATGATAACAATAAGCAAATATGGCAATTTTTTCTTTATTTTTTGTATTTAACTTCCTGCTCTTTCCCTTTTGCTTCTGCTGTTATTTTATTTAATAAAACTTTAACTGCAAAGAAAAAGCTCAGTTTTTCCACTGATTTTTTTTAAAATCAGATCTTCTTTCATCTCTAGCTAATGTATTGTACCTACTTTTGTTTTGTTGAATTACGCTGTCTGTCCAGGTGAGACCCAGAGCCAGAAAAATAAACTAGCAATATTTGTTCTAGACAAGAACAAGTGCCAATTGTATTACCCTTAGAAGAAACAAAAAGATCACAAGAGAAATACTGCAGTTGCTATGCAATTAGGACACCAGTCAATGTCATGAACAGTTTGATGACTCACAATGTAGAAAGTTAACGTGTGTGTTCTGTTTACCCTTATTCTAATAGCATGTGGCAATTGTAACAAAATCTGGATTCAATTGGAATCGCTGTCTTAGCCTAGTTAAATGGCCAAACATAATGCTCCGCTATTAGGCTTTATCCTTTTATCAACCGAGAAGCCTGACTTTAGTGTTTGATAAATGTTTCACTGTGATGGGTGGCTCAAGATGTATTATTTCATAATAGGTTTTCACATGAGCGGAGAAATAACTGCTTTCTTATGTGTGTACATGGGATGTCAGTCACTTTAGAAAAAGTGTTCAGTATGTTGGAATGGACATACTTAAACCTAAGCCTACAAGGCCTAGCGTAACAGATTTGTATGGCCATACTTTTGAAGAAGAACTCTTCCACCATGTAATGCTGCCACATCCACCACTCATGATCTTTGGTGGCCTTACAATGTGACATTGTGAAACCTAGAAACGAAGCAGCACCCCTTCCTGAAACATGGCACTCTACTGCTAACATGTGCTTAAGAAGTTGTTTTATTGCAACCCCCATAAGGTGCACATGGGTATTATTAATTTAGGCAGCCAGGCAACAAGATCCTATTAAACAAAATATTTAAAAAGAAAAAAACAGTGAATCTGTAGCCCCACAGCCAACTATATAATTTGCCAATTCCAATTATTCCAAGGGAAAAAACCCCCCGAAAAACGCTTTTGTTTATACTAGTGTCTAGCAGGTACTTTAAGTAATCCTTTAATAAATAGTATATATCAGTTCTATAAAAGCTTTTTAAAAGTTTGAAAAAAGGTGTTTTTGCCAAAGGAATGTTTAAGGCCATTTTACAAGAGATTTACTTCTACACATAATTGTTTTCAAAAGAGGTGCATAAAAGAATTGTGTGTGATTTATTCATATTTTTTTTAAAAAAAAATTGGCTGCAAAATTGGCCCATGTTAAATAGACAACTATGAATCTCTTAGTACATCCAAGTTGCTGTCTCTGCACTGTCCAAAGCTTTCTTCTCTTTGCACCTTATGCCATCACAGCCCAATCACTCATGTCTACAACAGCAATCACATAAAGCTTTATTCTTCTGGAAGTTCCTACAATAAAAACTGTTTCAAAAATACACACAACCAATGGATTCAAATACTTTGCCACACTCAGCATGACAGAATTAGACCTTCGCAGCAACTATTTTATGTTAGACATTTGGATGTTACATTCTTTATCTGTAACTGAACTGTAAATGACCTTGGAAGAAAGCTTTTATTTTAATATAGCGTTATTATAGCTGGTCATCAACTATTTTTGTACCGCAAGGTTTTTTTTAAATGGGTGTAGCACAACTAGCCATGAAATCCTTATTTAGAGCATATATATTTAATATGGTTTGTAAACAAAAAATAAAGCAATACTCTTTGTTCTAAACACCATTTCTTACTATTTTTCTAATCACTGTTCATTCATCCTATTACTACTGTATTTTACCTGGAATCTCCAAACAAATCTGTGGCTCCCCCAGATACACACACCTCCCAACCATCTTGTTTTGAAGGACAGTCCTGATTTTTAGGCACCCTCTGTCTGGTGGAGCTGCCCATGTGTCCCACTTTTGTCAGCAGTGTGGATCCTTTGCTGGTTTGGGAGATCCTCTAATCTGCTTTGACTGTCAAAGAGAGCTATGGCATCCTTAGAGTTCCATGTTGCAACAGGACAGACATCTACACAGCTCCCACATTGTCACATGGAGGCCCACTGAAGGTATGTGCCACAAGATAGATGGGTGGTCCCACCCTGGCCTCACCTCTACCCATGCTCCTGACACCAATTCTAACCTGCCTCCCAACAATAGTGTCCTCATTTAGGCACCTGAAATGGGGAGCATGGGAATAACATAACAGTAGCACAAACAGTCAGACCACGGTATTACTCTTCGGAAAAGCTCCATGGGACATGTGCCTGTAATGTAGCAAGTGCTGCTATAAGGCTTTTCTCTGGTCCACTTATTACAAGTGTCCCCACACAAAAATACAATTGAATGAAAGCTGAATGGGGCATATAAAAGGTCATGAGGAAGGCACAGAGAAAAAAGGCTTAAAGGGACTACATAGTCTGAGATTTGGCTATAGTATTATGCTTAGTTTGCACAAGTTTGCACCAAAATGTGCTTTGGTAATAGGTTTAGAAGAGAACTGACCAACTTTTACTATATTAAAGGGACATTTGAGCCATCTGGCACGTTAGTCCATGTGATAGCTGGGAAGCCCTTTTAAATGATCAATAATCATGGTATTCCTCTTTGAAACAGAAAATCAGTGTCAAGAATTATCAGACCATGGAAAAAGAGAGGAGCTGCAACATCCCTATAAAGTTTTCTTTTTAAAAATGCATATTAACTACTCAAAGTACTTTAATACCCATTATTTTTGACGATATTTGACATTTTGCTATCCCTTTAATATATATTTTTTACATACATACATGTATGTGTTTTTAAAACATTTCTACCTCTCTGAAACCTAAAAGAGCATTAGGGCATTTGGAATGCATTCAGAGCCCCCTGTGTTTATTTGGGTTGGGACACAAAGCAGACGTGTATGCAATTTGTTCAAGATTCTTAAATAATGATTTAAATAACTATTTTCTTAAATCACAGTAATTAATGCCTCCAAAACACTGCTCTGTCTTCAGAAAAGTAATTTAAACCTTCCCTGTCTGTTTCACATTTCACAGTGTTTGATGATTAATGAAAATATGGAGTATAGGAGATGAGTTATGTCTTTAACACACACGTCGTCATGATAAATCCTTCCGAAGAAGATGCCCCCTGCAAATCTGGCTCATGGGACTGCAAACAATCTGGCGTCTTTACTAAGCAGAATATTCTAGGCAATGACTACATAACTACAAAAATGCAATGATTTTTTCATTTTAAAAATAAGCAATGCTATTCAAACAGATACCTTTTTTAAATGCATCACCTGTCATGATGCATTATAACAAATAAAGAATTATGATGTAACCTTAGATGATGGACACAAATCCATTACTTATACACAGAAAAAATTTATTCATAAATAATAATAAAAAAAACCATTAAACAACATTTTAAATAGTAATAAAAAACCTTTTCAGTTCGTGTGTGCCTTTGCAATAACTTTGACATTTTTCCCCGTTCATACGTCATATGTGTCTCAATGCATTTCTGAACAAATCTTTTGTGCGCACTGTTTGAAAGATTCATTGCCCAGATGTTCATGTTCTGTATCAACTTAATTGGCAGATGCACCTAAAGCTTAACCAAACGCTTGATCTATTTCAGCACGCATATTACAGAGCAAACTCTATTAACAGGTATGGGAGCTCAATACACGTACCTACTTTATATATTTGCATTTATCAGCTACCGCTATTGCCAGTTTCCCTGTTTTGCCCAAGGCTATATCTGTTCCATAAAACACTACCTTTTCTTTCAGATCCTCCCTTTTGCCTTTCGAACCTACTTAGATTTACACCTGTTGTCCACTTGAACTCTTTCTATACTTTTTTATATCTCATTCTACACAATCTTGCTATGACTAACCAGGCTTTGTGCTTTCACTTATTCTGGCTTCTTCCAAAGTTCCAAAGCCTTTTTCCAATTTCTGTACCTCCCTTCCACTTTAAAATTTCTACAATAGAATATTCAGTGATGATCTCAGAACTTGCAAGCCTGGCCAAAAAGTATCTTAAGCATTCGTATAAATAGGTATACAATGCATTCGTAAAATATAAAATAATTCCAATGGGTTTATAGGAATGACTCCCTATGAGACATGCTCAAGCTTGCCATTTAACAGTTGAACTATTCCACTAAGATTTCAACACATGAAACAAAGGGTGATGTGAAATATAAACTTAAGCATATTACCATCCAAAAACTTAGCTTGAATATTAACCAATCATGGTTACTCCTCTGAACCATCTGGGTTGCATGGAAGATAAATAATTCCCAGTCACAGCATTGGAATTGGAATTAAGAGTATTGATTTTTTTTTCCACTCAATGAAAGATGATAATGCTGCCATTGCCAATTGCCATTTAGGATGGACTATGCTTATGCAGATAGATTTATCTGCACGTGTGAGAAAATAATACATATTAGTTACCCCTAGGGAAACACTTCTCAAAAAAGCCATAGTGGCCACATGTAAACATGATATTATGAGTGACCTTCACAAATGGAATGCCAGTAAGCAAAATTACGTGTATGTCTGTGTAAACGAGTGTGTGTGTACGTGTATGTTAGAACAGAGCACTGAAATCCCTCTGAGAACAATGGGCTTTGGCAGTGACGTACCTAGAGGATTTGTCACTGGGGTGTATCCTATATTTAGCATGACCCTCCACTTAAAGAAGTATAGATTTACTAGATTTATCACCATTTCTCCTCCCTATCCGCGCCCCAATGTCTTGATTACTTGCTCCCTGTTGATCTAGTGTGGTGTTTTTACAAGGGGGATACACAATGATACTCTAATGATACTCACTAGCTAGTGATGCGATTGAACACCGGTGGTGTCACCGGCTCCAGTACTATGACATTCCTTTCCAAATCAGGGCACCTGTGTTGGGGGTTTGGCACTAGGCCAAAAAGGGCAACTAATGCCAGAAGTTGGTGGGGCTTGGTGTGGCCACTTGCCCTTCTAAAACAAGTAGCCCCCTAACAATGGCAATGTTGCGGCCGCTTCACAGACCTCCATTTATTTTACAGCCTCCTGGGCCAGTTAGGCCCGAATTGGTCCATGCTTCCCACAAAAGCTGGACAGCTGCACGAGACAGTACCTGAAAATCTGAACAGTCCAGCAAAAATCCAAACTGCTGGGAACATCTAAAACTGATGGTCTATGTAAAATCAGCACTAGAAACTGGCCACAGATGAGAACCGCATATACAATAGTAAAACATCATTCTTTTTTTAACAATTCATATGAAAATGTTTGTAGCAGCTATTTGGAAAGAAATTAACCCTAAAGGATCAGTTTACTGCCCCATGCAGCCTCACCAACAATGAATTAATATTAGCTTGTAAATACTTTAATATGAACTCTTTAACTAGTAAATCTAACCATGAGATGTTAATTAATTGTTCTTATTAATCTTATAAACAAAAAAACTGTATTGCAATTAAAAAACTAAACAAAAAAAACATGTTTAATGCTAACTTTCCACTAACTAAAGTAAACATGATCAACATTTATGTCATAGATGCTATTTTTTTTACCTGTAAATATATCATATTTTCACAAACATAATCATGCAATGAAATTTTTTTAAGTTGCATTACTAGTGAAGCCATAAAGACACTAAAAGACATGGATTCCTTACGGTTTGTACTGTTCATTGCATATGTTCCATGTGTTGTTTAACCAGGCCAGGCTGACTGAGGATCATAGGATTTGAAGTTCAACAAGCTACCATTTGGCTAGACATACGGTGAATCTAAACTATGCTTGCAGGTCCCTTTCAGTCTGACATGTATACTCGTTCTCCAAATCATGTCGAAGATAGTTTTAAATTCATATAGTATCACATAAACAATAATCGGGTTGTGTATCTATTATTAGAAAACACATCTTTGCATGTGGTTCATGGAAACTGAGTATAAAACATTTTCCAGATGTCATATGGCAAAAGCCTAACATTTCCTGTGTTTTTATTACAAACTCACATTCTATATAGCGTTTTGTCACTGCAGCTCTTACCTAGACGTCCTAAAGCTGAACCCAATGAGTATTATCCAGGGAGTTATCTTAAAATCAAAACACATGATGAGCCAGCTAAACAAGAGTGAGCTCAGCAGAATATATTACCCTTGTAAATTATTGGGCTAAATTATTTGCTTTATGTTATGTATTTAACTTTTTTTTTTTTTTAAACGCATGACATTTGCAAAGAGATGGGGCATGACGATTTAAGCCCCAAATCAATCCCCTAGTGCCTTCAAACAGCCTTGTCAAGCATTTCTCAGTAACCTCCACATTTCTAGTTTGTAAAATTGCAGTATCATCCTTAAGACTACACATTAACTATTCCCATCTTGGTGGAACAACTTTTCATTAACATACGTCAGAGGTTAGAAGACTCTAAAGGGCATCCTCTCCTTTTGTTACTGGATCCTTCTAGAAGCCCATATAGCATCCATGTCTCTGGATGGGTGACAACTTGGCTCACGTCAGCCTGGCTTGGCCTTAACTTGTGTCTCACTATAGCTGGTTTGCCAACCTATTTAATTCTAATGTGTTGGACCATAGTTAAAAGCTTAATAAAAAGTATTCATTTTGACAATTACTCACCATTCCGAATTGATTTCATTATGCTGTCGCAAGAAAACCTGAATTGTACCGTATTTGCTCGATTATAAGACGAGGTTTTTTTCAGAGCAAATGCTCTGAAAAATACCCCTCGTCTTATAATCGGGGTCGTCTTCTAATCAGACCTCAAATAGAGGTCTGATTAGGAGACTAAGATCCAGATCCCCCGCACCGCTGCAGGGGACCTGGATCCTCCTGTCTCACCCGACCCCCCCCCCCATACACACACTTACCGGTGCTTCCTGCTTTGTTGCCGGGGCAGCGGGTTGACGTCTACGCGATGCGCGTAGACAACGTCCGCTGCAGCCGGAAGGAGGTGTGGCTAGCAGCGGGGGTTGTCTGCGTCCGTCGCATAGACCTTCCCCGACTGTCAGAGTCGGGGAAAGTATACGCGACGGACGCATACAAACCCCCGCTGCTAGCCACACCTCCTTCCGGCTGCAGCAGAAGGCGACGTCAACCCGCTGCCCCGGCTGGAAGCACCGGTAAGAGAGGGGGGAGAGCGGGGGAAGGGGGGTGAGAGAGAGAGGGGGGGGAGAGAGAGAGGGGGTGAGAGACAGAGAGAGAGAGAGAGAGAGAGAGAGAGAGAGAGAGAGAGAGAGAGAGAGAGTGTTAGTTAAATGGGGTTATAGGGTGTGTGTGTGTTAAATGGGGGCATAGGGCATTTCTGGAGTGGCGTTAAGGGGGCATTTAATAGAGCACTCTGCCTCCTGAAATGCCTTATACCTCCCTATATGCCACTCTGCCCCATAATATGCCTTTTAACCCCCTAAATGGCAGAGTGGCATATAGGGGTATAAGGCATTTCTGGAGGCAGAGTGCTCTATACAATGCCTTTTAACTCCCTTAATGCCACTCTGCCTCCTGAAATGCCTTATACCTCCCTATGTGCCACTCTGCCCCATAATATGCATTTTAACCCCCTAAATGCCAGAATGGGATATAGGGGTATAAGGCATTTCTGGAGGCAGAGTGGCACATAGGGGGTCAAAAGGCATACCATGGGGCACAGTGGCATATAGAGGGTTAAGAGGCATATCATGGGCCACAGTGCCATATTGGAGTGGCAAGCCTGGGGGCAGATGTGCGTAACTGGGGGACAGTTTGGAAAATACAAGAAATAAAAACAAAAGAAATCTTTTTCTCAATCATAGCTTTTATTAAAAAAAGAGTTTACATGAATTAACATTTACTGGTAAAACTTTTTTCCTTTGGGGTCGTCTTATATTCAGGCTTTTTCTTTTTTTCCTAAGTTAATATTCAGATTTTGGGGGGTCGTCTTATAATCAGGGTCGTCTTATAATCGAGCAAATACGGTATTTATTATAATATTTTGACTTCCCTTCCATTGACTCTCTTTGTATAAACAATTCTCAATTGCCGAATATGGTTAAACAAATGCCCAAAAATTGTGATGGAAAATGAAGGGAAGCTTATTACTTACTGTGTTTGGGTTGCTGGCAAAGATCTCCTAATAATTGAATGAACTTGTCTGTAAACATCCAACTTCGACATGCACCGGCAGGAAGTATGGTTTGCAAAGCTAATTGTTACTGGCTTTACTGGTCCTTGAGACAACGGGACTGTAATTTCAAAAAGCTATGAATAAAGAGAAAAAAAAACTGCTGTTCAGTACCCAGCTACTTCATGCCATGTTACAATATAAACTCAAATATAGGAAGCTAAGTTTAAAGAGAACAAACAAGTGTAAATGTACAAGATGTTCGAGACTGGTACATATAACAGAGCATAAGTTTAAAAGAACAAAAACTGTATGCATATACATACTCCAGAATGTCAAAATATTTCCCCAAACTCCTTTCCATTGAGCAGCTTTATCTCAGTTCTGAATCAGTTGTGCTTTTAAGTAGGCGATGGGACATTTTTGCTTTATGGAGTGGGGCTGAGGGGATTTACTCAGTATTTTATTTTATTAGTGTTTATGAGACCTCTTGATAATTATGTATCCAACTAAGGTATTTATAAAACAAATCTAGCAACGTGGCTTTTAACACCTTTTGTGCTTTTTCTATACACATTATTGTTACTTCTTTTGCCGTAGAACGCCGTGATACACTCATTCCCACCAAACACTGTGACCTCCTAGAAAATAGGGATATTAAGCGAGGACTGGGGGATTGAGGTCCCAAAGAGAGACCTTTGGGAGTTAGTGAGCGTGTGAGTAGGGCCTTTATTTACTTTTATGTATTCTCTGTCTATGAGTTTGTTAGACCCAATCTGTTGTGCAAAGTCATACCAACTGCTAGACAGAGATATTTCAAAGAGCCAATTGGTATAACTCAGAACAAACTGGCCACAACGGAAAATCCGGGCTTTTCCACAGGTTTCCATTTAATTGAATATAAACTGTATATATACAGTATATACATATATATAGTGTTGTTTTTAAGCAATTAACTTGCAATATAGTCTCTATGCCACCCAAGTGATTGGACTGGACTATAGCCACCGCACACATTATCAAAGTCTATGCCACTAAATCACCAAGTATGGAGACCTGCACCGCAATGGGACCTGAAGTTACACAGTGCCTTTAAGAATAGTCTGTGCGGTTTTGTGGCAGGGGACTGCCATGGCCTAGGCCGACTATGACACCAGTGTTGCGTTCCCTGTCTTCGCTTTGAATCATTTAGATTTTCTCTACAGCAGGATAGCATAATATTTAGGCTCACATGGCCTCAGCAGAGAAACCTTGTTTTTGTTAATAATGTTTATTAACTACATGATGCATTATATTTTATTTCTTTCAGTGTGTTTTAACAGAAAGGTATTTGAAAGATACACAGTGGTCGCACAGAGAAAAACATGTGAAATGGACGTAAAGACTTTTACACAGGCCGCATCCCAAGGCTGAGTGTGTTGGAGGCACTGTCTGCAAGGGAACAAACTACGTAAGGCCTGTAATTCTGGGGTCTGCATCCAGTTAACAATTTCTGGCAGCTGCCACAAAGACATTTCTCGCATTTCTCCTAGCAGCTGTTTTAAATGTGAGAACTCTGTTAGGGGCTTTTAAAGGTGACATGGATCATAAGGCAGGCAATTCTAACCACCGACTCATGGAAGATTTTTTCACACTTTGGGAAAATGGATGAAAAAGTTAAAAAAAAAAAGAAAAAAGACGTAAGGGATTATGTCATAAAATAGCCTCCCATTTAAAAATAAACGTTTACACAGTGGCATTGTTTTTAATTTTCTTTTGTTACTCCAATTCCGTCATTACAAAAATGTAGTTGTTTTATAACTTGTATGTGTATGACAAGCCGCAGCTGGAATAGCCACTGAGTTTAAGTGACAGAAATAATAGACAAATGTACAGTTTTGGTCTGATACATAATTATTTGGATATAGGCTACATTTCCCATTGCTTTCTGCTTATAACCACACAAAATCCTCTCAGTAATGGAAATGAAAAATGCACCACATAGACCTTAGAGTAGGAAATAACAATCACTTTATTAGAACATGAGTAAAGAGGAATGTATGAAGGAACAGATTAAAAAAATGAGTTGTAAGCTCAAAAATCATTAATACCATCTGCTGATGAAAAATATTATAGGTACAGACAGTGTTCAATGAAATAGGCATAAATCATTCTACCACAATGCCTTGAGTTATTTTCAAAACCCCCAAAACAAGGTACATATGTTTGAGTGGTACTAGCTTTTTAAGGAGGTTTGTTAAATTGTTATATTTGTTGATATATAAGTAGATGATACGTAAGCAAAGCCTCTAAATCACATGATCTTATAATTATTCAATGTACATGCAGCCATCTCTTTTTGCTTAACCGCCTAAGGAGTAGGGGCTCTTTTGTACCTACAGGACCAGAGCTATTTTAATGTATTTCTTATGTTTGCAAGGTCTTTCTTTAAGACTTATTCCCCTCTTTCTACTTTAGTGGACATGAGCAAAATGAAACTATAGTTTAAACCTATAGTTATACATATAAACACAAATAGTTATCAGGAATGAGATATATATAAAAAAAATTATTACTATTATAATGTCTGCTCTTATGTGTAGCATACTATTAAAATTATTGCATTACATTTTACTTATAAAGTTCATAGCACTATTGTCATGATGTCAAAATGCAAAATAAATAATAATATGATACTGGTAAAGCCGGGGAAAAGGGCACTGCTGTGGTTACCTTGTAATATATTATATAACCAGGGCTGGCCTTAGGGATGTACATTAAGAAATTAATATTTTCTTAAAAAAAAACATTTTCTGCTGTTTCTACATCTATTATTGACTTTTAGGGCTGTAGAACCATGCCTTGGGACTCTTAAGAAACTGGGTGTAGGAGCAGTACCAGTCCTAGTTATACTTTAATGGGCAGTGGGTGGTCAGAACCTGAACAGGAACGTGGACAAGACTAAACACCACTTCACTGTGCAGAGAGTGAAGAAACTGACCTGCTTCACCCAGGGGCTCAGGGTCAAACCCAGCAAATTGCAAGATATGAGTAGGTTAGAGAGAGAGACACAGAGACTTGTGTCCCAGAAGGCATCTGTGTTGTGGTTTTCATTTTGGTGGGTTGAATATAAAAAGGAATGTAATAAGGACTTTTGACTTGTAATGAGCTCGTATTACAGTGGATATAAAATAACCAGGTTATTGTGAGGTTTATTGGGTTTTTTTCCCCCTCAAAGATTTCAGCTTGTTTTGCAATTGAATTGTTCACGTTATAGGTCACATTGAAGGTGGAAAAAGTTCTGAGATGATTTATCTTTGGCTCATTCTTTAAAATCACAAGAACCTGGCATTTTGACAGGGGTGTATAGACATTTTATATCCACTGTAGGTTTAGTAATATACTTTTGGGTGAATACAGAGAAGCGTTCCACGGAAGCACACATTATTTTTTTTAATGAAACAAGCAGATACAAACAAAAAAAATTACATTTTACAGTTTAACCCTTTAAGTTCAAAATTCAAGAAAGATCGCAATGTTAGTTTTAAACACAGACACAGTGACCTACGTCCAATATAATTGGACATTATTAGTTTCCTCGCTCTACTCCAGATATAATTTAAACATAACATGGTGGAGTCGGGACAATTTTACAAGCATCTCCCTCTTATCCGCTCCTTCATGCTTAGGCTCCTACTGTTAATAAAATGTTAATTATATCTGTGCAATTCTTTTGAAGCAGCTATTATTAGACAAAATGACCTTTCTGGTATGTATTTTTTTTTACAGAAAAAAATGCTTTTTCTGACCAATATCAAATGTAGTTAAGTAAAAATTTTGAAAACAAATTATATAAAAACTGCTTATAGAAAAAAGTCAACAAATATTTTGATTTATTCCCACTCTCTAGTGTAGAGCAATAAGAATGAATACCAATAAGTTTTTATGACTGTGTTTTTACAGGAGTTGGCAAAATTCCAAATCCGAAAAATCTAAATATCTTATTAAAGGCACAAAACAAATGTGAAAGATATGCTAAAAAGGCAAGACTTTTACAGTTGCATTGAACATGCTCCCAAAGTTCTGTTTGGCAGGAATGTTCAGCCAATTCACAAATTGCTAAAGGAACCAAAATATTCAACAGTCCGTTGTAGAACTGAAATATTCACAGCCTGCTGTGCCATGTTGGTTTGATTTTCTTATATTAGTATGTTGCCAGTTACACAATTCTTGTAGTATAAACTTGCTTTGCAGTTTACCCATTTTTTTTTGCTAGCATGTTTTCTTTTTTCACAGTTCTAGTTATTATTATCTAAAACATAATAATCTAAAACTTCTTATTATACTGCATGTGGTAGACAGAATGACTTGGCTTAAATCATTCAGGTGGACACTCTATTTAAAGTCTATGAAGGAACAGACTTAATTGCCATAAATATCTAAGCATGCTATTTGAGCAGGGAAAGTCACACAAAATATTACATGACAAAAATGTTTATGACTATATATATAGCAGGCGGATTTTATTCCTTGGGACACCCCCTCTAGATTGTAAAGTTCCCTGGAGAAAATGGTTTTAGGAGTGGTGTCAGAGATGTGGTTTAGGAGTCAAGACTTCCAAGACTTTTTTCACATGCTGTTTTGACCTATTGATGGCTGGGTAAAGAAAAGTCGTAATTTATACACGCATTACTGGACAACACCCCCATTTTTCCAGTTTTTATTGAAATTTACACAGTTCAACTCCAGTGAATAACCTAAATGGTACAAATGTACAAAACGTAGGTCAACACAAACTGAGAAATAATGCACATTTTAGAGTTATAAAACAGGCCTTTTCAGGGAAGATGTAAGGGGTTAACAACTTACAGTTGTTCTGCAACATTGACAATACATTAAGCCTTGAAAGTTGATGCTAACAATACCTACGTTGTCCCAACGTTTGTTGATTACTTACAAGCCCTCTCTCTGTATACAAGCAGTGTTGGAACAGACTGTGTTACTATACCCTCTTTAGCAATATGTGCACAGTATTGTACTGCAGGAAGTAGTATATTGCTCTCAAAATGGCAAAAAAAATCCATTAACAAACAATGATTGACAGGACATTGTAACCCTTAAAAGTGTAGGTCTTTCCTTTAGAGAAATTGCAAAGAAAATCAATGTGTCAGTGAGTACAGTCTCCTACACCATCAAAAGGCACTTGGAAACTGGAGGAAACTCTGACAGGAAGAGGTCTAGCAAACCCAAAGCCATAACAGAATCAGATGACAAGTTTCTCAGAGTGAACAGTTTGTGTGACGGCTCACAGAAGAACTGCTTCAAGTGCATAGCTTAACACTGATCGAAGTAAGCAAGTCTCAGTTTCAACTGTGAAGAGATGACTCCAAGCTGCAGGTTAGAATGGTCGAATGACAGTAAGAAAGCCAATGCTAAGGTGGCATTATAAGAAAAAAGGCTTGTCTGGGCCATGAAGCACCATCAGTGGACTACTGAAGACTGGAATAAGGTCTTATGGACCAATGAATCAAAATGTGAGATCTTCAGTTAATCATGGTTTTTGTACGCTGTCAAGTCGATGAAATGATGGTTTCTAAGTGTGTGACACCAACTGTCAAGCATGGTGGTCTGGGGCACTTTTTCTGGATCCAGAGTCGGCAACCTGCAGAGTGAGTGGCACCATGAACCAATACCACAGCATTTTGCAGCACCATGCAATTACCCTCTGGTACATGCCTAGTTGATCAGGAGTTCACCCTACAGCAAGATAATGACCCAAAACATACCCTCAGGTTGTGTCAGAACTACCTAAGAAGAAAAGAACAAAATGGTAGGCTTCAAAACTTAAACCCAGTTGAGCTGGTTTGGGATGAACTGGACAGTAGGGTGAAATGAAAGCAACCTACAAGTGCAACACATTTGTGGGAACTTCTGCAACAGTGTTGGGAAGAACTTTCAAAACAGGATTCCCACCTGCTGGTCTTCGGCTGCTCACAAAATGTGGAGTGGAGCACTGGCCCGCCCTACTCTCCAAGTGCTCCACCCCAGGGACCCAAAATACACAAATACCAGACAAGAATAATTCCATTATTAACAAGACATCTCCCTGGGGCTAGTAGAAACTATTGTGGGTAACCACCCTGCAAAACATAATGGGATATATACATATATATATATTGAATAACCCCCCACATCTATCAGAAACATGTTTTACAGATTTACTGTGGAAATATTTATTTAAATGTATTTGGGGTATAAAGGAGTAAAAGTGGTACAATTACCATAGCATCCCAGTAAGTCATTGAGCTATTCTAAGTTTGTAACATCTCTAAGACAAGGCATTTTTTAAACTTTACACCACACACATAATGTATTTGTTCATTAAAATATAAAACTTACATTTTATTTTCTGTGGAAGACAAATGTTGAGACTTACCATACACCATAAATTCTGTAGTAAATATTTGTTTTTGAAATATGTGGTTTTGAAAATGGCATCACTAATTTGCAACATGAAACTACAAGAATGCAAGAAATCATACTTAACTGAACTCAGAAGCAAACCTGATTTTATAAAAAAATAAATAAAGATTGATATATTTATTATAGTTCAAGAAGAGAAGAAAAAATGCTGTTTATGTACTTCGAAATCATATAACGTAGCATTAACCTGTTAAAACGGAATGTTATGTAGCCCAACAGACATTCTCTGCATATAACAACAAAATGTGGTTTCCTAAATTAGTCTTGTATTTCCCAGTTTACACACAATTATGAATGTCTGCGGTTCTGCAGAGAGTTGGGCAGGTCTCCTTCCCTTCCAAAATGGAGAATTGTTTTGAGTATGGGGTATTAATGTGTGTGGTGGAAAAAAATATAACATTAGATACATTTTGCTTCTGTAACAATGTGTTCAGACACAACTAACACTAAAGGGATGCTCCAGCCATCATATACACTTTAGGTGCCTTCGGTTTTGCAAATGCATGCAGTGCATCTGTGTGAAGTCTTCCAATTAAAGCACCTTTCTCTCCCCAATTGGCTGCGTAAGCTGATGTATCCTAGTATGTTCCCCAGATTGACTTTTCCTTAAACATTTTTTTAAATGCTTCCATTGCTTTGGCTTGGCTAATCATTTCATACAGCATTCAACAAACACTCTCCACCCCTTTGAGCTTGCGTAGTGCCCAACTTGGACATTTTGCATATGCCAGTAGCAGATACCAAAGGTCGGGTTGGTGACCAGCATTTGTTGTGACTTTTCCAGACAAGTGAGGTCTGTTGCCAGTTTCTTCTACTGCACTCTAATGAAAGCATTTCTTTTTCTTCAAGTAGGTTAAAATCTTTAATTACACATGCCCACATTACGTTTTAAAATTGGTAACATACAGACGATTTTTGGTTAACTAATGCAGAGGCTTTTTTTACAACAATAACGTATTTCAGACAAATAACAAAAAGCAGATCATAAGACGTGCAGTTCATCTGCACAATCTGCCTTCTGAAAGGTCAGGATGCTCTGAATGTTATACTATCCACTGAAACAAATCAACAGAGATTGGTTTACCTAAAATAATTGAATATGTAAATTACACATTACATATGGAAAAGAAAACATATAGAAAATGTGTACAAATGTACACGTAATGGGGAAAAGATTTCCTTTGTAGATAGAAGAATGATAAACTTTCACACTTAATATGTAAATTTGGTAAAGATGATACCTTTATTAGAAAACTGACATATAATGGATTGTAAACTTTCATGAGTATTTAGGCCTCTTCTTCAGGCATATTGTACATTTAAAGCAGACATTGTCATGCACTAATACATTAAAATGCAGACAGTCATAGCAAGGTACAGAGATTATTAATGGATTATTATACATTCCTGTAGTGATGTTAAAAGGAAATGAAAATGCTGTCTCTCTCTCAAGGTTGTTTCCTTACCTTTTCTGTCCGCTTCCGCAACCACGTCCGCTTCTTCATCTTCTATATTTTATCTTCTCTCTTCTCTTCTATCTTCAATCTACTATCTTCTATCTTTGTCTGCATCTCCGCAGACATAACCGGTGGGACTTGCGATGACGTCTTCTCCTTGGAGGAGAGGACTTTCTTGAAAGCACTGTGATTTCGCCCTATCTTGAACCCGGGCAATATGGCAGCGCTTGTGGTGACGTCTTCTCCCCAATCCTCCAATCGGGGGAAAGGACATCACCAAAATCACGTCATTTTGCCCTTACTTTTACTCTGGGCAATATGGTGGCGGTGATGTCCTCTCCCCTAAGCTCTAAGTGTTTTGTCTAGTGTGAATGTACTGACATATTTCCTAGTTAATAGTACATATGTATGTGCAAATAAGAAAAGGACAGGAAAACAGAGGTAAGGAAATTATTATTAACCTGTGGCCATGTGACAAAATATGGAAAAAAATGTTTAATTTAAAAGACTAGTGTTTGTGGCCTTCAAGGCCTGGAGTTGTATACCACTGACCTAGATTATTACTTAGACCTAATTATATAGAGCCATGAAATGTAGATGAAATACATATTTTACATATTCCTCTTCCCTTGCTGTCAAACCCATGGTTTAAGTTGCATTACATCATTCTAATAGTGTCTGGCAAATCCATACATTCAGTTGCATTACACAAGGCACTCAATGGTTCTGAATGATATGAGTGGATCATTGTAAAGCACCTTTACAGCAGCAAGCAATTCTGAACACAGGTTTTCCCACACATTATAATACATGAGATATGTGACATGATATGGATGCAATTTAACCTTTTTTAATTTAAATTTTACATAAATACAGATTTACATTAGACATACAGCAACAATATTCCATGTTAGAACATCTTAATCATCCTCATCTTTGTTGTAGATTAAGATGGACATAAGGTCAAAGAATTAGGAACAAAAGAACAAACAAAAAAACAAACAAACAAGAAAAGCAGTCTCAAAAAGGGATGCCATTTAACTTACTGTTTTGCTGACATATGTTGAGCTTGTGTTCATGCAGTGTAGACCTTCGCTATTACAGCAACCCCCACATCTGTACACGGATACACAAGGAGGTTTAAAGAAGGTGTTTGTTGCAGCTCCAAACTCTTTCCCCACATCTACACATACTTCACGTGGCATGCACAGGGTTTTTCTCCACTCAATTTCGATGCCTGCCAAGAAAGCATTATGTCATATGTTAACAAGCTGCCATAAACACAAAATAAATTGATATGAAACAAACATTTTTGGAAGAGCACTGCTGCCTTGATTTGTAGGTTCTGCATGGAAATGTAGTAAGCGGGGTATGGGTAAAATATCAAACCACCACTTGCCCCTTACAGCACCCTGAAACTCTATTAAATGTCTACATTGCCTTATGGAGAACTTGGCTTTGCATGTTGGAAATAACAACATGATGATCATTAGATTTTGTTCACCTATAATTTCCATAGGCCTCCAGAATAAAACAGCATATAATCATTTGATAGAATACCATGGCATGAAAGTATCGCAGTTCATGGATATGTGAATGGATTAAAGTTGCCACCAGTGCTTGTACCTGGTGGGGAATAACATTAACCCCACTGCTGTCAGCATGGATGTGAGTGGTGTGGGCAGACATTTAGCAATGGAATGTTTTGGTATATGCAAACTCTAAGTAAATTGTAGATTAGACCTCATTGAATCAGTTAAAGTTAGACAAGCTTATCTCTCACTCTTATTCCTCCTTTTGATCTAAATAGTCCTCCAGTGCCTATATTTGTAACACATTTCTTCAAAGCTCCTACCTTTTAAGGCGGCTAAAGGGCCATATTTACAAAGCTAAAAGGTGACCTTTAGATGTGTACTGTTGTGAGGAGGGATAGAGCTCACATCTGGGACTAGGTAGGTTAAAAGACTATTACTATAATATTTTTGTCAACATTTTAACATAAATATAAGCATTCTTTGTGGTCGTTTTTTGCAAAAGTATTCAATGAAAGCATGGGTGTCTAAAATTCAAAAAGAAGAGAAAAAAAAATCTGCCCCCATGAAATTTTGTCTAATTAATAACCAACAAAGGGGAGAAAGATTTTCTTTAAAAAAAAGGGGGTCTGGAATAACCAATTTAGTAAATTACAAAAAAGGAACGAAAACTGGAGGTAGGTCATACTTCACTGGTTGCTCTGAATAATTTAATACATATCATTAATAGTATTTAAATAAAAATAGATTTTTAAAGAGGTAAAGTAAGAAACAAAAAAAACAGCGTTTGTTTTTTTTATAGAAATATTGTATATAATATTTCCATTATTTTTCAAAAATATTGATTTCAACAAGGATTGCTAAAGTAATTCTTTATTAGATAAGTCATATATAGAAATTCCCTGTGCTTTAATCCACGGTGTTTTTTTTAAAACCGGTTTGTAAAGATGGCCATAAATAAACAAGATTTCTTTTGTTTGTTTGTTTTTTGTTTAATTATTTGTTAAGTTAACATACTAGACTGCAGCCAACATTGAAAGACCATCAGAATGCCTGACTTTCAGGTTTGCGGTCATTACCATTGAGCTAATTAGTAGTAGTAGTATTGTGCCTTATTCCTGCACTTACTTTTCCAGATATCAGCATTGTAATTGTAATGTGCAGCTGCAAATTTAACACTATGATCTCTTCTAGCATCAAAGCCGGATAGTCCTCCTTGCCTTAATTGACACTTGAACATTTTCCAAGATTCCGGGTAAAGAAGTGTCATAAGTTCATCCACACTGGACACAGCCCGTAGTTGCTCTTCCAATTCCTTATTTGGATGATCCTTTTAATGAAATAAAATAACAGTTATATTATATCAAACTGTCTGTTATTATGTTTTATACAGTTTGAAAAAAAGGTAGTGAGCGCTATGTGGTTTCCCCAAGCAAACCCCCTTCATTTTTACATTAAACTGCTACCCTATTAAAATTGCTAATAACAATAACATCAACAGCTTTTTTATGTTTTCAAGCAATTAACCGCTTCATTGACAAGTGAGACAAGTGGGTCATAACTATGTTAAGGGCAGGCATGCTTTCATGCTCTGATGTCACGTTTTAATGCTGTAGTCACTTAAAAAACGTATCCCTTAGACGCTTTCTTTCTAAGAAGCCATGTATTTATCCATACAAGGATCCTGATCAGAACTGAAAGACCACAGAGATTGATTCTCTAACTAATCACATATGTCCCATATAGTGCTATTTAAAGCTCTGTGTCAAACTGGCAACCTTTCAAAATATGCCAAAAAATGTGTTCAACACACAAGAGTTGACTGAAACATTTCTAGCTATTCTAAAACACTGTAAAATTAGCCCAGTTGTTTGTACATTCCAGATGTAATTTCTCAACAAATGAAGCTGTCTTCTTAACGCCAGTGGTCTGATTTTGAAAAATGAAGTTGCACAGAAAAATTACATCCTGATGTTGATAGTGTTTATTGCAAAAGCTGTGGTTTCGCTTTTTTTTCCACATGCCCCTCTCAACAAGTATTAAAAGGTCAAAATGCTTATTTTCCTGGCAAAAGTTACAGTACTATTGATGGTGAAACACAGTAATAATGTCTGTCATATTGTGTAATGCCATCATTTCAAACATGGCAGGCTATGAAACATTCAAAAACTGCTACTTGAACGTCACAAAATAATTTACAATATTTCTCTCAATGGCTAATCTTTGTAAATGCAAATATTATCTCATCTGGACTGAAACGGTAAACATGCCTTCTTGCGACTATTTACATTCGCATAGTCTGTTGACTTCAAGCTGTTTGTCTCAAGTGAAATATAAATATTTTCATTCTTAATAAAAAAAACATTTCTAGGCATCCTAAACAAGCAAAAGAAACTCTTAATAACAGAACATCTATGACATAATGGTGACATATAAACTGCCTATAATGCAACAGTAGAACAAAATTACAATCGGCTCTCCCGATGCCCTTGAGAAGATTACATTCCTGTTAATGATGGCCTCATCCAGAATGGATTTATCATTTTCCTGACTGGTCTCCCACAAAGTCTTGATGATGATTACAACATTTCCAGCAACTTCCAATATCTACTATTGCACCACAACTATCATATTTTTTAACTGTACAACAGCTGGATGGTAGCACTTTATCCAGTCCTGATCTAGATCATGATTGGCCATCTAATCATGCGTAGAACATTTTTGATCAGTAGTTTACATTTAATTTTATTTTATCTGGACCTACCCTGGACTGAAAAACAATTTTTGATATTTTTAGATGCTTCTTGTGATTTTGCAAGGGATCTCTTATGATCTACATCGTTGACTGGGGTACAGAGACTAATATTATACACTGCGCTGGTCGCTAATTAGTAAGATTACAAGAGTTAAATAATACTAGTACTATGATGTTATTTTGCAGATATTTCCTCATCCATAATTTGTCACCTTTGAAATATGAGACATAATTGACCTCTCAGGGCAGTGTTATCCCATAAATTAAAACATTCCACCAAGACATTTGAGATTTTCTTTAGACAGTAGTATTTCTATGAAGTTGATATTGTATTACATTGCAGGATTTTAGCTTGATGTACAGTATGTTTATTTAGTGTATGAATGAAAACAGTCATACAGCAGGATGTAAATATGCACAGCACGTAGTGCTGTTCACTAAGTATCTTGTTACAAAACTTGGAACAAGTTAATGATTAGAGCTAAATATGGCATTCAATCAAGTGAGGATGCCTTCAGAGGTTCTTCGGATGATTACTGGTTTAAATCAAGCCTTTCTACAACCCAGCAAAATAATTACCAGCCTCTTCAATTAACCTCAGCATTTTCTAACGTTGTGGCAAATGTTCCCCCTTATAGCCTTAGGCTATTATGGACCGAAAAATACGTTTGAGACCCAACAAACTATGTGCCACCTACTGAAAAATAACCATATTCACAATTTGTCTCTTAGGTTTGCAGAAAAGATTCAACTTTGAGTTTTCTCCTTGATCAGCTTATACACATTTTTAATATACCATTTAAACTGCACCCTTGCATCATTCAGGACAAACAGCATGATATCAACTGATTACAGATTGATTTTGAATGCTACATACACAATGTCAAAGAAAAAAAAGGAATGCTAAAGGAATTTTATAAACAGTACATAACACAGACACACATTGTCTGTAATTAACCATTTAAATAAACATTGACCATTACAGCAATAGGGTTTTTTTTATAACTGCATTCTAAGTACATAGGCAACATGTAGCTAGTCCCCTCTTTGCAGCTGTAACAGCTTTCATTCTTCTGGGAAGGCTTTCAACAAACTTTTGCGATGTTTCTGTGGGAATTTTTGCCCAGTCATCCAGTAGAGCGTTTGTGAGGTCAGGCACTGATGATGGGCGAGACAATTTGGCTCACAATCTCCGTTCCAGTTCATCCCAAAGGTGTTCGATGGGATTGAGGTCAGGGCTCTGTGCAGGCCAGTCAAGTTCTTCCACACCAAACTCATCCAAACTATGTCTATATATAGAAAAAGGGCGATTCCCAAACTGTTCCCACAAAGTTGGAAGCATAACATTGTCCAAAATGTCTTGGTATGTTCCCTTCAGCATACCAAGACATTTTGGACAATGCTATCCTTCCAACTGGATGAATGGGGAAAACTCCCACAGAAACACTCCAAAAATCTTCTGGAATGTCTCCCCAGAATAGTGGAAGCTGTTAAACTGTAGCTGCAAAGTGGGGGAGATCAAGTACATATTAATGTCTAAGTACTTTGAATGCAATGTCATAAAGTCCCTGTTGGTGTAATGGTCAGGTGTCCCAGTAATGTATATATATATAGTGCATATACATTACATTTACTTCATATACAGAGGCAATTGTTGACTAAGTGATTCAAGTAATATGTAAAGCCAATCACATGCCAATTCAAATCTCTTACTCAATTATTGTTCACTATCCTCTAAACCCTGTGGCTCCCCGTAATAAGCAAACGGAAATATATTTCTTTTAGAAAACATATTTTGTTTATGGATGAATCAAGGTAACCAGACCCTAATCTACTGTGAGTTATCATAGCTATGTAGTTCTTTAACTGTAGCCATTAAGGATAAATGAGTATCTGTATTCATTTCAACAGATTTAAAGTTGTTAAGCTGAAAGAAAAACACTTGTGTGTGTCACGGTTTCCTCAAATAGTATGTTTTGAGAAAGGCCATAAAATCCATTAGTATTCTCTTAGCTATTTATAGTTCCTCTAAATGAAATTAAACCCTGACAAAAAAGTGACCAAGCTGCTTTAACCCAACACTGTAAATCTCCTTTTATTTGATAATTAGCATTTAATCATATTACTCAGAAGGGCTGCGTTTCTACCGATGTGTCATTTGTCTTTTGTTTCTATTTTCTTACAAGCGAATTGCTGAGGAGTTGAGTGTGGAACCACATCCTCCCACAGGAACGTACTGTTTGTCTTCTACTGGACATTGGTTTAGTCACACCACAAATTGCAATACTTGTTAAATCAGTGTTGGAATGAAAATATCCTGTCTTCCAATGTTATACCGTGATAGTAAATGTGCAAGTCTGTAGTCACACTAATTACATAGTTGCCAATTGACCAGATTTTGACTGGCTGGTAGACCCAACTAATGGCTCAACAAGTGGTATATTTAGCCACTGCCCAGTGACGATGACCAAGTTACTGTGAAATAAGCTCAGTACACAAAGGTCATGGATAAGGGAGATATGTGGGTGGAGAGTGTCAGGCATGTCATGATATTCCCATTCTGTTCTGATGGACCATAACACATTTTGTTATGTAATGAATTATTATGTAATTAATACCAAGAAACACTGAACTTCTTGTCTATTGTCTCCAGGCCTGTTTAAAGTTGTGTAGTACTGGAGTACTGTGACCCTACATAAAGGAGTATTGTGACTGGAGCACTGTGACTCTACATAAAGGAGTATTGTGACTGGAGCACTGTGACTCTACATAAAGGAGTATGGTGACCCTCCAAAAACTCAAGAAAAACCTAAGCTTGCAGGGTATTCCTGTATTAGTTTCAAACTGGTACAATTGTAGCCCACTTTTTATATTTTTGTTTTAATAAATAGTGTTATTTGTATGAATATGGCTACAAAAGAAAGCCCCAGTTTTCCTGCAAAAAAAATACTAAATAAGAAGGAAATTGAGGTTTTAATAAAGATATAGCAAAACGCAAAAATGTTGTGGTCTTGTAGTATTCAAAAATAAGTGACAAAGCCACTTAAATGAATGGGACAACTGTAAACCAAAAAGTAGTAGGTATCATTTACATGATTAACAGTAAAGTAGAATAATAAATAGGACACCATTTTTGTATTGCAATGCTACAATGTTACACCACATTTACATGCCAACAAAAGAAAAAAACTGTCCCTTTAACCTGAATTTTCTCAGAGATAGATGTGCAGTTTACTGTGCTAGTAGAACTCATGTCTTAATAACTCACAAAAAACCCATTGCCTTTCTTTGACTGGACTATCAATATTAAGTTTGAACTATGACTGCAGAACACTGAACAAAACCAAAACAAAGGAAAACCAAGCACATGCCAAGAAAATGTCAGATTGTGGAAACGGGTATGCAGCTAGAATTCTATATTCTGTTTCACTAACTTAAAAAGAAAAGGGCCACAAAAACCATCCAGGTTCTTTAGTACAAATGTAACCCAGAGAGGACCAATTGTGTCCCTGCAGGCAGCTATTCTACCACTAGGGGGCAACAAGCACGAGTTTCTTCCGGTTTTATCTTTCGTTTCTCTTTTTGTTGCTTTTTCTTTTTCAAGTGTCTTTTGTCTGCAACTATAACACATTTGCATCAAATTTTTAGAGACAATTAGCTTTCGTATGATCACGTTCCATTTGTTTTTAGTAAGTCCTCAACTCTGTAATCAGGTAATACTAAACAATCTGGAATTTATTGAAACCTGTAATTTATTTATATGCTTTGCCTAGTTACTTTAGGTAATGTCATGCAGCCTGCCCCTGATGCCACAGAAGTTATCAGTGACTGTTAAACCTACATAGAATCACAGCAGAGTCTTAAAGATAAAAAAATAGGTTACAAGGCTTATCATTCTTGCAAATGAGGCTGACACTGATTAAATATTTTATCTAAGGCCAAGTACTTATAAGTCATTTATCTGCACAACTAGAAGTACATTAGCAATCTAAATAGTGATGTCATATGCAAAAAATGCACATGCATTTCACAGACCAAAAGACAAGACTGCATTTCTCAACGACGAAAATAATGTACATTTATTTGCCATAGTTTAAATGTACACATACTGTCTTTAACCACCTGTATGTTATAAATTCTGTAAAAACAACACAGAAAAAGGACCGTAAATATACATCATAGCAAAGTACAACAAGCACCGCAATAAAGATAGCTGGAAAAATCTAATTTATTTACAAAACTAAATAGCTAATCAGTGGTGGTAGTCTGAAGAGCATTTGGAACAATAAGCAAAATTGCACTTACCACCCCATCCTGCCTACTCTTGTCCCTCCCAAGGGCAGATGTAGAGCCTGACCTCGGGAGGAGGACTGTTGCTGTGTTTAAGGTGATAATAGAATAAATTTGATAATTCAAAATGATCATGTATGGAATTTAACTGCATTGCAAAAATGCAGTAAAAATTCTGCAGTATTAGCATACCTGGGAACTCTCCGGGTTTGACCTCTGGGTCGCGGGGTCTTGACATGCCCCGCTTCTCGCCCACTTTCCCTTTAAATGGTGGTGTTTCCCGCATCCGTCTGCAGGAATGCCCTTGATGTCGGCAGGAACGCCCCCGATGTCAGTGGGAACTCCCGCAACGCCTGCAGGAACTCCCACTGACGTCAGTAGGACCTTCCACTGACGTCAGTAGGACCTTCCACTGACATCAGTGTGTGGTCCTGGCCGCATACCGCAAGGGAAGGCTCCAGGTAGCCGGAGCCCAGAAGTTCCCAGGTATGAGTATTAGTGACTTGATTGAGAAAACAAACGTTATGGAATGAACATCACACAGTCATTTCATAAATAAGGATTAGCAGAGAGTTTAAGCTTGCCTCTCTGGTGCCTCTTTACCTAATATCGAGTTTGTCTGCCAATTGTAGTTTTGTCATTCCCTTTGATTATATATATTGTAATATGACTGCGTAAATTGTTGGCATTATATAAATATATATAAAATATATATATATATATATATATATATATATATATATATATATATGTAATAAAAATAATAATAATAAATGGAAAGTATTGTTATTAAAACAGTTCATAAAAACACACTAGAATTTTACCGTTTTGCTCCACTGCACTGAAACCAGATGTATGTAGGAAAAAATATAGAATGTTTGCAAACTATTCTACTAACAACATAAAAGTCCGTGTGGGAGATCTGTATTTATCACAATTTAATAAAATTGTGCCTTTTATAACAAAACTTAAAACACATAACAAAATAGATAAGGAAGATTCAAACGGAGAAGTAAATTAGTTATTTATTTTTCAGGGCCCTAACGAGCTTGGTGCCTAATGACTACAATGCTATCTCCGTTAAACTCAACAACAATTCTACAAAGCTGACAAATTTGGGGCATTGCAAGCCTTTGCTATTTCAGCTTTGCAATGCCTTTTTCAGAAATATAAAGATTCACCTTAGTTGAAAACATCAGAGCTTTCAGAACTTTTCGAAGAACAGTGAATTTCAGAGTTCCACTTGCTAAGATTAACAAGGAGGCAGCCAAGTTGTGTCAGAATTGTCCACAACCTGTGAAAAACGAGACAGAACATCTACCATAAACTGAAGCACATTGAAGGAACCAATGTTTCTCATTCACTGAAGCATCGTATTTGCCACTTATTGTGTTAAATCCAAAAATACTTTTTAAAAAAAAAGAAGAAAAAGGAGGCCATTTAGTGTCTGGAATTCAATGTTATTTCTGAATTTATAATATTTAATAATCTAATAATATAAGACACTACATGTTAGTTATTACCTTTGAAACAATAGGTTTCTGTTCTTGACTTGTAGGAAGGACAAATGGATATTAACTGGCACTTTAGGCAAAGATCATTTTAAAGGCACTGTAGCTTTGTTATTTTTATGATTTTTATTATATTGGTATAGATTTAATTTGAGAGATAACCGTGTTCTATTTTTCCATCATGCAGTAAGATACCAAATGTAATTACAGCTATTTTTAGACTTGTTTATATACCTTTAATAAAGCCGGTGCATTTCTTTTAAACAGAAGCGGAATTGTTCTTTATTACAGAATTACAGAAATAGTTGCTACACTTAAAGTAATCCTGGGAGCTCAGATTAATTATTCAGCCTTGCGTCTACGGCAATGCTAATACTTAAATAAAAAATATTTGGAATAAACGGCTGTTATAGCTGTAATTACTTGAGTTGAGGCTGAGGGATGAAATGATTTATTGTCACTACAGAAGAGTATTTAGTTTAATAATGAATATCACAATATCAGTATCTGAATAATCAATATTATATTTTCAAGGATAGAGGAGAATGTAATGTAATTCTTAATTCCAATGCCCTGCAAATTAATTTCTTTCCTATATTTAACAGTAAAATAAATTCAAACTATTCTCAGAAGAGGCACAATCATAAATCATGAGTCTGTATGACTATTATGAATCCACTTTTCACGCACATTTCTGCTAGGACATTCCCATACATTCTCCACCAGCCTTTTGGACAGTAGGTGCCCAGATGTTATTGAATACGTACATGTATTGTGTGCCTCAGCCACTGTAAACAATGTCAGGAAAGTGTAAACTATCCGAACCTGCCGCAATAAACGTCCTTACGTCATCAAAAAAAATCTCTCATCACATATAACCCCAACAAGCATTTGTTATAAATGGTAAAAAAACCAATAAGCTATAGTCGTGCAACTGGAATGCAAGCAAGTAAAGCTTGAGTTACCCAAACAATGTCTTAGGCTAAGAAGTTTAAAGATAATGTTGACCTAGGGAAAGATCTGATTGCCTTTGGTGTCAAGGAGAATTTGTGGGGGACAATATTGAAGTCTCACTTAAGGTATTTTTGCCACTTGTATCAACTTATGTTTGAAATTTATAGACATAAAGTCATATGCAACGACGTAATAGTTTAATTACTTGTAGAGAAGCATAGTCAGTTGAGTATTAATGGTTTTTGTGCTTATGAAAAATCAAGGACAATAAAGTCAGACAGAATTGGCAGGTTAGCGACACACACCAACCTTCTACACCTCTCAGATTTCTGAGCCAGTTGACATGACACGGCACAGTTATTGGAAAAATCACACACAACTAAGTATGTTCTATGTAATGTATAGTTATTGAAAGGAAATACAATTACTTTGTTCAGTCTACATTTTCTTACAAACCATATAAACCCATATGCCAGGAAGTAAATATGTTGGAATTTGGACTTTTTCTTTTACTACCTAACAATACCTTTACTGCACATTAATGCAATATTAGTCACATATGATTTTGAAATAAAAGAACAGTCATGGAATAATATTTATTCAATAAAAAGACGTCCAAACGTTCTAAGTACATTTGCTCGCATATTTACATTACATATAAACGAGTTAGAGTGGCCGTTTTTGGGCTGATATTAAATGCACCTGCCATGATCATTTAGCATGATTTATGATGATTCTGGGGTATCATCCAGCAGTTAATTACGTGTGTTATATTTTATCAAAGTCATTAAATGTAACAAGAAGTAATTTACTGTTGGATGAGATCCCAAAAATCTGGGACAGGTTCTAAATGAGTACGGTAAGTAGAAGGAGAGTGAGGTGAGTAAATCATTAATGATAATAATGATGTAGGTAAGTAGTATTGAACATGCACTGGGTAGGGTAACGGTACAGTATAGCTAGCATACATGTGTAAAGCACTGTGTATTGTGCAACGTGTATAGTGCCACAGTGAATTGTTTGGGATGCATGTCTATAGGCTAGGATGACTATGTTCCGGGTTTTGGCAATGTGTATTGGCTGTGTCTAGGGTGGTGTAAGTACATTGTAAAGTTTGCATGTGTATAGGGCAGTGCAACTGTGTACAGGGTAGTATGAATGTGCATAAGGGTGAGTGAGATAATATTCTATAGAATTTCTTTAAAACAAAAGAATTCTGAATTACGTCCAAACCTAAAGGTCAGGAAACAAAATTTGTTGTCCAAAAAAAATGAATGTGGCAAAACAAAAAATTGGTCCAAAACTATTTTGTACCATAAGTCACATTTTCACCATATTGTCTCACTAGTTTAAAATACTGTATATAAACAGAGATAACTGGAGAACTCGGAATACTGTAAACGCACAGCGCCTACTGTTGGTATGGATTGCCAGGACTTAACTGCTACACTTAAAAATCGAAGAACTAAAGGAAATCCTATCTCAAAGTCAATAAACAGACCAGATGGTTAGGACAGGATGAGATCAGAGGAGGTCAAAAGGAGATGCCAGGGTCAAGTACCTGCAGAGTCAACAAATGGAGAAATGCTCCCAAAGATCACCAAAATAGGCTCACTATACAGGGAAAGGGAGAGTCCGCGTTAAAGAGTTGCCTGGACAGGAGTTGTCTAGCTGGAATGTAAGGTCACGGCATCTGGCCTCATTCCAAATAAGAAAAACAGCCAGAGCATGGGACAAGACACAATCTTGCACACAACTACTGTATATGGGGACAATACAAAAACCAAAAGGTAAGGTCCTAACAGATTACATGGCTGGACATCTGAGAAAACTTTACTCAGCTAGTGAAATCAACTTCATATTGGGTGAAGTCACATCATAGAGACCCACTGCCAAAATGAGCTTTTTGTTCACTTGACGGGTTTAAGAAACAGCTAGGACTGGGATAGAGTGTTCTGCCCAAATTTGAAAATAATGTGTTTTCCTTTTTAACCATTATTTTATTTGGTCTGTAATATCTAGAGTGATCTTAAGAACGTAGGCGTCCACAAATTCAAGAGTGTAATTTTTGCCAAAATCCGATGTTTACAAACATGAGACTTTTGTATTTAGAAGGATTGCCAGATTAAATAGTTTTGTCATATGGACGTGTCTAGGAGTCTTACTGGCACCTCATTTGTCTTAGAAACATTTTTTTTTAATTCTTGTTTGCCATCTTGTTTAAACTTTTGCTACATACATTTTTACAATGTTTTGCTATTTAAAGAAACAAATGAAGCAATGCATACATTTTATATGGTCCAGGCACTCTTTAATAGGGGTTATATATCTCGTATAATTTCTCCTCTGTAGAAACATATCAACTCAATTCACATGAAATTAAAAATTACAATCTTATGGACTACAGTGTCCCTCCAATCAGAGATGGGGCATGACCACCTAATCCGATTGCGCCTAAGAGACACATTCACTAGTCATTCAATATTGTGAATTATGACTCGGTGACTATTTGGAACTAAAGTTAACTACTTGGAAATAGTGGTATAAAGCCCAGTTCCAGATAATTAAGTTAAAGCAGATCTATCAATGTTTTCTCGGTCAGCTCTTTTTGAGCGCACCCACACATTTTGTAAAGAGTGTAAAGTTTATTTGGTGTAAGTTAAACTCATAACTATTTTTATTTTTACTTTGGTACATTTTCCCAGTGTCAAATACAGTTAAAATGAGGGACTGGTGGTCAATTCCTCTAATATTCTGTACTTGAAAACATTGCATTTGGAATTCAATAGTAAAATAATTCATTGTTTGCACAAGCATATCTGTATCATACAGCGTTAAAGCAGCTGTAGGGTGCAGGGATAAAGCCAAGGAAAAAAATAAGAGTTTTGGGAGAAGGAAAGAAGAAATCTAAATTATTCGTTGGATTTTCACACGAGTCCCATTTTGTAGGGACCTTGCCAAACATGGGGTTAATTGGGGGTCTTTGAAAACAAGACTTTTAAGCAGAATGCCTTAGAATATGTTTAGTAATGCAAATCTGATTATGTGTCAACCACATTATGTGTCAACACACCTCTGTAAATATATAAATGTATGTATTTTACACTGCATTACAGAATACCCCTGACTATATCTTAGTGTCCAGGACAGTTCTTTATGTTGATAGATTTAGGATTTAAAAAAATCATGCTATTAAATAATTTCCTCAAATCAGACCATCCCTCGAACGAAGCTATGACAACTTATCAAGTCTTTACTCAGGATCCCTGTACATCGTTCAATAAAACCTTATCCTGAATTCATAAAATAAGTAAGTATGATGGAAACAGTGTCAATGATACTTTTGCTTAGTAAAAGGGAGTTTTCATATGAGCCTAATTATTGTAATAACACAGGCAGTGGTGTTTATTTGCAGAGGGAGAATATATATATATATATATATATATATATATATATATATATATATATATATATATATATATATATATATATATATATATATATATCAACTGAACATGACTTGCTGATTTTTAATCTATTCCTTCCACCATCCAAAAAACACCAGTGAATAATAAAGTGACTGCACAATGCCAAGTGTAACTGTGTAAATCCAAAACCTGCAGACAAATAGCCCTTTTTTGGTACCCAAGTGCATTACCGATAATTTATCCACTTATGCAATATAACCTTCCCATTCTTCAATATGTCATTCTATACAGTCTATCTTCCTGTCTATTTCACCTATTGTGTTACTTGGCTGTGCCTACAAAATGAATCCTCTCGGTCAACTCATCTCTCAACACAGTTCATGTAGAATGAAGAGCCTAATACTCCTTCCAGTTGGGATCCACAAGGAAAAACCTAGCTGTGATGAATGAACATCATTAACTACTCCTTATTTTTTGCTTACATTTGTACTTGCATATCTAAAATTTTCAGGATTTTGAAATTTAAAAGAAACACATACTTAAAAAAACTGACAAAGACTTAAGACGCTGCCCTCGTTCCTTGAATACTTTCTATGCCTAACCAAGGTCTACACGTTTGTTTTAATGTTGCCATCAATCAAGATATATGCAATTTCAACAGTTTTTTTCTTTAAGTTTGTTTAAAAATGATTTATGCTATTTATGTTTTTGCTGACTAGGAGGTATATCATGGAAATGTAAGCATATTAACCTTTCAAGTGCCTCTGTATAAGCAATTAATTTCAGATGTATTAACCCACTGTAAAGAAATGTTTTTGCTTTATTAGTTTAATTTTTGGTTTGTATAAACACAAACCCAAAAAATTCAAGCAACATTAAACTTTATTAATACATGTAGAAGATTTAATCAGACTTTTTTTTTAAAAGGTAATGTAAATTACCTAAATGGGGTTATTAAAAAATGCTCCTTTGTAGGGTCTACAGTTGATTTATTTACTGCCATTTTGTATTATATATCTCTTATATGCTCTGGTATGTACATTTGATACTGTGTGGTCTAAGATTTGACTCCTTCACGTCACTTTCCCAGTATGAAGGGTCAACCCTAGTGACATTCTGCTGGAGGAACAGCTTGGTTGGCTTTGTATAATGCATAGGTAAATCAGTAATCACCAGCAAACCCTCCCTCGATAGCATCCTTTACCAAATACCAAAAAATTGATTTTATTCACTAAAGGGAGAGTTGGATTGTCCAATCATTAGTAACTTCCTGTTTGCGCAATTTACTTTTTATACAAAACCCCACATTGAATGAAAAAATAATGTAACAGATGTGGCATAATTCATTAGCTTAGCTTGTTTTGAAATGTAACTTTTCTAAGTAATATATCAGCGATTAACAATTATGAACAGCATTCTTGTTTTGCAGATGTAGGGATAAAAATTAATTTAACATGTTCTCCATACTTCCTTTACAAAACAAAATCCTTCAAAAGCCAGTAATATAATACATCTTTCCGAA
Organism: Spea bombifrons; assembly: GCF_027358695.1. NCBI lineage: Eukaryota > Metazoa > Chordata > Amphibia > Anura > Pelobatidae > Spea > Spea bombifrons. The sequence continues at coordinate 28,778,701 of NC_071087.1, read as the reverse complement.
TGTGGTGTTGAAGGAGATTTCAAAGAAAAATAACAGCTAAAATACAAATCACTCCAATAGGAAGCAATGCATAACTTCTATAGTGACCTTTCCCTCTGTATGCTGGGATTGGGCATATAAACCAGGTGGATGTTTTCAATGTTATATATGGCCATCAGTATATGACCATTGGTAAATAAACATCAAAGAATTCTCCTTTGATGTCACGGCAGTGATTACCAACTTGCAGTCCACCTTTCATTGAGGGAAAACGTGCATAGCTAGAAAACTTTTGTGGGACAACTTAGCTTAGACCGCAGAGACTTTTTTTTTAAATGCTGCCAAGATCCCCCCACCGACGCTGTTTTCTTTAGGAAGAGATCGCCTCTATATTGATGGTTGTACACTTGCAGGAACCAGTCCAGGAGAAGGGGATAGTTGGCAAGAGAATTGTGGTTTCAGCTCACTTCACTGTACATCATGGAGGTGCAACACTGGAAGGTTCACCCTGCCAACCCTGCATTGCTTAGTAGAAGAGGAGACTTTGAACAACTTAATTTAATACGTTTTGAAATTAAGGAGTTGAAACCACAACTCTCCTACCAGCTCTCCTTTTAGTGAATAAACACCTCTGTCCCACACAAGGCATTTATATGGCTCATTACTCCCGCAGGGTAGGACACAGGTTTTACTTACTTTACAACTAGTCTACGTATGGGCTTTCTGTATTTCCCCTATGATGTTAGGTCAGCTGTAAAGTGCTAATCGAACTTGGTGAAACATGTATACAGATAAACTTAAAAGAACATCTTCTTCATTTGTTTACCATATGTAACAAATGTGCCATGTTTCAAGCTGTGTACTCATATTCTCACAATTGTATTAATGCAATGTCACTGCAATTAATATGACATGTCAAAAATTCTTTGTAAAATTCAATAAAGTGACAAAAAAAACAAAGATTCAAGCATAAATCAGCCTGTTTAATACAAACAGTACTGTCACGGCAACTGAAACAAGTATTCCTGTATTCACGCATACATTATTTATGTGTCTGTAATAATACCGTTTTTCCGTAATTGCCATTAATTCTTGAATATCATAATGTATTCATGTTTATTAATCCATTTTAAGGGTGATATTTTCTCTTAGGTCAGTGTTGGTATCACGAAGCAGACACTGATTACATGAATAACAAACTCAATTTCTTACTTTGGGCCTTGTTGGCCTTTAGACTACTTAACTAATGCTGGACAGAGAAAGCCAATTTAATTTGACTGATGATTTTTCTCGGCTTAGTCCAGCATTTTAATAACTTCTATCAAGGGACTGGGAGTGGATCCTGATAAAGAGAAATTGTTTACTTTCCTGATTGCTTGTGTGGAAAAGAGAGAGATACAAACGCAAAAGCCTAATTACAAGTAAAATATTTAAAAAATGCATCGAACTGGAAAATCCTCGTGACATAATTCTTTAGCCACTTCGTCCCCAATCCATATCTCATTATTCCCCAAACGATGCTCCTCTCCTACTTTTAATCTCACTACCCTTCTCCAAGCCAATTAAACTATTGAGCATTGCAGACCTAGTGTGAACAACTTCAACAAGTAACAAAAAAAATACCATTATGATGTAATTGGATTTAAAGAGGAAATAATCCATGTAAAATGTGTCAGTTAATGGTTGTTAGTATGGCTTTTAAAACCAATATAATTTACATGAATAGTCACATTTTAAAACACATTTAATAGTTTCAGATAAAGCAGACGTTAAAGGGGAAGTCCCATGGAAAATCAAGTATTTTTCTTTGAACATTAAATACAGAGATGTATACAGTAATGTAAGAGTGCTGAAGAAAATTTTGGTTTATTTAATTTTGTTTCAATAAGCTTATATTATCTTCGGTCTGAGGCTACCATTGTAAACAGAGATATGATAATTTGAGTAACTTTCCCAGGTTCAGGCACCACACTGGGCTATTAGTCAGTGTCTGGGTGATTAAGACTCATCCAGTCTATTGTTTTCCACAAGGCAGCATGATAACAAGTCCAGGAATGTGTCTAGTAGATAACATACAAATAAAAACATACCGTACGGAAATAAAATTGATCTTAAAAAAGAAAAACAACACAATACTTCTGAAAACTCATTCTGAAGGTGATATTTTAAAAAAAAAAGTTTCTTTTTTAGCTTTCCCTTTTATAGTTATCTTACACTACACACCAATGAACACACGCACACATGCTTCTATGATGGGGAAACCAGACCAGGCTACAGATCCAAAAATACAAACCTGGATATGTTAAACTCTGTATAAATAAGGCAGCGGTAAGGGTAGGTATGATAAAGATAATTAACCATCAAACGTAATTGCTTTTTTAATAAACTTTAATACATTATTTACCTAAATAGATATAAGCCTGCTACTACTAGACCGTTGGTTTGTCCAATTATTATCCAGAAACTATTGGTAAAACATCGAAATGTAATGAGTATGTCGTCAAAGAAAAAATATTAATTTGTTGGGAATGGAAACTTTTAATTTTCCTAATTTTCTGACTACTGTGTAACAGGAAAATCTTACGACCAACATATGGCTCTTTTAAAGTTTGCCCTTATGAATTTTGACCTTTTAAATAAAGGTCGTCTTTATAAAATGTTTCCACATTAGTTGCCCCTGGAGCCGCTGCTTTAAAAACACGTTGCTAAGTACACACTTATAGGCTTCTATTTTTGCACATTAAGCAAATGTAACCTCTGTTAATGACAAAAAAAGGAAGGAAGTTCTTATCGCCAACAAAGTAACTTGAAGTGTTTCACATTGAACACTTATCCCTCTGTAACGTGATATTTGCCTGGCATTAGTAAAACATTAAGACACTTGGTGTTTTTCCGTTAAATAATGCAGGTTATACAATAGGTACAGAAACTATTTTAAAAAGGGAGGTTTGAAACTGTATCAACAATCAGTTGGAAAGCTCAAAAAGCAAAAAACAAAACAAACAAAGTTAAAAAAAAAATGAATCTGTAAAGAAAGAAAGAAAATGATTTCTCCAGGCCACAAAAACCAGGTCATAAAAAATCACTAATTACGTATCCAAACATACAATGTTTGGAGCATGATTTCTTTTCTAGAGAAAGAAACACGTTCACACAGAACCATTAATCTGTGATTAACTGCTAAGAAATTTCAGCCCACGCTAATACCAAATGCATGATACTATTCTGCAATACAAGTGATTTTAGTCCTTTAGGCTTTTCAGATCTGTCTAGGTTTTTACTATACGGTTTTGTACAAATGAAGGAGCCTATTAAATTCACGTAACATAACAGCTGAGAAAACTGTAGAACTAGCTATTGTCTGCCTCAACTCCCATTATTCTAAGCCACAACAAGATTCATATCCATATGGAAAGCCGCGTCGGTGAATTCCAGTTATGGAGGCTGTGATTTCCAACAATATGTTATTAATGCTTGTTGATTCAAAGCATTAACTCATAATATGGCACATAATTCTAAAAGTATAGCAGGATGTTCATCTCTTATAACACTGAATACGGTATAAAGTAGATCAGGTCTAACAGGTAAATATGCAACCTATGTTGAACTGCGGCTCACGTACTCCTTAAATGACATGTACTTAGACCTTAGGAAGAGAGAGTAAGAGAGAGTAACAACTAGGAAAAAAAACTTTCTTCTTTGTAATTAAGAGTCACTTTTCTGGATAATGAACACGTTCCTCTAGGGCAATGTAGTATACAATAAAACTTGCAACAAATTGCGTTCCAAAGTGAGAGACCTCCAAAATGAAATATATAAAAAGAAGAATCCTAAATATCATTCTGTCTGGCTATTCAAGGAAATTGGCCTAATCAGCCTATAATGTCTCACTGTCTTGGTCAACCTGCCACAACCAGCTAAGCAAGGCATTAAAAATCATGCTCAAGATATTACTGTTTTTCCAAGCAGATAATGGGGTCACTTACTAAAACTGGAGATGCATGAGACATTTCATCTGACTCTTAGTACTGTTTGTTATCAAGGGCCAATCCCAGTGAGCTTCTCCTACAAGAACTTGGTTGGTCGTGTAAAATGCATAGTAAAATGAGTGATGGTTCTTGAAAATTACCTCAATGATTGAACAAGGTATTATACAAGGTCTGTTGAGTCTTTCTGCAGAAAGAACATGCATGTGTTTCCCTTCATAATGCAATGTAAGATTGAGGAGATGAAATCTCTTTACCCTGGTAGCACAGGGAGAATTTCCTATCTCTCCAACAGTGTCTTCCGTGCCTTTGTGTAAGGTAGTTTAAATGTGCACGTTCTGCACCTGCTGGTTACAACAAAATACTAAACTACAATGTAAAAAGTCCTGACATGAATATACTTGATGAATGCTCGATTTGGCAAAAAATGGTTTGCATGATGTCCTCCAGCTTTGTCTATGGCTCCCTTTCTATCTCCTTAAGAATGATTCAAGTGCGTTTTACTATCTGGAGCTTTTTTACTCGCTGTCAAATTCTGTTTCTATGTTGTTGTCAGGAGCTGTCATGACCACCCCGGGGTTCCCGCTGCTCTGGTCCCGCTCGCTGGAGTACTAATGGTGGGTACCCTGGGGGTAAGCTTGCTCATACCATAACTGGCGTGCTACTGGCACACGACAGGAATCCACAGTGGAACTACTTTAAAGGGGAACACACTGTTCTTGTAGCCTTTGTCCATGCAAGAGCTATCTATAGTCTCTGGGTGTTGTTCTGTAATATTGCCTTGTTCTGAGTCATGCACTGGATTCCATTTTTTTTTTTTTGGCTTGCCTTGACCACGCGTCTGCCTTATCTTATTGTACTGCTGCCTTTGGATCTTGAACTGTGTACCAGACCTCTGCTTGATGTCTTGGGTACTAGTCCAGTATACTTGACCTTAGTCTGCCTTGACTATGATCGTGTTATTCCTATGTACCAGTTATATCAACTCTGCATTGCAGATCCTTATACTAACCCCTGTATCTGGCATGACAGAGCCTTAGAGTAATTACCATGCCCATATCGCGAACAGGAAGCTCTGTGGTCAGGATTCTGAAACACTTGTGACTCATCTACTAATCAAGGACTTTGATAAACTGAGGATGGTCGCAGTTTCCTTTGATGGAGCATTATATCCCGGTCCTGGCTGTTCCCTTCTGTTTACGTTGTGCATCCTCTGGTTTTGACTCCTGGCCTTGAACTCAAACTACGATCCTTCCTTGCCCTTTTGTTACCTCGCTTGTTGATTGAGATTATCTGTATTTTGACCCTTGGTCTGGAATTGTATTATTCTTTCTGGTTACACCTCTGTATTGTCCTATTGTTCCTCCTGTGCATGACCTTGGTGAGACCCTGTCACAGCCTCCTACTGTCTGCCAGACCCTGTCTCGATATCCTGTGTAATCCCTGCCTTGCCTGTAGATGGCCCTCAAAAAGAGAACAAAGGCTGCAAAGGAGACACTGAATCTACCAACCCCATGCAAACATCTGAACAATCACCTGTCCCTCCACAGAGACGCCTGCCTGACCCAGTACCCCCAGTTGTGACAGTTATAGCTATACTTAAAGTACCTGTATGTATTTTAATTTTAACTTTCTAAAGTATGCCAGTACATATTTTCTTCAATACATATGCTTCTTCTTGTGACCTTAAATTACTTATTGTATTAATTTAGAACAATATCCAAAATAATAGAATTGAAATGTCACACATCAGCATCATGAATGTCAACCATATTATTATTGTGGTCTCATTTATTAAAAAATAAAAACTATAAGGGATTGTGTTGATGCTTTTTGTAGAAACTTAAATGAGAGCCAACAATTTTGTGGTTCACCAAAAAAATTCTTGTGGTCCATATAAAGAACAAAGAGCCATTTAAAACAACAGACTGGCACATAGCCAAAGGGCAATCCTTACAATGTGGATACAAGGCAAAATAAGTCCCCATGGGTACACTTTATAAGAACTCAATTTTAGAACCTAATTCTTGTTTTATTCATGAAGGGTTACTATTTTTACTAGTGGTTGTTCTTCTGCAAATACGCTTTGTTTTTCATTGCAATTCTGTAATAATATAGAAAGGAAATTTTACATTGCAGTTCCATAATATGGAAGAGAATACTTCCTCAGTGGCTTAAAGCCGTTTGCCTTGCACCCACAATTATGGAAGCACTTGTCAAGCATGGAAGGTGTATGACGATGTGCATGTAATATAATTTTTGGCACAGAGATAGCTTGCTTCGCCATACCACCAGCAGGACTTATTTCCAGAAGGGTCATGGCAGGCTAACACAATCCCACTTTTGGACAACATGGAAATAATTTCAGTTGATGGATCTCAATGTTCTTCGATGCAATCCAGCTACAGATCCACATATGTTCTTCAGCATGCATTAGACCTTGGAATGGATAGGGCATATTCAAATGAAGAAAGAAGCCTAGCCCTAACCTCTAGATTTGTGGAAAGACACCCCAAAAATCATGTTATCCAATACCTTTTGTTATTAAAAAAACAACTGTGGCTCTTTGGTAAAAGAGTACATTTTCAAGTAATTTCAAGCACAATGTACCGGTATATATGTGTGTGTTACTTTATTAAATACACTTTTTATTAAATATATGTGGAGAACATCTTGACTACAACATCATTTCAATTGAACACCAATTAACGCAGAAACATAGAACTTGAAGGCATATTGGGCACAATCAGTCCCATCTAGTGTGCCCATTATTTCTGCCAATTACACAGATAGAGAGGTGGTTCTGCCACTTTATAGATCTCTGGTCAGACCTCACCGAGAAAATTGTGCACAGAACGATAGACATATTGGAGAGAGATTAGAGGAGGGCGTCTAAAATCGTGAATGGTTTGTAGGATAAAAGATATGAGGAAAGACTATAGCTTGGATGAGAGAAGAGTTTGGGGAGATGCGACAGAAATATTTAAATACATAAAGGGAATTTATGAAAGTATAGCAGTAAAGTTTATTTCAAAGGAGGGAAAAGATTATAAACATTATAACAAAAGGTTATAATCAAGGTTTAGATGTGGTGAAATTCTACTTTAGACATGTTAATAGTCTATTTTTTACAGAAAATATGTGTTCTATATGATGTTTGGAACAACCTACCTGGTGAGTTCCTTACAAAACTGTGTGCAAGTGTATACCTAGAATTTATGATGTTTTGAAGGTAAAAGGAGGTCAGACCAAATATTGATTTAATTTAGATTTTTCTTCTGTTCACTCACTTTGCATTTTGTCAAATAAATAAAAAAATAAACTACCGTATTTGCTCGATTATAAGACGACCCCGATTATAAGACGACCCCCCAAAATCAAAATATTAATTTAGGAAAAAAACAAAAAGCCTGAATATAAGACGACCCTATAGGAAAAAAGTTTTACCAGTAAATATTAATTCATGTAAATTATTTTTTCATGTTTAATAAAAGCTATGATTGAGAAAAATATATTTTTTAAATTTCCTTTTATTTGCCAACCTGCCCCCCCCAGTTATGCCACTCTGCCCCCAGAAATGCTTTATACCCCCCTATTTGCCACTCTGCCCCATGATATGCCTTATACCCCTATATGCCACTCTGGCATATAGGGGGTTAAAAGGCATATCATGGGGCTGAGTGGCATATAGGGGGTTAAAATGCATTTTTGGAGGTATATAGGCATATCATGGGGCTGAGTGGCATATAGGGGCTTTAAAATGCATTTCTGGAGGTCCAGAAATGCATTTTAACCCCCTATATGCCACTCAGCCCCATGATATGCCTTTTAACCCAGCATGTACTGGCTGCCTTGGCTTGATAGGAGTGTGATTGCTGTTAGCAGTTTGATATATATATATATATATATATATATATATATATATATATATCAAACTGCTAACAGCAATCACACTCCTATCAAGCCAAGGCAGCCAGTACATGCTGGAACCTGGGGATGATAGTAGTGGGATTACAGCCTCCCTATGCCATGCTACAACCCCCACCCCCCTTACACATCCATGCTATCACACACAAACACATTTAAATACTCATTCATTCCATTAATCACACATACTTCACACATTAAACACACATTAATCACACATACTTACCCAAAAACCCTCCCCCACCCCCTTACCTGAACTGCAGATCTCTCACTCGAAGACTTCTGCAGGGGACCGGCTGTAGAGCAACTTCTCTGGCCCCGCCCCCAGAGGAGGGAGGGGGAGATAGAGCTCTGTGAGGACGCTGCAAGCTTCCTGTCCTCCTGCTTCTAACAGAAGAGACGCTGCTCGCGACCGGTAAGCAGCATGGCCCCAGAAGACATTTTTTGGGGGGTCTGAGAAGACGACCCCGATTATAAGACGAGGGGTATTTTTCAGAGCATTTGCTCTGGAAAAAACCTCGTCTTATAATCGAGCAAATACGGTATTAACATGTCTAATTTTTTAAAGCATTCTTACTTTACAGCCTTTTTTTCACAAACGCATAAGACTTTTGCGCAGTACTGTATATCTTTACATTTCTTATTACATAACATGAAATGTTTGATGCACCAATGTATCCCTAGGTCTGTACCACATGTAGTTACCCCACCAACATTCCTATAGCTCAATTCCCAGTAGCAAAAGTTCAATCGCATCTATTTTTCAAAAAGAAAATGGCAATTCAAGGATGGCTTTACCCTCATAAATAGAAAAAACTAAATAAATGCAACATAATAAGCAGGAATCACAAAAACCTCAGCACACATAACAAAAGTACAAGATTCTCAATGTGCGTTTCATGTAAATATTTCTGTGATTTGTAATTCAGATACATTTTGCTTTCTATATACATCAATTATTTCCGCTGTTTATAATATCCTAAACCAGGGAATTGTATTTTGAGGTTTGCAGATTTATCAAAGAGAGTGATCCCCTTTGAGGGAAATTATATTAAATAACTAACAGCCAAGCTCAAAATAGGATTTCCGTCATGTGATAAACGCTGAACTGCATTTTTACCAAGTAAAACATTGGTTTTAAAGATGGGGATTTTGATAAATGTATGTCTTAGTGACTTAATGCTTTTTTTTCTGTCCACTTTTGCGTTCATGTGAATGATGTTAGGTTGAATTAAACCATACAAATAATAATTGTATTGCTTTCTTGGAAAGTTGCTTGGATTTGACTAATCTAACTAAATATTATTGCCAGGAAGTCATTTTTTACAATATAGTCAACAGAAAGCAAAACATTGAAGATGCTTTGGATACTTAACACTGAACGTATTTAGTTAAATTGGAGTAACTTAATTACGGTCACGCTATATTCAATAAATTGTCTTTCTTTAACAGCATGCTGATTTCCAGAGACATCTATCTGCCTGGCAAAATCCCATCAGTGTCATCAACACCAACGCTGCACAATGCCGACCCCCTTGGGATTGTCATAAGAGATCTGATTGAAACTTTTGGCAGAGGTCTTTATAGTGATCTAATATGGGGACTAGATGTCTAATTGAAACCGGCAGCTTCACTCATAGGCTTCTTCCTGGCCCACTTTTACCACTTTTACAAAGTTCTCATTGCTACATTTGGTTACTGACGAGGAGATGTAGAAAACCAAGTATCTCTTCCAAAGAAGCCTAAAGGTGAACTGTGACATTCCTAGCTTTCAACATAAACACATTTATTAAAACTGTCTGAACCAATAAAGCAACAAATAGCAACTTAACAACAGAACACACAACAGAATAATCTGGCAGGTTCATTGATCAGAGAGGTAAGGTGGCTGCTTCCGTTTTAGACAAAGCAACTGAGTTTGTAATAAATATGATTTTTTTTTAACTGTAAAGATCACTATACATGTCTATTTAGGGTATGGCAAAATGTGAAAGTCATTTTACCATACAAGTCCATGCATCTATACAGAGACTGCTAAACTAAAGGTACAACAGCCTAAGTTGTACCAAATAAAGAGACCTATTGTTTTACAACTATCTTAAATATTTATTTAGATGGAATGGAATGCATTGTATGTGTATTACTCCTAAACATATGGCCTTCTTCTTTGTATCAGAATGTCCATCTGTGGTCCAGCTAAGTTAAAGACCCTCTGGTTTTTTTAGGTAGTTATAATTATAAACACATCTATGCATGATTATCTCATTATCAATAAAGTGGTTTGTCCAAGCCTGGCTGTCCCCTTTTGATAAAAGTTTTACCCTCTTGAAAATGCATGGAAACATTAAATCAGAAGACCCACCACCACATTTGCTCTCTTTCCCCACCCCACAAGATCTGCAGCTTGGCAGTGTGGATGCATGCTATACTTGCCTTCAGCTATCCCCATCACTGGCTTCTTCAAGAGCTTTTTTTTTTCTTTTGTATAATAAAATAACTTTAATATGCATTGTTTCATTGCTGAGGCTGCATGAAGCACTGGAGTGTGCCTTAAGTAAACTGCTCAACAAAGATGTTTTCTATTTTAATCCTATATCTACTAATTAATATGGTAAAACGTTATACTCCCTGAGACATCAAGTTTCTTGATTTTGATTACAGTTTCGGTATCAGTTTACGGAGCCGATGATGTGGTGATCACATTAGCTGGCTTAATTTATTGTGGCTTAACTGGAAGGATTTGCACCTTCTAAACTGGTAGGTTATCAGTTTTCAACTGACGTTCCATTAGATGCATGCTACATTTTTCTTAACTTAGATAATTTTGTCCAAGATATGCCTTGGGTATATTTCCTCGATACTGTTACTCTCCAGCATCCATTGCTCTAAGGTTCCAGAAACACATTTACACCATGAGTTACAGAGTCAAATGAATACATTATTGTATTTTTCATCTAACTTGCATTGAGATTCCTATGAGAATCTGCATATAGGATATAAACAAACTTTTTTAGTAGATTTTGTTCTTCAAAACTTACCCAGATAACATAAAAATATATTTTACTTTTTTAATGTTCAGAAACTGCAACTCTTCTGCAAACTTTTTTTTTTGTGAATAAATCCCATGCACTTTAGTTAATAAACCCCTATGGTTTGAAAGCCAAATACTCCTCCAATGTTCCTCCATTTATAAAAATGTCACTTAGACATACAGCAATAGCTGGTTCTAGGGCTGCAACTAACGATTATTTTAATAATCGATTAGTTGGCCGATTATTTTTTCGATTAATCGATTAATCGGATAACAAAAAAAACAATATTTAATAATTTAATGAAATGCCCTGCACCCACTCTCTCTCTCTCTCTCTCTCTCTCTCTCTCTCTCTCTCTCTCTCTCTCTCTCTCTCTCTCTCTCTCTCTCTCTCTCTCTCTCTCTCTCTCTCCCATACGTGCCTCCGCTACCGAATCGTTCCACTTACAACGTTCAACCGCAAAACTTTATTCAAATCTTCATCGTTCACGCGCGTCACATCCGTCATTACGTAACTTCAAGCAGACGGACACTACAGAGCTCTGCAGCAGAAACGGGGGAACGCTGGCGGAGGTAAGTGAAAGGAGCCGAGCGCTCCAACGACGAATCCATCACTCGATTAATCGATAACGGAAATCGTCGACAACGATTCCCGTTATCGATTATTATCGATTTTATCGATTCGTTGTTTCAGGTCTAGCTGGTTCCATAACCCTCCTTCTCCTACATGTAAATATCATTTATTTTTATTTGATCCACTTCTTCAATATAACCTTAAACCACTGAATTCTATGAACACGAACAAACTGATTAATTTCTCATATACATCATCAACAAGGCCATGGAATTGCAACATGATTTCTCATGCAGATTTCATTGCTCTGCTTCAGCAAGATTCCTAAGAATTGGGCAATCCCGGTATATTCAAGTTTCTTAAAAAAGTTAAAAAAAAGAAAACAACAAGTAAGGACATGTTTGCACAGAACTGCTTAACAGCATTTTTTTAAAATAAAAGCTAAAGAGCATATAGTCTACTACATGCTTTACATCCTGTAAATATAGTTTAAGCCATATAACAGTTTTACATTTTTGATTGTTATTTATAACTAATTACAAAATGCAAGGATTTAAAGTGATGTTCCAGCCATCATACGCACTGCAATCCTCCTGACTCCTAGTTTCTCTCCCTCCCGCCTTGACTATTTAACTCTTTCTTAGCAGGTCTCCCTCATACCCGTCTTGCCCCTCTACAATCCACCATGTAGCTGCTGCCAGATATGTTCTTTACTCATCATTTTAATAAGACCTCTCCACACTGTCAGTCTCTTCTTACTTTCAAAGCTCCTCTTAGTGGTTCCCCTACTTACATCTCCTCACTCATCTCACTCCGAACCTGTGTTTTCTGAGTTCTCATGCATGCTTGCAAGATTTCTCAAAGACATTATATATATATATATATATATATATATATATATATATATGTCTTTGCCCTTTTGCCTGCCCCTGAGTTATTTTAAGCCGAACACATCTCCTGGCACGTCATATACCAACCACCAGTCAGATCCTGCGATGACTTAGGGAACATCACAGTTTCTAATGAGACTCCTCAAGCCTTTGTGCAGAAGACACTCCCACTGATTTCAATACAGGAGCTTTCCTTCCAATTAGTGGTGAGAATTGTTGGACCAGTAGGGCAGTTGCAGCTTCTATCTTTTTTTAAAAACAACTCACTAAATGCTTTAAAATGCAATTCTTCGTGTCTCCTGTGTGACCAGTTTACAGAGGGTTGTACTATTGTCAAAGAATGCATATTTGTGCCATTATACTGTAACCATCAGATGCATCAATAGATACTCCGGTTCCTTGGGTACACAGGTGAACTCCATAGTTTTACAGTAAGTATAAGTAATAGCATGGCCTTTAGCTAAGACTATCTAGACTAACAAGCCTAACAATGATTGTATTGGACAGGGCTGATTTTGTAATCTTTATCTTGTTCCGCCTACAAATGCGTGGAGGGATTCTACAGAACCCCCCCTATGTTTTACCCTCTCTTCTAGTCTTGCAGAACACAACTCCTGCTTTGCCACAATGCACATGCACAAAAGCCACCGCTAGCCATAGTTCTTCCCTCCTGACATGCCATGTAGAGCTTGCCTAGCTTTACCAAAAAGACAGACCCACTGTTTAAAAATTAAGAAATGTGTGCAAATAAAGCTATTCAGGGTTCTTGACCAAAATATCCCACAACCCCCAGGATTGAAAGCGCAAGCTGCCTAAGCGGCGCGCAAATTGTCCATTGCTGGACATTAGTTATATAACAGGGGTCACTAAAAGGTCAGGATAGTTAAGGCATAAAGTTTTGGTGGGCTAGGCTAGCTAAATCTAATTCTAGGTTACTGGGCAGGCAGTTTATTTAGCGCAGCTGATTGGTTAATCAGCTGTGCTGCAGCACGAGGTTTGAGTGGGCATTCTGTGCGGCGGGAAAAATAAGCACAGCTGATTGGTGCAGTCAGCTGTGCTTACAGCGTGTGGCAACAGTAAAATAAATAAATAGCTGCGCACAGGGAGATTAAATTCACCTCAGGAAAAATCTGCAAGGAGCTGTTGCTGAGCAAGCGTCCCACCCCCCCTCCCTTTTGTTTTAAATGTAAGGCATGTAATATGTTATATTGTCGTAGTTTTATAAGGGGTAAAGGTCGCCTCTGCGTTGAGGTGGACAGAGGCTTGGTGTTACACAATCTGGCTGAGAAAGGGGCGGATTGTATTTGATGTATTATATATAAGAAGTTATTTGGTTATTACGTTAAATGGTTTGTGTTGTTAATGCCTCTTATACCCTTTAAATAAAGCTACGGACAATTTTATCCAATTTACAATTCTGTGTCTGTGGTTATTTTATTGATTTGTTAGAGGTTAATATGTACATGCAATGGACATTACTGTTCTGGAATAGGTGGAAAGTAAGACAATGGACACTTATGTTTTAGCTCTGAAAATGTTAACAGACTTTGAATTGTTCTATACGGTCTTCTCTTACTATTTCATGTGGAATTAATAACTATGGTAAAATTGATAAATTTAACTTGAAATATGATGAGACAGCTGGCAATTTCCAGATAGACAATTCTTCATAATCCACACACTATTAATATATCAGTTGCAATTCCCTACAGCCAAATATGTACCAAGCCAAAACAAACACATATCACTCACAAATGAAAACATATCGTAACAACAGTAAAACATGGCAACGTACTTTAGCGTTTTCTGCATTAAAAGTCATTTTATTTAACTTTCATTTTAGGTATACACATTTGAACAAATAGGTTAAATAAATATAACTGAACACAGTAGGACATTCTGCTAGCAGCTTGTTTTTATTTACAGTTAAATGCAGATTCGGCCTGGCGGTGGCAGGGCAGCCCGGGCACTTTAAAACCAGTGGCCACCTGATGATGCAAATGCCGCCAACAGCAGCATATGCACGGCCACGCATTACGTTTCTATGCTCTCGTAGTCTGTGGCCTAGCATATTCAGCAGGCCGACGCACGTTGCAGTGCCGTATGGGACTCTATGCTGATTGAATAGGTTAAACAAGGTGAATTTCCTAGTTTATATAGCATGCACAGAACTAAGAACAGTCACTATTATATTATATTATCATAGTGGGAAACGTATTGGTCCATCTACAGCACACATAGCATCAGCAGTCACAGAACAGTAATTCCTTCAATCACGACTGGTAAATCTAAAATGGATTATGTGCGTTTGTCCAGAGCCCATTACTGGAGAACACCATTATGAGCTGACCAGGGCCAGGGTATTTAAGATGCGTTTTGCTTTTAGTAATGAAAGTTTTACTCATGGGTAACATAAGGATAGATTAGATTTGAATGTGATGGCAGAAAAACCACAAAAACAGATGTCCACATGAATGCCCGCTTGGCAGCAAGATCATATTTGACGTCGGTAAAATGATGTCATCATTAAAGCTCCCGTATCCCAACTCGTAAAAATGAAAAGTGGTTTGTTCAGAACCCTGTGCACATGTGCTTCCATTGATTTCAAGCAGCCATGGAGAAGGAGGAGGACAGATGCAGTTGCAGAGCTGCAGTTTAAATCCATGCTTGCTGGGGAAATGATCCATTCTGTCAGGTTATTGGCTTCAGGGTGATAACAAAGATAACATATTTGTTTGCCTGCAAAGTATTTCTATTTTTGTTCTTAAAGAAGCATTCCCGTGTCCCATGTAGCTGCATTAACAAAGAATGCAGGTACTTGGATATGCATTCTTTTTCAAGATAACTAAATGAAATAAAACACAACCTTAGGAGAAGCTGCAGAGTAGGAATGCGTTAAAAATGTTCATAGTTTACTTTTATCATTTGACAAGGTGCAAAGTGAACAGATAAAAAATCTAAATCAAAACAATATTTGGTGTGATCACCCTCTGCCTTTCAAACCGCATCAATTCTTCTAGATACGCATGAATAATCAGTGATTTTGTAGGCATATAGTTAGGTGTATGATCAAAACAGGTGCTAATGATCATCAATTTAATATGTAGGTTAAAACACAACTATTAAATAAATCTTAAGCAGCTGGAGAAACTAAACTGGGTGAGGGACAGCCAAACTCAAAAGTCATACACCATGTCAAGACTGAGCAGAGCAATAAGACACAAGATATACTACATCAGGATCTCTCCCAGGCAAAAAATTAAGGCAGACAGGGGTTTCCAGATGTTCTGTCCAAGCCTTTTTGAAGAAGTACAAAGCAATGGGCAATGTTGAGGACTGTAGACTGCCGCTGGCCAAAGAAACCTAGTGCAGCAGCGTCATGCTTACTTCCCTTCACAAATGAAAGATGTCCAGCAGTGCCATCAGCTCAGCATTGGCAGAACGTTGCTGGATTGTGGTACACCCATCTACTGTCCATGAATGAGTGTTTGCAGGCAAGAGTAAAGCATGGCAGGGGTTCCTTGCAGCTGCATTTCTGCAAATGGAGTTGAGGATTTGGTCAGAATTAACGGTCTCCTCAACGCTAAGTACAGGCAGATACTAATCCATCATGCAATACAATCAGGGAGGCATCAGACTGGCTCCGAATTTATTCTGCAGCATGACAACAGCCCCGAACATACAGCCAAAGTCATTAAGAACTATCTTCTGTGTAAACAAGAACTAGAAGTGATGGTATGGCCCCCAAAGAGAAAGAAGCAACAGAGGCTGCCTGTAGTTACTTCTCCAAGATATTTGTAACAACCTACCTGACGAGATACTTAAAAAAAACGGATGCTGTTTTTAAGGGTGGTCACACCAAATATCAGTTTTATTTAGATGTTTCTTCTGTTCACTCACTTTACATTTTGTTAAATAATAAAAAAATATTAACATGTCTGTTTTTATTTTAAAGTATTACTTTCTGCACCTGCCTAAAACACTTGCATAGTACTGCGTGTACTATCAACAGCTTACAAGAAAAAAACTGGGGTGAAAATATATGAACTGAACAAATGTAGTAGAATTTTTTATTTATTTTGGTTAATTATATATATATATATATATGTACACAAATACATACAATACATTTTACATACACGTGTATAGTACCTTTATATAAAATCATTTTGACAGCTAGAAGAAATTTCACGTTTGATGTGTTGATGCTCTGGAATGTGGAATCCTTTTTTTTGTAAGCAACATAAGCTCTGCCTGTTTTTAATTAAGGACTTTATTCTACTGGTTGTGTATATTTTTACAGAGAGATTAAACAATGTTGTGGCACATTATCAGCACATAAGGAGTGGAAAACAAGAGAAACAGAAGGAAATGGGAAATGTATTGTTTCATGCCTCTGTTTTATTTCACTTTGTTTGGGGAAGAATCTATATACTTTTTCAACACTGACATGATACTGGAAAAGAGTTGTCTGGAGAACTTAAGGATATGGACATGATTTGCTAACGAAAGAGCAAAATTGTAATACTGCAACATGTTCGAATACATTTTAGAGGACTAGTAAACGCGTACAGATTATTAAACACCCACCTTTGTATTGCTATTTTCAGAATAAGAATCAGTATCACAAAGACATGAAAAGTAAAGAAGAAACTGAGAAACTGAATGTCACGTTTCTCAAGATATGTGTATTAAAGCAGTAATCTTCAGTAAATATAAAGAGAATATGCAGGCATACCCCGCTTTAAGGACATTCGCTTTAAGAACACTAGCGAGTAAGGACATAGTTGCAGCACAAGCATTCCCCTGTTTACGCTTCGAAAGACCAGACACATAACAGCACAAGGCCAGCATGTCAGTTTTTCTTTTGAGCATCCTTTGTGTCTTTTGGGCATTTTGTGGTTTGTGTTGTAAATGACCTGATGATTGCAGTGCTGTACATACATTGATAAGTGAGAAAAAAGGTAATGCTTCACTTTCATCTTACATTCATGCTCTGGACCAATGTTCCATCTAATTTTTCTTAGTTGGCGTGCGCAGAAAATTTCTCTTGTGCAAACATTTTCACAGAGCAAAAATTTTGTGCGCACAATATCCGCGCCGCATAAAGTTTCAAAAAAATTATTATTTTTTTCTTTTTTGGGGAAAAACTGTTGTGCGCACAATGTTTGGACGTCTGCGCTCTCTTAAAAAGCTATGTGCGCGCGCACAAGCGCACAACTTAGAGGGAACACTGCTCAGGACCCCATTGTGTACGTTAATATGGGATTTACCTGTAAATGTCCTTTTGCTTCTGCGATCACATGAAAAATATCTCTGTTAGAGACTTCATAATTTCCAACACCAATTAGTTGCTAAATATCGGAAATGCATATATTAGATGTACTACTACAGTACTCTGACTACAACCAAGAGACACCAATGATACAGTGAAGGCCATTTTTACAGACATGCCCTGACATCATAGCAGATTCCAAACATTTGGAAGCATGTCATGCCGCCAGCAGCTAAAGTGGCCAGTAGGTGGCACTGCTGATTTAAAGGAGAGTATGGTGGCCTGTCATAGTGTCGTCTTTGCTGTACTGCCCACACTAGTCTTTAAAATGACATTTATATTCTCTTTATAGTTACTAAAGATGGACAGGCTGCTTTAATAGATGCATCTAGAGAAATGTTAAATTTGGTTACAAATATATATTTTCAGACGCCTCATGTCCCACTGTAATAATACATTTAATAAAACTGGGGACCTTCGAATGTTTTTGGACAAAAACTCCCATTACACAGGGGGTAGCTAAGAATTATGGGCAAAATAAGAGTTGGAAGGCAGCTGGTGGTGGCGGAAAGCAGGAGGGTTACAAATAAAGGTGTATTATACAAATATCTATCCAGTTGTAACAAAAAGAAAAACCTCCTGCTTTTTAAGTATATACAGGGCTAGCATTACTAGGGGGTGACGTATGCCTCATATTGTTTTAACTTTTCTGTGGTGTTTTGGTTTAAATATAAATATTAACTCCAATAGTGTGATTACTGACCGTGTACTAACAAAGCTCCCTGACCTCTAAATTCCCAAGATATTATGTAGGAGCTGATTATAGTTCTTTATTTAGTTAGGCCTCTTGTAGAATCTAGAGCTTCCCCCCCTTTGTCTTATGATCTTCCAGACCTCTGTGTCCAGACACCAAAAAAAAGATTCATATAGTCTGGGCTTTAGAATATAAGCATAGATTAAAAATTGGAAAGAAAAATGTAGTGTGGCCAACTAGTGCACCCAAGATAGTGGAAGATAACATTTTCATCTTCCGTGATCTAAAAGATCTGTCTATCTTCTGCACAGGCCTCCAGTCAGCGAGAGCACTTGTCCAGATGTGTGAGGACTTCTGCTATGCCAAGAGCCTTCCTTTTATTTAACTGTTTGTGCAGCACAACCAACCCATGTGTTAAGTTGATGTATCAAACCGTGTTTTAAGCTCCTTTGTACATGAAGGTAACCGTAATCCTCATTTCTCCATGAAGGTAACCGTAATCCTCATTTCTCCATGAAGGTAACCGTAATCCTCATTTCTCCATGAAGGTAACCGTAATCCTCATTTCCTGACATTTTTTTGTTTCAGAATTCTACAGTGTTGTATAATGTCAATGGGTTAACCATACACGGGGCAATGATGCTTTTCCAAACCTGTCTTTCATGCGTCACTAAGATCATTTGCATGCCAGGATCACTGGTTGCAGAGCATGATAAATGGAGTGATCTGTTGAATGGTTGGCCACACTGTTTTGAGAACTTCTGTTAAAATAATTAATACGAGGGCCTCGTTCTAGCGATGTACTGAACACAAGCCCTATTTCCATCTAGTGAAGAGAGAAAAGTTTACCTTTTGTCATGCTGTATTAAATAATTAACAGTTTGAGGGCCATGGAGCATATGCATTGCAACATTGTAATGCTAGCTACTTGCTCCATTCTCATTGCCGTGCGTGGTATCCTAATGTTTTACCTTTACAGCATTTCACTGCAGAGATCCTGTAGTATGACTTATTTTCTTTCAGATGATAAACCATTACCAGAAAATATGATTTTTTCTTTTTTAGAAAGATGCTTAAAGGTGATAAAGCACTTCAAAGCAAGCTAAACTTGCAGCAGGCACAGATTTCTTAGGTTAGGTCTTAGTAACATAAGTATCAAAAGGCAAAAATCAAAAACTTGTGGTTTTGGGGCAAACTTTTATATATTGCAGGCCCTTTGTAAATACTTGGAAAGCTGACAAACTATCTTCTGAGTTGTTTATCTTGCTTCGCTATCACTTTCCTAAGGAGTACATGTAACACTGATTACATGATTATGGTTTTGGATGGAATAAATTAAACAAAGGTTCCCCTCCCTTCAGTTAGGGTCAGTGAAAATGTACTCTGAGCACATCCTATCACAAATTACTAAACATGTAGTAATTTGTTTGCGCCTACTGGTTATTGGGTTCAAAAGAGTAGTAAAACACGCACTGTTTAAAAGCAACTGATTAAAATTCCCCTCCGGCACTCAAATAGTTTGCATATGGCAATGCCAGCTGTAGCTATAGCAATGTGCCACCGATATGCTACCGAGCTGAGACGATAAGCACCTACTATGTACAGATAAAAGTAGCATTTGCCACCACAAGGTGGCGCTCCAGCAGCTCTGAAAATATGCGGTACACCTGTACCTATTCTTAATTCTATTACTACCGCTATTAGAAAAAGTACATTACTGTATGTTAATTTTACTCGATTTTCACATTTTTGTTGTTCATATGCCTAATTATTTACATAGCAACAGAGTTTAATTCTTCAATAGCTGTAACTTTATTTCTCTTACTATCTCTTACTCCAGGTCTTGTGTTCATTGAGTGTCACACGCAGAAACACAGCCAATCCATGCGAACAGTTTTAAGTGTAGCTATGCAATAGTGGTAGGTTTCATAATTGGATGCATATGCATTTATTTCTAGGCTGTGACAATAGCGGCCTCTGGCATTGTATTCAAAGGCTTCTTCACCATGACTAGAAGTTCACAACAGCTGGAGTTCCTTACGTTTTCTACCCCTTGTTATCACAAACGCAAAAGTGCAAAGCTTATCTTATAACACTAACAAGAGCTTGAAGCAATTTCTCCCTCTTGAATGTATCCTAATTTAAAATACTTACTGTGAAACATTAAAAATACCAAATGACATACAAGCCTAGTGTATTTGAGATTAGAGGTGCTAAGACCTGCCAAAAAATAAAAAGTTGCAAAATGTCAAATTGCTTTTTTTGGAAGAGTATTGTAAGCATTACTAAAAATGTGAGCAAGGGTCAGAAGACTTGGACTAATCCACTACCTCGGTTATACTGTATCATGAGTACTGTAATCCCAGTTTATTCAAATTTCCATAGCTCAAAAGACTATGATTTTTGCTTCCAAACAATTTAACCCATTGAGGGTCATAACGAGAAGCATGATATATTCTGTTAGCCTGATGCTCCAAGTGTTGCTATTACAATGTGACAGGTCTGAAGAAGGGATATGCAAGCTCACAGAATGCTATGTTTTCTTGGCTAATTACTAATGCAATGTTTCCACTACTTGGAAGTGCTAATCTGTTTACTAGTACAAGAAGAAAACAAACAATTGTATGCTATGGGTTCCATCTGATTCACATTCAAAATATACAAACTTTTCACTCAGACGATAGCTGCCTTGGAGGCTAAAATTCCACGTACCTCCACCTGCTGCATTTCCTTTGGGATTTCAGCTATTTTCACTAAATATTTTTAGTTCTCTCCAGCTCAATGCAAAGAAATCACTTTCTGGAGTACACACAGTACCAATACATATATTACATGTGACTTATTCTCTTTCATATAGCATGCAATAACCTATGTGGGGGAAGACATTTCCTTCAGAACCATATATTATATATTAGCTAAACTAATAAAAACTTTGTATAAACCTGGGGCATCACTGGTATGTCCACAATAAGGGTGGCATGTCCATGTGCAGCCAACAAGGAAATAGCATTGGCCTTTTCTGCAGCAATGTTGACCATTTGTTGTGTGGACACTAATGGTTGTATGCTGTGTTCTTTTGGATAACAGGATTTGCAGATGGTGATGGTCTGAAATGGGTTAGCATGTTTTTTTTTCTTTTTCTGAATGCCAGGAGAGTGAGCAATGCTTATTAAACACCCATCTGGCACTTAATAGGCACTCAAAATCCCAATTCATCATCTTTCAAAACTGCAAAGACTGCACGTGAAGACAACATGATGTAAACTTATCCAGAACAGATTACACTATTCCAGGGATGGCAAAAAAACAAAACAAAAAGGAACAAAAAAACCCTAAATGATTCACAATTTGGCGTGTCCACTGATACTGACCTGCCTACAATATACACAGTGCCTAGAATGGGCAAACCTCTGCTAATGCCCACTGGCTGGGATGATGGGAGTTGTACTAATTGCAGCTTTATTTCCAGATAGTCTCTATCCCAAGCAACTCACTAGGATCCATATCTTTATTATAAGAGTAAAGAACACCTTAATTTATATGGTAACATTTGCAATACTATAATCGTTGCTTATTAATAATGACTATAATGAATATGGGAGACTTTATCTGAAGATATAATTAATAGCCCTAGGCTTTATATTTAAACTTATAAAAAAAATCTATGTAGGTCCAGGAAAAAAAAAATAAAAAGGACCCAAGGAATTCCATGAAAAAGTGAGGATTTCTGTAGCACTCTGTGTATACAAACTGTAATCCTACTTCAGCTACTGGCAAATTAGATAAATACCATTATCTCACCATGGCTCTGTTTACCTAACAGTAATTAAGTAATAATAACACTGCTTCTTTCTCAGCTAGCAGCTTTGCTACAGTTGTGAAAGCAGAGCACCAACAGTGTCATTATACCACACAAGATGTACCTACACAAGTAGGAGTGGAAAGGGGCTTTGGGAATGGCTGTCCCAAAACTAAAAGCTTTTCTAATTATGGAGACAAATTATCTCTGAAAAGCCCAAAATGAGTGGAAACACGTGCTTGTGCATGGAGCAGGGAATTCTTAGGTGGTAGTAAAAAAAAATATATATATTTTTTTAACCTGTTTGGAGCCATATGTTCCTTGAACTATAGACTGGAACTTATTACCTATGAAAAAATACATATTTTCTAAGCTTACTGTATTTTAATGTACACTATTGGACACAAACCATACAAGGTGTGAAAAAGAAAATACCACTATATTTTTGCAGATGTTACATATCTCCATGGATGTTAAAAATAACCCAAATAAAATTGCACAATTTGTTCCATGTTGATGTGGAAGGGAAGTTGGCTGTAGACAGTCCATCTGTGCAAGAGATTGAGAGTGAGAAGGTGGCACTAGTTAATTGCACTAGGCACTGCTAGCCACAAAGGACTACCAAGTCAAATCCTGGCATGCCATCTGACCACACACAAAAAAATTAACTAGACACACTAAAGCTATAAATCATTAATATAAAACTAACTTCAAATGCTTTCAGGCTTTTTTTTCAAGAACCTTCTTTCTCATCTCTATATAAAAAAGATTTACTGCCAAGCATGTCTTCTGTTTTCCATTTTTTTTTTTTTTTTAAGAAATTAAAATTATTTATTGAAGTCCTCCTAAGGCAAACGTCCCAGAAAATTAAAACCACACAAGTCTAATTTTAAGCAAAAGTACCACTACTTTAAGAGTCAGATCCAGATATATATGTGAAACATTTTTTTCTGCATTGTCACCAACAGGTTGAACCACATCAAGGTTTTGTCAGGATGGATCTAGACTTTGCTACTTTGTAACCTCCAAGCTGTGGATACTGTCACTCAGCAGGGTGGCTCACACCCCACGGTGACATTGGGAATGCCCTTACCTTCGTGTCGAAAAATTCCGGATCGTCGTAGTACCCTTGTCCTGACTCGTAAGCCGTGTCCCCCTGGATTAATACTGAGTAAAGAAAAAGTAGGGCTACTTCCAGCAAGTGCATTTTCCAGTCCAGGATAGGGGGGTCTCTTAAAAGGTGCAGGGTACAAGTACAGGGTGGGCTCCTATAGTTAATCCTTACTCAGTCCAACAAGTCCCGGATAATCAACCTCTTTCAATCAAGTGATCCAAAGGGAGCCAGTTGAGGAAACCAAATAGTCCCAGGAAGGTGGACATCCGAGTTGATTACTGTAGGTTACTTTGAGACATCTCTATAATGACAACATGAAGGAAGATTGTGCAAGAAGCCAGCAGAAAATACAGTGTTACAATGTAGCTACAGTCATGCACGTGGATGATGAGTACAATCCTAGATCCTCTTGTAGTGCTGTGTGTTGTAGCATAAGATGTCAGTGGTAAGTAGAGAGAGCTTGAGAGTCCAGTCCTCATGAGCAACTGCTTGCAAGCATGGCAAGTTTAACGCAGTGAGTGTGAGAGGCATAGGAAGCACACACACACACACACAATAATACCTCCCCTCCTCTCATCCTCTGATTGTAAGAGAACCCACTGCTCCTCCTTCACTCCCTTCTTACCCCTCCCCCTTGTCAGTGGCAGGAGGTTGAACTATTACAGAAAATTCTTTGCTCTATTGTGATGAACAGCTGTTCATTGCCGAGCACTTAGAGCAGCTATTTTGTTGGAGTTGAAGATGTGAGGATTTATCCTTGCCACTGGTTATTTAATCTTCAATGACTCTTCAAGCACCTACCAGGTAGTCATTTGAGCTAGGTATTAACAACTGTATGCCAAAGCACACACACACACACACACACACACACATATATATATATCTATATATATATATATGTATATATATATATATATATATATATATGGTATATATATATAGATATATATATATATATATATATATATATATAGTATTTCACATAGGGCTGACTAATAACAAAAGATAACCATTAGAACAGTTGTCAGCTTAATAAACTTGAAAGCCTCTATGACAGGGGGTAGACAATGTAACCATGTAGACCCAGTGGGTATATATATATATATATATATATATATATATATAATACAGAGCAAAAGGTGCATTAAGATAGCACAATTTGTAGTGGGAAGGCTGAAAGATTCCGGCTTAGTTTGAACAGCATTCAAGGAAAAGCAGTGCAAGTAGCTATGATTAGTTATTCCAAATAATTGGCATAATTCTAAAGTTGTTAAGAAAATGAAAAAAAAGGATATGACATCATAATGTAAACTTCTACTGCACTACTAATTACTAAGGGTAGCCTCAAGAGAATAAAACCTGTAGGAAGCGGGGAAGGGAACACTAGTGTAAGCCAGTCTTTTTTCCCCTGAAGTTTTCTTCTTTACTTTGGAAATCATTTTATTTCCGTAATTTCAACAGGAATTTGCAGAGATTTCCATGCATTAGGAGTGAATAGCCAAGATGTATGTTTCCTACATATACAAAAAAATGCCTTCTAGGATATGTATATATATATATATATATATATATATATATATATATATTGTCACTCTAGTTGGAGTCAACCTGCACATGCATGCTCTTTGTGAATATAGATAGCTCTTTATTTATGTTGATCTGGTCGAACTCCAGGGCTTTTGGGAACATACCAGTAGTTCTGTATATACCGGTAATTGATTGAAGACAAGTGATTTCATAAAATTCAACATTTAGATTGGACTGATTGTGCTCTAGCAATGTTATGTATCTATCTCTATGCTTATATAGAGCATAAACAGGATAAAGCCTCCTTCTATGAGCTTAAGAGGGCCAGCAAAGGGAAAGAGGCAAAAGGTGGATTGTCAGGAAAAGGCAAGAGAGATTAGGAGGTGATGGATGGGAATGCCTTGTGATAGAGCCAAGTCTTTTAGCTTCCACCTGAAAGTTGCAATTTTGGTAATATAATTTGTAGTAATTTCAGAAAAGTTTACTGATCCTAGTTTTTTGACTTGTTGAGATGGGGAAAGAGGACATGAGGAGGTCACCTATGGTGGGGTGGGGTTCTGCTACTTGTTAGAAAGTAATGCTTGATGGGTGAGAACTGGTATTAAAACCGACTTGATATCATGCAATGATGTATCTTAACTTCTACTTGTCAGAATCCACATGATTTTGCCACCTCATTATGCTACCCCTCACCTATTGTTAAATTGCTGATTGTTGTTGGTTGGTCCAACTGCCTTTGTGAGGTTTGGTAAAGATAAGGATGAGAAAGGGAATGGCACTGTTCTGATTCTGTATGGGCTCCGGAGTACACTGTTGTATGCACTGTGAAATTATGATAAACATTTGCGAGGATTGAAAGAGTGCCTGTCTCATAATTTTTTTTGATATTACATGTGCTTTTACATATCATATCTACTTCCAGCAGTATCCAATTGTTACTTGTTTATTCTTTTTTATGGGGTTGTAAAAATCATTAAACAAATTAAGGATTAGTTGTGATTTTGCAATATTTGTTTTTTTTTGAATCCACATTCATGTCCCAGCTCTCAACATCTCCTTCATCTACCTGGCCCCACCTCAGTATATATATATATATATATATATATATATATATATATATATACCATCTTTAGTTTCGATTATTATTATGGACCTTTAATACAATTAATTAAAATGATAATTTAACAGTTGTACATTTAGCAGTTGTCGTCAACCATAGAATGGGATTTGTTTTTGTGCAACAATGAAGATAAATTATTAAGTTTATATTTGCTATTGATTGAACTCCTAAAGTGTAAAATACTTACCCCTGAACAGAAGAAAAAGCAGGTGATGGAGCAATAGAGGACAGAGAGCTGCAAAGACGGTACGGTGTTATATGAGGCAAAACACAATCACGAGAGACATTCTTGCATGTCATCAGATCACATAATTGTGACAATAAAACAAATGCAATAAGGAGAACTATCTTAATATTACTATAACTTTTATCTGTATGTTACTTGAAGACAAAGAGATACAAAGACTGTGTAAAGAATGATGCTCTAAAAGGATGTCATATATTATATTGTTTTATTTATTTATAATTTTATGAATGTTGAATAAGTACATTTCGACTATGGTTTTTTTTTATTAAATGAGCCTCAGTTTTCCACTTGTGGTTATTCAAGAAGTTGTGTGTAACATTGCCGGCGTCCCATATATGTTGATTTGGTACTGTGGCGATAAAAAGACAGTGATACCTTTTATGTCCAAAACAGAAATGGACAAACCACGGATCTTGGATTAGTAGTGGAGCTGGAGTAAAATACCATAATGGACACAATAGTACCATAAATGTCAAGGAGTACATCACCCCAATACAATGTTTCTGGCTCTACACCTGCCCCCCAATCTGTGTTCTCTACTAAAAATGAGAAAGTATAGATAGCATGGATTAAATTATGTGAAACATTCAAGTAAGTGGATTTTTTTTTTTTATAAATACTTAAACTCCATTATGGATGGATTTAAATGAATAATTGAAAAAAAAAATTCATGCCATGTAGATGTTCATTTCTTGATAATTCATCAGACTGACCAAAAATTTGATCAATCAGGTTACACATTAGAACACTTAATGTATTGCTATCTTTACCCACAACAACTAGCCTGTACCATGTTTGTCCCCAAACAGCTTACCAGTGCCCCAAATAGCTTGTATGTGCCATTGTTGATCCCAAACAGCTTGCCAGTACCCCAAATCAGCTTGTCTGTACCATCTTCCACACCAAACAGCTTGTCAGTGCCCCCAAACAGCCTGCCTGTACAATCTTTGTCCTCAAACCACTTTCCCTAAACAGCTTGTTAGTGCCCCTGATAGCTTATCTTTGTCCCCACACCACTTATCTGTGCCATCTTTGCCATCAAACTGCTTGTCAGTATGAAAAACAAAAAGAACCACCTTCACGTGAAAATAAATAAATAAATGAATATGTACCCTACACGTTCTGCTGCTCCCAAAATAACACTCCTCACAAGTGTTCAATGAATCAATAAATCGAAAAGGGGCGCATAAACATGTGGAAAAAATAAATTAAAAGAATAATAGTGTAGTAAATTCAGGTCCAAAATTAAAATAAGTGTAGTTGAATGCACTCACAAAAGTGACTTTAAAAGGAAGGCCCATCTTGGCCCCCACATAGCCTGTCTGTGCCCCTGCTTACACCACTTACCTGCAAGAGTGATGTGTCTCTCTTCCTCCGTGCTGTGTGCTGAATAATTCAGCATGCAGGAAGTGGATGTGATGTCACTTCCTGCCCACTGGATCAGTCAGATACAGTGTGCAGGGAGAGATTGCGGGAGATCATCTGGTATGATCTCAACACTCTCTGTGCCATTAGCTGTGAGTATTACAAACACCTAGTGGCTTTAAAGGGGCGTACAAGTGGTTGCATTTTGGAACATTATTTTTTTAAGAAGATGATAAAGCATCTTACCACTAATAGTATACTTATTAGGCATCTTACCACAAATGCAGTTTATATGGCACATACTCCTTATAACCAACCAATAATGTAAAGAAGAACAGACACTACCTCATAAATGGTAGTGAAATGTAATTTTTTACACATATTTACAGTATGCTGGTAAATGCCATTTTGTGTAAAATAAATTATCAGTTAAATGTGCCAGAAATATGAGTACATTTTAATGACAATGCTGCCATGTATACTAAAGCACCTGAAGTATCAGTGTATTTTTATTGAGGTAGTTATAGCCCCCACTAATAAATCACCACAGATTTTACTTGAGGTATCTAATAATAACAGATACAATATATGGTTATTTTAATGGTAAGTTTAATGATAAAAATTAGTGGCTGGCCTGTCCTTTTTTTTCTTCTGGAAATTTGTTTATAGTGGGGTACAGCATCAATAGTGGGTCCTGTTCAAATGTCCACATTGGGTGTAAAAGAGAAATACACCCTTTGGGTCAGTGCATCTACCTATCACCTAAAAATAAATCTTACCAGCAGAATTATTCTAGTAATAAGTAGCTTGTACTACAAAATAAATAGAATGTGTTATGTAGTACCTTTTTTAGGGTTTTATAGATTGTATGCATGATGTAACATTTTTAGTTATTCTTGCTAAAACTGCTGATTCATTTGTGAAACATGTTTTGTGTAGAATGTCTGTTTAGCTAGATACCTTATCAACACACAGCATGCCCTGTTTTACAAGACACAAACAACATCCAGACTAAATAGTGCATACAAAATACGTCATCCTTGTGAAGAACGTCAGACCTTATTTGGCAAAAGTACACTTGAGTATCTATGGCCACGTGTGAACATAGTTATTGAGTTCTACATGTGCAGTACTGTAATATTCACATGTCATTGTTGGATTTTATTCCATTCGTTTCTTATTGGCTATGTTTAGTCAATATGGTGTTTTTTGTAAGAACCCTGGATAGGAAATCTATACTCCCTACTTCCAAATACTTTTACATACTACCCCAAGCGTACTTTACTTCTTTAGGAGGGACAGTGCCTTATCCAAATCCATCTGTCCTTACTTCCTCCCCTAATACTCTTTTTTTAGGAGCACAGAATGTTTGCTGGGTATGACAATACCACAGCCATAAAGCCTTAATTGTCATAATAATGTGTATAGAATTATTTATCCTATAAATGCCTTACCAATTACATAAGTAGCTATCAAACACTCACAAAGACACATTTTTCTTGGTAAAGCCCTAGTCGTGTCTTTAACCAGCCTGTAAAATAAAACTGCTTTTCTTTGGTTATTTGGACAGTGTTAATCTCGGGTACATTAATCTATATCGCCAACTCCATAGCACTGTTACAACAGGGGACAGTAAAATTATTTTTTGGTCCATTCATTTTCAGACAACAAATTTCATTTTCTTCCCTTTCAGTTCGGACGACACCCAGAGGGTTTTTTGAATGCGGAAACTTTGTTGTCACTCTCATTTAAACAAAGGTAAGAGTCACCCTCATTCGCTCTTGTGTTTTACAGATGGTGTGATGCATGCTGGTCGTAACTCACTGCCAGCCAATGGAAAGGCTGTTGGGGGCCGGTGGTGATTGTTTCTGCAATAAAGTCAGTTCCTGTTTTATCTCAATATAAGTGTTGTCTTGTTATTGGGTTTAGCCCCAGTGCTGCCCTGTACTGTATTGCTATGCTTTTGTATGCTACAGTGCCGCTGAGGTTCTCAAAGAACTATGTTTCCTGCTGTCTTCGACGCTAGTCCTGCCTGACGGTTGAAGTTTCATTTTCCCGGTGGCAATGAAGAGAAGGAAGGATCGTCTGGTGGGTGTACCCAGTCAGGGTACAGGTTGTTCCCGTCACACTTCCCCTTTACGTTCTGCGAATATCTTATGATTTATCCTAACATAGGTAGTGCAGGCAAAAAGATGTTTGGTAATAATGAAGAGCCACCTATGGTGCTGGAAATGTTTAGTAGTAATATATACGTACACCAATTGCATTGGCCACAAGAGCCCTTTCTTATCCTCAAGACAAGCATTGTACATTTATACATCCATGCCAATGTTCTTTAAAGGACATGTTTCATTATGCGACTCTACATAGTAATGCAGCATCATCCCTTGACACTAGCGGTTACAGATAGAATCTTTATTTAATATGCAATTATTTAATTAAGGCTTAGTGGTACGTATTACCTTAGCGAAACAAATCATACTAATATTTGTTGAAAAGCTTAGTATTGTTATTTATTAGTAGCACATCTTTAATCATGCATAGTTAATATCTTTTAAAGGTATGTCTGCAAATCTGCATGCTTATTGAATTGTGAGATGCTTAACCTCTAATGATACCGCAGTCGAATATAAACAAATCTATTGGTAAAATAAAACAGTTTTTATAGAAATTATGTTTTTATGCATTAACATCTCATACAATATCTAAAACATATTTTTAAACAAATACAATAAATAAAAGTTTATGTTGAATACAATTCAAGATCTGAATACACAATGACTAACATTTTATTTATTGCTGCAAGAAAAATATATAATTAGCAGCCAGTCTGAGTCAACAAGCATTCTATATAATATGTTTAAAACAAATGCATTCTTGTTTCCACTACAGAAAATAGTGACTGCAGAAAAAAACAAATAAAAATATGTCCAGCAGTATCTCTCAAGTTAGTTTAGCTGCCCCTGATTCAAATTACCCCATACATTTGTTTTATAAAACGTAGTCAACCCAGTGTATTTTTGTATATTTATATTATATTTTGTATATTAGCACATAAGCATCACTGTTGACATCACTAGTACAATTCCCCTGCACAGCAATCAGGTGGTTACCTGTACTGCAGAGGGTTTCCCTACGGGGTTCCCCTTTTACAGCAATCAGGAGGATCCTAGAGGGAGCCCTCCAATTGCTGTTTGCAGACCCATGCTGTCACATCAAATGGATTCTCCCAGACGAATGTAACAACGCTCAGTAATCTGGCAGCTCAAGACCCCAAATTTTGGCCCCAGTTCATAGAAGGGAAACTGGCCACTGCCTGTGCAAAGAGGTCATGACATAGAGGATACATCCTTGGTCCTCAAGGACCATTTTTTTGTGACATATCCTCTACGCCCATAATAGTGAAGGAATTAATTGCTTGACTTACTTTACTAAGTAGTTATTTTATATATATATATATAAAAAAAAATATTTGTAAGACCCTATCCCTAGCCGCATCTCTAACCACACTCCTTATTCTATAAGTACCTTTCTTTGGGCATGTGAAATGTTGAGAGGTGTGGTTTTATTAATTATCTAAGATGAAAGCTGCCGATATATTCTGTAACGACTGCAAACCATACCCAGTTAAGCACTTGTTTTGGACTCTTCACCTCCTGTTCAGTAGGTAAATGAAAAAATCCTCTGCTTGATGAAGGACCCAAGGATTCTCACATTAGAAGTCCAGGAAAGCTGAAAACGGGTAAACCATGTATATATAAGGCAGCGCTCAAGGTGGGCTGTCTGAAGCAGCAAAGCAACACCCCACCGCCAAATCTAGCAGTTTCATCACCAGTTTCTTTCTACCTTTACCTGCATGCAGAAAGGTGAATTTGAAGTTGGCAAATTCAAGCTTGGCTTAATAGCTAATAATGGTGTTGGTTGGCAACTGTTCATGGAACATGGAGAAATTGCAAAGGTAGTTAAGGACAGGTAGTGAATTAGGTATTCCTTTTTTTATTAATAAATATTGTGCTTTGATGTTTGAAGTTATGTTGAGTAAACTGTTTGGGGACCCAGTTACTCTATACAAAGTATGGAAATAAATTTTTTAAAAAAGCTTTTAAACAAATGTCTTGGATATGTGTGTGTTTGTGTATATACACACTACAGTGTCAGTTCAAAAATTAGTATTTTTCGTCAACTTTGACAAAACCTCTTTCATACACTACTCATTAAGGAATAAGTTTGCGGCAAGCTAGCAATGAACTGGCAATGAGGAACCATTAAAAAAAAGAAAACATTATCTTAAGCTGACATGTAAGGGCAAAGGTCAGCCATTAATTTTCAGTGATAATCTGCCATCACAAAAATTTGCTTCTTCATTCTAGACTTCTCAATAATTTACCAAATCACTCTGACGCAGAACTTATGTTTTCTGTGGTTAATGGTATTTAACTCGGGAATTCCTTACATTAGAGGAAACCTTATCCTGATGAAGCAAAAATAATTCATAGCTTTGAAATATATTAGTTGTAAGAGAAGGCACAAGGTCAACCTAAGGGTGGATTCTCTTTCACTTATGTTCATCGTTAGTAGAACGTATAGATTAAATTATCCTAATTAATATACACACTGTGATTTATGAAATAAAAATTAGGCAAAAAAAGGGAATAAATTATGTTAAAGGCTGATGTTTATTTTCGATATGTTTAAAGAACATGACTTGGACTCAGAATGAGCACCCATTTTTCCATTCTGATCTTGAGACTATAGCTTAGATGTTTGTACTGGGATCCATCTGCAAAGCATGCAAGGATAATTATCTGTGTGGTCCACACAGCTTGCATGTTTTCTTTGTAACCTCAAACGGGCTGTAGCATATTTGTACTCCCTTAACATCAACAATGATGAAAAAAGTGTGTTAACCCAGGATTGTTTCCACAACTTAATGTAGGGCAGCAGAATACAAATCCCCAAGGGCAACCAGCAGGATATGTTCTAACGATTAGAACTTAAGCATTGGTAACTCAATCAGAAGAGTATCAATTCCACGGTCTATGGTGAGGCTTAAAGAGGATTTACCAATTTTTCTCAATCTATATTTCAAAAATGTATATGCTAAATAAGCTATGTAATAGTGTTTACATCTTAAAATAACCAAACTATAAGACCACCGTATATTTATTCCATATAGCTTCAGCTTCCATATAATGAACTTTTTAGCTTAGTATGTCCAATCAACAACTCCTAGTGTAGTTGCCATGAATGAATTTAATTATGTTAAATAGAACATCATGATTTTATAGTTACCATAGCAATATGTGCAACGGACCTTGGCATTATTTAAAAAAAAATTGTCTTATTAAAGAGGAATTTGAGAGAACTTGAGCGTTACAGATAAGAATTCAAATATATCTCTCTCTCTATATATATGTATGCAACTGGCAAGGGCTATACACAAAATGTTTTAATATGGTCAAATGACTCCAGAACACATTAAACATAAAATTTAAAATTACATGTGTGGTAAATATTCAATGTTAAAATACATATAAAATAATATATAAAATAGTATACAATGATTCAACAGTCATGCGTCTGGGTTTAGATATAAAAAACAGAACCTGATGCGTTTCGCCGCTGAAAAGCAGCTTCCTCAGAGGTGTAGGGGAGTCAAGACAGCCCTGCCAGAGTCAAACAATGTGATTAGTCTCCTGACTACAGTACTAAATACATCAACATTACAGCCAAAAGAAACCACAGTGCTAGTCTATTGCTTTAGACCAGAAGTTTTTTGGGATGTAAAAGAAGAAGTTCTCCTACTATTGGAGATGTTTCTTTGACACGGAATGCATATCCCACATCTGTGAAAGCCTTTCTTAAGTTGAAAGGGGTTCTTGCCTTTATTAGTTGTTGACAAGAAGCTACCTGTTAAATTAGTTCGTAGGTTTGGAGCTGGTAAGGGTCACACATGTCTCTAAATAGTACTTATTCAGCCAAGTGAACAGAATGGAAGTGGTTGGCAGAGAAGGTAGCGAAACATTAAGAGAGATTGAGAGAGTCAACGGGAGTGTGAAAGAGAGAGAATGAGAATTAATGTAGGTACCGGCAACACATTTTATTTCCGAATTAAAAATTCCCCCCTGATTTTTGTCTGAATCGAATGGGCAGGTAATGCAATTAAAAAATGTGTCCAAATCGTTTTGGCCCATTTGCACGTCTACTTGTTAATACTAAGTCATGGGCTACTAAACAACACACTAGACTACACAGTGAAACTCTGACTACTCTGACACCTCACATTTACCCGATATTAACATATAGTGGGACAGCCCTTTGATTACATAAATGCTTAATTACAGGATCATTCATCCGTGGTACTTTGAGCTATATCAGCACTATAGATAAATGTGCTAGTATGAATCAATTCCATAAAAGTAAAGTAGCCAAAATATACTATGCTAAACAAATATCAGTGACCTGATGACAAAATACTACAATGAGGAGAGTGGAAACTAATAAAAACATTAAAATGGACAATATACAATATCATAAGTTAAGACATACTGGTAAAAAGGAGAAGAAAGGCATTCTCTTGTGATCTAATAATCTATTACAATTTCCCTCTTTAAATAAAAAAGAATAATTAGATGTTTCAAAGTTACTCTAAGTGGGGTGAGGTGTGAGGTGAAACGTGCATAAAGTAAAATATGACCGATCAATAATCCGTATCAATGAATACATGAAAAGAAAACCCAACCTATGTTTGGCATTACATAAAAGGAAAGGTGATGCAGTACATCATCCAGTAAACATGTAGGAGAGGTTTGTCCAACCAAGGCCTTCCTATCCTATAGAAATGTGTAGAGTAAATCTGTCTATCTCAACAGATTCTTTTATTTGCCTTTTAGTTACCGGGCTCTATTAATGATCTCTACCCACAGAAAGATCTAAGAGTCTGCTTGACTTGTGGCTAAGGGTGAGCTGTTTTAGGCAACCACCGAAGATACCCATACATGCCAATTCAGAATTCTTTTGAAGAGGACATGGGAAACATTTGGAGTTTGGAATAGTAATTCTACAGAGAACGCTTCGTGAACACTAAGCTGATTTGCCGGGAATTAGTAAGAAAAAAAGTGAGCTCCAGTGTTGCCATTGTATGAAAAATATAAAATATTTCTTCTTTCAATAAACACCTCATTTGTGGAAACTGGGAAAACTATAGATGCAACTCTTACTTACAAGTAGTAGAAATGATTTACAAATTGTACCAGCAGGTGGCAGTGTTATTTCCTTTCTTGTGGGTTAGAAATACTGGCTCTTTTGTAAGCAGACATTAGATCGTGGTTTTAAAGTTGTGTGCTGGGAATGATAGAAAGCAGGGCATACAAATTTGTCTAATTATCTGTTAAAGTGACAGGAAACAATTGCATAATTCCAATTATACAACGAGAAGCATAAGTAGCTTTAAAGGAGGCAGTGATATTTAAAGAAAAAGTATGTAAATAGTATTATTAATAGTATGAATATCTATTCAAAATGCACATCTTCTAGTGTAAAATAAAATAGGTTAAAGAAACATTGGAACACCTTTGTTACAACTTTATAATTATTAATTTGAATATACTAAAATAGGTGATCCAGTATAAATCTTGAAGGAACAGACTTTTTAAGTGGTTAAATAAAAATTGGGATATGATTTATTTTATTTTATTTCAGTTTAAGAGTGACATCTGCTGGCACGCTATATGTAAAATGTAGTGTACTAAATGGCGTTTACTCCTAACCACTTAAGGCATGCGACTTTGCTTTGAAAGTTGAAGAAAGCAACCAATGGAATGAGCTTGTGTGCTTCCAATTAACCCTGGAGCTGGTCATGATAAGTTTCAACATTAACCCTTTAATATACCATCCAAAAGATTCTAATTCAGTGACTCACTAATAGGGGCAACCAAAAAAATTATACCAATGGCCCACTACTTTTTGTACCAAAAAAGACACCTTTCATGGATTTTAGCTATAATTTTGTAATGATAAAAAAATATCTTTAAATGAGTGTATAGAACTAGAATTGTGTGCTGTATCATCCTGATAATCTGTTGATTTATAGTGAGATCCTGAATCTGGTTTAAAATACTTGAAACTTGGGGTCAAAGCCTGAGCATCCCCAGCTCTGCTCATGCTTGCCAGAGATTGAATCCTTTCAACAAAGTCAGAATGGAACAAGGACGTTGGAATTTTTGTGTTGAAGAAGACTTTCCTGAAAATATTCCTTAAAACCAACATAGAGTGGGAAAATCATGATTTTCTTTAGCGAATGCAAAAATAATATTAAAAATAATTTGCCCTCTTTATCATAAGATATAAATGTTTCTTTTTATTGTGGTGGCTAGAGAGAAAACAAACACTTTCTTTAACACAGACAGGATAACATTAAGACATACATACATTATATCAAAAGCTACATTTTTGAGAAGTTGTAAGTGCCGTATGCCATATTTTGTCTGTAGCAGCCTTTAGTGACCATTTTCCAAGGATTGCTAACTTTTCACTCCAAACGAAGTGGAGTGAGTGTGAATAAACACAGACCATCAAATGTATTGGAAATAAGGTGTAATGACCCATTGTCTACTCTTACAAGCTTTAATCCACATTTACCGACATTTAACAAATTCCACTCACTGAAATAGTTAGCTCATACATAAACATCACACCTTTTAATGGTCTAAAAATGTAATCAGGAATGAAGGTTTGAGATGGTGTATTTTCACCCATTGATAATGCAAATTAATATAAGGAATCTACCATGTGAGTCTAAATAATCCGTCTGCAACGTGAATGGCTCCACTTTATGTACAATATTAAAGTAGTAAGCCATCTTTGCTGTTGTGGCAATGCTGAATGGATCTTTTTTTGGAATACAAACTAAGAATGCTATATGTTGTTAAAGGTCTGTGGAC
Organism: Spea bombifrons; assembly: GCF_027358695.1. Lineage (NCBI taxonomy): Eukaryota > Metazoa > Chordata > Amphibia > Anura > Pelobatidae > Spea > Spea bombifrons. Next base: position 28,742,171 of record NC_071087.1, on the reverse strand, counting down.
AGTCCTTAGGGTTTCCCCTAATGCTAGCCTCCATTTATGAGGGAGTTTAAGGCTGTTAAAGGAAATTATTTGTGGACCTGGAAATCTTGACATTTGTTCCTCAAGGAATTGACAGCTCTCTCCAGTAGTCCAAGACGACGTCCCAGTGAGCTGAGCAAGACAGGTATGGCTATAGGTTGTTGAAAACCTACTACAACAAAAAACAAATTATAACAAAATGTAACACAACTGTGGAGAGGACAAGTTAGGTCCACAGGAGAAATAAAATGAGCTCAAGTAGAGCTAACAGTGACATTTCATATAAATGTGATGTGTGGATTACATCATGACTGCAGGAGAGTTTCAGTGCTATGCAATAAACTTAAACTAAACAAACTAAACTAAATTAAGCAACAACAAAAAATACTACTGGGTGCGTTTTTTAAATGTAATGCCCATTAACAATTTAAAATGGTTCTAACATATTAGCAAACATTTTACATTCCATTTAAGCTTTCTTAAATGTAATTTTTTACTCTTGTTTTCTTGGAATGAGTGACTCAAGGAGATTGCAATTCCTTTCTCCTCTACGCATTACATGCTTTATTATACCTTCAAATATTAGACATCTATTCATTCTCAGAACTGCTTCAATTCAATAATTAGGTATGTAGACATTATACTTTTGTTATACTATTAAGATATTAACTGATATTAGGACTTATGTCTTACCCTCTGGTTGTCATTACCAGTGTCTCAGTTTTCATGAACTCTGACAATTTTGCATTGGGCAATGTCCAAATCGGGCTCTAGACATGGCGGGTTGCAACATAGCTGTAGTGTGGTAGAACTACATATTGATGTCTTCATTGGGAAGGTGCTCCATCGGTTTGCAGGGGGTAGATCAGAGCTCCATTGTGACCAGGTGCTTTATGACAGCATGCCACCTCTTTAATTTTGCACCCTTATACTATATACATAACGTATATCCTGTATATTTTAGATAAACCTTAGCTGCTCATCCACACATTTGTTGATGACTGGTCCACTTAAAGTTAACATGTAGTTTCAAAATGTAGTAAGTTGGTGACAGTATTATATGCACCATGATTTATTTTTACATGATTTCCCCCCATCCTGCCATTTACATGCAGTTAAAAGAATGTGATGTTTAATTCTGTTTGGTGTCCGCTTCACTCCAATACCACAAAAGTGGTGTTAAAGGGGCTTTAGTTATATTCTACTTCTCAAAAATTCCTAGGAAAACAAATAATTGAAAAGTTAAACTGTCTGGGACATTAGTTTGGCCCAGTGGTAAATCGTCATGTGCAGCTTGTGTTTCCTAAATGGAAACGTTCTTATTAGTGTATTTATAAATAACAGTGAGGCAAGAATATTTAGAGCTTTTCTCAATGTGCTTTGCCAGAAGATCTCTCTTGAGTGGTTATTATCTGGGGTTGTAAGAGGCTTTGGCCTAGAAAGTGGTATTTTACTCATTTTAAAATGATCTGCACAGTTTTATGAAGACATCTTCAACAAAAGGAAGCCAACTGATTGTGCCAAATGGACTTAGCACACATTTTAAATATGTGCTTTAAATTATTGCAACCTCATTGCATATTCATTCATGGAAATATGAGGATGTGCCATAGTGCAGTTGGCAGCAGGCAAGCCTTTGTAATGAAAGTGTGTTAAGCTGCAGCAACATCCAACTTTGGTTACACAAAGCAATAAAGCAGCCCCGTGACTGGGAAACTCATCATGACTGAATAATTCTGGCCTAGCCATTGTGTATACAGGTAGGTGACATAGAAATCACAAGGACGTTTGGTGTTTGGGATAAGGCTTTGACTGGCCATCTGGCACAACGAGAAAATGGTGACATGCATCATCATTCCAGAGATCATTTTTATTCCTTACCTGCCACCTTCCTATCAAGGTTTTCCTCTTTCTTCTATCCTTCTCATCTGGTTGCCCCCACCTTTTTTGCTTCTTACTGGCACTAAATACACTATTTTGTGCTTTTCCTTATAATTAACTCAATTTACTCTTTAGTTAACCCTAGTTAAACTGTACAATGCATCTTTATCACCCCTTAACCTTTTTGCTGCCCTCAGCTCTGTTGTCTACCTTGTTAATTGTACTTCCCAATTCTTCACTTTACTTTATTTATTTTTTTCACATTTCTGAGATCATCATTTCAATCATCCCAGTATTTTATCATTTTCCAGGATGGGGGTGTGGATAGATGTCGATGTACCCCAAGTTTGGCGAGACCTATCTACTTTTACATGGCTATATTGCTTACCAAACTCCGAACTTGAGGTACTTTGACTTAGTAGCGAGCTAAGCAATATATGGCCATATAGTCATACCTGGGACTCTCCAGGTTTGCCCAAAGATTGCCGGGTGAAGCACCGGTTCTCCGGTTCTCCAAGTCAAGACCCGAATCCCTGAAAGTCAACTAATTATTCAAGTTAAAGGGTATCTCCTATCCCGGATAAAAGATGCCCATTCATTTCCAGCAGATGTACAGATTTCAGGGCATACATTCAAAGTAAAAACATGCTGAATATTTTTGTATCTCATCTACATAGTTATCAACAAAGTTTATTTGAATCATCCTATTTTTTATAAACCTTTGTAGTAGTGGTTGTTATATATATATATATATATATATATATATATATATATATATATATATATATATATATAATTATTATACAACTATACTTGTTTTTTCCTTCTAAGTTGCATAGAATCTGGACAATCTGCCTAAATGTCCTTACTATCTGCTGCTAGTAACTCAAACCTAGTCAAAGAGACGATTGCTTGATAAATGTGTGATGTCATCTATACTTGACTTTAATCTAACAGCTAAGATTTTAGAGAAAAATGTTATATCCTAATTCATTAAGCAAATAGGTCTATAGTTAGAGTTATACTGTAGGATGAGTCTTTCCCGGTTTTTAGTCTAGCTGCTTGTAACATTTCTGGGGGAATACGATTTCCTACTGTAATCTCTAAGAAAGATTTTAGTTAAATTGAAGATATTCGACTTTCAAGTTTTTTACAAAAAGCACCATCTTGGCCAAGAGATTTACCATTCTTTAGGTTTTTTAATGGCATCTCTCATCTCCTCCAAAGTGAATGGCTGGTTAATGTGATTCAGTTTTTCCACAGAAAATTCCTGATTTCATCCTTAGTTTTACAGTTCCTTGGAGATTATATAATAATGCATACATTTCTGCAAATGCCTTACTGATCCGTGTTGGCGATCTAAAGATCTTATTCCCCACTACAATTTATTTTTATTATTTCCTTCTTTTGTAGATATTTTAGTTTATTAGTGAGTTATTTGTTTACTCTGTTGTTAGTACAGTACCATTTCTTAGATATATTATTGCTTTATTGTTTTTTTTTCTAAAGTTCTGCTACGATTTTTTTGCTTTATATTAAATGCTGTAAAGGTGTTGGGATTTATCTTGTTGATCCTTTCCTCATTTTCCAATAGAATATAAAAATCTGCTGGGTTTTGGATTCTGATTGTCTTGTTTGCACCTAGTTTTATAGAAAGACCCGTCACACTCTAATGTGTACCATAAAGTGAGATTTGTTACATCTCCATTATTGTTTGAAACTCCTATATATAGGTAATACAAATGCGTCGGTAGAGGGCAAAGTATTTATACACAAGGTCACGAGCAATTAAATTGGTAAGGATTTCTTGGGAGAGTTGACAAAAGAGAGTAGAGTGTTCCACAGTAAAACATTCTCATGTAGATAAGATTAATAAATCAATATCAATATAGACAGTTCTTTAAAAACACATCTAGAAGGCAGTTTTTCAGTAGCAGGTAGAGGATTGCATTGGGAGGCGGGTCCCGCGGGCGGGAGCGGGCGGTCAGACACTGTACCTGGGGGTCCCGGTAATCCCGCGCAGTCCCGCAAGGCTGCCTTCTCGCTGCCCCCTTATAGTGTCTCCAGTCTTGCTCCGCCCAGGAACAAAACGGAGTCACGTGATGTGACGTCACTTCCCGTGACTCCGCCTTGTTCCTGGGCGGAGCAAGAGAAGAGACACTGTGGGGGAGCAGTGAGAAGGCAGCCTTGCGGGACTGCGTGGGAACTCTGCAGTTCAGGTAAGGAGGTGGGTGCAATTGGCCACAAATGTTGCGGGAGCGGGCGGGAGTGGAACGCCCACATTGCGGGAGCGGGCAAAAAATCAGCGGGAGCGGGATTAAAAAAGCCGTCCCTCGCAGGGCTCTAGTAGCAGGTGAAGTTCAGTTTTTTTGCTTTATTTAGAACGTTTTTTGCTAAATTAAATCCATTTCTAATTCCAAGATTAATTTATAGGCAATTGTCCCAATCTCTGGTTTCTGAGATGTGGTGCCTCTATAATAGATGTCCAGATTATCCAAACGATCCATGTAGAGAGCAATAATGCTTTTGGAAACATGTTATTAAGTGGGCTTGCTGGTGTTTACCTCCATAGTGTTACTGCTTCTTGCCATCTTTCCATGTTGCAGCTTGGTGATCATGAGTCATTGAGAGTCATCGAGAGTCGATGTCTGGTCTCAGGGGATTCAAGCAGGGCAGAGACAGCTGGCTTCTGCAAGTTTTTGCTACTCGGAGGGAAGAATTCTGGCTGCGGTTACTGCCTTAGGTATGTACACTCCATCGCTCCCCCAATCTCTGCACATCGGTGTGCATTATTGTGTCATGTCATTACCATACCTGGGAACTCTCTGGGTTTGACCCGGAGATTGCTGGATGAAGCACTGGTTCTCCGGGACATGACCCGAATCCTTTGGGTCGCGGGAGCGGGGTCTTGACACACTCCGCCCCCACCCATTTTTCCTTTAAATGGGGGTGTTTCCCACTGCTGTAAATTTGTAACTGAACAATGACAAATCAGATCTTATTTATGTCCATCTGTTAACATTAATACATTTAGTATGTTTGAATTTTTTTGTAACTACATTTAAGTCAGGGTTATATTATAATGCTTTCCTTTTATTTCAACAGCAAAAAAAAATAATTCCCCGTTTTTATCAGTTAAACAATTACAAAAGCTAATTTATTAATTATTTTTTTATTTTGACATTGAATGTCTCTATAGCTTCACATGGAAGGCGTCAACTGATCATGTAAAGGAGAGTACATTTAGACTCTGGGGTGTGATGTAGAAACAAAACTAAATATTGATGGTAGGTTTCTGGCTCACACCGAAAGCACATTTTAAATTTAGAGTGTAATTTTTCTATTGCCAACTACTAAATCAGATATTGTTTTTGGACAAGGTTTGAAGTTTCATGATGTTTTGTGTAGCAGAGTAAAATAAAATATACCACATTTCATCAGATAACATATAATGGAGAGGGTATTATAATATATAGCATACATTAGTGTTACATTATGAGATTTGTTCAGCAGAGTTATAAAGTATGAAGAAACCTTTTGAACACACAGGAACATCTTTTTCTTTGGCGTTTTTGTATGACACTCAGGGGAAAGAACAGCTATTGCAGCAAATTCTTTTGTTCTTAGGGATGTTAACAACACTTCTGATTCATTATTATAATACATTAAATGTTATAGGTCCTGTAATAAGTATAATATTTCAAATCAAAACTAGTGTCTGTTATTTGTAAGAAAATATAAGTTATTCCTAATATTTATGAATGTTATTTGGACATTATGTTTAGCATGGACAAAAAATGTGTGCAACAGATATGTAAATTGTTGTTTACATTTTCTTAAGCCAATACGAAAAGTAATGTTTTTTCCTAATTATTTCTTGAAAATGAAAAATTGTTTCCCATGTACATTGTGTATTTACATATGAAGGCAATTTGTTCAGTGCCACCTAGAAATATTTTTTAGATTACTGCAATCTAAAGGGGAAGACCCTAAATAGATCAATTCATTTGACCTCATGAAGATTTGATTTCCAAGCCTTTAAAAGGAGAATTTGAATCAATGAAAATAAAAATGAGTATTTATTTGGGGAAAACATGTTAACTTTTATGATTCTGGCTGATAAATTATCTTCCAGTTTGTTACATGAGGATTTAGGTTTGTGGAGTGTCACAGAAGGGAGGCTCATGTTGGAAGACATTTTTGTCACAGTATAATTGGCAAACATGCTGACCACAGGTATAGTGCTAGAAATCTGAGTTGGAAATATTTACTGATGCATTAGGCTCCACCAGCTTTAGTGTCTACCTTGGAGATCACTGGTGTGTGGAAGAATGGCCTCCCCGATAAAAAATTGTTATGTGATTGTTTGTATCCCAGGGTGTTTTTGTTCCTTTAGGTTTTTTTTATTGTCTTCTGTTTTATTGTCACATCTGCAGTTCAGGAGGCATGTCCTGAAGGTGGTTTATGGCATGTTTATCAGATGTACTGGGCCTCTTGGTTACTTCTTGGGTGTAATGTCCATATTTTCATAAGTAGTGACATATCCAGACCTAGGTCAAGGTGCGGCAGGTTGAGGGAGCGGTGGCAATCCACCTGCTTCTAAACCAGGGGACATATGACCCTCTTGGATGATCATCTGTTGCCTGCAGCTAGCATCTTTCAAAGGGATGGTCACAGAAGTCGACCTGGTCCCCTAGTGGGCCCGGTCACAGTTGTGACCTCTGCGATCATAAATGATCAACTTACAACTTACACTTACTTATACCTTTTTTGATTCTATTTAATTTATCTTGTGGTCTGTAAAAAAACAGTTTGTAGTTACTCATCTCCATTCTGCCTTTTTTTATATTCTTGTGAAGATGGGGCAATAAACAGGCGTTTCTACTTGCAATAAACATTAAGATTCAGTAGAATTACAAATATATTATTAGCCTACCTTTCACCCCAAAACAATCTGTAGCCCATTTCACAACGGTTTGCATCATTAACCCCTTCCTTGCCCTATGGACATACATATATATTCTCAAAAGGTGTGCCAAGATTTAGGACGTGCCTGTACACCCTGCTTTTCTCGCAGCAGAATAAGAAGTCGGTCAGCAGGAGGAAGTCTTCATGCTGACCGACTGGTACACCGTTACATAAGGAATGCCTGATCGCATGACGGCTGACACCAACCTTAAGGTCATTGAAAGACAGGAGAAATTCAACAGGGTCTGTTGGGTAATTGTTCATCAGTGACACCTATTTGTACATAATAGCACTCCCAGTTTTTTCTATGGTTTCAAATAAAATCCCTATTTTTCTGAAAAAGGGATGTATATTTTTGCCTGTACATCAAACACAGAAATGATTCTTGATTAAACCCACATACGGAAAAAACACATACAGTACTAAAAAGCATTAGTAAAAAAACAGTGGTTTAGTGGTTAAAAAACATTTTCAATAAAATCTCTCTCTGATCACTTCTCCAAAAGTAGCACTTTTTTTGGTTTCAGATTTCAGTTTGACAGAACTCTGGCCAAACATATGAAATCAATTATTGTTAATTTACCCTCAAATCTATTGTGACGCTACAACAAATGACCCACAGGTCCTAACCTCACAAAGTTATTCACCTACTAATTTTAGGTCCACTCTAATGTGTCGTATAGAGCATTTAAACACATCAATTTGCATTCTTAAAGCAAGACAAAAGAAATTCCAAGACTGCAGGTGTCTAAGTACATGTGAATATATTTGTTATGTGAACATTCTACAGTATGTTTCATAAAAAAAACAAACCCATCACATGGAAATAATAAGTTATTTTTAAATTATACTGGATCTGCTGACTTCCTATAGTTAAAACATAATAAGTATAGTTAAAATTCAATAGGTTCCAACTTTACTTTTGTATATGTGCTCATTGTAATTTGATTAAAACATAGTTTGACTTTCTTTTTTAAGTGTTTTTATACAGTTAATTAGGTAATATTGTGTAACTGAATAAACCACTGAGCACATCTTAGTAAGTGATACAAATTACAACTTTATTAAAAAATACAGGTAGTAAATCAGGAGAGGATAATGCATACATGTCCCATATTCTACATGTGAACTAATCATCATACATCAAGTGAGAGCTAAATGAAATGGTTAAAAAACATTGCAGATCAGTGTTTTATATTATAGTTTATTTATACAGAGTACCGTATTGGATATAGGCCGCACCCGAATATAGGCCGCACCCTAAAAGTTTGGTGCTTTTTTAAAGACAAAGTTTTGTAATAGATATACTGCTACTCTGTCCCCCCTACCCCTGAGATATGCTGCCACTCTGTCCCCCACTCGAGATATGCTGCCACTCTGTCCTCCCCCCTCGAGATATGCTGCCACTCTGCCCTCCCCCCTGAGATATGCTGCCACTCTGTCCCCCCACCTCCGACTTACCAGAGCAGACTCCCGGGTGCGCGTAAACAACCTCCGCTGCCGGCACGTCTGCACGATGTGCTTCAACAATCTCCCTTGCCGGGACTCCCCTCGTGGGAATTCCCGGCAAGGGAGATTGTTAAAGCACATCGAGCAGACGCGCCGGCAGCGGAGGTTGTTTACGCGCGCATCGCCGCAGCCGGTGAACGTGTGCGTGATGCGCTTAGACAATCTCCCGTGCCGGCACTCCCCCCGTGGAAAGTGCCGGCAGGGGAGGCTGTTTGAGCGTGTCGGAGAGTAGGATACAGGTCACCTGAACCGCTGCGGGGAATCTGCATCCTAACCCTGCTGCCTGCCAGGCGCCCGGAACTGCATGTCCCGGGCGTCAGGCGCAAGACCCCGAATATAGGCCGCACCCCCACTTTAAAGACTTAAAGTGGGGGGGAAAAGTGCGGCCTATATTCGGGCAAATACGGTATATATAATATACACATAGATGCTATATAGTACATGCGTTTTAAGTAACTCTCAAAAACAGAAACAAACTGACAGGTAAAGTGAAGAGGGCACTACCTACAATCTAAAGGCTGTGCATTTTAAATTACCTAAATTCTTTTGTAGCACGTTAACTCTGAAGTACAAAAAAACTAAACAAAAAGAAAGCTGACAGAGACATTCCCCAGTATTATGCACTTAGTAAAATCATTTTATAAATCTATTTGCAGATCCAGAGCATATCAACGTAACAGTTTATAAAGGATTTTATGACACCAGATGATTCTATTTGAATATCTCTTAAAGAACCTTCCAGATCACGAATATGGTATTAAAACAGAAATACATGCCATTGTTTTATGGAATAACCTTTGTTGTAACACCAGATTCTTCCTACCCCGCACATATACAAGCATGACCTCAAAGATCACATCCTCAAGGAAGCATATGCATCATCCTTCCTCTATTCTTATAGTTTTACCTCACACTTCCACTATAACACCTATCATGTGTTACAAAACTAAAAGGATCCAGCTGGTTACACCATGGTATGTAGCATTAACATTTTTGTTGAGGTGTTAGAAATAATGTATAATCCATGAATTTCTATAATCCACATGAAAATCTTTACAGTAGTCTTTTTCCAACTGTTGTCATCTCAAAGGTTCTGAAAAATTATTTCTATACTGATCCTTTTAGGTGACAAATACTTATAAAGTAAGATGTAAAGTCACATAATGTGTATTTAAATGAAATATAAACAAGCTAATAAATAGAGGGAGTTATTAGCATTCCTGGCTCTATGGGTCACCTTTTGCAGGGCAAGAGAGCGCCATTTAATTATGTCTACTCTCTGCCCTTTTTTTCCTATTCTTCAAACTTCAAACTGTCTATGTTTAGCCTCTTCCGCAGCTACCTAGTATTAGCCTACTGCAGGGGCTGGCCCCTGGGAAATTTTGAAGCGGCCGACGTGCAGGCACCATGCCGTCCAGTGCCTTAATGAGGCTCTTTGCCCCGCCCCTTTAATTATGCGACATGACGCTCAAGGGGGTGGGCTCACACAGAAGAGCGGTCTGCAGGGGAAGAAGCCAGCAAAAGTAAGTATTTTTAAAAAAATACTTGGGGTGATAGGTGGATGGGGACCCATATTCAAAGGGGGGATGCCTTGGGGCAACAATTTAATAATACAAAAAGGGGGCGGCTGAGGGTTATAAGCACACAACGGGGTGGTTGGGGCATCACATATAAATCAATACAAAAAGGGGTGGGTGGATGTTTGTCTGCTTACAATACACATGGGTATGGGGGGGCATTACATTAACCAGTACCAAAGGAGGTGGGGGCATCAATACACAAGGCAGGGGGGCTGGCTGGGGCATTACATAAAAATCAATGCACAAAGTTGTGGGGGCATAAATGCACAAAGGGAGCTGGCTGGGGGCACAAATGCACATGGGGCAATACACAAGGGTGTGGGGTGGGGGGGTACATTAATACTAAAGGAGGCCTGGCTCTGGCATTAGTACACAAGGGGGAAACACACAAACAACAAAGCAGTGTGGAAAGCATTTTTATGCTTTGTGTAGCTTAACCCATCCTGGTGTGTGTGTGTCGGTGTGGCAGAGCCTGTCCTGGTGTGTGTGTTTGGGTATCGGTGTGGCACAGCCTGTCCTGGCGTGTGTTTGGGTGTCAGTGTGGCAGAGCTTGTCCTGGTGTGTGTGTCTGGGTGTCGGTGTGGCAGAGCCTGTCCTGGTGTGGGTGCCAGTGTGGCAGAGCCTGTCTTGGTGTGTGTGCGTTTGGGTGTTGGTGTGGCAGAGCCTGTCCTGGTGTATGTGTGTGTGTTTGGTTATCAGAGTGGCGGAGCCTGTCCTGGTGTGTGTGTTTGGGTGCTGGTCTGGCAACGCCTGTCCTGGTGTGTGTGTGTTTGGGTGCTGGTCTGGCAACGCCTGTCCTGGTGTGTGTGTGTGTTTGAGTGCTGGTGTGGCAGAGCCGGTCCTGGTGTATGTGTTTGGGTGCTGGTATGGCAGAGCCTGTCCTGGTGTGTGTTTGGGTATGGTGTGGCAGAGCCTGCCCTGTTGTGTGTTTGGGTGTCGGTGTGGCAGAGCCTGCCCTGGTATGTGTTTGGGTGTCGGTGTGGAAGAGCCTGTCCTGGTGTGTGTGTTTGGGTATCGGTGTGGCAGAGCCTGTCCTGGTGTGTGTGTTTGGGTGCTGGTCTGGCAATGCCTGTGCTGGTGTGTGTGTGTTTGGGTGCTGGTGTGGCAGATCCGGTCCTGGTGTGTGTGTCTGGGTGTCGGTGTGGAAGAGCCTGTCCTGGTGTGTGTGTTTGGGTGCTGGTGTGGCAGAGCCGGTCCTGGTGTGTGTGTCTGGGTGTCAGTGTGGAAGAGCCTGTCCTGGTGTGTGTGTGTTTGGGTGCTGGTATGGCAGAGCCTGTCCTGGTGTGTGTTTGGGTGTCGGTGTGGCAGAGCCTGTCCTGGTGTGTGTGTTTGGGTGTTGTGTGGCAGAGCCTGTCCTGGTGTGTGTGTGTTTGGATATCTGTGTGGCAGAGCCTGTCCTCGTGTGTGTGTTTGGGTGTTGTGTGGCAGAGCCTGTCCTGGTGTGTGTGTGCTTGGGTGTTGGTGTGCCAGAGCCTGTCCTCGTGTGTGTGTCTGGGTGTTGGTGTGGCAGAGCCTGTCCTGGTGTGTGTTTGGGTGTCGGTGTGGAAGAGCCTGTCCTGGTGTGTGTGTGTTTGGGTGCTGGTGTGGCAGAGCCGGTCCTGGTGTGTGTGTCTGGGTGTCGGTGTGGAAGAGCCTGTCCTGGTGTGTGTGTGTTTGGGTGCTGGTATGGCAGAGCCTGTCCTGGTGTGTGTTTGGGTGTCGGTGTGGCAGAGCCTGTCCTGGTGTGTGTGTGCTTGGGTGTTGGTGTGCCAGAGCCTGTCCTCGTGTGTGTGTCTGGGTGTTGGTGTGGCAGAGCCTGTCCTGGTGTGTGTTTGTGTGTCGGTGTGGCAAAGCCTATCCTGGGGTGTGTGTTTGGTCATCTATTTCCTGACACTTTCTGTAGGAATAAATAGAACTATTTAATTTTTACTTAAACAGAGATAAGACTCCCTCCTGAATTTGTAGTCACTTCAGAGGACAAAACTTTCAAGGCCCAGAAATCAGTGAGAGGGAAAGTAAAGGTTTTGTGTTATTTACTCAATCTGCATATTTTATTAAAAAGGATTAGTGGCACTAAATCATGGCTTCAGACATCCCGTGTATGATGACTTAGTGTGCTAATTACTCCCAATTCCATCACATAAGATTTGATCTTGTATTATCTGCCTCGCACTGATGTAATCTTTATCCAGTACACATCGATGCCAAGGAGTTAAGATTCTATTTTATTTATTTCCATAAAATGGCCACCAAAATCCTCAGCACCATGAATAGACACCATTTCAATCCTCCACAGTTTTGAAGAATACATTGCCTTGTTACATTAAGTGTAATAATGATTTGCAGCAGCTTTTCAATCTAAGTGGTAGTGGAATAAAAAAATTACAGAATTTGTAAAAATATTCTGAAGAACATAGATGCATGAATTTAAATAAGATAGAACTAGCATTGGAAATGATGCAATTGTTATCCACATCAATGTATATATTTTTGTTACTTTTAACATGTACAAGATTATTTTTAAGCTTCCTTCATAGCAGGTGGAGACAAACTTAGGTCCTATAATATTGGCTGGTTTATTGTTCTACGATGTTCATAATATATGCTAGATATAATACAATATGGCGCAACAAGTTTTAATGATCTAAGTGCCATTATACTATAAATGGGACCATGAAATTACACTATTACTATAGCTAACCTACCAATTTATTTAATGAGAAATATCTGCATTTAATTATATAGTAAAAAACAGTAGTATCAGCGTGAATATGTATCATGTCTATCATGTCTTGTTTAAGAAAACCCTGGTCTACAGTGGCTTCTTCATCTACATTACCCGGAAAGCAGGAAGAAGTAGCATAAAGTGGCTGCTTTCTCAATACTTATCTTGCTTTACGTAATATCCTTTAATCCTGGTTTATAACAGTCACTCCATAATATGGTGCTGGTGATATCATGATAGATACCTATGATATTAAAAGATGTAGCCACATTGTTAACTGGTCACATCACAGGTGGCTTAAACCACCCTTCCACCACATAATTGTGTTGCTATAACATATTGGAGTCCTGTATAGCTCTGTCTCAATGCATCTTCTGAAACCTGTCCTCAACTGAGGTGACTAGGCCAACCTTGTCCGCCTCTATTCATGCCAGCTTTAGTGAGTTCAACGACATTATCTATTGTTACTTTTCATGTCTCCATAATCCTGGGGTGGTTACAATTAAAAGTTTTGCAACACACATGGTAAAGATGCGAAGATTTATTTGATGTACCTCTGGGACATCAGAGCTTTTAAACTTTATAGACTATTATAGGAAGTCAAAATCAAAGTTAAATCTTAGATCAAGGGAGATAGCAATTGAACCTTGGCATAAAATATATCATTGATTGTGTTTGCTCAGTTTCCCTTAAGGATGTAAACAAATGTGTTAATAATAAGCTTAAAAGAGTCATAGAAAAAGTTTTTCATATAGTAAAAAAACACTAAATTTTTCTATAATGTGCAGGACTTTTTCGTTCAGCTAAACAGCTCAGCCTTGTGAAATAAGGATAGGCAAGAGATTATTTTAAAACTGTCAGCTGTTTTAAGACATAGTAGCTATTAAAATCTAATGTTACACAAGGTCACCATTTTGCTAAATATATTAGTACAGACAAAATGGGCAACTATTTGTTTCTTTCTTTGGATCTTGGCTCTTCTTTACTGCTTTCACATTCTTTTCTGTCTGACCCATTTATTACTTGAATTCAAAGGCCTGTTTTTAATCACATTAAGTAGGGCGTTGGATTGTACTTCTTTCTATAGTACATATTTCCTGTAAAACTTTCATCATTGCACTTACTGTGCTTAACAAAAGCCCAGTTTTGTAAACAGTTCATTTGTAATGAAGAATAAAGTAATTGCACAAAAAGCAGCACTTGCCAGCCAATTATAAAACTCGTCTGCACTTAAAGGACTCAAGTAAATTGATATGCAAGGTAAAGCGAATTAGGAAATACTTACCAATGTATCAGTCTTATATGCACAAATGTATCAGAGTCTTATAGACGCCTTCTCTTGAAATATGGCATTTAATGAACTGCCAAAATCACACATTTGTCTCATAGCTCTTGTTTACGTATGACTTCCACTAATTACCTTTGTTGTTAGCTTAACCCTTATATTGGGCTAGCAATGCATTGCCCTTCCAACAGGGAAAGTCTCCTGCTAACCTGTTTGTGTTTGAGCACAAACCATAAAGTTTAAATTTGCATTTAATATTTTATAACTGAAATTTTCAAATAGGTACTTTTTGTTAAACTTTTTCAACCTTTCCTTGAGTTGTTAATATTTTAAACATACAGAAGCCACAGTTGACTTTTTGGTATATTTTAGCTATTCTGATTTATTACTGAGCAGTCATTTGTCACAACAAAGCTTCTGATGTTGAAAGACATCTCACAGTCTGTGGAAGTGAATACACTGCAAGTTGTCTTCTGTACATATATTACAAGACCTGACTCCCTCTTTATAATGTAGGGCACATGTATGCCAAAATAAATACATGAGGTCTTTATATTGAGCCAGTATGTGAGGATTATTCTTTCAGACCTTAGTTTAGCAAACACTTTAGTATATATATATATATATATGTATATATATATATATATATATATTCATAGTCTTACTATATGTACTAGTATAAAGTTGTATAGGTGTGTACACGTGTGTGCATGCAAGAGTGTGTGCTTATACATTTGCGTAAAATAAAGCAAATTAAAAAGAAAGTAAATAAAAGTAATGAACAGAAGCATAGGCCAGGTAGATGCCCAACTGGCCACTGCATTGTAATTGCCACCCAGGCCAGCAGCTGCCAGCACCTCCTGCACAGAAAAAACTCCTTATAGTATCAAGATGTGAATTGACTTATGATCTTTTGTCAAACGATCACAGAATCATCCAAAGTTCTCTTTTGAGATCCTGGCACCTTGTAGTAGTCATTTATTATGTAACTTAGGTCATATTTGTAGATCAAATTGGTATTTTCCAAAAAGAGTCTCTCACGTTATCCAGGTGTCTCTTTAATATCCATGCCATTTATCTCTTATACCATTCCTCTTATTACACCTACAACATGAAAATCAGATTTATTATCTATAGATTTTTCTGTCATATACTGGTTTCCCAATCAATGCATGTACTCATTTACTCCTTCTGTTTTATGTGGTATTCAAATGAATTGGTAGGTTAACCTATTAAGGATGTTAATAGTTTTTTTTTTTGTTTTTTTTTTAACATTTCTGTGGTGCTTGTATTTACCTGCATAAGTTAGATTTTTTTATTTCATGAAAAGAAGAGCTTTCTTTAGATACCATTATTTTTATAGTATTGTATAAATTGCTATAAAAAGAATTACACAATATGTTGAATTGTGGAAAAAGGAAATTTTCTGACTTTTATTAAAAAATATTTTACTTATCTACAAAGCTAATAAAAATGCATGCTAAATAGATTCTAATACCCAATGTTTTTAAGTTTTTTTTCGTCAATAGGGCAAAAAGTCCAGGTAGCGTATTTTTGTTTTTAAAACCATTTTTTTCAGTTTGGTCACACTACCCGGTTTCCCAGTCACTAGCCGAGACTCAGTGTAGGGTAAAACCAAAACGTAGACTGACTTATACAACACATTAATGAACTATGGGGGGGGGCGACAATGGCGGTCACTCCCTGCTTGCAGATTCTGGCTGTCTGCCCGAGATAATCCCCTCAGCAAGTGATGGGATGATATACTGCTGGGGTAGCCACAGAAGTCTTTACAAAGTCAGGGCCAAAAGTCAATAGGGAGGAGGCCGGCTGTCCGGCTTCTCCAGTGGCCCCAGTGATGGAGGTTTTCCGTCACACCCCTAATTTTAGGACATGCTCATAAAAATAAACTTTTGGACTTTTTGTTTTACATTTTGTTGGAGCTGGATGGTTCCTCTGATGCGGGCATCTGTAAAGAATTACTTTTATATTTTATTAATTTTTTTAGTAAATTTATTTTACTAATCACATTGTGGAGCGATTGAACAGGGCCCCTGCTGCAGTGCCACAACATCGAGGAATTATAGGAACACTGTTTGGGAGATGAACGTGTCAAGTGTTTTTCCCTTATATGCCTGGCATATCAAATGTTATCAAGGGCTTAAGAATTAAGACCACCAAATATTCATATACATCATAGCACTTCCAAGTACATAGTAAATACCATGTCTACCTATCCAATATTTGTATCAATAACCTGTAAGGATAGATGTCAGAGTTCTGAAAACAAGGATGGAATATTCTCAGGCCCCATTCCTTGCAGCCCAAATGACAAGCCCCCATACCAAGTCACTTGTCTACCTCACGGCAGTCTCCAGCAACTGCATGGTAGGCCGCATCCCCGGGTTGTAGTTATGGGTGCAATGTGTCTGCATACCGCTACGTATGTGGAGGGGTGTGTGCCTGCCATTATGCTGTCGGGCAGGCATTCCTGCACATGGTGAGGAGGTCCTGCCAAAGAGACTGTTGCCAAGAATCAAGGAGATGAAGCACTCCAATAGCTGCCCCTTAAAGACATTTAAATGATGCTACACAGGTGTAGAAGGAAGGGTGCCAGCCTGTAGTAGTATAAAAGTGCAGCTTCCTTACAGGTCAGTACTTTGTCATGCAAGCTGTGGTGAGAGTACTTGTCCCTCTGTGGTTTGTAGTAGTGGGTTACCTGATTACCTGCTTACCCAGCCATAGATATATGACTAGATTACCTTATCTGATTACCTAAGTACTGAACCTTAGCTATTTTACTAAATTACCCTCTGAATTATTTGCTTATCTGTGTACTGACTCTTGGCTATCCTATTGGACTACATCTAATTACCTGATTGGTTCACACTGACTGTGAGTACTTGATTTTATGTTCCCACCCCAGGCCAGAATGTGTCACTCTACCAAATGAGTACCTGTAGTAATTATTTTAAAGAAACGATTTATTTGTGGGTTCTTGTATAGTGATTAATATTTTATTTTCTTAAAATGAAAAAATGACACCATTTTTCATGTCTGAGAAAAGAGTATTTAGGATTGGAACGTGTTTGGTTTTTGTCTGTCCTCATCCCTAATCTTACTGTCACTATTAGGTCAAAAGTGATTGTATTGGCAGGAAGTCAGTCTTTCCTACGTGTATGTCAGAGGATTACAAAATGAGTTCAGCGCGAAGAAATTCATCAACTGCCAAAGACTGATGTGCTTCTAAAACTTGAAAAACAATTACCCACATGCATGTAGACAATCCTCATCTTATTTTTTTCCTTTTTACACTGTAATAAATCTCAGCAAAAGCAGCTCTTGCTGCGTGTGGGAGGGTCATATTGTATTCAACAGAACAAGCTACTGGAGATAAGCTTACAGGAGGACATGTCCCTTAAAGTTACCGCATTCCGTAAAGCCTGTATCTGGCTTTAGATTATGTATGATAATTCCAAGTATTAACGTATATTTGCTTTTAAGTTCATTTCATGAATATATGTGTATATGTGTATGTACCTCAAAATAACTTTTAACAGTAAAATATTCATACCCCAGCTAAAAACTGTCAATATAATAGGATTATGAGAACTAACGTGCACCTATGATTTTTATTTATTCATACAAAGCTAGCAATTTATGAAACGCTATATAGAACATATATCAAAACAATACCTACATGAGGATGAGCTTGGAGAAGTCTCAGTACTCATTCTGTGTATTATTCTAATAATACTGCAGCTATTTTCATTCTGTAACACTACACAATAACACATGGAATACCTAGCTAAACCTAAGCATATAAATGCTATGTAAATTATATAGGTGAAAATATTTTTGCACCTTAGTGTTTAGAGTTACTTGTGAACATATCCATGGGATGCAAACCAGCGATGGCTTTAGGTGTATTGGGGGTCTTTCAACATAAATATATTTTCTTCTAGATGGCCCATGGACTCTTTATTCCGAGCCAGGGTTGACACAGTGTTTTATTTTTTTTTTTTTTTTTTTTTTTTATAACAAATTTTTATTAACAAATTAAGTAGTAAGTCACAACAGTGATATGACCAACATGCAGATTAACAGGTTACATCAGATTTATATTGCAATAGTCCAAATCTAAATTATTATTCCTATTGTGAGACTACTTCCATTCATTCATCATTCATACATCATATTCTTTGATCACGTTATTGGTGGGAGGGATTATTGCAATCATGTGTCTCGCCTAAAGGGGATCGACACATGAGATGTTATTAAGCATAACGAGGGGGTCATTGGTGTGAGGATAACAGGACAGAATTTGTAGTCACTCTCCACATCTAGTTTAGTTTATTTGCAAAGATATCCAGGGAGCCCATATTTTCTCATACAGAGTCAAATTATTTGACATCGTGAAGAAATATTTCTCCATTTTACACTGATAGTTTATTTGTGTAATAATATTATTCCATATCAAATAATTTGGTTGCTTCCACTCCCTCGCTAAACATATCTTAATTGCCAGTAAAATGTTAATACTTAAATCTCTTTGGATTTTTAATTTATAGGGAAATTCTAAATGAAAAAGAAATGTTAAAGGAGAGAGTACAATTTCAAGACCAAACAGTTCTTTTAGTAGATTTTCTATTTTTTGTTTAAGTGTCCCAAGTTTCTCACAGTCCCACCAAATGTGTAACAGAGTTCCTTTCATTTTATAACATCTCCAGCAACGGTCGGATGTGGTTTTATACATTTTATGAAGCTTCGAAGGGACTAGGTACCATCGGTGAAGAATCTTAAAATATAGTTCCTGAAGGTTAATACAATGTACTGCTTTTCTTGTAGAAGACCAAGCAGTAAACCAAATTTGTTGATCTATAGTCTTCCCTAGTTCAGATTCCCATTTTGCTATAGTACTAGACTTATCTAACGTTTTCTCTTTATCCAGCATATTTATGATTTTTGAGAGAAGTTTAGTCTTATAATTTGCTTCTAATAATCTATCTGTAACTATAGGTGGGACTACTTGTTTGGATTTCAAATAGCTTTTTAGCCTCAAATATGTAAACTTTTCTTTGCTCGACAACCCATATTTAAGTTGAAGATCTTCAAATCTCATTAGGTGTTCTGAAGCCTTAATATCTATTATCTTTTTTATTCCCACCTCCAGCCAAGGATTAAGATTTATATCGCTGATTTCTATCTGTAGAATTTCCAAAGGAGTAGAGGAAGAGATAGAAGTATCTGCTATAAATTTCCTTCTAATTCTAGAAGATATTTTAAGAATCCCTATCACGATAGGATTTACAATATTTAAGTTTTGTAATTTCCCTGAAGATACCCAGTATAACATCAAAGGTTCTATATTGTTGCAAGACCACTTCTCATAATTATACCAACCTAGGTTTCTATCTTTTTTTGTTTTCCAAACATATAGGTGGGAAAACATACACGATTCGTATATTTCTAACAGATTTGGATAGTTTAGTCCATCATAAATTGTCCTTCTCTTCAATATCTGTAACGAAATTCTAGATTTCTTGTTATGCCAAACGAACTCTGAGAATATTTTATCAAATCTACGTATGATAGAAATTTGAATCTGTAGGGGAATTGTTCTGAATAGGTAGATTAATTTTGGTAGCACATAGGCTTTCAGAACATTTATCCTCCCCATCCATGATAACTCTATTTTAGCCCATTCCGTAAGTTGTTCTTTTAAATCTTTAGCTAAATTTTCATAATTAATATTTATAATTCTATCAAAATCTATCATAAGTTTAATGCCAAGATAATCTATATAATTTTTCCCCCAATCAAAGGCTAAATTGTCTTTTAGACACCTTAATTGGTCCTCTTCAAGATTGACAGTTATTATCTGTGTTTTAGATATATTAATCTTATAATTTGAATAAGAACCATATTCCGTAATGATATTAAGCAAAGTAGGAATTGAAATATGTGGGGATGTAAGGGTTAAAAGTACATCGTCTGCGTACAGTGTGACTTTATAGTTTTGAAAATTTACTTTTATTCCCTCAATCTCCTTAGACATGCGCACCATTGCGGCAAATGGTTCCATTGTTAATGTGTACAATAATGGTGCTAATGGGCATCCTTGTCGAGTTCCGTTTTTTATGTCAAAATACTTAGAATCCAAATATCTTCCAGACACTTTAGCTTGGGGGGAATTATACAGAGCCATTGTATTATTAAAGAAAGAACCCACTATGCCAAAAGTTCTTAAAGATTCTTCTAAAAACGACCAGCTAACCCGATCAAAGGCCTTCTCTGCATCTAAGGCCAAAAATATTGTTGGGGTTGATCTGTAACGTACCTCATGAATAAGATTGAAAATTTTTCGGGTGTTGTCTTCTCCGTTTCTTCCTGTGATAAAGCCTGCTTGGTCCGGATGGATAAGATCAGGTAACTCCTTCTTTAATCTTTCAGCAAGTATTTTAGAGAAGATTTTTATATCTAGATTAATCAGTGAAATTGGCCTATAATTTTTCACGCTGGTAGGGTCTTTGCCGGGCTTTTGTATGGGTGATATTGTCGCTTGAAGCATCTCTAATGGAAATTTATTTTTTTGGTTTATACCAGAAAATACTCTCAAGAGTAAAGGAGAAATCGTCTGCTCCAATGTTTGATAGAATATAGCTGAATATCCATCCGGACCTGGGGCCTTTGCTTTTTTTAAATTTCGGATAGTATCTTTAATTTCCATTAAATTTACTGGTTTATTTAACCGAGTTGATGCTTCCTTGGATATTTTTGGAAGATTTAAACTGGCTAGAAATTCTCCCATTTCGGGTTTAGTTTTGGTTGGTTCTGGAAGATTATAAAGTGAGCTATAATAGTTCTTAAAGGCCTCACTAATATCATAAGGTGATAAAAAAGCTTTATTATTTATTACAATTTTATTTATTCGTGTTTTAAGATTTTTTGTTTTAGTCTATTAGTTAAATTAATTCCTACCCTGTTATTTCCGTAATACCACTTTTGTTTCAGTATTGTTAGGGCTCTATTGTTTTCTCTTAATTTGTCTTTAATAGACATTTGTATTTCTTTTATTTGATCTGTTATAGTAGCAGTTGGATTTGTTTGGTTTATTTTTTCTAATTGTGCAAGCTTTATATAGAGGTCTACTAGGTCTAATCCTTTTTTGTTTTTAATCTGGGATCCTAGTTTAATCAGATAACCTCGTAAAGTGGCTTTCATAGCACACCATAATATAGCATCTGACACATCCTTCGTATCATTTTCACTCAAAAAATTTTGAGCAAATTTGTTTAGTTCTATTTTATTTTCTTTTGAACTCAACAAGGATTCGTTCAGCCGCCATTTTGTTCTAGGTTTATTGTTTTGATCGTTACGAATAGAAAGAAAGACTGGTGCATGGTCTGACCAGACTATATTACCAATATGGGAAGTTTTACATATTTTTAAGGTGTTACCATCTGTTAGAAATGAATCTATTCTTGAGTACGAATGATGTACTACGGAATAAAATGTATAGTCTTTTTCATTTGGATTTTGTACTCGCCAGGGGTCATATAGATCGTTCTCATGCAGAAATTTTGAAAAAGCAACAGACGATGATTTTGTTCTAGAATCCACTGTAGTTCCAGGCTTTATGCTTTTATCCAATCTATAATCTTGGACACAATTCATATCTCCCCCTATGATCAGATGTCCCTTTTGAAGTCTCTGTATTTTAAGCCAAACTTTCTTTAAGTATTTAACTGGCAAAATATTTGGTAAATATAAATTCACCAAAGTATATATTACATCGTCAAGTTTTCCAATAACGATCAGATATCTGCCTTCATAATCTTCTTCGTGATGAAGATATTCAAATTTTATCCCATCGCCCACTAAAATAGCGACGCCTCTTTTTTTTGCTGTATCTAAAAAAGAAGTAAATCGATAAGCATATTTTTTATATTTCCAAAATTTAACTGATACTTTATTCCAATGAGTCTCTTGGATAAAGCAGATATCGATTTTTTCTTTTATTAATAGATCGTATAGGAATCCCCGCTTATGTGGAGAGTTTAGACCACAAGCATTTATTGAGGCTAACCTAATAGCCATTCCTGTTTGTTGTTCTCTCTCCACTCACTCCAAAGTCTCCCCAGGTAAAAATTCCTCCTCGTGATCGCACATTTATACATTCATTCAACTCAATTATTCTATCCGCATATAAATGAAATTTATGCGGTTTGTGTCTCATGTTTTGTTTATGAGACGCATCTGTGTGTAGGCATTGGGAGGAGAGGGCATTTTAAATAGTCTCAATAACATAAGATTGTCTAAACTATGCCATAAATACATGAATTCACCACATAATCTACCATATAGAGAGAAAAAAAAAAAAAAAAAAAAAAAAAGAAAGAAGAAAGGAAGAAGAAAAAAAAATTCTATAAGATGTCTGTAGTATATATATTTATAATGTGTTGATATAGCTAAGTGTGTGAATAATTTAATAAGTATAGTAATAAAAAAATAGGAAAGAAGGAAAAAAAAAATAAATAAATAAATAAAAAGAAAAAAAAAAAAAATCTTTCAGTGAATGTGCTTGGTGAAGAAAAAATAAATTGTGTGTTCGTTGTAAAACTAAGTGTATATTATTATATTATTATAATTGTAGTGTAGAAAGGAGAAAAGAGAGAGAAAAAAAAGAAAAAAAGAAGTGAAATGTGGATTGTGAGGGAAATCTGTATATCCTTATAAAACTAAGTGTATATAATTAAAAATGTGATGTGAGGGAGAAAAAAAAAAAAAAAAAAAAAGGAAAAAATTATATATATATGAATAAAAAAAAGCATAAATTGAATCTGTGGTTCGTCAAATTATAAGAATCGATATATTATTATTAGACTAAATGTGCTAAATTGTGTTGTGAATGTTAAATTGTGTAAAATTAAATCAGTGGACTGTCAGTGAAGACTAAAGTTTGAAATTGTGTTCTTAAAAAGATGGATGTAAATTCTAATGAATAAATAAATAAGTGAAGTAAAATTAGTAATTTAAATTAATAAATTATTAAATTATCGTTAATAATTATAATCTGTAAATTCCTAATAGATTAGATATAAAGAAAAAAAAAAAAAAAAAAAAAAAATACAAAACAAGAAAAAAAAAAAAATTATAAATAGGGAAAAAAAAAAAAAAAAAAAAGAAAAAAAAAATCATCTTAAACATTCTTCCATTCAGTTATTGTCATCTGCAAGTCCTTGGGGTCTGAGAAAGAAAAAATATCTCCTTTATATGTCACTATTAATTTTGTCGGAAAGCTCCATTTAAATTGAATATTCATTTCTTTTAATTGAATAATACAGTCATTAAATCTTCTCCTATTTTGTCTTGTAGCCAATGAGACATCTGAAAGAATTTGAAGATTTTGATATTTCCCATCTTGAGGTGGGCTTCTCTTATATTCTCTAACAAATAAGTCCTTTATATAGTTATTGTTAAAACGAATTAGCAGATCTCTAGGGGCATCTACGAATCTTGGGTCTTTTGACTTGTATGTTCTATGAAATCTCTCAAATGGGAAGCTTCTTAGATATTCTGGTTTTATATATTGCTGAACAAATTCTATCAAGTAGTGTTCCAAATCTTGTTTTGACACTGATTCGGGAACTCCTCTGAGTCTTATGTTTTTCCTTCTTGATCTGTCTTCTATTTCCACATTTTTTTTTTCCAGTAGAATCAAATTTCTTTTCAGCTCCAAGTTCTCCTTTTCCATTACTTGTAGTTGTTCTTGAAGTTGTTTAATTGCATTAAATTGAGCTTCCAAATTGCCCGATATTTGTAATATGTCTTGTTTTAAGATCATGGTATTTTCTCTCATTTCTTTACTTAATTTATCATATAATTGAGTGGTATTTAAGGCTGCACATGTCTGAGGAGTATCAGCAAATGAGACGCTTAAGGTATCATCCATAACAGTTCCTTCTGAAATGGTTAATGAGTCATTATTTGAATTTTTTTTTGTAGTGCTAGGAGATTTGGCTGCATAGAACGAATTGATTGATTTTAATTTTTCTGAGGATTTTTCTGTTATCTGATTCTTATCTTTTTTGGGAGCCATCTTTATTTTAAATATATTCCACGTTCTTCAGAAACCCAAAGATATGCAAGATTTAGCTACCGGTTTAATATTTCTATTTCTTCATCCTCTTAATGAACATTTAATAGATACTAAACATAGAGGTGGATCTTTCAAATAGGTTTTATAGTTATCAAGACTAAAACTGGTCTCCAAACATAACTTGTTTAAAGGACTAAATATAGATGTTTTAGAGATTCAGTATATGAGCAGAGGGTGTATCAGATATTTGTATTAGGCGGAGTGGTGAAAAATGTGCGAGCAGAGAGTCTTAATAGCTAGCAGGGCGATTGAGAGATTAATACGTCTCTCTTTGAGATGTTCCAGCAGTGAGTGTTGCTTGATGAAAAAAAAAAAAAAAAAAAAAAAAAAAATGGTAATCGGTCTCATATGTTAATATATATCAGCAAAATCTGAGGTTCCATAAGCATCAGTCCTTCTTTGGCAACAACATAGTTTGCAAAGACTCGAAATACCTCAGATATTATAAGTTTGTTTGTTGATAGAAACTTTAGTCAGCACAACACGGCAAGTATGTTCTTAGCAACGTTGATCATTAAAGCAAAAAAAAAAAAAAAAAAAAAAAAAAAAAAAAAAAAAAGGAAAATCTTTACTTAACTTTTGAAATTCTTTCACTGCGTTGGATCATTCCAGTAATGCGGATCTCTGCAATAGCCCAGCCGATATACCCCTGGTAGGTTGCTTTTAAGTGCCGTATTGGCCCGTTCGATCGGCACTTACGGCTCTACTTCGCTCTGCTCCGCTCTGTTTTGACTGGGGGCAAGATTTATCCGGCTCTCCGGTACTCCGGCGCTCCGGTTTCCGGTTCTCCGACTCGCCGGGTCCCCTGGCACGCCAGGTCCTCCGGCACTCCCGGTCCTCCGGCACGCCCGGTCCTCCGGCACGCTCGGTCCTCCGGCTTACCGGCTTGCCAAATCCTCCGGCTCACCAGGTCCTCCGGCTCGCCAGGTCCTGCAGCTCACCGGCTCGCCAGTTCTCCGGTCCTCCGGTCCTCCGGCTCCCCGGCTTCCCCTGGTCTCCAGCCGCACCCTCAGCCTGCTCTAACCCTCCCCTCCCAATACACCATCACTGACGCAGGACGTCACGTGCCTACGTCATCACGCACACCGAAACATAGCATTTTTGACAGATATGAGCCCGACACAGTGTTTTAGAAGTCCTCGATGTAAAGGTTTGAGGGTGACCCTTTTCTCATATGTGATCATGTGTTTGTTTTTAAAAGAAATTAAACCTAATAATAAAATTCTCACCTCTCTCACATCTTTTGGGGCCCCATAAACCAACTGAGGACCTATATGGTATGGTGTCTGACGCTACACTATACAGAAAACCTTACCTTTGGTTTACATTTTTTGGTGCTGTGGTTGTACTATTGCTTCAAGCATTGCAAAAAAATCTGGAGTATGTATTCACTTATACAATATTATATTTAGTCTGACTCATTCTAATGAAACACATAGTTGTACTAAAGCATTCCATGAAAACCATTAGCACAAGGCGTCATCAGTCTAAATGATGAGCGATAAGTCCCTGCAAAAATGCTATTATATTTTGAGTCTCTAATGTGATACGTTTGTTATATGTAACAGTTGCCCTTAGATGATTTATTTGCCTGTCTGGTTATCTGTTTTCTCCTTACAATAATTTTTAAACACTGAGGCCTACATCTAATTATACTGCTTAGACAGAGAACAGCTATAGCAAAATAATTGATGCTTTTGTTTGTAGTCAGCTGAAGTACAGGGGATGGGGTTACTTCAAGACTTTCTCTTTGGTAAAATTGGCTTTTTGAAACAAGCCCCATTCTAGTGTAAATTATATCATCAACATTTTATTTCCGAGCATGTACAAAGTATTAGTTAACCTACTACTGGCTAGAACTGTGCACATAGACAAATCTATTTTTTTGCCCTTGTGGTTCAAATAACTTTTTTCATTCAGAAATTAAATTTATTGTCAATCATACACTCATTCCCTCTCAATGTCTCCCTTCCTTCTCCGGCAACCTCTTCCATGTCCCTGTCTCCTTTCCTGCAGCTCCTCTTGTTCTCGTGCCTCCTTCCTGTTCTTTTGTCTTCTGTCTTCTTCCCGATATCCGCTCCAGGCCTCCCGGAGAAACAAGGAAGAGGTTGTCTCTTTGGCTCTGCCCTTTTGCAGAAGTACTCACAGAAGCGGAGCTGCAAGAAAATGAGGCAGGCACATGGAAGCGGTTGGTGGAGAAGGTAGGGAGACACAGAGAGATAGTATGATTAAAAGCATGAAAAATCCAATGCTCTGTTTCTTGGTGGTCCCTTTTCGGATGTTTGTACGAATTAAAGAAATGGACAATTTTTTTTTTAAAAATTCAAATTCGGATTAAGTCAAATGCACAAGTCTACTACTGCCTCATATTTTGAGCAAATTTGTGTTTAGTTGCTCCATAATAAAAGTGCAAATAAACATGCCTGGTAATTGCTTTTAGGATAGTGGGGGTAAATCCCAGGGTCATACAGTTTGAAACTGACTCATTCATACCCTACATTGATCTAAAGATACTGTATCTACGATGCCCCATTAGTGCTTTTGCTCCCAGCATACAATGGTCGATATGCCTGTTTGAATGCATGTTTCACAATTAAATGTATCTTTAACCCCTTCAAGACCGGGACGTACCTGGTACTTCCGGGTCATAGGTCACCGCCAGACCGGGACGTACCAGGTACGTCATCGATGATAGGCTGGGATCGTGAGGGGCAGCTGCTACTGACCGCTGGGTTTCCCCAGCAATCTGTAGCAGCCACTCCCCCTCAATTCCATGCAGGTGATCGCTTTGAAGCGAATCACGAGCACGGAATTAAAATATTTTTTAAAAAAACTGCGGTCTTCAAGGGAAGACGCAGTACGCAAACGCCGGTCCTGAAGAGGTTAAATAATAAATCAATGCTTCAATGAGGACAAATATCATAGTGATTTAGTTAACACATTTGGTGAGTTGCTATGTAGAATCTTTATGATGTGCCATTAAAGGGTTACTATTTAAACAGTCTCAGGGTCAGCTCATTTAGAATGTTCCAAGGTATGCATATAAGTTAACACAAATTTTAGATGTCCCAAGCCATGTTCCAAGACACAACCATTTACATCTGAAACCGCGTATATATGGGGTGTAGTCCCTGAAGAAAGCTTGCAGTGGGTCCTTAAGAGTTTGTATTGCCCCGATGCCATATGGCATTATTGCATACTTGTAACTGTACAGTTGATGAAACCATTTATGAATGTTAACAAAAATATTTCAACATTAAACCTTTCGGGACTATAGGATACATTGTAAACTATCTTTAATAGAAGAAAAAAATCTCACAAAAATCTCACTAAAGAATATAATTCTTAATACCAGACAACTTAAAGAATTTTCTTAGGACCATCTGGATGCTTTTCATGCAACTATTTTGCCACTGTGCCAAAGTTCGGCAAAGTATTAGTTTTCTTTGTTTTCTTTTTCACATATTTCTCATTGTTGCTTAGGATTTTTTTTTACAGGTTATGTGCACCTGCAGTGAAATCCACTAAAACCTGTCCGGCTATGTGTCCTGATTAGAGAAATAACCCAGATGTAGACGGTTTCTTTTTGGAAGCTAACGGTGCAGTGTACTGGCATTAAATAGCAGACTCATCTCATTTGGGACACATAATAATATACTTTTGTAAAGTAGACTAAATACAAAACATACCTTTTTAAATACTCTAAAAAGAACATTGGTGTGTCACATTTAAATGTTTGAGATCATCCAACTAAGTGCAATATAAGACAAAAACATTGTGAGTAAACACAAAATGCAGCTTTTAAATAATCATTTTATTTATTAAAAGTAAAGAGTTATTAATATTATTATTTTTATTAAGTGCCAACAAATTACGCAGCACAGTACAATTTAAGTGGGGCAGTTAACATGCATAGCAAATATACAGTTGTGTGAAAGTACACCCTCTTTAAATTCTATGGTTTTATATATCAGGACACAAAAATAATATTCTGTTCCTTAGCAGGTCTAAAAATTAGGTAAATACAGTACAACCTCAGATGAACAACACATTTCATATATACATGTGTCGTAATTTATTCAACAACAATAAAGCCAAAATGGAGAAGCCATGTGTGGAAAACACAGGTGCTGCTAACCAAATGCCCTGGATTATCAGCAAATGTAACTATATGTAAATGTGACCACCTTAAAAAAAAGCTAAATTATTTGCAGTTTGCTAGTCTGGAGCATTCAGGTGTGTTGACACAAGGCATCAGGAATAATCTTAGAGAAGCAATTGTTGCTGCCCATCAATCTGGGAAGGGTTATAAGGTAATTTCCAAACAATTAAAAGTCCATTCTTTTACAGTGAGAAATATTATTCAGAAGTGGCATTCACCATCTTGGAGGCCACCATAAATGATGAAACCAAAAATGATTGGTGGCACCAAATTAGCAAATTAAGCAGTTGCTTATGGACCCCTATACAAGTCTGACAAAGTATTTTTATTTTTGTGATAAAAATATTTCCTGCACTGAGATCTCTTTTCTTGGTGCAATGGTTTTGCATTCCAAAAAGTCCTACACTGAGCTTTGTCTATTTGGTTACATAGAAATTCCGATAAAATTATGTTAGAACTGGATATTTCATCATCTGAGGTTTTTTTTAGTAGTTTCATCATCTGAGCTTTGTCTATTTGGTTACATAGAAATATTTTTACTAAAATTTTTAGTAGTTTCATAGTTAAGTCTTAAGTTTTTTGAGGCATCAAAAGACAAAGGTAAAGTCTTATCCATGACATGGCTTGCAGATTGCCTTGAAAATGAAAGGTATCTCTCAGAGTTTTTTTGCTTGTTTGCTAAAGCATGATTTTGGAGTTTTACACGGATGAGAGTTGAAATTTCTACTTGATTTCTCTGATTAGAAAGTGCCAATCTTGACAAGATTCTCCTGCATATAGGGTTAGGCTGGCCTTAAATAATGCATTGTTCAATTGATGGCATGAGTTTCAAGAGATCTCAGAATTAATAAACATGATATAAGGACATTTAAACCCTTCTTGCATGCTTCTTGTACTAGTGATCACTCTTCATAATGCATATAGAATTCTGTGGATTGAAGCGTCAGTAAATGATAACATTTCAATTTGACCAACATACTGGAAACTGCAATAACACATAATTAAAGTCTGGAACATATGTTCAAAGTTCTTATATTAAAAAAAATCTTTTAAAAGCAGATCATTTAAAACGTTTTACGGTTTCGTGTGCTTCAAATCCAGTGTTCCTCCCAAAAATGAAGTGATAAAAATAACATGATAACACTTGTAGGACAACTAACACATTTATAACAACACAACAAAATCAGTCTACTAGCCTAGACAGGGGCCTCTTGCTCTTAATATTCCAAATTTCCAAAAACATATTGCAGACAAAGTCTCTATATCAAAAGTAATAAACCTGACAGACTACTTGGAATAAAGCTACACAAAAGACAAGACAAAAGTACATCATAAAACAAATACCAGTGATAAGAGAACATAATATTTTAGTCCAAGAACCCAGATAATTTCTCTTCTGACTAGACACAATTGTATAACAAAACTCACAACATATAGAAACCCTAATATGGTTTCTGTTATACCACTTTGGTGTGTTCTGTAGGAACTAAAAGCACAGAAATGTTGTAACTTCCTAACACACAAATATCAAGGAGCAAGTGTACCTAGAAGAATTAATGCTTTTCTGAAGGCAAAGAATGGGCACACCAAATATTGATTTGATATAGATTTTTTTCACTCACTTAATATTTTTTAATGCAAACACGTCTAATTTTTGAAAATAATTCTTATTTTAGAGCATTTTTCACATCTTCCTGAAACTGTTGCACGGTACTATACACCATTCAAAAGTTTGGGGTCACTTAGAAATGTCCTTGTTTTGAAAGAAATGCTTATTTTTAGGATGGAGCCAACTTCAGACCATTATGGCTGCAATTTGAAGGAGCTCCAGATCAAGGGAGGCCTTGATATCATGTTAAACAGTCGCAGTGAGCGGAATGGCAAAATAAAATGGGCACAATATGTCATCCAGTCGACAGAAGCAATTGGGGAACTAAATTCCTTCCAGCAGAAGACGAGGAAGCCAGAACAAACAGACTTCAGTGAGCCATTGGGGCCTGATGAGATGGGAGAAGCGTCGATGGCTATTTCACAGTCTGTCAGGAAGTCTGACATCGCTACATCAGCTGCACAAAAGACACAAATATCAACTAACAAGATTACTCACCACCTACAAGAATAAAATCCGATTTTCAGATCGGAGTACAGACTGGTCAACTTGCTGAATATGTATAAGAATTCTTTGCAGCACTTTTGGGAAATATGGAAGCAGCACATCGACTGCCAAGACCTATGTCCGTTGCAGCATCCATCCCACGTGATATTATCACAAGAGTACATTTCTTTCACACCAAAGCCTCTATCATGCAAAAATGCAGACAGCTAGATAACATACCAGCTAAATATAATCACCTTCAAGTGTTCCAAGACTTATTTCCATACATTATACAGAAAAGGAGAGAGCTCACTCCTATAACAGGACGGGAGAAGCCATCTCATATAAATGAGAATTCCCAGTCAATCTAATCATATGCAAAAAATGGAAATAATCTCTGCTATTCAAGACAGGCGGAGACTACTACAAGACTGGAACATGGATGCAGAGTTCTGGAAATGCTTGTTACCTTGTTCAATTTTTAAGTTAGCGTGTCTCGTTTGAATAGTCAAGACTTCATCTTTGGTCACCTTTCAAGTCTCAGCAAGAAGAATGACTCTATCGTTTTGTATTTGCAGCCCAGTTTACACACTGCATTGGAAAAAGCTTTTAGAATACGTGGCTGGAACTTACATCAGTATGAAATTAGTCTAGACTCGGTATGAGTTACTCAGACTTTTTTCATAACTGAGGTCCCATTTCTTCATTTTCATTAGTAAAAACTGAATAGAAATATTCATTGAGGCAGTCAGCTAGAGCTTTATCTTCTACATACTGTACGTTTAAAATAATTTAAAATGTATATTTACTCTCTCTCTCTCTCTATCTCACTCAAATGTTACTGTATATGTAGTCTCCTTAGAATTACTACTTGCTCCTTCTCCTAATTGTCTGTTTTGTTTTTCATGAAAAAAAAAATTAAGAGGTCTCTTTAATAGTCATCCTCCAGCTTTTGTGATGTGGCTGGATTTTTCACAGGAATATCTTGTTTCGTTAATCTATTTTCTTTGGTCTCTCTTCATTAGTTTTTCTCTGGTTACCAATTTTCAGAATAAGTTCACAGGTGCTCCATTTATCAAAGTGGTTAGATATTTTTGCGATGTGCAAATTCCATGTATTTTGTAACAAGCACATTTTTGCCTCTTTCTGTTCAGATTAATGGCTTTTCATTCCATTGAAAATGACCGTAATGCTTTATTTGCTATTTCCTCCTTAGTTTTATCCCCAACCAGATGAGTCAATTTAAACATACCCCATGATGTCAAGGAGTTGAGAAAGGAAAAACAAAACAGAAGCAATGTGTTTTAGATTACATCATTGTGGTCTAGACTTGCAGAATTTAACTTTTAGTGTAATATGAGAATGCATACATTG
Source organism: Spea bombifrons (assembly GCF_027358695.1). NCBI lineage: Eukaryota > Metazoa > Chordata > Amphibia > Anura > Pelobatidae > Spea > Spea bombifrons. The sequence goes on along the minus strand of NC_071087.1, from coordinate 28,710,433 downwards.
TTTTGCATACTATTACCTGAAGATGTGTATCGTTGGTTTGGATCTCTATATTCTCAGTGACTGCATTTGCAGTAGAATACATTTATCATGGGAAACTTAATCTATCCCAGAGTCTGTGGTAGCAACGTATTGGCAATTTAGCTAATTAAGTACATTAAAGGTATATACATAAGAAGCCTAGAGGGAATGTAATATATGAGAATAAAATATTGTGATTGTTCTTTTTCAAAATGTTGAAGTAGGGCCAATGATCATGGGACATTTTATTTGTCTTTATACAAATAAATGTGCCGATTCTGCTGTTGTAGCCACTCAAATATGTTTAATCATTAAAAAAATATTGTTAAATTAGAGATTGAACCTTTAACTGTGAAATTGGACACAACCATCAAGATACAATTTTATCCTTGGTAAATAGTACTGCCAAATATATACAGTTGCCCCAAGCTCTTCACCTTGTGTTGTGTGTGTGTATACATATCTGCACACCCTGAATACTTACAAATATATACAGAAAAATCATGTTTATATAGGCATACCAAGATTAATATGATGTTGTTAATCCCAAGGAATCCACTGAGAGGATTTGTTAGCCCTTACACAGAACAGAAGGCTTTAGCACAGAAGCCATAAAAGAACACTTTTAAACAAAGGTATTGAAATCAATTACTAGTATATGCATACATATTGTGACAAACCCGCTCTGCTGTATGGGGATTGTCTAGAAAATACATTAGCTGAAATAATGAATGTTTCACAAATATATATATATATATATATATATATATATATATATATATATATATATCCACTAGCGAGTCAGTTCATATCAGATCTCCTTGTGGAATTTTGGTAAGTATATATTGGTGGATGAATTTCAAGTCTGTCATAAAGAGTATGAAGTTTATTACCTTTTATCCTATATCCAAAGGAATAGATCTTACCCACACATACCCGTATTTTACAATGACAGCCCAGCTCTAGGGGGCAGGTCCAGGGGGGTGGCAGACTCTTTTCGGCATAACAGGATCCCTGTATCTGTGCTGAGTCAGAGCTCCAGGATATGATGTTATATCCTGATGCCCAGTAGAAAGGACATCAGCATGAAGGGGGAGGCAAGAGGCACTGAAGATAAATATGCCACTGGATAGATCAGCCATTTGATGTATAACATGTGTGAACCACCCAGGGCCAGAGGATCATGGACGGTGTGGAGGGTATAGTAAAAAGTGCCTTTATTTAGAAACATTTATGATGGTACCCTACTCTTTAATACATTCTTTAAGACCAGAGACTTCTCCATTGGTATATTATTGAAGAAGGTGACTGGATCAGAGATGACTTTGCCAGCGGACATTGCCATCTAGTAGGAGAACCCAAAGGAGAGATAAGAACAAATAATCATTACTGGGCTCTTAAACTCTTCCATAAAAGAACAAATAATTGCTACTGAACTTTTCATGAATATTTTGTATTTCTTTTGCTTTTTTCTTTCAATGTACTACTCAAACCACTTGAGTCTGCTTCAATCAGAAAAATAGTACTTACAAAACATTTTGATAAAATGACCTAAATTACAGTTATGTATGGGATTTATGTTTAATAAACCAGAATTCTAGAAATTGCTCTCATAAGCTTTACATGAGGTCTGTGTTTGAATTCATTTAATTTAGTTCACAAAGACGTTTGAATGATGGTTTGTTTAGTAGCATATACTTTTATTTCTGAATTAAAATACTGTTATATTCCATGTACAAGAAATCATTAACATTTTCTTTTTTGATAATGGTTTGGAGGAATTGAATTTCAATAAATATAATGCAAAAGAGGCTTTTCTGTACATTCCCATATACGTGGAACATGCAATAAATCTATTTGACAATAATAAATAACACACATAGATTTAATTCATATGAATAAACAGGCCCCTGAAAACAATGTTTCTTTAAACTCTATACAATCTATGTATCCCCAGCTTAACCTCCCAAAATCCCCTTACACCATATGAATCTTTTTCTGGAAGCTTTAAAGTCTTGATTATCCCAACATTCCTTAAGGTTTTCCAGACTACACATAGTTAACTCTTACCTTACCTCTATTTATTTGTATTATATATATATATATTTATTCTCTCTCTCTCTCTCTCTCTCTCTCTCTCTCTCTCTCTCTCTCTCTCTCTCACACACACACACACACACACACTCTCTCTCTCTCTATATATAAATATATATATTTATGTATTTCACATAATGGAACTCTGTATATTAAACTCAGATATATCATATGTGTAAATTGGCAACTTCATGAGGGTAGCATCTCATGGAGAACTTCGGGACTAGCTATCTCTTTGGTGGTGATCGTTTGTAGCTAGACACCGACTCAGGGTTGTAATGCTTGTAGTGGAATGTTGGTACCATCAAGTTTTTTGCGAGCCCCCCATATAAACTCAACATTTTTTTTGTATTCATTTACAGTTTCAAATTAATAATTCTATTATTGTACTATGATTCTTCTGCAGTTTTATCATAATGAAGGGAAAACTACAAAAACAGGTACTAGTAATGCAAGGGTTATTGAACCGCAGATGAAGTAATGCTGCACAGGTGTTTTAAGCGGTTGCTGACTTTGAATTAATAGGTCATGTACTGTATATGATGTCATAACTCTATCCAGAGTATTTGTAAAGGCTATTATCTCGAACCGTACAAATAGTATATACCATACATGTTTGACACAGCCATCTATCAGCCACTGAATCAAGTAATACATACTCCAAAGGAAGTTATATATAAATTGAATTGTCAGAATTCTTGGAACCATTTGGGAACAATTATTATTTTCCTACTTAACCCTTTTCAAATCTAACATAAAAGTAAAAATGTGCTATTATGTTACTAATACTATAATGACTGTGCAAACCATGAGCTGCAAAAAGTATTTTTTTGATGAATGGTCTCTTTTGTAAGTTTTGTTTGGCAGCTTTAAAGACAGCAGTCAGATAAGCACCTTGGGGAGAAAACATATCTATGCTCATTTTATTAAATTCTCATAAATGATTTTCAAAGCCAGGATCTTGATTGTTTTATGTAAAAATTCTAACATTTTAACCACAAAAATAGTATTTCTTACATAAAGGTGAATTCAACTGTTTTTAAAAGTATTTTGTTGCTATAAGTCAATGATTTCGTTTAAAACTGAACCAAGTGTGTAATATATTTTATTGTTTAATTGCACAGCTGGTAGAAAACCATATATAAAAATGTTTTAAATTGCAAAGGCATCATTTTAGTTTTACTGAAAATTTACGACAAAGAAAATTATCGTAAATATACATATATTTACTCAAAATACTGCTAAAAAAACCAAAACCTTATAAGACCTCTTATATTTAGTTGAAGACTCGATCAATCCTCAGTTTTACAGCTTCTAAAAAGAACCTATTAATCATTAACCTTCCTACGCTTGCTCCAAATCTTAGATGTACAACAGTTGAAAACCTGGATTAAAAATTTTGTGTTATCTGACAGCTAAAATATGTCATTGGGATATAAAGAAGATTTAGCCCTATATTATCTTTATTGAGTTTATACTGTTTCTAATCAACATGGACATGCGGACAAGAGAATTACTCCATGTTATGAGTGATTTTAACTTTGACATTTTACAGAGTACTCCTATGTCAACATTTCTGCCTTCTCCATATGGGCTAAAGTGATGAAATGTATTTACTTCTCTTGCTGGCTTTGCCTTGATCTTCAAGTCTGATGAGTTGTTACTTCCAAGGCACTAATTCAAGAATCTTCATCAAAAAGGCAAAGATCATTTACAAAAATGGAATACTGTATACATACAACACTATATTTTAGGACTCTGTAAACATGCACATAGATTTTGCATTCAAAATTCCTTGTTTCATATTATTTTATAGCACCAATTCCACTTACCTTGCATTATTCTTTCGTATTCTATTGCTTCCTGAACTGAATGTACATGTTCTATTGTCTCCAGTATTATATATCCATTATTGTTTTTTTATAAATCCTTTTTATTCAATCCCATTTGTTTTAATTGAGTTACATCATTCTACCATAAACTTTTCCATATGGTTTAATTGCACCTTAATACCAACTCATCCTAATATCCTCAATTAACTTTTTTCCTCTGTCCAACATTCCTTTCACATTTAATTATTTACTACTAATTTCCATTACTTCTCCTCTAATTTATCTCTCATTCTGTCATTTAATCACATTCTGATCCTTCTCTGTGTGGTGTTTCCTGTCCCAGCCATAGTGACTTCAAGAGTTTGAAGAAATCGAGGGAAAGACTGATATGGTACAGAACAGTGCTGGCATACATGGTTGGATAGGGAGCACAAGCAAGGAAAAACGAGATCAGCTATATCTTTATATTTATTCTCAACATAACCCCAGTTATATATATATATATATACATATATATATATATATATATATATATATATATATATATATATATATACTATTATTATTTATTAGAATAAAAAGTGAGTAGTGCGCAACAGAATTATATAAATAATATAAGATGCAAATATACAAGCAAAAAAATGTAATAAATAAATAAATGTGAATGTGCTGCTGGTACACCTCAGAACAAATCCCCACTTTGTTAAAGAAAAACTACAAAAACATATATAGGTGACCGCGCCCCTCACACCAAGTGAGTATAAATAATGCAAATGATACCAATTCAATGTAGCTTCAAGGAAATCCGAGCAGTATGTAAAATTCAATCATAAAACAAAGAGAAAAGAAAAAAACATCATAGTGTAATTCATCAAAATAGTTGTGTGTATATATCTAACAGGCAAAATGGACCCTTACGTTTGGTGGGGCTTATTCAAGCCCATAAACCGCGTAGGGGGGTGAGCGGGAGGGATTGTTCGTCTCCCGAATAAATTTCAGTCTCCACCGTAGAATTATTCAAAACTTCGTGATCTCGGAAGAAGAGCGAGAAATCGAGGTAACTACTCCCAAATTCTTCAAAGCACAGATCCGGAGGCGAGGGTGAGATAAAGATGAATACTTTAATATATAAAATAAATAAATAATCGGACTAGCGGCAGTTTTCAAAATCACGGCATCCCGCGTTCATCCACTGCTGCACAGCCGAATGTATATCCGCAAATAAAAGTCACGTCCTCCTTCTCCTCTGTCACAACGTGCAACGTACGACGCGTTTCGTGCTATACTTCCTCAGGTACGTTGGATGAACGCGGGACGCCGTGATTTTGAAAACTGCCGCTAGTCCGATTATTTATTTATTTTATATATTAAAGTATTCATCTTTATCTCACCCTCGCCTCCGGATCTGTGCTTTGAAGAATTTGGGAGTAGTTACCTCGATTTCTCGCTCTTCTTCCGAGATCACGAAGTTTTGAATAATTCTACGGTGGAGACTGAAATTTATTCGGGAGACGAACAATCCCTCCCGCTCACCCCCCTACGCGGTTTATGGGCTTGAATAAGCCCCACCAAACGTAAGGGTCCATTTTGCCTGTTAGATATATACACACAACTATTTTGATGAATTACACTATGATGTTTTTTTCTTTTCTCTTTGTTTTATGATTGAATTTTACATACTGCTCGGATTTCCTTGAAGCTACATTGAATTGGTATCATTTGCATTATTTATACTCACTTGGTGTGAGGGGCGCGGTCACCTATATATGTTATTATTATTTATTGTTTTATATAGCACCATCAAATTCCGTAGCGCTGTACAATGGGTGGACAGGACACAACAAGTAGTATATAACATAACAATTTGACTTACAGAGACAACAGGTGAGGGGGCCCTGCTCAAACGAGCTTACAATAAATATCTATTGTATATAGTTATGGTTTTGGCTAACATCACCAACCTGTAATGTGTCTCTCGTGCAGTGCTTCTCAGATGTAAAGTTAGGCTGCGTGATTTGGTGTGGTCTATGCGTCAAAACATAACATAATAATAATCAAAAAAACAGAGGACAACCCATGTTTTGTATATAACATGTTATATGGATACATACAGTTATAGCGCTATTACAAAAAAGCCACAGTATGAAATTGATGACCTCTAAATCATGGAGGTATAATTCCTGCAGTTGAAAATCATGGGAACGCTTTATGTTATGTTACAGTTCTCAGGATCTAATATGCACAGAAATGAAGGTTTGGTGACACTTAAGTAAAGAGTAGGTGCTCCACTAAGAACAATAATATCAAAAATAATCAATGTTTCAGGACTTGTAGGAAGACCAGTGAATGTTCATTCTTTATGAGCTCTTGTATACAGTGGGTGAAGCCATCTAGATGCCAAGGAATATTAAAAATGATCATATTACCCGTTAATTGATAATAAGACAAAGATTATCTGAATGCTCTATCGATGACTGGATGTATAAATACTGTCTTAAAACATTCTATGGGTCAAAGCAAAACAAAAAAAATTGAGTTGAGAAGTCAAGAAGACAATGTTTACTGTAATTTACAGAGCAATTCATTTACTTTACCTTGCATAACTATTTTTAGATAATTAATCATACACAAGCATTTCAATTTTGTATGCATATATTGAATTAATTAAATGTATTATATATATTATACATTAATTAACATAAAGTTTGTTAATTTGTGGTTGTGGGCAGTTGTATCAGCAGTTAAAGGGGTTATCTGCAAACTTCACCTAAAAAAGGAGAGCTATATTACCAAAAATTACATGGAGATTGTTTTTATGCACATCCAGGTATTATAATGGTTTATCCAAAAACAACAACAGCTACAATAATACAACTATATTGTGTATAGTAATGTAGGGCATAGTTTCTTAATTCTTATTTTTTGGATGCTACATTAATCTTTATCTGTCTTAGAAGAACATAAGTGCAATTTGTTTACTATACAATTTTATTAGCCGTACAAGCTTCCTGTAAAAAGCATACATTATATTATTCTCCAAATTTCATAAACACAATTGATTATTACATTCTGATAGCATCATTTACATTACTACTTACATTGGTATATCAACATTATGCTTAATAGTCAAGTGGTTATAAGGTCTTCCTTTTTGTTGCTTGCTTCAATGTGAAATGTAAGCAACCAGGCAGATATGCTTTGAGGTAGTGTATATTGAGTTAAAATTCATCCCAACCAATAATGACATTGGAGTGAATGTAACCTAGATTTATTAAGGTTTTCCCTTTCATGACATAGTATATTTAATGTTTAGCTTTGGACCAATGTAGGGTAACATTTGTACATGTTTTATCGCCATATCTTATCTTAAAACCAGTCTTTTCAAAATAAGCTTTTGATTTAGTCGGGGCGGAGTGTTAGGGCCTTTTTCACAACCATTGCTTATTGGTAATCATATTTTTTAATTAAGACCCACAGATGATTCTTGTTACAGTAAAAAGTGACTTTATAATTAATATTGTCTGGTTCTTCGTGTCTGTGGTACTTATGAGAACATTTCGCATTCTTTCAGGGTGATACTTTTTTAATACAACGTATATCAAGAAATCCCACTTTCACTATGGAAGAATTTGACCTTTAGATTGTTACAAGTCACTTTCATCAATGGTTAAGGTCATTATTTGCACACTCCAACTACACAAAGACATATATTTGACCAAAAAACACGTATTAGGTCCAAGTTGTTTCTCCAAGTTTCAAAACACATTCAGGCATAATAGGGGTTCATCCAAAATCTATCTAAGGTATCTGTATTTATCCAACCCACTAAAATTCTTTCTTAACAGTTAATTCATATAGTGGAGTCATAAATCCCCCATACACTGATACTTTGCCAATACATCTGCAAGTTGACTATAAAGACTTTAGACAAGCATAAATGTTCAGTGCCACCAGTTGCAAAAAAGGGAACATGAAGAAATATCAGGTATATCTACATTTTTGTTTATTATTCTGTATTCTAAGATAACTACATCATATGCTTCCCTGTTTTTGAAGAAATTAATACACATCATTTGAACCATCTTTCAGGGTCAGCAAAAAAAGTATTTTTATGTTTTATGATTTATATATTCAAGGGAACATTTCGGTATGAACCAAATGTGTGTCTCTGTCTCCAGAGCCCATTACAGGGTTGTTAAATTGCCAAAGCAAGAGGGCAAGTGTCATAGATTCTCTTGACGTGATGAATGGGAGTATAAATGAAATACAATATTTTGATAACTTAAAACATTTAGTATGTACAAGGAAATGCAGACGGATCGGGAAGTTATTATATGTATGTAGAGCACTCCAGCCTTATCCAAACAGTCGTAGTCCCATTCACTGAAGTGAGGTAATTAGACATGCCAGTTTTATTGCTGTGCTTCATGTGATAAGTGCCCATGTGTTTTCTCTAAGACAACATGACAAATGTATCGGCTTTGGTATAATGATTTTAAAGGGACAAGGTGAAAGACAATTTATAAAAGTAATTATTTGACAACATATTAAAGGCATCACCTGTTTTTATGGGAGATGTTTTAAGGCTAGACTTTCCACTCCCCATTCCGCCTAGCAGTAGTTATGTACATCATCAACAACACTCATCACACCACTGAGGGAAAGATTGTGTTTAGAATCTCTCTCTCTCTCTCTCTCTCTCTCTCTCTCTCCCCTCACTCTCTCTCATGAAAGTAGCTTTGGTAGCTAATGCAAATTGGACAACATTTCCTGGTGGCAGGCCTGGACTGGTCATCTGGCACACTGGGCAAATGCCGGGGGCCACTGGCTGGTATCGCTCCGTATATACCCGATCTGTCAGTCCAGCAGCAGATCAGGGCTACAGTGTGCAGCCACAGCTTGGGTCCTCTCATGGTCCCCAGTCCGGCCCTGCCTTGTGGGATTTAAAAAGAGGAATTGCATCTGGCAATATTTAAGTGAGCTAGTTAATAAGCTTTCTTTTATTATTAATAACCTCTAGCACATTTAAACACATATACACTTGTAGTAATGTTTGAAAAACGTACCTTTTCTCTACCCTCTTAGTAGCTCACACAACAGCCGTGTAGCAATCTGCGCTTAATGTTTGCTGTCATTTAAACTAATGTTGATGCCCAAGGTTTTCCGACTCCTATTCCTGTTAAAACATTAGTCCTTTTATCTCAATATATTGTTACACGTTTTGCATTGCTTTGGAGCAATTATATCACCTTCACAAATAGCAACTTTATTTTACTGTACCGAAGATTTACTTTTTAAAGTCTCCTTATATCAGGCATGTCAAAAGTCCGGCCCGAGGGCCAATTGCGGCCTGCGTTCCGGACTGATAAGGCCCCACAGGTAAGCTGCCCAAATATAGATCTGTTTTTTTTTATATTAAAGACAGAGTGATTTAACACCTGTTTAAATTTGTCATCCAAGTCACAAAATGAAAAGAATGCCGTTTTCAATAAACTTTGCATAAAATAGTTAATTTGCATTTCATTTTAATGGTTCAAAGAATGTCAGACAAAATGGTCGGCCTTCACGCATGTTCATTTCATCAAATCTGGCACTCTTCGAAAAAAGTTTGGACATGCCTGCCCTATATGGACATCTTTAATAGAAAACATGTATTTACACATTGGTATAGAGGCAAAAAAGTGATCATTGTTAACCTGATTTGCATATGCTTCCCCAAAATTACTTGCACTACAGAACTATGGGAAAAGTCTTCAGGCTTGCCTGGTGAATTTAAGTTAGTTTTTAGCAATTCCTTGAAGTTGCTACCTTTTATTGGGCCAATGCAGAGAAATAGACCACTGAGGTCTAGAAAGAATATGTGGAATGAAAAATGGTAACAACTTTGACATAAAATCCCATCTTTTCTTGGGCTAACATGGCTATACTAATGTGGTTTGTAATATGATTGCCATTGGTACAGTGGAGCTGCTAGCATTGCACAATGGGGCAAAGAATGCATGAGATCAGCTTATTGAACAGTCTCATAAATGGTTGCCTATGCACTGGCTTAGCTTAACCAGAAGTTCAATGCTTAAGTAGTAATTGGCCTTCATTATGATAATAACCTGCAGATTGTGAATATATATACTACACAGGCTATATTACTCCTGATTAAGAACATCAATATGTGGAATAAATCCCTCAATGGACAGTTCCACGGCAATTTAAATGTTATTGGTTTTCTCTGTACTTTACAACTGGCTATGGGAGTAGGCAGGAGTCATTAAAAAAAAAGGCGGTGAATGTAATTATAGGAAGGAAATATGTGTAATGGGGTTATGTTATTACAAGTAAGATATGTAAAAGGGTCACCGAGCAATTTGCTAAATTATAGTTACAAGGGCTGCATATGTGTAACGTTACCTCTGGAATGCTTCAGCTTCATAGCCAACAAGACATATTCGCAAGGCTTGTAAGATGTCTTCTGCATCCTACAGACTGGCATCATAAGTGCAATCATCAGACAACCAAATACCAGGGTTGGATTATTATTTATTGTTTTATATGGTGCCATCAAATTCTGTAGCGCTGTACAATGGGTAGACAGGAAATAACAAGTTCTATATAACATAACAATTTGAATTACAGAAACAACAGGTGAGGAGGGCCCTGCTCAAACCAGTTTACAATCTAGAGATTAAAATTAGATCTGGCACTTTATGGCTAATGGCCAATACATAACATATGTACAGCAACCTGCTAGATACACATGGCACATGCTACACTCTTGCTGCAAGCGACCACGTGTATCCAGCAAGTGGCAACACATTGGAAGACCAAATCTGCTGTACACAGCAGCACTAAAGGTAAGTAAGTGGTGCCATTAGGCTGTCGTCCACCGAGCTTTTGCTTGGTTTGCCAGATGACCAGTGAATGTTTCTACCAGTGTACAGGTACTGTCCACCTACCCTCTTGACCGTTTTCAAGCAATATTAAATGCAGTAGAGCTACAGATCCTACCTTGGTATACATTTATGAAAATGGTCCTAAAGCTACTAATGGTTTTTGGCAAGTAGCTTATTAAGAACAAATTCAAGCAACTCACTGTACCACAGTAATGTTGTTCCAAAAAATAGATACATGTGTTGTTCGACTCCTTCAGTGGTAAAAATGATAAATATAGAAGAAATCTTTTTGTAATTAATGGCTTTTTAATCATTCAGTATTGAAATGCATTAATTTCAGTGAGCTGTACTGTTTACTGTAAAACCATGCGTTGCACAAACCCTTTCATTCAAGGGGTTCAACACTACGGCCCTTTACATGCACTCCCAGCCATGCGATTGTGTGCCAGTGGAATTACTAATATGTACTATATCTGTATATTCATTTGCATTGTTCGCTACATGTTTTGATAAGGGAAATGCATCATAGATTACAAGATCATTAAAATAGCTGCCTTTCGGTGTTCTGTTAAAAGACACACTGTGATTGCTTAAACTGTTCCAGAAAAAAGATAGTCTTAAGGCTATTTGTTTTTTTGCATTTTCATGATATAATACAAATTATAATAATCAGATGTATAGTAATGCTGCTCACCATATTAGCATATAAAGCTTGTAGTCTATAAAAAATATATTTAGCATGTTACTCTACAACCCTCATCAGAGCCCTGGGTGCAGGAAGGTCAGGGAGGCGCTTGCGGCAATGACCCTGTGCCTCCCTCTGTTTATGGAAGCAGATATGATGGCAGCGCAGGACAGAACTTCAAAAAAGCTCTACTGATGGGGGGACCAACTACATATTAATGTCTATGTACAGGGGCGTAACTAGAAACCTCAGGGCCCCGGTGCGAGAATCTGTTAAGGGCCCCCCCCACCCCCAACCCATCTATGCCTTTCTCACGATCTCCCCTCTCCCTCTCTAACCCCCCTTCTCACAGTCTCCCCTCTCCCTCCCTACCCCCCTTCTCACAATCTCCCCTCTCCCTCCCTAACCCCCCTTCTCACGATCTACCCTCTGCCTCCCTACCCCCTTCTCACAATCTACCCTCTCCCTCCCCCTTCTCACAATCTACCCTCTCCCTCCCTACCCCCCTTCTCACGATCTACCCCCCCTTCTCACGATCTACCCACTCCCTCCCTACCCCCCTTTGTAGGTCACTTACCGTCAACTCCTGTGTTGGGAGCGTGAGGCATTTGTCTCGGGTGCTGGCGCTTCACTGTTGATCGCCGGCATATGACGTCATATGCCGGCGCTCAGTGTGAAGCGCCGGCACCTGAGACAAACACCTCACGCTCCCAACACTGCACTCTGGGCAGCGCTGAGGCAGGCAGCAGCGGCAGCGGCAGGGAGCAGAGGCATCCTGGATTTCTGTCAGTCAGGGGGGGCCAAGAGTTGCCAAGCGGTCATTTTCAGCAACCGCTCGGCACCCCTTGGGCCCCCCTGACTGGCAGAACTCCAGGGCCCGGTCACAGTCGCGACCCCTGCGACCCCAGTAGTTCCGCCACTGTCTATGTATTTAGAATGTGATGCCATAAACATCCATCCACATTGTTATTCGACTATCCAATATGTGGTGGGTGAATCCGTTAACGGCATCTTTAAAAACTATATAAAGTAGCACCATGATAGCATGCCTATCAAGTTGTAACACATTAACACCTTCTGTATACTCTTCATAGTCATAAAATGATGTCACTTTCTAATTGGGTCTGCAGCTTTTCCACTTTATAAATAGCAGCAATGAAACCTTACATAAAAGACTGCAGGCTTTAAAGAGAATGGACCTTTATGCTGTCATGTATATTTCAATATGCTTCCCATTTTTATGCTAAACACCTTTATGCAGCCCTAAAATGAAATAATTAAAATAAATCATTATTATTATAGGTTAAAAATATTTTTTTTCTCTTTAGTGTGACCAGATGTTCCGCATTTTCAGAGCACAGTTGCCTGATCTCACTACTGTTTTATTGTTAGTATCACATTAGTTTTAAAAAATATTGTTACTTGTGTTTTCAAATAAGCCAAAATTTTACAATACACACAAGCTCTAAACCATGTATACATTCCCCATGTAGATCGCGCAAGACTATGCTATATGTTTTATTAGGGTTATTTAATATTTTATGATTGCATTTGAGAATTGTGGCATTTTTCTGATGATGTAACTCACGCTTGCCTTGCAAACTGTAATGCGAATGGTATCCCATCTATGTAAACCTAGAAAACGTTAAACACAACAAGTAATTCATGGATTACTCTCTGAATTCCCTTGATAGTGTCAATGAAATGTTAGACCAAACACAAGCACTCCAGGAAATTCCTCAACTGCAAACTTTCAGGGTCACCGAATCAGACAGTTTGTTGTTCTGAAAAGTGACCTCAGACCAGCTCTGTTCCAAACAAACTTTCAGATGTTATCTTTGTAGCGTCTCAAGAGATCTTAGAACTAATTCTCCACAGACCAACAGTAGCATATTCTCCGTCCCTGACTTCTCATTGTGAATACCATATAGTGTACATTATATACGGCAAACTTTTTTTTTCTAGTTTATTTGTACAATACGTAAGCAGGACATTTTTATTTTACGAGTCAAATAATTATATTTTACTTGCTTTCACTTAGCATAGAAAATAACTTGTGCTGATATGTTTTGTATAAAGAGAAAGAGTCAAGCTTTACGATGAAGGAATGTTAATATACTCTGCAGCATGGCTTATGTTAACAATAACATTTACATTGATATCTGTATTTAATTAGGACTGTAGAGGAAGCATGCTGTATATGTACAATGAAAATTCCTTTTTGCTTGTAAATAAAATTAAAAACTTAATCAACACATTTTGCATTCTTGCATTCATTTTTTTACAGTAATGTAAATCAAAAACAAATGAATTGAATTGTCTGCTTTCCATGCTTGTTAAATTCCAGCTGCCAAGTTCCCCTAGGTGCTTTTGAATTAGTTCAGGATAATAAAACGCCTCGTTGACAGATTGCTATCAGTGACATACAAATATGTTTGGTATCAAAGTAAAATGCCACAATATTTGCTAAAATACAATATTGGCTTTTAGTTGCCGTATTAAATACAATCATATTTGCAATTATAATTATCATTTTACTTTTTTAGGAACAGCAATCTACAAAATCTCAGATTGTATTTGATACATATAGGCTGTATCCTTGTGGTCTTTGGCTGCATTTGAAAAAAATTAAGGCTGGGGGTGGGCAATAAGGCCAGGGGGCATTGGCTGTCTGGGTGATCTGGTTTGAGGAATTTAAAGGGACACTCCAGTGTCCCATGCAGCCTCGCCAAAGAGTAATCCATACTAAAGAACTTTGCACGTACTTCAAAATCCTTTTGTGGTGGTTCCATTTTATGGCATTGATTTAAATCAGTGTGAGTGCTTTCTTTGCATACACATGGGGATCTCATTATACCCCCCCCCGAACTCTCGCCGAGCCAGTAATAGAGCTGGCTGGAGGTGAGTACAACACATGGGTGCAGGCATCAGGAGGTCTGTTCGGCTGAACTTCTCCTGCAAGCCTAAAAACTGGTGTTAGAACTACAAAAAATTTAGTGACCACTCAGCTATCATATACATTAATACAATTGATAGCTAGCGTGTCCCTATCAATTAACATGCTTTTTGCACGAATAAAACAGAGTGCCATGTAGTTTGTCCCCTAGCCAAACTTTCAGGAAATATGTATCCTAAAAAGGCAGCATAAAATGTGTCCAAATCAAGGTGAACTTTTGATATTAAAAACATTTGCAAAATTGTAGTACGGCATTATATTGGACTATATTTTGAGTTTACTTATTCATACATACAAAGTGAAACGGTTTGACACAATTAATTATTCTAAAATATATACAAATCTATGAAAACAGGTCTGCAATGTCTGTGAAAGTAAAAACAAACAAAAAAAACAGTAAAAATATATTTTTTTAAATGTAAAGTCTTCATCTATGCATTGTTAAAATGTCGTTTATTTTAGACAATGTAACTTTAAATCCATTTTGTACGGCACTACAGAATATGATGGCACTATATAAAACAGTAAATAATAATAAATTAAAATAAATAATAATAATTATAATACTGTATTTGCTCGATTATAAGTGTAACCCTTTTTTTACCTTGCTCTGCTGCCAGGCTGGTAGTTACATATTTCAGTGACGCTGGTGACAGGAAACCTGAGCCTCCGCAATTGCTGGGAGATCGGGACATCTTCTTTCTTTAAGCAGTGCCTCCACTCAGTGATTTGTATTATGTTGAATAGGGGAACCCACCCACTGAGAAATGGCCCCTTTCACACAAGAAAATAACACACACAACTGAAATGCTAATTATTTATAGAATATATTGAAATAAACAGGTATTATAATATAAGGACCCAGCTGCTGTGCCTATGCAGTTCAGTTCTAGCAGTGGGTGCACAGTCCTGAGAATATATATACCGTATTTGCTCGATTATAAGACGACCCTGATTATAAGACGACCCCCCAAAATCTGAATATTAACTTAGGAAAAAAAGAAAAAGCCTGAATATAAGACGACCCTAAAGGAAAAAAGTTTTACCGGTAAATGTTAATTCATGTAAACTATTTTTTTTAATAAAAGCTATGATTGAGAAAAATATATTTTTTTGTTTTTATTTCTTGTATTTTCCAACCTGTCCCCCAGTTACGCACATCTGCCCCCAGGCTTGCCACACCAATATGGCACTGTGGCCCATGATATGCCTTTTAACCCTCTATATGCCACTGTGCCCCATGGTATGCCTTTTGACCCCCTATGTGCCACTCTGCCTCCAGAAATGCCTTTTACCCCTATATCCCATTCTGGCATTTAGGGGGTTAAAATGCATATTATGGGGCAGAGTGGCATATAGGGAGGTATAAGGCATTCCATGAGGCAGAGTGGCATTAAGGGAGTTAAAAGGCATTATATAGAGCACTCTGCCTCCAGAAATGCCTTATACCCCTATATGCCACTCTGGCATTTAGGGGGTTAAAAGGCATATTATGGGGCAGAGTGGCATATAGGGAGGTATAAGGCATTTCAGGAGGCAGAGTGCACTATTAAATGCCCCCTTAACGCCACTCTGCCTCCTGAAATGCCTTATACCTCCCTATATGCCACTCTGCCCCATAATATGCCTTTTAACCCCCTAAGTGCCAGAGTGGCATATAGGGGTGTAAGGCATTCCAGAAATGCCCTACACACACACACACACACACACACACACACTTACTTACTTACTTACCGGTGCTTCCAATTTCCTGCTGTATTGCCGGGGCAGCGGGTTGACATCTCATTCCGCGGCAGCCGGAAGGAGGTGGAGTTGGCAGCGGGGGTTTGTATGCGTCCGTCGCAAATACCTTCCCCGGCTCTCAGAGATCAGGAACTCTTGAACTCTGATCTCTGACAGTCGGGGAAGGTATTTGCGACGGACGCATACAAACCCCCGCTGCCAACTTCACCTCCGGAAGCACCGGTAAGTGTGTGTGTGTGTGGGGGGGGGGGCGACGACAGGAGGATCCAGGTCCCCTGCAGCGGTGCGGGGGATCTGGATCTTAGTCTCCTAATCAGACCTCTATTTGAGGTCTGATTAGAAGACGACCCCGATTATAAGACGAGGGGTATTTTTCAGAGCATTTGCTCTGAAAAAAACCTCGTCTTATAATCGAGCAAATACGGTATATATTTAACACAGATAACTGCCAACACCTGCTCCCCCACCCCAAATGTAGGTGTTCTTCCCACCCAGATGTCCCAGTGTTGGTGCACTGTTGGGGCCCTTGATGCAGGTAGCGCTACCCGGGGAGACAAGGATATATTTATGTTGATATATATATATATATATATATATATATTAGTGAAGTACCTCCTCTTTAGTGTCTTTAGGCAACTCTGAGATGCTGCCCCTTTAACCTCCTGGCTGAGAGTAATAACTGTCTTCCCACACAGATGTCTGTCTGCAGCTCTGCTTTTTACCTCACTGGTACAGGATGCAGGACTTGGATGCTCTGGGTACTTGCAGTCGCTCACACTCACTCAGGAACATACAGCACCATGCTGTATTCTCTGCACACTTCTACTTCAACTTCAGTGTACTGCTTGGATGTCAGCAGTACACACACTAAAGGCAACAGGTTTACTTCAGGCCTGCTTACAGGGAGGGCAGTCTGTCTCTCTTCCTTCTTCACTCCCCTGCTTAGCTCTGCTCTTCCAGAAGTTTTTTCCTAGATCCTCTTCTCTGATAGGCTGAGAAACATTTCCCTAGCTCAGGAAGACTGACATATCTCCCAAAGAGATCCTGATTGGCTTACAGGAGACAAGTGACCTGGTACTGCAAGGGAAGGTCAGTATCCATGACAACCCAGCTGCAATGTTATCAGACAGAATGACTGCACTGGGTTACATAAGACAAGGTTTTTTTCAGAGCAAATGCTCTGAAAATACCCCTCGTCTTATAATCGGGGTCGTCTTATAATCAGACCTCAAAAACCTGGATCCTGCTGTCCCCCCCCCGCCCCACTTATCGGTGCTTCTGAGTCCCCGGTGTGTAGCCAGGGCAGCGTGTAGATGTCTACGCGATTCGCAGCCGGAAAGGAGGTGTGGCTAGTAGCGGGGGTTGTCTGCGTCCATCGCGCAGACCTTCCCCGGCTGTCAGAGATCAGAGTTCCCCGCACCGGGGAGTCAGAAGCACCGGTAAGTTTGGAGGAGGGAGGGGGAGGGACTGTTAAATGGGGGGCATAAGGCATTTGTGGAGGCAGAGTGTTCTATGAAATGCCACTCTGCCTCCAGAAATGCCTTTTTAACTCTCTATACGCCACTCTGCCTCCTGAAATGCCTTAAACCTCCCTATATGCCACTTTGCCCCATAATATGCCTTTTAACCCCCTTAATGCCAGAGTGGCATATAGGGGTATAAGGCATTTCTGGAGGCAGAGTGGCACATAAGGGGTCAAAAGGCATATCATGGGGCACAGTGGCATTTAGAGGGTTAAAAGGCAGATCATGGGGCACAGTGGCATACAGGGGGTATGAGGCATTTCTGGGGCAGATGTGCATAACTGGGGGGGCAGGTTGGAAAATAGAAGGAAATAAAACCAAAATATTTTTCTCAATCATAGCTTTTATTAAAAAAAATAGTTTACATGAATTAACATTTACTGGTAAAACTTTTTTCCTATAGGGTCGTATATATATATATATATATATATATATATATATATATATATATATATATATATATATTCAGGCTTTTTCTTTTTTTTACTAAATTAATATTCAGATTTGAGGGGCCTGCAAAGTTCAAAACAGCCGCTGAGCGCCTAATGAAATTAAAGCGAACGGTGTGCAAGCACCGCGCCGCCCCAAAGGCCGTGCCTCGGCACTTCGTCCCACGTCTTAAAAGAGGTGGCATATAGGGGTATAAGGCATTTCTGGAGGCAGAGTGGCATATAGGGGGTATAAGGCTTTTCTGGAGGCAGAGTGGCATATAGGGGGTTAAAAGGCAAATCATGGGGCAGAGTGGCATATAGGAAGGTATAAGGCATATCAGGGAGGCAGAGTGGCGAGCCTGGGGGCAGATGTGCAAAACTGGGGGGGCAGGTTGGCAAATGAAAGGAAATAAAAACAAAATTTTTTTTTCAATCATAGCTTTTATTAAATATGAAAAAATAGTTTACATGAATTAATATTTACTAGTAAACCTTTTTCCCTATAGGGCCATCTTATATTCAGGCTTTTTCTTTTTTTCCTAAATTAATATTCAGATTTTGGGGGGCCGTCTTATAATCGCGCAAATACGGTATTTGTCTCTGTGGCAGAGCCTTTCCTGGTGTGTGTGTTTGGGTGTCGTGTGGCAGAGCCTGTCCTGGTGTGTGTGTTCTGGTGTCATTGTGGTAGAGCCTGCCCTGGTGTGTGTGTCTGGGTGTCGGTGGGGCAGAGCCTTTCCTGGTATGTGTTTGGATGTGTCAGTGTGGCAGAGCCTGTTCTGGTGTGCGTTTGGGTGTGTCGGTGTGGGTGAGCCTGGGTGAGCCTGTCCTGGTGTGTGTTTGTGTTTGGGTATATCGGTGTGGTAGAGCCTGTCCTGGTGTGTGTGTTTGGGTGTGTCTGTGTGGTAGAGATGTTAATGTTTACTTATCCAGGGATAAAATGCCGTCCTGAATTTGTAGTCCTCCTGAATTTGTAGTCAACATTTTCTAGGCCCAGAAATCAGTGAGAGGAAAAGTAAAGGTGTTGTGTTATTTACTCTTATTTCAATCTGCATATTTTATCACAAACTTGAATGGTGGTTGGGATCTTCAAAGTGAAACCCAATTTAGTTGTGAGATCTGATTTCATTATTCCCGTCCAGTCCTTCCCCCTTTTACATAAACATACTGGCAGACCACTTTGCACCATGAACTGTGTGCATTTAAAAAAAAATTCATAATGTGTCTGGGATGAGGTATTCATTGAATGATGCAGTGCTAGAACAGTTGTGGTGGTATTAATAGCCAAAAATTTCTTACAAGAATATTGTGAATCGCAGTTTTTTTCCACTAAATAAAATGGAACTTTTTCATCTAAAAATGTTTGCAGTAGCAAATGTTTTGATTTCATTATGTCTAATGTATTTAAATTATTAGGGCCTTTTAACACTTTTGTTTTCTGGCATTTTAATACAAATATTGTGATAAAAAGAATTTTTTATAGTTATTTGTATGGCAAATAGTGTGACTCGAGTATGTATAAGGGGTCCGTGTGGGTATAAGAGCTCGACCGCGAGATAATCTATATGGGGCTGGTCTCCAAATGTTTCCAGGGCTGCTTTTCATTCCCAGTCCGGCCCTGCTAAGATTCAGACATTCTATTGTTCACAATAAGGCAGTATGACAAGGATTGTATTTGTCTAGTAGACTAGGCTAAAATAACCGATCCACACACATACAAATAACATATATGGCTTTATCGAATAACATTATATGATGTGAAAACCACAAAAATCATTAAGCAGGACAACAGATTTAAAACCTTTTAATTTGACACTAGTATTGGCATTGGAAAAAATGGCACAGAAAATGGCAAATTAATATTGAAGGCTAATTCTCCATATCATGGCAGAAATCAGCTATGCACTGCACAACTGCTATAATATAAAATAGGATATTTTGCATCCCACAAATCCCCAGCCTATTGTTGGTGTTTTATAACAACATCCTCTATAGCAGATTATGTTAAGAAACATGAAACCTCCTGAGGCAAGCTGTGAACTATTCTAGATGATATGATGTACATCTTTATAGATCATAAAATGAAATTAGAGCTGGGATAATATAGATTCCAAAGACTGTTGCAAAAATTGGAAACAGCTTTGCGAATATTTTTTTAAAAAAAGAACATGGCAATAATTAGAGTTCTAGATTGTGTCGTGATTCACAGTTTATTAGCTAATAAAAGGAGCCCCAGAAAAATCTTTCCATTCTGGAAATCTTTTTATACATAGGTTAAAGGTGATTGTGTATCTTGATAGATATGTTGATTATTTTGCACAGAAATAATGAAATTATTATTGTAAATGAATGTGAACAATAAATTTTGCAAAGAATTGTTCAATAAAATATGGATTTCAGATCAATTTAGCAATGAAAAGCAATTTTTAGATATTTTTAAGCATTACATAAACATTTTAAAAATGTAAAAATGCACACAAATACAGACAATAAATATATATATAATTTAAAAAACACAATTTACAAAAAAACAAAAGTTAGATTGCACGTAGCAGAGATAAATTAAGTAGACAAATATCTTTTAACATGTGAAGTGATCCCTTTTACTCCTGCCAATAAAATCAACATCTGCATTTCAAAGTTATTAATTGTCCAAATCAAACGTCAGCAAAAAAGGTTATAGTTTCCATTTTCCCATAATCTATTGCCAGCTTTTTGTCTGCGTAATGCAAACAGATCTGACGGCTACTCCCATACATTTGAAGATGAACTATTAGCAATACTACTTGGTTACAATGACAGATTATCCCGCATATCATGGATTCAGATCTTTATTCTTCAGGAATATTAATTTATGAAACACTTTACAAACATCTGTTAAGCGGTATCTGTTGTGGTTTCAGCCGTAATGATCCCAGAGGTATATTTCTATCCGTTTTGCTATAATTTACTAACGGCAGTTTGTTATAGAAAAGGTGGATAAAAGCCAACAAAAGACATTATATTGGAAGCATGTAACATCTTGGTGGATTTTAAATAATATAATCAGGAAATATAAACAAACGATAGTATCCCTCCAATGAGGGAGTTTTTAAATTTATGTTTTTGTTTGCTATAAGATATATTTGATATATGGTATAATGAATGGATAGTGAAAAAAAAAATACAAAGTATTCTTAGTAAAATACTATTTTATACTATTTTATAGTACGTATAATATAATTTCAGAAATGTATTGTTTTTGACTAACACAATATATAAGTTCAGAAATGTATTGTTTTTCAATAATAATTTTGTTGAACTCAATTAACTTATGCAGACAGTACGTTTTCACACAATAATGCTATGTGCTGTATTTATAATTATTCATCTGAAATGCTGCCATTAAAAGTGTTTACATTGAATCTTTGGACCTCATTAATCAAAATCTTTGACACAAAGCTGGAACAATATGGAAAACTGCACCAGAATCCCAAGGTAAAAGATATCATTCTTTTTTGTATGAGAGTTGTAAAAAGCCTCAATACATAGTTTTGATTTTTTTTTACTGAATCTAAACTTATTTGAGTTACAAAGAACATGGACTTAAAATATTTGAAATGGCAGCCTAGCTCTTATTTAGTTATGTTTAGCTGATGATAAAATCTCTGTCAGGATCCATATTGCTTGTTTGTTTGAAATAGGTTTAGTTTACAATTGTAAAACCCTCTTATTGCAAGTAAATGTAGTGCGGATTAAATGTAAATAAAGGAGTGCAAGAGCTTCCCAGCATGGTCCCACCTCAATATTTTGTTCCAGTAGTTTTATCTTGTAAAATCAAAGATCCCTAGGATGACATTTCCTCATGGTAAGATGACTATACTGTGATTTTGGTGACAAACGGAAGTAAATAATAAATAAAACAGTCATGGTGTCATTCTTACAGATATAATAGCTTATTGTGAGACATTTCAGCTCTAAACAACTATGTTCTTTGAACGATGAACAAGTGCCCTATTATATGTCAGGATTCTTATTGGTCTCTTCAATTTTGACTTTGCATTCTTCTTCAGCTTCTCTGACTGTCCTGAGCTGTCCTGACGCTTTGGCCTATTCCTTGACTTTATGTTTTTCCCACTTTCTGTTTGCTTCAGAGAAGCCATTACATCTTGGGGTCATGGTACCCTGGTGCTAAACCCCTCAAGAGGAGCATGACTGTTATAGGCAGCATACCTTGTCTCCTAGGATTTTCCTTGTTGTTAAAAAAAAAGGAAAATGGTTGAACCGCTTAAATTGATGGCTTTTAATGAGTTAAACATCCTTTGATGCTATGTAATTTACATATCTCTTTTAAAAGAACTTAATGGTTTATTTTTTAATTAGTATGGCATGCAATATGCCATATTAATTGCCAATTAGTTTGTGATATTAAGAACAAACTTTAAAAGGTCAGGAACTTTCATATTTGACTGTTTTTTTGCAAATGTGGTGCACAATTTGAAATTCTGTATTTTCTTGTGCTAACTGAAAGTACGTCATTTCATTTTTGCCTGTTTTGTGCCGCCATGGACATAACAGCACGTTATCCTATGAATAGGGCCAGCCACTGGATTCCTAGCACTTCCTAATGAACACGGCAAACATTTCTGGAAACCTTTCACATGTACATGCTTGTGAATATATGGTAGTTCAGATCCTCATAGAAGTGCCCTCTACAAAGTAAATAGTAGTACCCCAACCTCTCTGCCATCTCTCTGTGTCTCACGCTCTACCCCTCTATTCCTGGTTGTAGGTATGTGCTTTATTAATTGTATTTCAGTTTGGAGACAGAATGTAAATATGTTAAGTAAGCTTCTTAGTGCAAGCCTATAGGACTAGTGGTAATACAATGTGCTTACAAAAGCCTGGCAGTAAAGTTTGATTTCCTTCATATCTTCTCAAGTCTTTAAAATAAAAATGTTGTCAATTCTTTGAACCACTTCCACCAAGAGTACAATCAGACGACCTTTAACTCAACACATATTTTATCAAATAAACTGTGTTTACTTTAAAAGCAAACCTGCAAGCTTAATAAGTAACACGTCAGGCAACCTTAGTAGGACATTTTTGAAGATAGACGGGCTGCTGGATTGTTTTGCGTGCATAAGAAGGGCTGCCGCTAAGAGCTGTGAGCACGCAGGAGAGGCACTGCCCTAGGTTGTTGTGTGCGGGAGGGGAACAATGCTGCTACATATTGTTGTATAAAGGAAAGGGAAGGTCTGTCTGATAGTGCTGTGTTCGGGGAGGACAGGATATGCCTGAAAATGCAAGTCATTTCCAAATCTATTTGGGTCTACCACAAGTATAAAATTGAGTCCAGATGTGGCCCTTCTTGCTCACTTGTACCTAAAGGGATCCCCACCAGACCCCACTGACGAGGCCCATGAGGGCTAAAAGGGTTGTTGGCCCCCTCAAGGAAATTTGCCTCACATTTTATTTCTGATCAGACTGATATGTTTATGGAGATCTTTCCTTTGCTAAAACTTGAGACTCTCCTGAGTGGGAGAACATTGTGGGGCAGGCTATTAAGCAGCTGTCTGTTCTCAACTGAGTTGTTGTCACATCCTATTGGTATGTAAAGATGGGCACATATTCTAGTTCAGACATTTATTACCTAACTGTAAAATAGGTAACATTTTTGTTATGTATCTCCTGTGAAGCATTACATTTTGACTGTCCAGCAGGCACATCAGAACTCAGTCATAAGCTTCAAACCAGGGACCTGGTAGTTTTACTGCTGTAATCTCTATGATGCTTGTGTTCTTGTATGTTCATTGGAGCTTTCCCTAGCAGACTGCTATTTAGATGGGTATTGTTCTCACCTCTTCCTACACCGGTTCCTTCTGAGCAATCATGCAGGCCTAATGAAACATCTTCTCCGGCAATTTGATTAGTTATTAGATACCATCCAGTGCTAACTGCCTGATCCTAGTGGTCATTGTACCTGTTGTGCCTTGACCTGCATTCCTCCTTCTTGTTATTGTTTAACTGGTTGCAGAATCTGCCACTGTCTCTGGCTCTTGATCAGTTTGCTACAGTGTTGTATGTGTTCACTTATTTTGTTACCCTTGCTTCCACAGGTATCCAGCTGTTGAAATACTGTTCTCCATTCATACTGACACACAGTCCTCCATCCTTGATTTGTCTTTCTTACCTACAGGACTAAATCAGTCTCTTGGGAAGAATTCAGAATATATTTATTTTAAGAGCTAGAAAAACGATCTGATTGAGACCTGCCCCAGTTAATGAGACCTTAACCTAATTGTCACAAATGTCACCAATTAGTTAAAATAGAAAATGTGTTAGGTTTTAGATATTTGTTATGTGAGCCAAATGTTTTTGATTATATGAGCAGAGGGACCTGTTAGTGAAGTTCTGCTTTAGTGATTTTTGGGCTAATTGGATTAAGAATTTAGTGGTTTTTTTGTTTTGTTAAAAAGTGTCTGATTGAGAATGGAATGTCTTTGCCTGATGTTAAGCTATAACATTTTTTCGACTAAACGCTGTCCTTTTACCCTTTAAAAATCTTATTACAATCACTAAAAACTAATGAGGCTTCAGGGGATCCCTTGGGAAGATAGAATCATCTGTCTGGCATCTTATTATATTTGACTTCTGACTCCTAACTAGATCATACTTCATCATGTAAACATAGAACCATCCTACTAAATTTAACTTGTGACTAGTTTTTGGCATTGCGCTTAATACTTTAAACATACCTTGGCTATTGTCTTGCATATGAAAGCCAGAACTGATGTTTGTCAGTTGAACAACTGTAAATTGTGTGAAACGTATTTTAGTTAATGATTTAAGACTTAATGTAACATTAAAGGATGCAGAAAAAAGATGTTGCAACATTTTACTTGATGTAATAATAAATGTTTCTCGTATGTATGCAATTTGCAGGACCTCCATTCCCAGCAGTCATTATCAGACTCTGATAATACTGGGATATCCTAAAGTCCCAATCCATGGCTTGTCTTGTTTCCTAAATCCTTTTGAAAGTAAGACAAAATAAACGTATAGAGTTTAAAAGGAAATTCACACAAAGATTTAAAGTTAATAAGAAAGAAAGGATGAATACATAAAACAGTTTTGTTAAAATCTTCCAAATGTACCTACCTTAACTTTGCTTTATCCTTTTTTAGGATTATTTCTCCTAAAATGTCCTTTGGAACGTGAATGAAGGCTACAATGAGTTGCGCTCAAAAAAGGAGAAAAAGCCAAAAGTATACGTAAAAAGTCTTTCAGGTTTATCCCCACCGCATAAAATAAAAATCTCAAATAAGAAAATGACCAAAAATGACTTACATTTGGTACCCAATACAAGCATATGTGGCAGAGGAGCAGAATACATTAGTGAGATCCCCAACGTTTCAACATAAAGTCTTTATCAAGGTGAGACTTTATGTTTTGTCTTTATTCTATATACCTGGTGCGCACAGGTTTGAATATTGGCATCTACACTTAAATATGTATGTGTATTTTCATTTAAGTACTCTTGTTGTGCCACCCTTCCCTTGTTATATTGTTTAACTCGGGATTTTTCATGCCTGTGCAGTGCCCA
This sequence comes from Spea bombifrons, assembly GCF_027358695.1. Taxonomy (NCBI): domain Eukaryota; kingdom Metazoa; phylum Chordata; class Amphibia; order Anura; family Pelobatidae; genus Spea; species Spea bombifrons. The sequence continues at coordinate 28,684,682 of NC_071087.1, read as the reverse complement.
TGGTACATTTATCTGCAAGTAGATGGCAGGGATATCCAGTGTCTCAGATGGTCTAGAGGCGGAAAAGGGAGATGTGTTCCTCTGTCAGGACAGATCTATTCTCCTGCACCTCGTTTGTTTGCTAGAACTGAATTTGACCAGACTTAAAAAATGAAGCTGTACCAATTACAAGACACATGTGAAGTGATGACATCTACTACAGGCAACGGCAAACGCTACATGGCTTTGTATATCAAGTGTGGAAACGTTATATTAGGTTTAAAGGTACAAACATTGTGACTCAGTTTGGTACCTGGCCTATGGGCTAGTATAATCTGGATCTGCTTAGTCCAAAACAACTGCACCTGAGATCACCTTAATCCAGATTTATTAGTTTAGTTTTTTTAATCCAACAGTTATCCATTTAAAAGTGAACTCTGTAATATTCAGTGGCAGGTATGTAAACCTCTAGTAATATAACGACTCCCGAAGAAAGACAAACCTGAGATCTATTTACTAATGGGACAGTTACTTCCGCTGCTTGGAATCCTTTTGCAGTATGGCCTAACCACAGTGACATTTCAAAGATGGCTGGCCCTGCATGATTAAAGCGGTGTCTTCTCACGTGCTGAATTATGTATTAATCAGGGCCAGGCTTTCTTCCAGGTGAAACTTGCCAGTGTTGGGCCTTCATCATGAATAGTGAAGAGAGGAAGTTAAAACTACAACTTTACTGCAAATGATTCCATTAGTAAAGAAGCTCCTAAAGAAAGGAGGAAAATGCATGTAGCGTTTAGGTGAAATACAAAAAAATAAAAAATCCAACAACAAAAAAGTGAACATAATATTTTGTCAGATGCCCTAGATATGCAGAAAATGCTGGAAAAAAACAATTTTCTGTCCATAATGTAACAATGCATTCATTTTCTTAGTTATCTGAAACCTGTCCTATTTGGAATGGTGCACAACAATAAAAGAGATGTTTGTGAGGGAAATTTTGGATTCTATTTATACATCACAACAAAGTTTATGCCATTTCAATTAAAATGTGATAAAAATATAAAAGATAGCAGAAACATCAGACATCTCCTTAAATGTTGCCTTTTTTGTCTTGTGGATAAAACTGACACTGCAAAACAGATTTCATTATATAAACACTGAGATAATCCAAAAACACCATTTATGTTGAAACACCCCATCTATTAAGAATACTTGAGGTATATTTTCAAAACCAAAGTTTACCATCAAAGCACATATTAATTTCAGTAGTACCTTGGGAAACAGTAACCTCCTCTTAATAACGTAACACTGACAAATGTGTGTCTTTTAAAACAGGGAGTTTTCACATTACAGGTAACATTTGTATTTAATCTGATGAAACCTAATCCAAATTACTAAATATTTGGCATATTTTGTATGCAGATGCTTTTATCAAGCGAGCACTGTCAGTAAAGAAGATTAGAATTGTGTATATATATATATATATATATATATATATATATATAGACAAATTCTGTAGCATGAGGGCCCTAAATGTCACTTTTAAGGATCTTAAGCATGGTCCTTTGGGGCAAAAGGCTCAGGAACAGCAATTTGCAGCAAACACTGTGCTGGTGCACACAATATCCCCAAAACAAAATTATGAAAATAAAGCCAAGCACCCGTTGGAGTCCTCTATGGCAGACTGACCAGCCTAACTACTCACTTCACTTCCCTGCCAGGCTCAGCTAAGCCATGGTAATATTTGCATATGTATGTTCTAACCAATCACATAGCAGTATTCAAATATGTACACAGTTTCAGTTTCATAGTTTCTACATCAGCAGTATATTTATTTACACATCTCTGTTGTTTTCAACCTGTAATGAATCTACAGCAGTTTACTCACAACTGGCACCTGAGTTTTATGGGTAAATATGCCTCATTAGCATAACAACAAAATAGTATAGCCAGGTTAAGGAAACGTCTACCGGACAGTACACACAGGTCCGTGCAAGTTTACCACACTGGCTCAGGGGTCTTCTTCAGGGCCTCTACTTTCCCTAGGACTGCAAGAGAGCTTCCTCTCCCCACAACAGCATCCCTGATTGTTTTAATGGCTAGAATCTGTACCTAATGGAGGCTTTGTCAAAGTCCTGGACTGGATCCTGTAAACCCACCTTGGCCATTCAGTTTGCGTCAATGGCCAAGTTGGTTCATTGGCCCACCCTGTACTACAAATGCTCCACCCCAGAGACCCATACACAAGATTTGAACTTTATCTGTGCACAATATACACACAGATCATCTCCTTGTATTGTGTCACAATATTCATGTAAAACAAAAATAGGATTATGTTGAGGGGTGGGCTGGGGGCTCCCAGTCCAGTCATAATTCTCCAAATATGGATAGCCCACTCGCAGAGGCAGGGCTTACGTAATGCAGCGTTACGTGATCCTGTGGCGGTAGTATGGCACCTAACAATGTATGAGAACAGCACTGTACAATAAGTAAGTCAATGAGTGTGTGTTAAGCGTATTAGTGCTTGTTTGGAAATATGTTTATGGGTGCACTTGGCTTTACTTGTCCCAATGGACAGATGGGGCCAGCCCCCCTCCCCCAATTATGTAATTATTAAGACAGAGAGTAACATGCCTAAAGTGTATTTATCTATATATCATTTGATTTAAGTGCATCATTTACAATTCATGTCCATCTAATCATTCAAGTTTAGCTGCTAGCTCTAGAGTTGTTATAGTACTGTTATAGTACTAAAAGCTTAATAACAAAGATCACTTCATAAATACTTGTTAACTTTAGTAATCTTCCAAAAAAAGAAAAGATTATATTTTTTAAGGGGAATTCCCATGGAAAATTAAATAATTTAAGTGGAGCCTAAAACTTGAACAACATGACCTAACAAAGTAAATTTGGCTTTAACTTCTCCCCGAGCCAGAAGGTGCCTGCACTCTGCTGCCATTGGCCTCCAGCTCACCGGAATTTCAACAATCTGGACTGAAACTCTATATTCCCAATAAATGAAGATTGTTGTTAGGTCTTAAGGAAAAAATTGCATTAGAGGTCTGCATCTTTACCGCCATTGTCAATGTGTTAGAAGCCAAACCAAAGTTGTAGTACATAATATTAGTATTTACTATTTTAACTATTTAACAATCCAAAGAAATAATCATATCTATCGTGTTGTCATGTCTGCTAATTTTCATGAAAATATGTTATTTTATCTATTAACTACTTTGGGAAATACTGAGAAGCCACATTGCACACTGTCACTGTTTCAACAGGACAAAAATAATTGTACCCAGAAATCTGGGAAGTGTACAGGATCTAACTGATATCATACACCCTTTTTAAATATGGTGGAATTGGGTGCTGAATTTTAAAATACTGCCCAAATTATATCCAACTTCTGAAGCCATACAAGGCTGTGCTAAAGTGACATGCGGGGATGGGATATGAAATTCCAATAAAAAAATCATTCCTAAACACACTGCAACCACATTTTATTAAAACTATGCAAAGGTATAATCCACTTAACACATCTGTTGATGAATAGATGCATAAAGCATAGTACTGCAAGGAAGTTTTGTCATCATCACTGTGACTGTGGCATCTGCTATTCACATTAGCTTTAGCTCCTGTGAAGGTCTTTCAGTTAGATCCCCAATTTGTGTTATATATGAACATGATACTCCTTTTAAGGTCTCAGAGTCTTCGTACAGGAAGGAATTTGAATTAAATGGGATGTGGAAGGAGGACAGGGTGAGGTTACACGCATACTTCAGTAATGTTGGCTGAAGTACAATCAGTACAATAAATATGCTAAAATGACTTTTATAAGTTCTGTTTAGTCTTTTAGTCACTTCATCTTTTCTTAGCTTACTATTATAGAATCAATTACCTAAAGAAACAAGTAAAAACGAGATGTATTTTAGACGTGAGTATGTATTCTTGTTCCAATGAAAATCTATTACCTTTTGATATTTATAGGTTTCCAACTTCATGCTAAAGAAAAAAAACTATTTGTGCCTCTAAATGTGAGTCTGATATACAAAGGTAAAATGTATAGTTGTCTTATAAACATGACCTCACACACTTACTAGTGATGAACATTGACACCAAATAGCAGAATAGAAGGGCTGTAACAACCTTACCCTTTCTAATGGAATGCATCAATATATATAAAATCAATAATTGGCATATCTGTCTTTGTGTGCAGGTCTTAGACGAGTCTAATAGATAGTAAGCACCCAAGAGCAGAGCACCAATTTCTAACCCTATACTATATCAGAATCCTGATATATAAGGGATCATCACACCAAAAGACAGCAACAAGGCACTAAGAAAGACCCCTCTCTGTATGTATAGTGTGACAGTTTCCTGTTCAGAGGACTCATACAAAGCTTCAGGTGCAAAGATCAGACTGGAAAGTCAGACTGTATATAGTCGAATAAAAGATTGGACCATAGAGTCTTAGAGGCCCTACCATCAAGAGGAAAGTTCTACCAAAGTTCTGAAATTCTACCAATGTAGCAGTATGTGAATCAGGTGCGGCCCTGTTTAACTACAGTCACTCAAGACACAACCAAGACAGTTTTCTGCTTCATTTGGGACTTCAGCATAGAAAACGTAGTGCAAAGGTCATGTACAAGAAAAACTTTCAAAGAGGCAAAAGTTGTGCCTGATATCCAAACCATGGGGAAAGTCTCCTTTGTTTGAAATTGTGGGCTTACGACTCTGCCTCTTGAAATATGAGAGCTCAATTTCACACAGCTGGAATACACACTAGTTTTACTTGGATGTTATAAAGCTTTTGAGGGAACACCAATCTGAGAAGATGAAACTATACTTGTGGTCCCCTTGAGTGAACAATAAGCTCATCAGAGCCAAGGATTCTAGGTCTCCCTGATAGACTGGATTAATTTGAAATTGAACAGGCAAACAATTTTTCACAAGGGTTTGACATGGATATAGGGAGGCCCCCCTCAAAATACATTCAAATATGCTAGAAATAAACACTACCCCCAATGCATAGTGTTTGAGCAGACTCCACTACTTTAATTCTGCCAGTGTCCATTTGCATAGGCTTTGAGGGGAACCCTAGAAAGCAAACTTACAAATTCTCCTTCTGTTCCTCTCCTACCACCTCTATCTGATATGTTGTGTTAAGAATGCTTTTTAGTCTGCCCTCATTCTGTGGAGGCAACAGGTCCTCTAAAGGAGAGAGATTGTCACAGGCTGATCCTCAGTGACAGTCTTGAACAGCAGTAGGACTAATCCTATCGCCCTTCTTCTTCCCCCGAGCTCTTTTGTTTGTAACCATTTTGATCTTTGCACTTACTTACCATTTCCAAGTGTCAATCTTGTCGCAACCATACAATTGCTGTTGTATAGTTGCGACAAACTATTTACATTTTACTGTTTTTGCCATGTTACTGCTGCCTTTATGTACTATGTCTTATGTTAATGTATGCTCAATTGGGCTGTTCTGTTTCGCAGAAACCTCATATACTTGTACATTTTAGGTGTACTGTTTTTTATAATTGACTAAGCACATTATGCCTGTAAATGCCTTGTTATGCAGTGGATGACTGTATTCTGCACTGCATTATTCCTTGTATATGATAAGTATGTTTTGTCTTGGAATAAGACACCTGAAAACTGTATGGAATGCACAACCTTATCATGTACTTAGGGCTTGGCTTGGTCTAAAACAACAATCATATGTAAATGATGAAGCCCAAAACTATGATTAAGAAACCAAAACGTGGCGTGTCTTGTGTTATGTGTGCATGTCTTAGACATGCTCATACTGTTATTTTATTAGGACATAGGAAGAAAAAACAAAAGTTGTGTTTATTACCATTATTATCATTTCTAGGTTTTAGCATTTAGAAGATTCGACTTTCCTAAAAATCGATCAAAAGTTACCCCAAGTACAATTTAGTTAATACATCAAAACTGAGAATTGTATGTTATAATACTTAACTTGAACATTACATAGACTTTGTGATTTTTTTCCATATGCTTTCAGTTTTACAAGAAAAAAACAAATTACATCAAAATTGTTAGAAAGTCTTTTAAATGGCTATTTACTGAATTCAATAGAGTTTCTATAACCATTTGACAGGCAGATGGCCGAAACAGGATTAGAAAAAAACATTTAAAACCTGGACCTGTGTAGTGAACATCTCTGCCTTCACACACCACACCTATTGCTGCCTTCACACACATCCCAAGTTATCTATATGAGTACATACTATTTATCCAATAAACAGTAATGATTAAAGCTTGGAATTGTGCGTGGGAATAATAAACTTATGGAAACATCAATCAATGTAGAAACTACTGGAGTATATTTGCCAAGGAAAAAACCTGTGACTGTGTTACTATAACAAAGAAAATACCAAAACAGGTATAGGATAAGTCTACTCCAGTAGACCACCAATAAATCAATAAATATACTTGCTCTATATGATATGTTGCATCTTTGCTGATTTTCTTCTTATGGAGCCATGACCTGATCCAGAGAAACATGTTAAAAGGCTGTGAAAATACTTATCCACCCTTTATCTGTTGTTTTGCTGCTTTCTATTGCTGTTTGCTGGATTCTATCACTTTGGATATTGTCATGAACGCAATAACATCTTGCAAGAGACTTCAATATTGGAGGGACTTTCCATGTATAATTGATTCTGTGGTATATGTTCACTTTTATTTTATCTATATATTTTGGGGATTTTTTAGATTTTTTAAAGACTTTTTGTAAGAAGATTTGACCCCATCTGCTTTTCGAAAGGCTTCCTTATCACATTGTGATTTTTTTTTTATTAATATACCACACTATTTTTATTGTAGTATTTCACACACTGTTATTTTTTGCTTATATTTCTGCTTAATTGATGTGTTTCAAGTTTTATATTTCTATCATTTTTATTTTATTAACATTTTACAGCATGCATGAAAAAAATATATGTTATGAAAATATATGTACCACAGTCAATGTCATATAATATAATATATAAATACTTAATATTGTGTATTTAATCATCATAAATTCTTTCAATGTATAAAAAGTATTCATAATAGAAAGGACTTACAAACATTTATAATCTGTTTCACACTAAAATATATTTTGTTAAATTACTTTTAAAATTATGTAAATAATTCCTTCTCAGCAAAACCATTTTATGAAAGAGAAAAAGGAGAAGAAAGCTAATTTTATATTTCTAAAACCAAGTTATGTGTCAACCATAACACCACCATGACTGTACCAGAATTATAAAACACTTAATGCTGCAACATTAAGGTATCTACAGTAGTATGACTGCAGTACCTTGGACAGCAGCAACCATGATCAGATCAGCGGTTACATTTTTGTTTCTTGTTCACTGTACCTATAACTACTGAAAATCTGGCATTTTCAACACAATCAACAGACCATCTGGTAGTCAAGAAACAAAATTTGATTTACATTTTTCAAACCAGTTTTGGTTTTTAAAAGTGTATACAACACAGGTCCAGGTTTTTAATACTTTTTCTTATGGTTGCTGTTATTGTCAGAGACCAGCAACCAGACTGACACAAACATATAAAATGAAAAAAACCTTTATTGAATAAACAATAAAGTAGCAAAAACATAATGCAGAATTGTAGTCCTACAAACAAGCCGGGGTCAGGCATCAGAACAGGTAATCAGACGAGCCAAAGTCAGGAATACGGAATTGCAATAATCAGTTTTTCATAATTACATGCAGGTAAATAAAGTGCAGGTAAATGAAATGCTTTATTCGATGTGGCGTATAGCTGAACAAAAAATATATATTCAATTTCATTTCATTCAAATGGATTTCCTAGAGGTTGATCTACCCTGAGGGCAGGTAAAGTCTGCCCTGAGGGCAGGTAAAGTCAGATAGCTGCATCGGCTTTCTAAAATTATTTTGGTAACTAAAATGTGCCACAACAGTGGTAAACAGTGGCACATATATTTAAACACTCTTGCACTTACACATACACACAACCATGCACACTCATGTTACATACACACAAACACACACTCTAACACATACTAATGCACTTATAGGACTGCTTGGATGCGGATGTGTTGATCTGGTTTCAATGATGTGTTGTAGCCGCTTTCTGCAGTGGTACCTGGTCGTTTCCCTCCAGTTTAATTCCAGTGTAACTCTGAAATAGCCACTTATGATGAGGCCACTTGGGGAGAGGCCACAGCCAGGGCCACAGCCATGGAGCAGAGTGGGGCAATTGCCCTAGGCGGCACTTTTGAAGAGGCGTCACTTTGCCGCCCCAAGCACCCTTTCTCTCCTCTGCAAGTCCTCTAGCTCGGTCTCGGTGCCGGCTTGCTGAGCTCCGGAATGTGACGTCATTTCCTCCATAGCACAAAGCACATGTTAAGAAAAAAAAGCCTTCTATAGCAGGGATCAGACTATTTTTTTACCTGACTACCAAACCTAGAGGTTTCTTTGTAGCTGTGACACCTTTAAGGGCAAATGAAAATATTTTAAAAGCTAAATTAAATGCATGTGATCATAAATATATAAAATGATGTCAAAACCAGCAACTAAATATTACAATTTTTAAAAAATTTGTACTATGATGTAATGTATTATTATTTTAATTTATTGTTTTATATAGCTCCATCAAATTCTGTAGCACTGTACCATGGGTAGACAGGACATAACAAGTAATATATAACATAACAATTTGACTCACAGAAAAAACAGGTAAGGAGGGCCCTGCTCAAATGAGCTATGATTTCACAATAACTTTTCTTTTAAAAAAGAACAAATCATTTGTAAAATGGTAATTAACATTCATAAATCTCAACCATGTTTTACTTGGAACCTAAATGATTATCAAATGATTCCCAACAAAAGAGTAAAAAAACTACACTGTTATACAGTACAGAGCACTATGACTTTTTTTATCCAAAGATGGTCTGCATGCTTCTCAACAACGATACCAATTTTTGTTCTTGCCGCGTATGTTTATGAGCAACAAATTTTGTTTCCCATCCGTTCAGTTCACATGAAATCCCGGGGGCCTTTTTTTTTATCCGGAACAACATTCGGGGGTTCCTAAAGGGGGAGGTCCCTGACACCTTCTGGACTCGCCTTTCATTACAGAGTAAGAACAGTCAAGGATGTGCAGCAGTAGTAGTAGGGCACTGGGTCTGGGCAGGAAGACACTGGCAAATGATAGGAACATGCAACCCATTGAAGCAGGACTGAATTTTCCCAATATTATATATTATATATATTATATTGCCATCAATATTTATTTATCAATGAAGAATAATAGATGACATGATAGAAAGAAAATAAATAACTTGCCCACAAATTACAGGTTTGGCTAGAAGCATAAATGGGTTACTGTCTTAATTAAGTACACTCTACTCAGGAACAGGGGGAAAATTGTCTGTTGCAGTCACTGTAATACACTTGTCACTGTCCCGGCTCCGGACGCCGCCGGGAGTGTCACCATCCCGGCTCCGGACACCGCCGGGAGGGGGTCTGACCACGGTTCCCGTACGCCGGCCGTTCGGGACGGCGGTCGGTCCTCCACTCGCGGCACTAGTAGCGGGCGAAGGGTTGTCCGCGGGTCCCGGGAAAACATCTCCCCGGACAGCAGACGACCCTCCGCCCGAGGTATTGGGACACGGGGAGGATTCGGCCCCGGGAACAGTAGTTCCCGGAGCCTGTGTACTTACCCGTCCTCCGGTCGTCGGTCCGCCTCCCGGGCACGCCACACGTTGCAGGAGGAATGATGGACGGCTGGGGGGCGTGGTTTTGGTTCTGCTCCGGGAGGGGCTTGTGGAATGGCGCCAGTTTTAAAAAGCTGGCTGTGCCTTTCACAAGCAACCTGTTGTGGTCTTCAGTTTGCGTATTTGGCTCGTGCAATCAAGTTTCCTGTTTTTGACCTGTGGCTTGCTTGACTCTCCCTTGCTCTACGATTCGGTACCTTTGCTTGTGATCTCTGGTTTTGACCCCTGGCTCGTCTGACTATCCGCTCCGTGCATCTGACCTCTGGCTTGGCTGACTACCTGCTCCGTGTATCAGACCCCTGGCTCATCCGACTATCCTGCTCCGTGTATCAGACCCCTGGCTCGTCCGACTATCCTGCTCCATGTATCAGATCCCTGGCTTTGCTGAGTACCCGCATTGTGCTCCTGTCTCGTACTGCGCTTTGCCGCGGCTGCTGCCGCTCAGAACCTATCTCCAGCTGGTGGGAGGTTGTCCACTGTTGGGATTGTCTAAGTCCTGGACTACTGCTGCCGGGAATTCCCCTCTCAGTAGCGGTAGTTTGGGCAGAAGAACTTCTGCGGGGACGACCTCCCTTAATAGTCCAGCGAAACAGTGACAACACTATAGTAGTCACTACAGCTTCAATTCAACCCACAACAATTTTCTGCACCAGAATAAACTATTAATTAACTTGGAGTATGGTAGGTAAGCAATTAGCATTAATCTCAGCCTCTGCTAAGGCTATTTTTCTCCCGTGGCTCCCCTTTTAAAGCCCGCCACATTGCATTGCTATGGCCATCCTCCCACCCCCCCATTATTATTATTATTATTATTAATAATAATTAATTATTATTAATTATTATTATTTCTATGTAAAAGTCAGCCCTGACTTACATCATTTCCTCAATATTTTCAATTTGCTTATTTGAGGATCGTTCCTTGTTTTCAGAGATTTATATGAAAAAGCATGAATTTGGTAAAATGCATGCTATGTATATAAATCAATCAATAAACCCATGTAATGGTGTTTACTGAATATGGTGCCATCATATTCTTCAACGCTGTACAATGCGCATATACATGTATTACAAACCTTTGTGAATCCCCCCATTGTCTGAATAATAAATGGTATGATCCATACTAGATGTTAAATTCAATTTTATTGCCAAATTGCTTGATGGTTGGACATTTATGATTGGAGATCGATGGAAGATTCTCTGTTAGAAATCACCACCGTACAGGCGGAAAATTCTGATGTTCTTTGGTGGTCAAGGGAGCTTCCTCCTCAAGATGTTTAAGTACATTGATGAGATCTCAGAGGTTGCTCAATTGCTGTGGCCAGACATGAAACTAAGGGCTGCGTGATAGTTCCCCAAAGGGCAGCCTCTTGGTGGTGTGGGCCACATCCCAAATTGGTGGGTCATCAGTTATAGTGAGTTTCGATGACGAGGTTCCTGAACAATTGAGCTTTGGTGATCAGTTCTTCCATAATCATGAGAGGTAAAATGCTATGTAGATCGCTCAGCTGTTCTTCTCCCAGCAGAGAGGCTTTCATTTCTCCGACAGCATCTTCAAACTCCTCAACGACTTTGACCACTTTCCACTTGTCCTGTTGGAGGGCAGACAGCTGTTGTTGTAGCTGGTTGTTGGCCTCAGCTATCTGCTCGTTGACTTCTAGAGCTTTGAACAGTTCATTGTCAAGTTCCCTGGTCGCTTCAATAGATTCACATGAGGACATCTCCATGGCATGATATCTGTCTTGCAGGTCTTGAATCCCAAGGTCTTTGGTGGCCACATGTTCTTCAAGCAAGGGGACTGCCTTACTCATGCCTTCCAGACGCTCTGTCAGCTCTTCGTTCTGCCTACGAAGGCTGTTGATAACTGACTGGAGCTCTTTGTTCTCCTGAGACAGGCCATGGGCATGGTCTTCAGCCAGATTGAAATAATTCCGAGAAATGTCTTCTCGTGACACCTGAGAGCTTCTCAAGGGGGTCTCACAATGTTCTTTCCGGTGTCTCGGTGACTGATTTTCATACCTCCGCCTTCTGTAGTCACCTTCTGGCTTTAGATGTTCCTCCAGACTTGAGAGTCTGTCCATAAGACGGGACATGGACCGTCTGTGTTCCATCTCATTCTGGAACATGGAGTTGTTGACCAGAGAATGCACGAGGTGCAGATGGAGTCCGGGTCCATGTCGTTGTCTGCGAGAGTCGTCTCTCTTTTTGCGTGTTAATATTATGATACAGAGGAGTATAAAAGCTCCAATGTACCCCAAACACAGTAGTTGGCTCAGATACACATCGCGCTCGGCTTTGCACATCTTCGCGGTCGCCTGCTCTGTTGAGCAATGACCTGTTTATGAGTCTGGTGCTTTATTTATAGCCTGTGCTACCGATGACATCACAATGAGGCTGCTGACGGAACACTGGGAATGATTGGTTTATGACATAGTGGGCAGGGCTTGAAGGAGCCACGCCCAGTTTTAAAGGAAGCTTCTTGTACGAGTGTTTTTGAAAGCACCGCCCACTATCAAGCCAGACCCAGTGAATCATTCAACTAAATAATAGCAGTTAATAAATAAATAATGAATCATTCAACTAGAATTTAATAAATAGATACATTCTCCTGTATATTTCCGTTTTACTTTTATGTTCCTGATGACATAACAATGAAGCTGTTGACGGGAACATCAGGAACAATTGCTTTATGACATAGAAGGAGCCAAGCCCGGTTTTTGAGCAAGGTTCATTTATGAGTAAGTGTGTTTCTAAGACACTGCCCACTTTCAGGCCACACCCACTGAATCATTCAAGTAAATGATAGCATTTAATAAATATATAAATACATTCTCTTGTGTAATTTAGTTCTATTCTCATGTTCCTGGTGATTTATATGAAAAAGCATGAATTTGGTAAAATGCATGCTATGTATATAAATCAATCGATAAACCCATGTAATGGTGTTTACTGAATAAATAATATTATTATTTATTAATATAGCGCCATCATATTCTTCAGCGCTGTACAATGTGCATATACATGTATTACAAACTTTGTGAATCCCCCCCCATTGTCTGAATAATAAATGGTATGATCCATACTAGATGTTAAATTAAATTTTATTGCCAAATTGATTGATGTTTGGACATTTATGATTGGAGATCGATGGAAGATTCTCCGTTAGAAATCACCACCGTACAGGCGGAAAATTCTGATGTTCTTTGGTGGCCAAGGGAGCTTCCTCCTCAAGATGTTTAAGTACATTGATGAGATCTCAGAGGTTGCTCAATTGCTGTGGCCAGACATGAAACAAAGGGCTGGGTGATAGTTCCCCAAAGGGCAGCCTCTTGGTGGTGTGGGCCACAGCCCAAATTGGTGGGTCATCAGTTATAGTGAGTTTTGATGACGAGGTTCCTGAACAATTGAGCTTTGGTGATCAGTTCTTCCATAATCATGAGAGGTAAAATGCTATGTGGATCGCTCAGCTGTTCTTCTCCCAGCAGAGAGGCTTTCATTTCCCCGACAGCATCTTCAAACTCCTCAACGACTTTGACCACTTTCCACTTGTCCTGTTGGAGGGCAGACAGCTGTTGTTGTAGCTGGTTGTTGGCCTCAGCTATCTGCTCGTTGACTTCTAGAGCTTTGAACAGTTCATTGTCAAGTTCCCTGGTCGCTTCAATAGATTCACGTGAGGACATCTCCATGGCATGATATCTGTCTTGCAGGTCTTGAATCCCAAGGTCTTTGGTGGCCACATGTTCTTCAAGCAAGGGGACTGCCTTACTCATGCCTTCCAGATGCTCTGTCAGCTCTTCGTTCTGCCTACAAAGGCTGTTGATAACTGACTGGAGCTCTTTGTTCTCCTGAGACAGGCCATGGGCATGGTCCTTAGCCAGATTGAAATAATTCCGAGATATGTCTTCTCGTGACACCTGAGAGCTTCTCGAGGGGGTCTCACAATGTTCTTTCTGGTGTCTCGGTGACTGATTTTCATACCTCCGCCTCCTGTAGTCACCTTCTGGCTTTAGATGTTCCTCCAGACTTGAGAGTCTGTCCATAAGACGGGACATGGACCGTCTGTGTTCCATCTCATTTTGGAACATGGAGTTGTTGACCAGAGAATGCACGAGGTGCAGATGGAGTCCGGGTCCATGTCGTTGTCTGCGAGAGACGTCTCTCTTTTTGCGTGTTAATAATATGATACAGAGGAGTATAAAAGCTCCAATGTACCCCAAACACAGTAGTTGGCTCAGATACACATAGCGCTCGGCTTTGCACATCTTCGCGGTCGCCTGCTCTGTTGAGCTATGACCTGTTTATGAGTCTGGTGCTCTATTTATAGCCTGTGCTACCGATGACATCACAATGAGGCTGCTGATGGAACACTGGGAATGAATGGTTTATGACATAGTGGGCGGGGCTTGAAGGAGCCACGCCCAGTTTTAAAGGAAGCTTCTTGTACGAGTGTTTTTGAAAGCACCGCCCACTATCATGCCAGACCCAATGAATCATTCAACTAAATAATAGCAGTTAATAAATAAATAATGAATCATTCAACTAGAATTTAATAAATAGATACATTCTCCTGTATATTTCCGTTTTACTTTTATGTTCCTGATGACATCACAATGAAGCTGTTGACGGGAACATAAGGAACAGTTGCTTTATTGCTCTATTTATAGCCTGTGCCACCGATGACATCACAATGAGGCTGCTGACGGAACACTGGGAATGATTGGTTTATGACATAGTGGGCGGGGCTTGAAGGAGCCACGCCCAGTTTTTAAGGAAGCTTCTTGTACGAGTGTTTTTGAAAGCACCACCCACTATCAAGCCAGACCCAGTGAATCATTCAACTAAATAATAGCAGTTAATAAATAAATAATGAATAATTCAACTAGAATTTAATAAATAGATACATTCTCCTGTATATTTCCGTTTTACTTTTATGTTCCTGATGACATCACAATGAAGCTGTTGACGGGAACATCAGGAACAATTGCTTTATGACATCGAAGGAGCCAAGCCCGGTTTTTGAGGAAGGTTCACACTGCCCACTTTCCAGTCACACCCACTGAATCATTCAAGTTAATGATAGCATTTAATAGATATATAAATACATTCTCTTGTGTAATTTAGTTCTATTCTCATGTTCCTGGTGACATCACAATAAAGCAGAACATCAGGGAGTATTGCTTTATGACATAGTAGGTGTGGTGTTAAAGGCCCCTCTCTTCTCCCATATTGACATATTTTCCTCCCCTGATGCATACACACAAATAAGGCCTTCATTTTTAGACCAGACATCAAGTTACATCACATAAGGCTCTGACTTATATCAGGTTGCCTCCCCATTATTTTTCTCCCTTGGCTCCCTTTTTAAAGCCTGTCACATTGCGTTCATATGGCCGTCCTCCCACCCCTCCCCCACATTTAAGGGTCTTGCGTGATGCCAAATAGGCCTAAAACAACTTTTATCTTTATTATTTCTATGTAAAAGTCAGCCCTGACTTACATCATTTCCTCAATATTTTCAATTTGCTTATTTGAGGATTGTTCCTCGTTTTCAGAGATTTATATGAAAAAGCAGGAATTTGGTAAAATGCATGCTATGTATATAAATCAATCGATAAACCCAGGCGTGATGCCGAATAGGCCTAAACCCATTTTTAGCTTTATTATTTCTATGTAAAATTCAGCCTTGACTTACATCATTTCAGCTTACATCGCCTTCAAAAGGTGATAATTATTGACCTTATTTGCACGCGCCTACCCAGAATCTTTTGAGGTTGTGGCAGCGCCATTTCTGAAGGAAAAAGCAAGCCTTCTGGCTTGTCTGGTGTCTGTAGATAAGTGTTTAATAATTCTTCTACTACATATATATATATATATATATATATATATATATATATATATATAATGTATCTGTTTGTTTTTGCATTACACGTTTTAGTCCTTTTTATTCAATAAACAAAAAAAAGTACATCCAAGAAGAAACATTAAGAATATATATTGCAACATTAAACATTACTGACAAAACAAATTAGTTTACAGATAAAAACACAGAAATATAGCTTATCTCCAAGGAGTCATTTTCATGCCATACTTGTCAGCCATAACTTTTCCATAAAACCATGTTTAGCGAATCTGCTTGGTCTGCCACCCATGGGATCTTTATTTAAATAGCTCAAATAAATCATACTTTTGGACCGAAGGAAGAAATAAACTTAACACAGCCTCCACTTTTAAATCTACAGCCATTGATCTGTATCCTTTAGATGTTAACATAAATATATTTGAAACATTGCTTGCATTTTATATTGCCTTCTCAAAGGAAGCACTTCAGGCCCTTGAAGATCTCTTTTTGCTATGTGGTACATGATCAAAGAATCACTGTCAAATGATCTCCATCCTGGACGCCTATTAAAGGGAAGCTGTAAATTACTTCATGTAGTTTAAACATGATAGGTCTAGTGAGTTCTGTGATAATGCATTTGACGTGTATGATAAATTATGAGACTAGCTGATCCTACTGCCTTTTCAAATGTTCCAGATGAGAAGTACGTCTACAGGCATGAATAATGGATAGGGATATTTCCAATTCTAGGAAGGTATGTATGTTTAGGAATAAGAAATGTATATATATGAACTTGAATTTCTATTGCTAGTTTTTGTTTTAAGACAATTTCTATGATTATAACACAATGATGATTATAAGATTACAGGCATTTACATGCACACTATTTTGTATTGCTATAAAATGCCCACTATACATTTAGGTAGAAATATTTTATGTATAAGTAACCTTGTTTATTTTAATTTAGATTTTAAATGTTTTGCAATGAAATTACGGGTGTATTTGGGATGATATAGTTGTAGTAACTACTATCCCAGGTTTTGCTCATATAATAGTGAAACATATAGACCTGTTATTTTACCTCTAGGTTTATTTCAGTTTTCTAGATTGAGAAAAATTTGGCAGTTAAACCTAAGATCATGTGAGTTTGATGCTTACGGATTTCTTTAAGGCCCTATAACAGCACACTGAATCTGTGCTCATCTAGATGGCTTTGTGCATGGCACAGTTTTTAACACGTGATTTAGTTTACAATAATGTATTATTAATGTAAATGTATTAATAATGTATCACCCCATCTCTTGATTTGAGCTTTCTTCTTTTATCTCTCACGATATAATACCGTATTTGCTCGATTATAAGACGACCCTGATTATAAGACGACCGCCCAAAATCTGAATATTAACTTAGGAAAAAAAGAAAAAGCCTGAATATAAGACGACCCCAAAGGAAAAAAGTTTTACCAGTAAATGTTAATTCATGTAAACTATTTTTTTTAATAAAAGCTATGATTGAGAAAAAGATTTTTTTTGTTTTTATTTCTTGTATTTTCCAACCTGTCCCCCAGTTACGCACATCTGCCCCCAGGCTTGCCACTCCAATATGGCACTGTGGCCCATGATATGCCTTTTAACCCTCTATATGCCACTGTGCCCCATGGTATGCCTTTTGACCCCCTATGTGCCACTCTGCCTCCAGAAATGCCTTATACCCCTATATCCCATTCTGGCATTTAGGGGGTTAAAATGCATATTATGGGGCAGAGTGGCATATAGGGAGGTATAAGGCATTTCAGGAGGCAGAGTGCTCTATTAAATGCCCCCTTAACGCCACTCCAGAAATGCCCTATGCCCCCATTTAACACACACACACCCTATACCCCCATTTAACTAACTAACACACACACACACTCTCTCTCCCCCCCTCTCTCCCCCCCTTCCCCCGCTCTCCCCCCTCTCTTACCGGTGCTTCCAGCCGGGGCAGCGGGTTGACGTCGCCTTCTGCTGCAGCCAGAAGGAGGTGTGGCGAGCAGCGGGGGTTTGTATGCGTCCGTCGCGTATACTTTCCCCGGCTGTCAGAGATCAGAGTTCCCCGCACCGGTGCGGCACCGGTGCGGGGAACTCTGATCTCTGATCTCTGACAGTCGGGGAAGGTCTATGCGACGGACGCAGACAACCCCCGCTGCTAGCCACACCCCCTTCCGGCTGCAGCGGACGTTGTCTAAGCAGGTAGTCATAATGTTATGGCCGATCGGTGTATATTGCTTATTTCACTTCCTCCCAATTCATTGATTTTATTTTAACTCTTCACGCATTGATATCGCCAGCATTTATCTTACAGAAAAGGCCATCACTAAGGATTTATTGTGGTCTTAAAAATATTATCTTTTGGTGCTGTCACACATGCAATGATGGATGAAGGCAGTGGTTGCTTGATCCTTATGAAATCTCCTAAGATCAAGAAAACATGAATGCATATTGGAAGCTATACTGCAAATGTATGGTCATTTGCTGCTGATGTCATACAACATATGTAATACTAATTTTAGAGGTACCATGGATAAATCACAATGCTTTTAATGTGTGATAGTTATTTATATTTATTAAAACAATTGTGTGTGTACATCCTTTTTAAGTAGTTGGCAAACTTCATCAATATTAGATTTCATTTGTAGGAACAAGTAATAGGGATACAAAATTATATTGTAAAATACCAGGAAACAAAGATGCATTTACCTACATTTACTAAATCTTACATAAAAGGGAAAATGCACCTAAAGCACTACATTATCACAAAAAAAACTACATCCCATTTATGTGTTAACGTACAGTTTTTACTTTAAGTTCCATACGCAAGATAACATTGTTGCTTGCAAATTCAGTACTTGCTGAAAATCATATAAAAGAAAAGGAGCAATGCTGTAAATCTAGAATTCATTTGCTTGTAATGAGCTTCCTTACAAATGACTTTGCTTGCAAAATAATAACATCAATTTTCATCCAGCTTGGCCTATGAACTATTTTTGTTGCACTACAACATATTCTCTTGTCATATATGCTTCTATCCATTTTTTGTCCTTTGCACACAACTAGTTCATAACCTACAGTAAAGTCCAATGCATTTCAGCAGTTACTCAAAGAGAGCAGGGGAATTGCAATATATATATATATATTTATATATTTATATATATATATATATATATATATATATATATATATATATATATATATATATATATATATATATATTATTCCCATGTTACTTGTTCAAATGGAAGCTTGTAATGTAAGCTCATGAGTGGTGCTCTCACATCTCCACTATTCTTACTAGGACCTATTAGCTATCATATGCATAGTAAAGTGCTGAATTGTCCTTTTAAAAGTGTATTGCATTATTGCATGTCCAATTTTGAGTACATCATTACATTTTAATGTATGCTTATGCTGTACTGTATAGGTCATCACTCTTTACTCTTAAAATCAAGCTACATATTTTATTCCATTATATACACAAAACATTTCGCCTAAGGATTCAATTACATGTGATTAAGTTCTCTAGTATGGTAGATAATTATGATATAATAATATAATTAAATTTTCTCTGGCTGTCTGACTTTATTTTGAAATGCTGGTATGGTGGCTGCAACAGGGCTGCTTTACCACTGTTGCTAGCCGAAGCTGAGCTACTCCGTGTGGCTATTGTCCTGAAAAGGACAATAAGTGATCCTAGCAGCCCAGAGCTGCGCCGGCACTGTGGCTAACTGAAGCTAAGCTACACAGTGAGGCTATTCTCCAGAAAAGGACAATAAGGGATCATAGCAGCCCACCCCAAGTATCAGACAGCACTCATGTTGAGGTGAAAACAGGACTCACTTTATTTGGAAACACACAGCCGTATATACAGTGTGGCAGTGCAAGGGACTTAAAACACATTAACATATTCCCACCCTGCCCAGACAGCCTGGCGCCATACTCAGGGCAACAAGCCCCGCAATGTCTGGATAACCTTAAGCCGTCGTTCTCAGAGTGATCCCGAAGGAGCGGCAGCGATCCCGAGGTACCGATGGATAGCTCAGGGTCCTGAGGATATCCTGTCCAAAAAGCGATGCGATCGGCCAAGGGGGCCCCGAGCGGCAGCAGTTCAACGTTTCCCTGGGACAGACCGCAAGGTAGCCGGCATGCATATGGTAACCTCGCTGGCTGATTTCCGATCTCCTGGAGGTCCAAGCGCCCGGGACCCTACAAGAGGCTCCCTCTCCGAACCACCCCTGGTCCGTACCCCACCACCTGTGGGTTAACTCCATGAAAGGGCACTCTGGTGGGGTCGATGGTGTCCGGGATACGAGGGGTTAAAGTCCGGGAGTAGGGCATGTGAAACACGGACAGGGTAGGACGTGAGGGAGAACAACGCACAAACAATAATCACCACATATACTGAGAAATACAGAAATCAAACAATAACTAACATAAGTGGCACTTATTAACCTGGATTGTCACAATAACTACTACAGACGGCACCTATTAACCCTGGGCCGTCACATATACCCCAATAGATGGAATGCTAGATATGTACTTAGCTCATAAAGATAAAAAAGCTTTTGGAAAATTGAACAACATTGAAAAATCATAAAAGAACATTCTTTTTTTTAGCCTTTTTATTAAAAAATGTATATCTGTTGGATATATGTTAACTAACGAATAGCTGGAGAATTCCAACTAGTTTCATCTTGCCTTCATCTCCAGGCATAGGGTTGTAGAAGAACAGATCTAATGTGCACGTCCATCTGATTATATGTGGTTTCTTCTATTCCACTGAAAACAGGATGGGGGGAAAGTTCTGTCCTGTTTACTTTCTGTTATTTTTAACAGTTGAACTTACATTAAGTCAACTTAACAGTTCATTGATAAATCTCAGTGAATTAACCTGATGATGTTAACATAGAGTGTGAATATTTCTATCCACAGGACTAAATATGATATATCACTAGAGGTGTCATGCAATGTAAACATTTGAGTAACTGTTTATATACAAAATACATAAGTGCAATTTGTCATACTACCTGTTAACAAGTTTCATAAGGGCCATTTTTATACAACTTTCTGGTCATGTTACTCAACTATTGCCTCATCCATGCAACTATTTTAACTTCCAACTACTGCAATTTATTTATGTCTTCTTTGATGGACAGTATCAAATGCCTAACTGAAATCCAGATAGGTCACAGCAGCCGTTACGGAGGAGAGGAGACCTCCCCCTGTAGCAGACCCCGTCTGAATGATGGCTAAAACTTTACTGATGATTTTTAAAAGCTTTATTGTAAACTTTCCTTTAACTCCAAAAATTCACCATAAGAGCTAAACAAAATACAAATAATATGCATTAATGACTTATCCCTAAATTATCTATCTTTTGCATATTACTAATGCAAAGTAAAAATATACAGACCTTATGCCCTTTCAGGGGTTTGCTAAACAACCTTGTATATGAGGATGGACTCTGATAACTCTTGTTGATATGCTGGCTCTCTTGTATTACAGTTATGACCAGTATGACTGTTATGACCAGTATATCCCAAGACCATTTCCTTCTGAGTAACAGTCCTACCCCAAACACATTCCCCCTACAACATGGACAGTGTAAACCCTATCCACATTTAAACTTACAAAAACTATGAGAACATGAATACAACAAATTATAACATAAATGACAGAGTTAAGTCTGTTACACTCCCACCAAATTATACATGTTTTCCAAACATGAGTAATTTCCACTTAATAACACATTAATAACTATAATAAATTATAGTGAAGTCCTTTAGAACATTCAGTCATTCAGCTTCCAATAATAAGATCAACTTCTGTGCTGGTCTCTCTACTGCTGAGATCTTGTTTATCCGTTCTCCTTTCTTGCTTAGTGTTTTATCACCAAGTGCTATTGTGGCCGTCCTTACTAGTCCATCTGGGCTGATTATGGTGTCTATAATCCGTCCAAGTCTCCATTCATTTCTTGGCAAATTATCTGCATCCATGACCACATCACCAATTTGAAAATTCCTCTTGGAAGCATGCCAACACTGCCTAGTAGCGATGTTGAGAAGATACTCCTTTTTCCATCTGCTCCAAAACTGTTCAGTAAGATACTGTACTCGTCTCCATCTCTTTTTCCCATATAAATTTTCTCTTGTGAATTCTCCTGGTGGTGGAAGGGCTGTGGTGGATTTCATGGTAATCAGATGGTTAGGTGTAAGTGGTTCCAAGCTCTTGGGGTCATTTAGGTTGTCCACTGTAAGGGGGCGACTATTGACTATAGCCATGGCTTCATAAAACAAAGTGCGTAGTGAAGCATCATTGAGTCTGCCCGATGAGAGGGAAACTGTAGCATTAAGAACACTCCGTACAGTTTTGATTTGACGCTCCCATACACCACCTGCATGACTTTTGTGCTGTTTCCTTCCTTCTTTAGTCATGAAAGGACCAAAGCAATCCATACCGCAATACACAAACGGTGGAGAAGGCTCCACGCGTTCTTTGGGGAGATCACTCATCCTCTGGCCTTCAACAGATTTTCTCAGTTTTCTACAAGTTACACAATTGCGAATGTAAGATGTGACAGCTCTGTTTATTCCAGGTATCCAATATCCGCTAGATCTGATTTCATTAATTGTGAAACCTTTTCCTTGATGCTTTACACTTTCGTGATAGTGTGCAATTATCAACCTTGTTATATGATGATCTTTAGGAAGAATCAGTGGGTGCTTGAATGAGTGAATGCACGACGAGTGGTTTAATCTCCCTCCCACCTTGATTATACCATCTGTATCTAAGAAGGAGTCCAGGTGATGAAGTTTATTATGACCTGGAAGTTGTTTTCCTTGACTCAGAGCATCTATTTCTTTCTGATATATTTGTTTTTGGACACCCTTAAAAATCAAGCGTTTTGCATCATCTTGTTCACTTACGGATGCAGGTGAATGGGTTTTATCTTTCTTAATCCGCCTCAGAAGGCGTGCAATGGCCTTGACAGCCTTAGACCAAGATGAAAATTTGGACAAATGGTCTACAAGATCTTTACTTTCTGTTGTCTTTGTTTGTAATGTCTGAATTTTTCTTACTTCTGGGTCTCCTACTGTGAGTTCCAATACAACATTTGAGGTTGGTATTTCTTTTTTCCATAAAAATGAGGGACCGGAGAACCAGTTAGATGAGAGTAACTCATTTGTTGTTCTTCCTCTAGAAGCATTGTCTGCTGGGTTTTTATCCTCATTTGCTGTTTCTACATCACCTCTTTCAATTATGTCCTTCATGTAAGCAATATAGTCCGTCTTGTATTTTTCATTTTTACAGAACTTCTTGTGCAACTGATTAAGTCTGACTTTAACAAGTTCTCTGTTGTCAGGTAAGTATGGACGTTGTTCAAACGGAAGGGGCATTTCATGTCCTTCAGCATTTTTCTTTATGCTGCCCTTCAGTTTGTCTAGGAACGCAATAACATCTTGCGAGATTGTCTGGTCATCTGCTGTGACGTCCTTAAAGTCGGACTCTAGTATACGGATTGCATTCACAGGTGTCAAAGCTGGTATCTCCTTTGTGGTTAATCTGTGACAAAGACTGACTGCTGATGATATGTTGATGCGTGGTGTGGAGCAGCCCACAATACTCCATCCTAAGTCTGTCAGAATAGCATAAGGTTCATCTTCTTTACCTAGTATGACTTGTCTGGGAGCTAGCACTCTAGGGCAGTTGTAGCCGATCAGTAAACCTACTTTACAACTGAGAAGAGGTGGCATTTCGTTTGTAATTACCTTCAAGTGAGCCCAGTTATTTGCTGTTTCTTGCGTTGGTATGTGATCATGATTAATAGGAATACACTCCTTTGTGTATACCGGCGGAAGATTGATATATACTGAGGAATTGTACCCTCTTACACGAAGATTAGACACTCTTTTACTTTCGATGACCATATTGTCTCCTATCATGGTGGTAAGTTTAAGTTTTATTGGGTGAGTATCTACTTGAAGTACGTTACTTATTTCTTCGTCAATAAAGGTACTGTCACTCTGAGTGTCTAACAAAGCATAGACAAGCTTTTCATCGGATGGATTTTTAACAGACGACACCCATACAGGTACTATCATAGATGTCATGACTGAATGACTTGTGCTTGTGATGGTAAGTGACATGGCATTAGTAGTTTCACCATTCTGTACATGCGCATTGCTTACCATGGACAGTGATTGTTTCCTATCTTCGTTAGCCTCATAGCTGTAATCGTGAAGACATGTGGGATGACGTAACTTGCATACGTCACATGTGTGGCGACGACGACATTCTTTGGCGCAGTGACCTGGTTTTATACAACCATAACAAAGTTTATTATCTTTGACATATGCTCTTCTGTCTTTCAGAGACTTTTGCATGAATTCTGGGCACTTACAAAGTGGATGATTGTCATCTTGACACAACATGCATGGTGTTTTTAATTGTCCCTTTGCTTTTGTCTGTTTATCATTGTTTAAAGCTGTTTGAGTTTTAAAGACAGTTGCTTTGTTTCTTTTGGTTTCCTTTTGAGACTCACGTAAATGCAGAGCTTGAAAGGAAGTAATAGGATTACACATAATCTCTGCTTCCGTTGACATGAATTTTACAAAGTCTTTAAAGGTTGGAAATTCTTTGCTATCCATAAGGGATATTGTGACCTGGCGGTTCCACCTGGAGGCTGCCCAGTCAGGAAGTTTCTGTACCAGCTTTTGGTTCTCTTCACAGTCATTTAATATTTCCAGGCCTTTAACATGAGGTATGGCTTGCAGACAAGCATTTAAGAAGTCTGAAAATGCTCTCAGACCTTCTGCATCTTTGGACTGTATTCTAGGCCACTTTGATAGCTTCTCCCGGAATGCTCTTTGAATGATAAAGGGCTGCCCGTATCTTTGGTTAAGCTTGTTCCAAGCATCTTTGTAGGATTCCTCATCATTTCGATAAAAGGTGCCTTCAAGACATCTGTGTGCTGAGCCACTCACGTACCTTTTCAAATAATAAAGTTTGTCAGCTGCAGAGATGCCCTTTCTATCTATAAGTGACATAAATGAGGCTTTCCAGTTCACAAACTGAATTGGGTCTCCGTTGAAGACTGTAGGTTCAGGTGTGGGTAACCTGTTGATGGCAATGCTGTCCTGAACTGCTTGAGCAAGGAGAGCCACTTCACTGAGATTTGTTGACTGAACAACATTGTATTGTGGATGTGTTGTAGAAGAGATTTCGTTTCTCTCACTTTCATGTTCATTTTGTATCAAGTTCAATTGACCTTTCGCTTCTTGTTTTATTACTTCATCATATGATTTTACTCTGGCACGTGCAACTTCTAAGTCCTTTTCTAACTGCAGCCGTTCTAATTCAAACCTTTGAATTTCTAGCTCTTTTTTGAGTTGCTCTTCTAGAGTTTTTATTTTCTCCCTTTGCTGTCTTTCTGAATGCATCATCTTGTATGCAGCCTCTTTTGCAGCAAGCTCTGCCACAGCATCTGCTCGTTTGCTTGTTGCACCAGAAGATTTAGAATAGCTGCTGACACTTGCTTGTGAAGCATTAGAATCGTATATAGAGCGAACATAGCTATGAGCTGAAAGTTCACGTAGACGGCTCCTTTCCCTTTCTGCATCAAACTCATCATCTGCCATGGTTAATCTTTCTAACACAATTTTGACAATGTCATTGGTCACAGCTTCACATGCATCAACTTTACGTCTTAAATCAGACACAGGTGTTATATGTTCCCTTATTTCACTAAAGATTTTCATAATACAGTTCATTTTATTTTCCAGAGAATCAGCAATTTCAGTGAGCTGCTTATCAGATATGTTTGATTTTAACTCATGTCTCGCCTTACGAACATCTATTTTCCATTGTTCATACAAAGTATTTAGCCTTTTTTCTTTCTTACAACATTCATCTTTCTGGTAAGCAAGCATTTTTTCTGTAATAATATGTGGACGTTCTGACCGTCTAGGTAGTTCTTCCCTTTCTTGTACATAACACTGTAGTTCAGATATATTTTTATCTTTAAGTTTCACTGCTCCCTTCATATTATTTTCCCTTTTACCTTCTATTTCTGTATGAGACAGGCTTTCATATTCTTGATATTCAGTGTCCATCTCCATAGTGAACTCTTTTACAATGTCCTAGCACCTTAGACCATCATGCTGATTCCAATATGCTGCAGTCCCTTAAATATTGCCACCTTAAGCAACCATGTGCAGCAGGTATTTGAACCAACGAAGGTGAAGCTCTTACTGTAGCAGACCCCGTCTGAATGATGGCTAAAACTTTACTGATGATTTTTAAAAGCTTTATTGTAAACTTTCCTTTAACTCCAAAAATTCACCATAAGAGCTAAACAAAATACAAATAATATGCATTAATGACTTATCCCTAAATTATCTATCTTTTGCATATTACTAATGCAAAGTAAAAATATACAGACCTTATGCCCTTTCAGGGGTTTGCTAAACAACCTTGTATATGAGGATGGACTCTGATAACTCTTGTTGATATGCTGGCTCTCTTGTATTACAGTTATGACCAGTATGACTGTTATGACCAGTATATCCCAAGACCATTTCCTTCTGAGTAACAGTCCTACCCCAAACACATTCCCCCTACAACATGGACAGTGTAAACCCTATCCACATTTAAACTTACAAAAACTATGAGAACATGAATACAACAAATTATAACATAAATGACAGAGTTAAGTCTGTTACACCCCCTGCCAGCCAACAGCCGCAGCAGCCAGAACGGAGAAGAGGAAAACCTCCAACCACCTCATCTTACCTCTGGTGGTAAGACCTAGAACTGCAGGCACCTATACTTATAGGCTATGGTCTTGCCACACTCAAGATGGCTGCCAGATTCCACCAAACGGGAAGTGACGTCAGACTTTCCATATTTTGGCGCCAAAACCTCTAATTGGTGCCTAGTCACTTCCCATCCCTTATAAGCCCTCAGTGGACATCAAGACCTTGCCCACTGATGGTCGTGCCTATGTTTCATAGTGCTGTTCTTCAGTGCGCGTTTTGGTTTTCGAGTTCAGTGTTTCACCTCAGCTTGTTTATCTTTACTCCTGACTTCTGGTATCCTGACCTCGGCTTGACCTTGACCCTGTCTGCTCCCTGTGTCCTACTCCAACCTTGCTGTGCGTGGCAGGTTTCCTTTAATTTCCTTTAACTACTGACATGAGACTTGCTGCTCTATAGTTGGCTGTGTCTTCCTTGCTACCTTTTTCCGTGAGGTGTACCACAATTGCCAACGGTTTTGCCTGCACACTACAAAGGAATTATCAATTGGATCTAAATTTGCCCCTCTGTGACTAAATTTATTCAGGTTTTTAAGTGAATAAAGTCAGAACTTGCGTTTGCTCCATCCTTTCCTGGGGTTATCTCTGACAACCCTTGATCTCAAAAGATGCCTTTTATAACAGTAGAATCTAAGATGGAGTATAGCTTACCACTGTGGAATGTAGAGAATCTGAAGAGGAATCCTGGTCTCATTTGTCTTGTTCTCAAAAGAGTGGTGATAGATTAGGGAAGCTCTGGATTTTGTCGAATTTTTGTAAAAACCTCTCGTTGTAAAGATTCCAGTTATGTAACACTGAATATAGAATATATGGGATTTCATAAAAGACAATCAATTTCCGTAATGGACAAAGTAAAAAAGAGGTGTATTGAAGAAGATATAAACAGGAGAAGTGCAGAATGAAAATAAAAAAGTGATGATATGGCACAGTATATAAAATACATCTCAAAATAGCTTTCTAGAACCATGCAGTGTTTGATAGCACCAGTAGCGTACCTAAAGGGGGGGGCGGTCAGCCCTGGGTGCCACTCATCAGGAGGGTGATGGCTGCCTAACGGGAACCCGCAGCTTACTGCTGTGGCGCCCACGCACTGTATGAGGAAACTCTTTTCCCGCGCAGAGGGAGCAGGAATAGTTGAGTGAGTGAAGCAATGAATGAAGTTAGTAGAGAGTGAGTTAGTGTTTAGGGGCAGAAATGGCACAGGTAGGTTGATTAGGGTGGCAGATGTAGCACAGGCAGGCTGATTAGGGTGGAGAGTTGGCAGAGACAGGCTGTTTCAGGGGCAAAGTTGGCACAGACAGGCTGTTTCAGGGGCAGACTTGGCATTGACATGTTGTTTCAGAGGCATAGTGGGCACAGGCAGGCTGTTTCAAGGGCATAGTTGTGCCAACTATGCCCTTGAAACAACAGGCAGGCTGTTCAAGGGTAGAGGTGGCACAGGCAGGCTGATAAAGGGGCAAAGTTGGCACAGACAGGCTGCTTCAGAGGCAGCAGTGGCACAGGCAGACTGCTTCAGGGGCAGAGTTGGCACAGGTAGGCTGCTAAATGGGCAGTGGTGGCAGACTCCTACCACGTCAATGTCTGGTTTAGTGTATAGTGGTGGGAATTATGCTGTACCATAGCTGTTCAGTAAATGTTATTTATTTAAATTAATAATTTAATTAATTTATGTTGTAGAATATTTTTTCCAGTTGATTTACAGTTAAAGATTTGTGAACTAAATATTCCTGCCAACATTATTTTTTTTGACTTGAAGAAATTTCCCACAACCTCACAAATCTATAAGGCAGGCCAAAATCTGGCAGCAGGCAATAGGGCCAATGCAGGGTGGTTCCTCCCACAAACCATTATCTCCACTTGTGCAGCAGATTCTGCATCGATTGCCTGGACACCAGCTGTATACATGCAGCCCTACAAAGGCTAAGAGATTACCATGTGGCCCAGTGTATGCAGAAGGCTGCAGCACATGCATAATTTAATTGGCCTCAGGCCGTAAAGTGTCAGGCCCCATCTGGCCCTGCTACCATTGTCCTTAGAAATACTCACAATCTATACTTATATAGATACAGCAGGTCATTGGATACTTAGTTTCAACTCAATTGAAGCTGCTCCAATGTGTATTTCAGATACAAAATACCGTAACTACAATTAGTGGTGTATTTTGCCTGACCTAGGATTAACCAAAGGCAGTACATCAGCCCCCAACTAGGCTCTTACTACCAATGCTGCCTCCTTGTGTGCTGAGTGGAGAGATGTAACATCATAACTTAAGGCTTAATTTCTTAAGGATGCACTGTGCTGGGTAAGGTTGCCGAAAGCTGTACTTACTAGTCACAGTGTAACTGGGCCATTTATAAGCCTGATCACTCAACAGGAGTTGAGCTTAGCCTTGCAGTCTAAACAAGAAAACATTATTAAAGGAACAGTGTAATAACCTTGACAACCCTACTATAGAAGAATGCATATTCAATTACCATGTGAGTACTTTAATGTGTTCTTCTACACAAAAAATGTAAAAGAAAACAATTATCTGACACAGAATTTGCAGCTGCAAAATCTTCATTTTCCTAAATGAACTGACATAAACACTGATTGGCTGCTTAAGCTGTCAATCAGTGTCAGGAAAGTGCCCGCGTTGAAATCAATGGAAAGTCTTTATACATGACACCTTCATGCATCATTCCCCAGTGCCAGTAGGGAAATTAATTTGGCAGAAAGCATCCCCTGCAGGGCATCTAGCTGGGGGTGGGGAAAATGGACCACATGGAAATTTAAAGGGACCACACACCTATCATATGCATTCAAGTGCATATGATGGCTGCAGTGTCCCTTTAAATAGAAAAGTAAGGTGATTGTCTAAGTAAAAGTAAAACTTTTTTCATCTTTCCTGGTGCTGAAAAACTGCACTGTTGCCCCATAAGCACCCCTTGATACAATGCCTACTGCTGACCAAAACTTATAAAATCACAATAATTATTTTATATCCAAATCATTCTACAAGCACTTTCAAATATTCAAATCAACATATCCCTTTTCATACTCAGAAATGTGGAAACACTTTGTTACAACACCATACTTTTTATTTAAAAAAAACAAATCATATATTGCATATTCAAAAGCGTGCTTTGGAAGATCCCATCTGGTTTATGGTTCTTAAATCTAGTGTCTATTTATTGTATTATGAATGAAAACATCCCCTAGATAACAGATAACAAAATTTGTTCCACTACGTATATCACAATTCAGTTTGGCTTCATGTTTGATTCCTACTATATAGGCACGTGTGCATAATCAGATACAGATTTCAATTTTCATAAAATGTATTCCATGTTTTGAAATGAAAATTCATAATACAGTACCTCACTCACTAACAACATTAACCCCTGCATATCACTGTGGCCACACAGAGTCATAAGTTGAGAAGTGTGTTTTGTTTTCCAGTTAGTTCTCAAATAGAAATTTAAAAAAATATATTTGTTTATATCAAGGATTAATTCCTTGCTATATGAAAGTACTTTTATGCAAATTCTGAATAGAGACATCATGAGCCCTCTACTGCATTTTGCTCATTCAGAGCTTGCAAGTCTGTTTCAAATTTTTCTGTTTATTGCTACGTCATGACCTTTTGTTTTATTAATCCTACTGGGTCTGAAACTTTTTATTTAGATTGCGCTCCTATAGACCCACTCTATGCCATTAGAGGACTGAGGGAGATTCTGACACAGAGAAGCATTGCTTAAGGTATTTAGGGAAAAATGTTTGGGCTACATTTTAACATAAGTTATATATGGAATAATCATACACAACTAAGGAACAACTATTTATGACATTAAATAAAAGCAGATTAAGAGGAATCAGCACACTTGGGTCAACATTCAAGATGGCAGGCGCATGTTTCTTTGAATAGGTTTTTGAAGTGAGTATACGTTAAGAGGGTGTCTGATATGGTTTATAGAACTTCAGAGAATAAAATCCTACATAGTTGACAAGGAAGGAGTTATAAAGTTGTGGAAAGAATGAAGAAGGGTGTTAAAGGCTCTGTTGGTGAGAGTGGGTGGGTATGAGAGCCTGTGATATGAATTAGGATATGGATTTTAGTAGTCTTTTGTGTGAGGAGAGGAAAAATTTGGATAGAGGTTTTTCAGGTGAAGGCGGGAGGGTTCGTTGAGTGAGTAAATGTGAAGGGCAAAGGAAAGGACTCTCGTTTTTAGGAAGGTTGTGGAATTCTTCACAGTGATGAAGAGATCAAAAATTGTGGTTAGAGGAGATGGATGCCAGGATTCAAGATGTATTTTCAGAGAGACAGTGAGGTGAGTTAGAAAACAGGGCAAGAAGTAAGAAAGGTGAATTATCACGTTGTCAACATAGAGGTGATACTGAAATGCAAAAGAAGAGATCAGTTTTAGGGTGGATTTATAAATAGAGTATAAATAGAGAAGAGTAGATGCCCCAGAATGGAACCCTGAGGCACACCAACAAAAAGCGGTGGTCGAAGGGAACAAATATCAGAGAAGAAAATCCTAAACTTATGGTCAGGGAGGTAGCATTTGAGCCAGGAGAGAGTCTATGTCATGGATGCCATAAGAATTAACACTTTGCATGTAAAAAGGGTAGTCAACAATTCAAAGGCTGTAACTCATTTGTACAAAAGATCTAATATAAAGATGATATATGTAATGTTTATTTTTCCTGTATTCATAAACATTTGAAAGTAGTCTCGCTGTTTCAACTTCATCTCTGTGTATTAATGTTAATGTTCTGAAATGTAATAATGAGCAGTGTAACATGACCTTGCCTTGTACTTCCATTTTTTAAGGTGAAACATGTAAGGTCAAACCTAGTACAGACCACAGAATAAATTCCATTGAACTGATTGCAGCTATCAGCTGCATTCTATTTGAATGTTAATTTATTTACACAATGAATATTAGTAGAATGTTGCAATACAACTCAAACCACAGGATGAAGAAAGAAAAACAGACTACAGACTCCATTTCTTTCACAATGGAACAAACCACTCTGACTATATGAATTTGACAAAAAGCAGAAATTGATAATGGCATCACCAGGGGAAGGTTGTTATATCACTGGCTAAGTCTATGTGTTTAGCATCCAACATGATAGTTGGTCCATCCATATTCTCAAACACTTCATTTTTTGCGAAAAACTTATAAAAATCAATTAGCTTTTTTATGATATCTTATTCTTGGATTGGTTTAGTAAATGGCTTGTATCTAGCAGAACAATGCCGACATATTTATATCACTATTTCATTTATAAATTAAATACATGGCGTCACATCCTCCACCTTCAGCCATATCAGTTATCTTTTTATGCCCAAAAGCCTTCTTGAATGGCACAGCTTAGCTGCTAAATCATACAATTCCTAAATACATTAAGCTGTCTATTTCTGCCGATTGCTTAGATCACCTGCAGATTAGATGTATTATCCATCTTCCTTATTGAACGATAAAGCCTTCTGAGGGTTTAACTCAGGTAGTTTTGGCTTCTAGGGTGACTAGCAACAAATCAGCTGTTCCATGGTTGTTCAGGTCATTGGACTACATGCTAGATCTTAATGCTAGATCTTAATGATATTATTAACCCCTTAATGACAAAACTCAGGACAATTATAAACTGTAAACAGACAAGGGCACAATAGCAAGGTCAATTGGTAACAAAAATGCAGGAATGTGGCGCTATATTCAATGATAATTTATATTTGACAGTATCTTGTGTGTTACTGTGTTTGTTGCCCAATTTGCTCTGCAAGATAAAAATATCTTGAAACATCTCAACTATCTGATTTGTTGTGACTATAGTTGATAAGAGTTTAGTATGAATAAAGTGGTCTAATCAACCATATATGTAAATTTCTATGTCTATATATAAAAATATTGATGCATAATATTTTGTGACCTGATAGAAGACAAATTAAAAGTGGGAAAAATGAAAATCTAAATCTTAACTTTTCATGATTAAAGTCTCTGTTTTATATCACTTATAAGGACCCTATTTGTAATCAAGTACCCAGCTGCAAATGACTGACTAGTGTCCTAATAACGACGGTATACTAGTGAGATCTGACAGGCATCCCCTGCAACGTCAGAACAAAAAGAGAAACACTATTGCTGGTGATAGATACAGATTTAAAGATGATTTTCTTTTGTAAAACATACCACAAATTGGATTTTGGATTCTAGTTTCCATTAATGTTGATTCATTGTTTGTCACTGAAAAGCATTCTGAAAAGACACTGAAAAACTAATAACTATTGCATTTTTAGATTACAAATTATTAGATTTTTGGAAAGTAGGTTATTTTGAGGAAAGTACATAAATAAATAACAAAGGAATTCATGATATTAGAACTGCAGGGAATGAAAAAAATAACACACATTTCCCCAAACCCAGTGATTTATTCACACTTTGTGCTGGTTGGGGTCTGAGCAAGTGTTTTGCATGGGCTTAATGGGACATTAGGGACAATGAGACAGCAGAGTGACCTTTGGTACTCTAAAGCTTGTGTGCTATTGTTTTACTGAAATTAAGGGTACCTTGATGCCGTGGTGGGCTAAACAATTTATGGCCATATAGTGTGACAAAATCACCAATATTTATGTGTTAGATAGGTAGATGTTGCACTGATGATGACACAGCATAAAGATGATCATTAAATAGTAAGCTAAAGGTGGTACATCCCTCACAGTTCATATATATATATATATATATATATATATATATATATATATATATATATATGCTTAGAAACTAAAGTAAGCATTTTAGTGATATGCAAACGCAGAGCATATATATATAATTTGAAATGCACAGCACAAAGACCAAACCACACAATAACAGCTCCATTCAAATAAAATTTGGAGGTTCTCACTTGTTTATAAATACTAATATTCATATACGTTTAACTTTGTACTCAATGAGCAGCTGATTGCCTTGATATGGTTACTCACAATGTTCTTCGTCATATATCCCACATCTGGTAGTTTGACATTGGGAGCTGTGCCATTGGGTTGCAATATCTATCACTGGTTTTGGCTGAAGTTTTTATTTTTAGCATCGGTAAAGATTTAGTGCAAGCTTTTAAAACAGAGTGATAAATATATTCTCCACGTCTGATTGCTGCCAAGACACAGGACCACATGGGTCATTTTTTAACTTCCTTCCAACTATTTTGTAGCCCATGATAAGATGGCTAAGCATTACATTTTTTCTTCTTCTCATTTCTTCTGTTAAAGGAAGAAACAGCAAGAAATGTACAAGAAGATAGTC
Source organism: Spea bombifrons (assembly GCF_027358695.1). NCBI lineage: Eukaryota > Metazoa > Chordata > Amphibia > Anura > Pelobatidae > Spea > Spea bombifrons. Next base: position 28,650,952 of record NC_071087.1, on the reverse strand, counting down.
TCTCAATTAAAATTTAGCATTCTGTACAATGTGTACAACCACTGAAGCGATATGTGCCCACAACTTTATGAAATATCAATAAATAAAATGTTATATGCGTCAGATAAAAATGTGCACACATGAAATGTTACTCATCAACTGTTTATAGACTCGTTCTTTTATGTTATACAACAGTGTGCATTCCATTGAATAGTATTATTTACTGCTTTACATCTCATCTGAGCTTATGGTGACAGCTAGGAGAGATTTGCTTAGCATATACATAAAACTTCTGTACATCCTGACATCAGTGATAATCTTATAATTAAATAACTGGATACGGTTACAAAAGACGTAATTTGGTGATCCAAGTCGCTACAGTTTTGATTAAAGGTTCCCAGTGGAAAACTAAGAGTTTATTGTTATCTCTGTTTATAAGTCTGATATTGGCTGTGAAGAAAACATCTTCACAATAGTACCTGGAATTCAAAAGAGCTGGTGTTATTCACACACAATCCTTTGGTATGAATAGAGTCGCGCATACAGACTTCTAAAATCTTGGTGCCACAACTTGGCCGGGGGAGACCGCTGGTCTCCCCGCTCCAAGAGTTAAAGGTCTTTAACTCCTGACGGCGAACCTATGGATTTCCACTCCCGTTATCTACGCAGCATCGCAGGGGTTAACGGGAGTGGAAATCCGTAGGTTTGCCGTCAGGAGTTAAAGGGCCATTAGAATGACTTTATTGGTCGCTGGCAGGGGCCTCCTCTAGCATCCACGAATTGGTTGATGCCAAAGGAGGCCCCTCCAGGCGACCAATATTTTTATGTATCTTAATCTTCACATGCTGCCTACTTGCAATCTATGGCCATGTGACACAGAAGACACTTAAAATGCCTTGTTGCTATAACATTAGGAAATGCGTTACGGTTTTAAGGGTGACAACATTTAATTGTGAAAGTTGTGTTTAACTAGAATCACATCTTTAATGGCGTCTGTCACCCAAGCTTGCTTTAATGGATTCCATAAATATCCTTATAACATAGTACCAGCAAATAGCTCTCAAAGCAAATGCAGAGATTATCTGATAATCTCTGTGGAGCCATTTCTATTATTATACTTGCACCATTTCTATAGAATTGTTCGAAATGTGTTAATGGAATATGGCCAGTCTTGAACTATTTACAAGTATAACCATGGCAACCACATCAAGTTTCCCAAAGTACTTTGGAAAAAATGTGTCTGAAATACTTCATATCCTATGGGGGCAGTTTGTTGACCCTTGTTTTATTTAAGGAGGAGTATCATGTTTTGTAATATTTTCTATAACTGATGTTTTATCTTTTTTGCTGAATAGTTTTTTTTACATATATCAAAAGCACTATATGTTTATTTTCCCTCAGGGAAATGGGAAAAAGTTACGAAAGGTAAACTGGACAGAATTAGATTGCACATGAGTACAGTTAACAACCCTCAATAAATATACATTTGTAACAGTTCAACCAACACATAGAAACATAGAATTTGACAGCAGAAAATAACCATTCGGCCCATCTAGTCTGCCCAGTTTTCCTGATGTAAAGGGTTTAAACTTCTATCAGTCTTTGGTCTGGTCCTATAGGGAGGAAAGCTTTATGTCTATCCCATGCCTGTATAAATTACATTACATCTAAGCCTTCATGTTTTAGACCATGACCTCTTATTCAAACATTGCTCCTCTTTTCAAATAAGCTTGCCTGTTCTCTTCTGTTGTTACTGACAGTACAGCGCCACCAATGCTATATTCTGCCTTGGGATTTTTACATCCCAAGTGCATTATTTTACATTTATTAATATTAAACTGCAGCTGCCACATTCTCAACCATTCTTCCAATTTACTTAAGTCGTTTGCCATTTGAGTTGTTCCACCCGGAATGTCTACTCTCTTGCAGACCTTTGTATTATCCGCAAAAAGAGATATCATACCATTAAGACCTTCTGTGATATTATTAATAAAAATGTTTAAAAGTAAATACTAATCCCTGAGGTACCCCACTAGTGACAGGTTCTTCCTTTGAATATAAACCGTTAACTACAACCTTCTGCCTCCTATCACGCAACCATTGGCTTATCCATTCAACTATTCTGGCATCCATACCCATATACTGCTATTTCTTTTACAAGTCTTCTGTATCAAATGATTTACTAAAATCTAGATATGCTATATCAACAGTTCCTCCCTTGTGTATTACCTTAGTTACCCAGTCAAAAAAATAGATTAAGTTAGTTTGACAAGATCTTCCTGTAGTAAACCTGTGCTGTTTCTGATCATGCAAACCAGTTAATTCCAAATATTTAACAATCCTATCCATTAGCATGGTTTCCATTGATTTCCCAACTACTGATGTAAGGCTTACTGGTCTATTACCAAACACATTTGGATTTTAAAATAATTTAGTAAAAGGAATATCACAACAGATAGTTGGGAAAAAAAACTTCTTCTTTGCACAGGCACTATGAAAAAAATACTGTTTTCTCGTGTTTACACTTTTTTCAATATGACCAGAGGTCAGATATTTACTACATCTGTGTAGAGCAAAACTTGTTGTAAGTTAAAAGAGATATATGAATTAAAGTGCAAATGATGGCACTTTTTTCTTATTGACAGCTGGTAGGTACCTTTCAATTTACATGATCTCCCTTTAGAAATACTTAGGGGAATTCTGCAGAATACCTCATATGCATTTGTCCTGTTCCTTGAGCACCTCCCCAACTAGTTGTCATACAAGAGATGTGTTCTGGCATGTGATATGCTTACCAGTCAACTCCAATGTTGGCTTGGTGAATATTACAGCACACTGGCGTCACTACAGGGGTCGACCCCTTCTTCCCGTCTCCTTGTAAAGGTTCGAAATTGCTTAGAAATGGCCCTTCCATCCTGGACCGCACCAATTCAGGTTGGAAGGGCCCTTTCTAAACTATTTTGAACCGGCACCTGGAGACAAAGTGTGTGAGCAGCCGGACAGAAAGCTACAGGATCGATGAGAGGGGGTGGGAGGTGTGTGAGCATGGTTGTGTAAGTGGGGTGAGATGGAATGTGTGTTAGTGAGTATGAGTAAGTGTGTGTAATTTGTGTGTTTACATATGTTGTATGTATGAAGTAGAGGGCGCCAATGATGGCGCAGACTAGCTGTTCCCAGAGGGTAATTGTTGCACCCTCAAGCTATTCCCTTAAGGTAAATGTTTTTTATTATTTTTACAGGTGTTTAGCAATGCATATTAAAATACCTATGAAGCAAATACATTGCATGCAATAAGTACAATGCTAATTATTTTTATTAGAGATTCTGTGGCTACTGTATACTGGTTACATATCTTAAATGGTAAACATATATCAATTAACTCCCAAATTAGAGATAGGCGAGCCTCAGGCTTGCCTTGGTGTGCAACACAGTAACTTTACTGGGGAAGGTACTTAACCCTTTATAACCCCCAGCCTGTGGTTGTATCAGCTACCTGTATTGACCCGTGGCTTATCTTTGGTTCCGCTCCTGCCTAGTCCTGTTCTAGTTTGATGCCTCTGCTTCCAACCTAGACCTTTGTTTTTACAATAAACATCTTTCAGCTGTGATCCCTGGTGAGGTCTTTGGCTTTTCTCTTGTTGTCGATTAGATTACGAAGCTCTGTCATTGTTCATTCTGACCCTCAGCTTGGTTATTACCATAATTCATTGTAGGAAGTACCTGCCTCTAAGAGTCATACAAAAAATACCCATAACAATAAATGTAACATGTTGGAGTGTGTATGTCTGTATATTTGTATTCCTTTCAGGTATATGTATAGATATGGACTGAATTAAGGGAAAGATTTTTTTCCACTGTAGAGGGAATGGAAGCAGGGGAATAAAGCATTTACTCAACAAAAGTTTTCTTTTTTAATCAGATTCTGCACACGTTAGGTAACAGATACATAACAATATCAAACCCAACTCTGTTTTGATTGCCTTCTTTATCAGATGTCAAGCAAATGACAATTATTTAAACAAAAACACAATGTGAACAGAAAACGAGAATGTTTTCAGAAAAATAAGCAAAAGATTCAGGAAAAAATCGAGTTGCATTTTCCTATTTTTCCTACACTTTAACCAAATTAAGGATAAAAAAACCATAATAATCTACTAATTAATATAGATGTTTACTTTTAGCAAATTGTTTAGCAAAACAAGTCTGTAAAACAATTCTAAATGCTAAAATGTTTTCATATCTCTTATCACATCAACAGTTATAATCATAAAATCTTCGAGTAAATAATAATTTTATGGTGATGGCTTTATAGACAAAATAGAACATAAGTACCAGTATATTTATTATATACTATATATATTATATATCGTAATTATTATTTTGATACCTTAAATATTTCACAAATTAAGTCTGCACATACCCACTGGATGCTGTGCTTTATGTTTGTCAATTGTAGTTGTTAGGGGTTAGAAATATTGTTTTCGTGTTTGTGTGATGCAAGTTGTTTTTCTATGGCTCATTAGTGCTCATGCAGCAATTGGCTGTTCTTTCTCTTCCTTGTGGTTCTTCAGCCTTGTGCTGTACAATAGTCACACATTCGCTAACATAATGTTCACAGCATCATGCACACTGCACGTGGTAAGATATAGCGCTAGTGAATCTTGGGCTATTGTGCAATAAGAATTTAGTTGCACAGTCTTCGCCGTCCTCAGAGTAATGAAAAATCTGTTGCATAGTTATTAATTTGATGGTCTGCTGGAACATGGGACTATGTTGTGCCCAGTTATTGTGTGTGTGCAGTTACACTTCCACATTCATGCTCACACATTTATGCTTACACACACTTACATCTCCACACCCATGCTCACACACACTTATACATCTACATCCATACTCACACATTTACCCATACACATTCATATTCACACACACTTACACATTTACACACACAGGGCCAGCCTTAGGGGTGTGCGCACAGGGTGCCATGGCAGCATGGGAGCCTGCCCAGGACTTAAATTAAAACATTGTTTTTTAAAAAAAAACTTTATTTAACATCCTTCATGTTAAATAAAGTTAAAAACCCCCCAAAAACGATGCTTTAATTTAAGTCCCGGGCAAGTTTTCAGCAACCACTCGGTGCCCCTCACTCTCTGTGAGGAGAATAGTAAGAAGGGGCAGAGGGGGGGATAGTGAGAAGGGGCAGGGGGGGTAGTGAGAAGCGGCAGGGGGGGTAGTTAGAAGGGGCAGAGAGGGGGTAGTGAGAAGGGGCGGGGGGATAGTGAGAAGGAGGCACCAGAGGAGTAGCTCGCACAGGGCCCCAGAACACTTAAGGCCGGCTCTGTACACACACTTACACATACACATCCGCTTACAATTTGCAATATATAACCACACTTTATATTGTATTGTTCAGCATTATGAGTACACAAAAATGTTTGCATACTTCAATAAAATAATGGGTACATTTCCAAACTCCTCTTTTAATGCACATTGAACATTACAAAATATATCTTCAAATATTATCCTTTTTATCCCACTTACATTGCCACATAATGCTTTTAGTTTGCTTCTAAACAGAAAGCCCCATAACATTATCAGGACAGAAAAATGTACTATCTAGTCAACACATTACGAATGTTGTAAAATAAAATCCCCATAAACATACTCAGTTATCGAGTAACAGGACATTTTGACATTAGGATTATAAATATGGACTATGAGAAAATATCTGGCAATTCGCGCCTACATATGTTTCATTACTCGGTGATTAGACAGGTTTATATACATTCCGGTTTTGTAAAAATATACCTTGTCTTGGTGTGCACCAAAGTATAAATGCAAAATATTTTTAGAGCTAAAAGCAACGATAGAAGGCAATCAGAAAGATACTTGATTTTCCTTCCTTTATTATAAGGGCTTAAAGGCTGTAACATGGTGCCTTTTCATCAAAAGAGAAAAACATAAATATAACATTCAACAAATCACTTTCAAATAAAAATAGCTTCATTTTAAGAATCATATAACTGTTCAATTAACAGCTGTCTTTTTCTTGAATCCTCACTAGATCTTGCACCGTGCACCTAAAAAACATTTCTTGCATCTACCCTTTCCTCACCCAAGCCACAAAAACCCTAATTTGTTCCTTATTGTCTCCATTCTTAACTGCAAAATATCCAAAATACTGCTACTAGGCTTATCTTTCTTTAGATAACGTTCTTCTTTTGTTTTCCCACTTTGTAAAGCCTTCCACTAACTCTCTTTTACCTCATGGATTAAATTCAAAACAAAATACTCCCTTACTCGATCTTTACACTTTACCTTTTCACTTGCGCTGCCTCATACCTCTAGAACTCACTCTGACCTAACTTCCAGCTTTCATCCTCCCCTTCAATATTCAAGAAAAATCTGTTTTAGCGCAGCGTACAACCCATTCAGCAAGAACTTATCTCCCGCTGATACAACGCCTACATTCATTTCTCCCTCTTTGTAAGTACCACATCATTCTCCACATCATTCCCTCTAGATTGTCAACTTATTTGTTTTGTTCATTCCAAAGCAAGTTCATTCCATATTGTTCCTTAAAGGTTAATGTTATAAGGATGTGATTAGACTAATCATTTATACAAACTGTCGGTTTCCTGTATTCCCCTGGGAGTTACAGTGGGAATTATTAAGGAAGATTCAGAATTCTAAGGTTTCTACAAAACTTGAATGAAAACAAATGGATGTATCCAAATTTCATTTAGAAAACTGAAATTATTGGCAAGATTACCATTTGAGCTTTTGCAAGATTTCCTGCATATCCCCCTCTGGTACAACACCCATGTGGATAAAAATAGTGCGTATTAATGTGTTTGGGGAAGCATGTGCCATTCCAAGAAGCAAATACAGTCCCCTACAATCCAGAGAAAAAAGAACTTAGCAGGTTTCAACACAAGTCTTCAGGTGAAACACTGCTTCCTCAGGGCTCCAGTTCCTTTAATCTCTATGTTTGGACTCTCTGACCACATTCTGCCTACTTCCCACCCCTTCAAATGAAGCTGGGGCTAGCTTTGTACATATACAATGCCAGCCCCATACACTTGTCATATCCCCTAGACGTTCTCACTTATGAATCAAGAGTTGTTTCTCTGTGTCTTTCTTTTTCGGCATTACATAAGGTATATTAAAGTTTGAAGTATAAAGTTTTTAATTATAGTGTATAGGTCCAAAGTTACTGCCTATGTTCCAACTACTGCTAAAGCAATTATAGTTGCAATAAATCTCCATTTCCACAACACCAAACATGGTTTTAAGAATGTTAAAGTTCCTAAGGTGTAGTGAGGACAATCTCTTTTTGTTACTAATCTTCAATCATTTATATAGCAAAGCTAAAAGTTCTGATTATTTTAACAGGAAGAAATGCGTTCACGTTTTACTGAAGTATATTTTTCTATTTATACCACATATTAAGTGTTTGTGGCATAACTTTTATCACTCCTGTGAAACACTAATGGACTTTTGGAAATATGCCATTATACTGTACACAATAAATGTATATAGTGCATAGCCAAGTCATAATTACAACCAACTCATACTTTTGCAATGTTAAATATATTAATTTTTGTTCGTTTTCCAAGTGACCATCCCTCATTTCAAGACTTTCTCCAGCAACAAAATGTATTTTATAAAAATATTACACCTGTCCAGATGTTATAGCAGGATGTAAAATGTCAAACAAGCAAGTTGGAAAAGGTTCTGAAAAAAAATCTGTCTTTAACTTAAATTCAACTGTTCTTTTCCATTGTTCCATTGTTTTTTTAATGTTGTATCTTTTTTTATAAAGCAATGCAATAAGTATTTCTTAAATCTGAACATAAAGTAACTAAAAGTGACTAACTCTTTATATAATTTAGTCCCTTATTATTCTATTTCGATAAATGTTCATACTTATGTGCTTTGGTTATATTCATACACTTATCTTTTTTCCCTTAAGGTTCCATCACAGCTATTTAAGAGCTATTACTTAAAGACATAGGACATGTCGAGTCTAAAATAAAAGTGAGAATACTCAATACATGCATTTCTACTTCAAATGAAAATAATTGATTTAAAAAAAAAATACCAAATAAGTAGAAAATAACAAATACGTAGATATCTACTTGTGTTTTGTAATTATTTGGTATTATATTTTGTTTTTATTTGGTATTATATTTTGTTGTGTGGTTTATATAATGTATTAGTCATACTCTACTAGTTTTATTTCGATCTAATTTTAAACAGGCTATACCATGAATTTTTTTGTTTGTTTGTTTTTTACTTTCTGGGTGGTTTTATTCAAAGAAATGACACTTAACCCCTTAAGGACAATGGGCGGTCCCTAAACCCATTGAAAACAATGCATTTGTCATTAAGGGGTTAAGATACTTAATATTCCCACTTTCATTCTCCTTACCATCAACTGCATAACCAATCAGCCTTCCAAGGTGTTGGTTTTATTTTGACATACGACAGCAACTTTAACAGTTCACAGGTGGAGGTTAACGGTAAAGGTAATTGCGTCCCCGCTGGTGCAACATGATCTGTGTAAACTGCATTTGAATACTTATACAAGCAACATATTTAAAAAAATATATATAATTAAAATTTTTCTTGATAAAATGTAATTAAAATTTAAACTAATGTTGCCTTACAATAATTTAGTTTTAAAATATCAAACAGAACAAAATCATCAATGCACCATTTTTACTAGGTAATATTAGTAAGTGATCTGAATAATTTTGCAAGGCAAAGTTTTGCATTTATTGTTAGTTTAAAAAAATCCATGCTTACACACACTTACTTACTTTTAATTAAAAAAAATAACAATTAAGGCTGACTTGATATATTCATGTCTTAGATATCTATTACGTACAGGGACATCCAAGAAAGGCAGCTGCCAGGGCAAAACCAAGTTATACCTGTAAGATAAACATGGTTATTATTTACTTACTATCTGGGTTTTTGCCCAGATAAAGTGTCTGAAGTGCAGAATGTTTAAGTTACTCTACTAGCTCGGCCTCTCAGGTGAGGAATAGCTGCTGATTTTCCATAGTTCAAGTAAATGGCTGCCCTTGTATATTTGATTGTTAATCAATATTTCCTATATCATCATCCAGGAAGAATGATTGCAGAACAATCAAAGTAGATTAAAATTAACTGAAAATGTGAAAAGCTGTTTTGGCACTCTTTAAGTACATAAAAAGTGAAATATTTGATATGGTATTTGCATGATATTTAGCAGGTGGTAATACATTGCATATCGTGCAGAATTTTTCTTAGTGATAACATATTAAAAAACAACTGAAGTAAAAACATATGTACAAGGGAGGAAATCTTTGGATCTGCTACCTCTAAAAGACTCCCCCTCTAGCCTGATGAGTAATGACAAGTAAGTGCTGTATAAAATGAGGTCCTTCCTTTTGACTATTTGGAACTAAGTAGTTATCCTTTTATTAGTAAAGTACTGAAAGGTATGCATAGTCACAAGGATCATAAAGAGTGTTCCCAAAGTCAAATCTTATTTTTTTTAGATCCCTTAATTCTTCAATGTTTTAAATACATTGTATGTATGCTATTGTAACGTTCAGCATAGTATGCCGGAACCCAAGGGCAGAAACTGGACAACGGAGCAGCAGAATAAATCCAGGTGAAGGCAAGAACTAGTACACAGGCAAGCAAACAGAAGAAAATGTATATCAGATCAATATTTATCTTTTCTTTCTGAAAATTCATGAAAATTTGTATTCCACAGGTTTTGCCTATTTTAGCAAAGCATTTAATCAAGCCATATTCTTGCCAGTTTTATGTTCTATAATACTTTGAAGCGCATCTATACGCAATATTAGAATCATGACTTTAACCCTGGTGCAGCTGGAGAGAAAAGGTAGACACAGAGTTGACAGGAGAGTTATGTTTCAGCGTCACCATGCAGTAGGAAGGTCAAACCCCAGAGAGCTTCTGTTGCTGGAAGAGCTTGGTTGGCCTAGTGTAGTGCAGGTGTGGCACACCTGGCAAATGCATGGTGGGTCGGTGTCCAATAGCAGAATATCAGGTCTAGCCCCATTGGGCTAGATAAGTTCCGTATTTATCGGTGTATAACACGCACTTTTATAACTAAAATTAGAAGCAGAAACTTTACCTGCGTGTTAGACGCCGATAAATCCTAGAGCTGCACGATTTGCAGCCACGTCTCCCTCTCTTCCAGTCCGGGGGGGGGTGCGTGTTATACTCCGATGCGTGGTATGCGCCGATAAATACGGTATTTACGCTCCACACTGCAAAAGCATAAAACACCTGTGTTAATCCAGCTGGCATCTTCCAGAAATGCACTTACAATATTTGGAGCTCATAAATCAGCTTATTTGATGTGCTTGGGTCGGATGATCCCCACTTATGGATACCGCCAAAGCGCATCAAATTGAAGCTGTTTTATGAGCTCCAAATATTGTAAGTGTATTTCTTTTTGTTCCTTTTAAGAAATCACAAATATAATACACTATATTGTGTTCCTTTGTCCTCTTATTTATTTTATATATATACCTTAATGGTTAGTTTTCACATTTTGATGGAAAACAATATGTTACTGTATTTGTACAAGATGAAGAGGAGGATGAAGAGGAGGATATTAAATCTTTTAATGGGTTTGTACAGTAAATATTTTGCACAGCCCCTGGTGTACAGTCAGTGGCGACTCTAGAAACAATATATAGGGGGGGCACACAAGATACCACAGTCAAACTGGGGGGGCATTAATAATTTCCACCATTAAATCATACCACTGAAAAAACACATATATATAGATCACAGGTTGCACACCCCAGAGCAAGCCCTGGTGTCCACACAGAACCTGACCAGCACCCAGATAACACACATAAGATTTGCCATCTTTGTCCCATATACACCCGGCTTGTGCCATCTCGGTCCCCAAGGCTCAAACATCCTGCTAGTGCCATCTTTGCCCTTCCACAATTATACTATCTATGATACACACAAACACATTAACTCATGCTCTCCCTCATTCAGACAATTCATCCATTTTAAGAAACTACGCCCCTTGGAGCTTCAAATGAGGGGCTACATGTATTTCTAGGACAAAAGTTGAGTGCACAAATAATGATGGAATATGTCGCTTTGGCTAGAAAATATGTTTTTTCTATCCATAGCGACATGTTCATTTGTGTCTTGCGCACTCCAGGTTTGTACTAGAAACACATACAGCCCCTCATTTGATGCGCCAAGGGGTGTAGTCCTTGCAAATGTGTACTTTTTGTGCCATAATTTAACTTCCTACATGAGCAGTAATGCCACGTCAAGGCTAATTACTGATCATTCACACGCCTTTCATATCTCCATTCACTCGCAGAAGCACACACCATACTTTCCATACATTCACTCGCAGAAGCACACACCATTGTTTCCCCTTACAATCCCAAAGAAATGATGGTAAAGGGAGAAAAAAAATCACTTTTACAGCAAAAATAAGTTTTGCAGTAAAAATTCAAGGCGCTGCAGGGATGAGATGGTTACTCACGTACCGCACAGGCTAAATGGCTGATTTTAATAATATTTGCAGTTCATCAGGATTTCAAAAATTGCCTCCCCCTACCGTTGGCTAAATTTAACCCCATGATCAAAGGGATCATGGGATTAAAAATGAGTATCGGCCATTTTTAAAAAGGGAATGTGACTTTTTATAGCTATATGATCGCTGTGGTAACATTGGCTACGACAGTGATCATTTAGCTAGAATACTTAAACTTTTTTATTTTTTTTAAAAGTTTAACTACTTTATGTTTAAATCATTTTTTTTACATTTTTTTTAACATAATTTTAAATTCTTTTACAAGCTATATACCATTGGAAAGGTGAGATAATTACCTTTCCAATGGTATATGTTGGAGGTCTGTAGCTGCTTAGATGCCTGAGATACAGGCATCTAAGCAGCATGCCCCCATACCGCTTTAACTGACAATTGTCAGTTATTAATAAAGTTGCGCGGTGACGTCATCGCGTCATTGCGCGTGCCGTCACCGGCCGGATCGGGTGGCCCCGGTGATGCCCTTCAGTGTGAGGGGCAGATCGCCGGGGTAGGTGGTGATGGGGGTCCACAGACCTCCATCAAGGTAAGATAGTGCTAGTGACGGCATGGTGCCGTCGTTAGCACTTGACTGGGACTGCTAGCGACGGCACCATGCCGTCGTTAGCAGTCAAGGGGACTGTCCTGGGTGGCTCCAAATTCGGCGGGGGGGCAACAGGGGGGGCAAGGAATATCCTAGGGGGGGCAATTGCCCCCCCTTGCCCCCCTGTAGCGACGCCACTGTGTACAGTACTAACCTCTATACCTACATTGCTTGCAATATTTCAAATTACACATGTTTGAAGCACCATTGTATGGCTTATGGTCATGGCTTTACTAAGGCTTATGTGACTGCGACCATGTCATAGCTTGTAATTGAGTAAAGCATTTAGACATATGCTAATTGAGTAAAGCATTTAGACATATGCTTTAATTACTTTTAGGGTTTATAAAAAACTGTGCTTCACTTAAACCCAGAAACATTCTGAGCTATTTACAAACGGTGACCTCGGGACAGATAAAAAGTATCCCAAAGATAGACTGTTGGGAGGTATCAATCTGCTGTCCCTTTTATGTTCTTATCTTTAGTATGGTGTTTGGATTTTTAGGAGTAGTGTTATATGCCAGGCTTTTAAGAAGCATTAAAGATCACACAATCTCCATTTTTTGTTGGTCATTGGACCTGTTATGGTTCAGATATCTCGTAATTTCTCAGCTTCGCATTTCAGCTGTTCATTTTCCAATGAATTATGGGGTGTGGTCTTCATGAACCCTGTATTGGTTGCCAATAATCTGTTAAACACATTGAAGTTTGAGTATGTTGGCCTTAAATTGGAATCAAAGGATATAATTGCAAACGCTGCCTTGCTTGTGTTAACAACCACAGACAGAAATCATTACTAATACAAAAAACATTGTTAACGGCATTGTAAAATTTTGGGCAACGTAATGTGAAAAGATATTCAGTATGCACTGACTTTTGTATTTAAAGAGTGAAATCTGTATAGCATGTAGAAAAAATCCGTCTGTCATATAGTTGCTTCACGTGAAAATGGTATTTTTCAGTAATAGTGCAGCCTATTAATATCAACGTATTATCTTGTTAAATAATATATACCCGTTAACATTTATCAAGGCAAAACGTTATCTAAAGCTGTAAACAGACATAGTCTGATGTGATATTTCTGCACTTAGCAGTTTGAACCACTGTTGTGCCATTTCATCTTGATAAACCTTAACACCCAAGTTTATAAATTAACTTACATATGAACCGCCTTTTTAGAATGTGGTCGCTGTGTGTATTATGTACCGTGTAGTAGAAATAAATCATTAGTTCATTATTTCATAAATGTGATAAAGGTAGAAGGCGGCCACAGCAAGTGGTACAAAGACTGTATGCCATGATATACATACACACAATTATGTCGGATGATGGTCTTGGTCAGAAATTATTCTATTATGCGGCTCCAGCTATATAACTATACAAAGTGTTTAGTAAGTAGCATTGCATCCAAGTTCTAGAAAGCCCCATGCTTTCAGATAGTACTATATTTCCCTCTACACATTATAGGATCACTGTTTCCTTCCTGTATTTTTTTGCCTATTTTTATATAACAAGACTGTTAATCTTGGCAGGAGCATACCATAGTCATACATTATTGTGGTATCTGATAATCATTTGGAAATACTTTTGCCCCTGTCAAAACTGTAATGTAATTTTTACAGCAGATTCTCTCAAGGAGACTGTTATGTTGGCTCCAAATATACATATATAAGCTGTCCTTAAACTAACCTTTTAGCATGTGAATCTTTTTCATAAAAGTCAAGGTCTATTTCAACAAATAGATAAATGTTTTATTACATAGTATTTAGAAACATAAAACATATACTGTCCTTTTTTGTATGACATAAAAATAAGAATAGAAATCTATTCTATGGTAAAGCTGTAGGATTTATTTCAGTAACACTTGTCGATTATTATTATTATTATTTATTGTTTTATATAGCGTCATCAAATTCCGTAGCGCTGTACAATGGGTAGACAGGACATAACAAGTAGTATGTAACATAACAATTTGACTTAAAGAAACAACAGGTGAGGAGGGCCCTGCTCAAAGGAGTTTACAATCTAGAGATAACTGCATTATTGCATTTAAAATTTAGTCATTTTATTGACAAATAATACCAGTTTAAACGCCAATACACTTTAAGGCTGCTTTACTCAAGCAATCGGATAATATTTAAGTTGGTTTGTACAGGATTCAAACTAAGAATAGTAGAACTAGGAATGCTGGAAGTCAGTCTTCTGATGAAGAGGTAAGGCTGATATATATAAATATAAAAAATATAAAATATACAAAATACAGAAATATAAAATAGTGGCTTATGTCGGGTTCAAGCCATTTCATTATTTTCTTAATATATAGCAAAACGCAGGATAAATTAAACAATCTATGTTATTTCTCCCTCAAAAGTTAAACCACGTATTAAAAATGATGGAAACCAAAGAAGCCCCATCCAATTTAAAAATGTGCCTAATAGATCTGGCTGTACATATGTAAAATTGCACATACAGCACAGGTAGATGTTAGTACACAATACAATGCAGTTTAAGCACACAAGAAAGGATAAAGCTGTGAATTCTGTTAAGTAAACACAATATAGAGTAAAATATGCATGCCCCTTTTTGTACCTGCTTTTCTCAGCAACAACTCCTATTACTCTTATCAGTATTCTGGCTCAGTGTAATGGTAACTATGGTTCAAAAGGCTCATCAGATGATTTTTTTATAAATTAAATCACAATTAAAATAGTCGGGGCATTTTATAGTGAGAGGAACACTGTAATATCATAGCCTCTGATAAGGGATCAGGGTTTCCCATCAGCATCCTAGCAGGCTAATCTCATATTACATCAGTTGGCAGTATCATTCTTGTTCACACTCTCTGTCTCCCTACCTTCTCTGTTGACTACATCACAATTATTTATATAGAGCCAGCAGATTCAGTAGCACTTTACAATCAGAGTCGCAAGGGTAAATGTAAATTCACATCAAACTGGTACAAAAGGAGAAGAGGACCCTGCTATTGCAAGCTCACAATCTAGTAGGTTGAGGGGGAATTGAATCCATTGCTTGGATGATGATGAGTTGGTTGGGTCAAGGTTGTTGGTTTTTCAGATGGCTTAGACGGGATGCTGGGTGAGAGTGTTATGAGAAAAGGTTGCATGCTTCTCAAAAGAGGCAAGTTTTCAGAGAGCTTTTGCAATTTGCATATGAAAGAGAAAATCTGACGGAACGGGGAAGAGAATTCCAGAGAAAGGGTTCAGCATGGGTGAAATCCTGAATGCGGGAGTGGGAAGAGGTAATGTTGGTAGATGAAGGTCATGAAAGGGAACGAAGAGGACGGTTAGGGGTGTATTTGGATAGGAGGGTAGAAATATAAGGGAGTGCTGTATTATTAAGGGATATGTAGGTCAGGGTCAAGAGTCTCTTGAGATTCTCTAAAGAATATGAGAAGCCAGTGGAACGATTGGCAAAGAGGCGCAGCAGATAAGGAATGGTGACAGAGAAAGATCAATCTATCTGCAGTGTTGAGGACGGTGAAAGATGGGAGAGACCAGGTGGGATATCACAAGGGATGAAATTAGTATTTTGGTTGTTTCTTGTGTGAGGAATGGGCAGTTCTGGAAGATGTTTTTCCGGTAAAGGCAGAAGAATTTGGTGAGGGGCTGGATGTGAGAAATGAAGGAGAGAGCAAAGTCGTGAAGATGTAAGTTGTCCAAGTAAAGAGGTGAAGATGGAGAAGATTTGAGGCCCATGAACTTAGCCCTGGGGAAGATATAACATATATAATACCGGATTTGCCGTATAGGCCGCACTTTTTTTCCCCCACTGTAAGTCTTTAAAGTGGGGGTGCGGCCTATATTCGGGGTCTAGCACTTGACGCCTGGGAGATGCAGTTGCCAGGCAGGCAGCAGGCAGTTAGGATACAGATCTCCGCAGCGGTGCAGAGGACCTGTATCCTACTCTCTGATACGCGCAGACAGCCTCCCCTGCCAGCATATTCCAGGGGGGAGTGCCGGCACAGGAGATTGTCTAAGCGCATTGCGCGCGTAAACAACCTCCGCTGCCGGCATGTATGCACGATGTGCTTTAACAATCTCCCTTGCCAGGAATTCCCATGGGGGGGGTCCCAGCAAGGGAGATTGTTAAAGCACATCGTGCAGACGTGCCGGCAGCGGAGGTTGTTTACCGTTTTACCTCTGCCCCCAAGACTTACCAGAGCAAACTCCCGGCAGGGGACATCTACGGAAGTGCCGGCACCGGAAGTTATATATGCGTATTACGTAGATGTCCCCCGCCGGCCCCGCACGACACCCGGGAGTCTTCTCTGGTAAGTCGGGGTCGGGGGGGAGGACAGAGTGGCAGCATATCTCGGGGGGGGACAGAGTGGCATATTAGAACCTCTACCCCTTCTATTCTGAAGATGAGGGTGGAGCTTGGGAGATAGACAACACTTCTGTGATGTCACATAATTCATAATGAAATTGGGATCAAGGAATTGCTGTTCTAAATTCTTCTGTCTGTCCCAACAGTGGAATAGTTTTCTAAATACTAAATAAGAAATGTTTGAAGCACAGTCGTATGAAAAAGAAAGTACACCCTCTTTAAATTCTATGGTTTTACATATCAGGACATTATAACAATCATCTCTCCCTTAGTAGATCTAAAAATTAGATAAATACAAGTTTAGATGAATAACAACACATGACATACACAATGTTATTATTTATTCAACAAAAATAAAGCCAAAGTGGAGAAGCCATGTGTAAAAAACTAAGTAGCCGACAGGTGCTGCTAATGAAATGCCCATGATTAATTGATCATCAGCAAATGTGACCACCTCTGTAAAAGCCAAAGCTTTAGCAGTTTGCTGGTCTGGAGTATTCAGGTGTGTGTTAACACAATACGAACATCAACAATGATATTAGAGAAGCAATTGCTGCTGCAAATCAATCTGGGAAGGGTTATAAGAGCATTTTCAAACAACTTAAAGATTATCATACTAAAGTAAGAAAGATTATTTAAAACTGTGAAACAGTTGCCAATCTTCCGAGTAAATTCACCAAGAGTTACATCTCAGACTCTACAGGCCCTAGTTAGAATGTTAAATGTCATAGTTCAAGACCGAACAATTAGAAAATGACTGAAAAGACTAAAAGCCTATTCTCTCTAAAAAGAACATGGCAGCATGGCTTAGGTTTGCATCTGACTTCTGGAACAATGTCCTTTGGATAGACAAGACCAAGGTGGGGATGTTTGGCCATAATGTACACCTCATACCAACTGTCAAGCAAGACGGTGGAAGTGTGATGACTTGGGCTTGTTTTGTAACCATAAGACCCAGGAAACTTGCAGTCATTGAGTCGACCATTAACTCCTCTGTATACCAAAATATTCAAGGTCATCTGTCCAACAGCTAGAGCTTGGCCGAAATTGGGTAATGCAACATGACAATGATCCCAAGCACACCAGCAAATCTACAACAGAATGGCAGAAAAAGAAAAGAAACAACATATCGCAATGGCCCAGTCAAAGTCCGGACCTTAACGTGATTGAGCTGTGACAGCACATTAATAAGAGCCTTGCATAAACAAACGTCCAGAAATCTCAATGTACTGAAGTACCATTGTAAATTAGAGTGACCCAAAATTCCTCCACAACAATGTGAGAGACTATAATGTCATACTGAAAATGAATACTTCAAGTTATTGATTATTGGTTCTACAAGCTATTAAATCATAAGGTGCGCTTAGTTTCGCAAACATGGCTTCTCCATTTTGGCTTTATTTTGGCTGACTAAATTATGACATAGTGTAATATGTCATGTGTTGTTTATCTGAGGTTGTATTTATCAAATTTTTAGACCTGCTAAAGAACAGATGATTGTTATTATATCCTGATATGTAAAAGCATAGAATTGAAAGAGGGTGTACTTTCTTTTTCACACGACTGTATATGTTTTACTTTGGCTGCTAAACTTTTAAAACCTTTTCCCACACCCTCTCACCAGGGAATGCTGGTGAAATTACCACGTTAATAAGGAAAACAGTTCCAAAACTTGCACCACAAAAATTAGCGCAGTGCTGAAATTTTAAATCCTGTCTTTAAATGAATTCCCCTGCTCTTACATGAAGTCCACTGGACAAAGATTTGGCAGTGCCGGCAATATTTTCCAAGCTCCATCACCGGAATGATGAACAAGTTAAAACAAACATAATTTTTAAACAACGATCTGGTTTCCTCCAAGTTTCCAGTTCTTTCATCTGTTTACTGCATTCTTACATTATTTTTCATTAAATATTTCTTAACATTTCGAACATTGCATATAGGAGACATAGGGTAGGGGTTTATTCACTAATGTTAGTGAGTCTCTTCCTTGTGTTGGTTCTGTCTTACTAAATATTTGAAGAAATCTCACTGATAAAACTATGCTGGGCCAGCATAGCCCTTAATACGTGAGGAATTTGCTGTAATCCTACTAGATTGTAAAATCATTTGAGCAGTTATCTCCTCATCTTTTCTCCTGTAAATCCAATTTTTTTATGATACACTACTTGTTCTGTTTTTTTATTCATTTACCATATAAATCAATAAATAATATTAAAGTTAAAAATGACCACAAACATTTACTTGTAAACAGATGCAAAGCAGAATAATCAAATTACCAACGTTTTTCCTAATTTGTATATATCAAAAGAAAAATCATAAAATCTTTGTCAGTGTAACAACTTACCTAACAGAGCTCTGTATCCATCATCGCAAGGAGGGAGAGTCCCTGGCAACTCTCCTTGATCAGATCTCACAGGTGATATAATGATGCTGTACATGAGTGACGCTTCTTTTCCTGCTTAAGTATATAAAGGCCCAGACACTGATGTAAGGTACTCTTTTTTTTTTGGTGTCTTCTTGAGTTGCTATTTTAAGTGTATTTTACTATTCTGGTATCCTGACCCAGCTTTGTTTGACCTCATTATTGTCCTGTTATATACATTGTTTGACAACGCTTCTGGCCTTGGAATCCTGACTCTGGTTTGTTTGTCAACGTTGCTCTTCTGGTATCCTGACCCTCTTCACGTTGCTCTTCACTGTACCCTATTGTAACAGTGTTATGGAATCTGCTGATGCTATAAATGTAATGTAACCCTTTAAGAATGTTTCATTTAAATAGAATACTTTTTTTTTCAGGAAATTCAAATTGATAATATCGGTTATAAATTGATTAGTTGCTGAAAACTACGGTGATTTTTATTATTCAGTATATTTTAGAAGGATTGTTGTAGCTTAAAAGTCCTTTTATTGTCAGTTTCTTCTTCAGTTGTCCTAATCTATTTTCATCTTCATCTGCTATGGTTTCAAAATGAGGGGTTTTCTCTAAATCAATCAATCAGGTTGAGTATTTCATCTGATCTGGTATGCGACATTATCAAACAAGAAACTGAAACGTAATAATGAAAATGTATAAGAAAAATAGGTAACTATATAAAACATGTGATGGAGATGTATTTTTAATATCTCATTTTCTAACCTTTATTCTAATCTTTTTCTAACCTTATACCCTCTGTTTTTTGCATTTTCTAACAATTTTCTTTGCTGTGCTATACATGTCTTGTTTGGTCACCCTCTAGTGAAAGGATGATGGGATCTGTGAGCGCTTGTCAGTTAAATTGCAGACCTTGCAAGAATAAGAGACTCAATTGTTAAGCTGGTTAGAGATAAACATGGCAGAGACAAGGCGTCCAGGGATAAGGATGACAGTGGGAAGTTATTTGGTAACAAAGATTGCAGAGACAAACTGAGCACAAAGATGACACTGTTAAGCTGTGTAGGCACACATATGGCACTGTTAAGCTGGTTAGCGATAAACATGGCAGAGACAAGCTGTCCGGGGATAAGGATGGCAGTGGGAAGTTATTTTGTAACAAAGATTGCAGAGACAAACTGAGCACAAAGATGGCACTGTTAAGCTGTGTAGGCACACATATGGCACTGTTAAGCTGTTTGGGGGCAAAGATGTCACTGTTAAGTTGTTTAATGACAAATATGGCAATGGTAAGCAGTTTGATCACAAATATGGCACTGTTAATCTGTTTGAGAACAAATATGGAAGCTGTTTGGGGACAAATATGTCAGAGACAAGCTGTTTAAGGACAGAGTTGGCACTGTTTAGGTATTTGGACATAAAGATGGCACTGTATGTATGGTGCAAATGGTATATGAATGTAAAGTAACAGCGGTTGCTGTTACATACATCATGCTCATTTCATGGACTGACCACGTGAGTTGACATGGAAGACTGGTATAGACAAAGAGCCTTCCCCAAACTTTTTTGTATTCCAGCATGACAGCACGAAGCAAGGTCTATAGACATATTTGAATGAGTTTTTGTATGAAAAGAATTTGACTGGCCCACACAGAGCCCTGGAGTCAACCTTGTTCTACTATCTGCTTTCTTCATCCTTATCTCTGCGAACATAACCGAGCGGGAACTTCCGCCAAAATGGCAGCGTTTGCGGTGACTACCTCTCATGATCCTTCAATCGGGTAGGAGGGCATCACCAAAAGCGTCAGCTGAGGGCAATATCTACTCTGGCTCACATTCAATGATTTTTAGTGTATGTGAGTGTAAGTGTGTATGTATGTGTTAGTGTGAGTACTTGTGTTATTGTAGGTGTCTGGGCATGTGTTTATATGTGTGTGTTAGTTATTGGTTTCAGATGGTTGTCTGCAGAGTACTTGAGATGTTTCAGGAAAGCTACAATAGGGGAAAGAGAGTGATGTTTAAGAGAAAATAGTTTAGGTTAGAAGAGGGGGTAGTTATTGCTGTAGGAGGCCAAAGGAGGAGGGGATCAAGATAAAGGAATGTACTTTCCCAAGGTAAACAACATGTCCACCAAAAAGAAACAATGTCCCAAATGTATTTGGTACATATACAGGAAAAACATGCATATTAATACAAAATTTGAATGTCTACAGAGGGCTTGGGATGCTTCAGGAAATCTACAAGAGTGAAATTACTTTTTTTCTCTCTCTAATGAACAAAACATTTTTCTTTCTCAATTAAAAAAACACACCCCTGACTCTCCTGGAGTCACCCTCCAAATATTGTCCAGAAAATGGCTCAGCAAAAGTAGGACAGATGATGTGATGTTAAGTTAAGTTGGCATGGGGCAGGATCACAGTTGGATGTTTAAGGACAGGTAAAGATGGATGTGAAGGAGATGATTATGAGAGGAAGGAAGGGGAAGATTGCCTACATTTTATATGAGAAGGATGACATATATGTCTCCTTACTGTCTACACTAGACATTTATAAGACATTTCCCATTTTTCCAAGCATCAAGTAATTTGAACTTAGTAGCTACAGATATGTTTATTTATCAGCTACTTAAAACAAAATCTGTTCATTTATCAGACAACATAAAAACAAATCATTACTGTCAGGCTTGTTTATTAGACCTTCCTTAAACAAATGATCGATTGATTCTTTGTAGAAAGTGGTATTAATGTAAATCTTTCTGGAATGTGCCCCCGTAATGCTTGCTAGTCTTTGTTTATGTAGCCAAGGCAAGATATTTTAATACATTCATCAGATGTTGCATTAAACAGGTACACAGATACTATAAATTACATTTACAAAGAAATGATTGTAGACATGAGATCATTTGCTTCAGTAAAACACCTGATGTGAGCATTTTGGAGCCTATTTCAATTCCTCAAAATGAAAAGAAAAAAAAAAGAATTAGGATTGCACAAAGTGTGGAAGAAACCTTAGCAATGAATCATAAGGAATTGCAATAATAAGCAAGGTATATGAGTTCCATGCAAACTGATCAATCCAATATGTATGTACTATGCAGTCTGATAAAGCTTATGAGTTCTGTATCTAATCAAAATTCAGGCTGAAAGAATGTTGGACAACATATGTGTACTTTCTGTGTTTTCCAGCTGCATTTGTTTAGTTGTCATTTATTTCTTAACATTTGTGACATGTCTGTTGAGCATGCAAATTCCGTGAGACATTGTAGGTATGCGGTGAGTGGCTAACTGGTATTCTGTGTTACATTTTCAAGTTCACAATGTTAATTAAAACCATTAACTGCTGTATAGACAACTGGATATCAATCATCTAAAGCATTTGCACCAGGTCATATTCTAGTCTATTTCAAAGGTGACTAGACAAGAAGTAAATCATTTTGATTGAGCTTTAACCAAAATTAAAGGAGCACTCTAGTCCTATTTTCATGTTAAATGCATATTGAAGTCCATTTCACATGGAGTTTATTGCATTTTAATGTATGATAATTGGTGCATGCCTTCTTTAGTTATTGGAGTTAGAAAACTTTTTTTTATTTGAATTCCTCCTCAACTACAATATAAGAAATTTTCCACATCTGGGAACATAACTGGGAACTCTCTAGTGTGACCCAAAGTCTCCAGGTGAGGCTCTGCTTTCCTGAGTCTCTGGGCTAGCTTCTTCTTTCCTGAGTCTCTGGGCCAGCCCCTCCCCCTCCTCTTGAACTTTACCTGACCCCCCCGGCCTAGTCCTGCTCTGAAACCCTGTCAGGGCCCGCTCCTGTCTATGTTGACCCCGTGGGCATCATTAAATTTAAAAAATTTGTAAAGGCTGATATGAGCCAATTTGATAGTTGCCAACATTTCAAAAACATTTCCAGGGACCACTGGACACCCAGTGACTTGCCATTACACACACACACACACACACAGTAGTTACCATTACTTTACCTCTTATGATAAAACATTTTATCCAATTTTCCTAGGCCAGCACCTCTTGCTTTGCCCTGCGGAAAATTATAATACTTATAATAATTTCTTAAATGTTTGCTTTTTTTGTTAGACTAACTTTGGAAGGTGCTGGTGTGGAATCGGCCGCATGGGATAGGCTAATATGCCCCTAACTAGATTCTCTGAGCTGTCTGATTTTAGGATATATATAGTTTTAAGGGGTTAAAATTAAACATGGGACCTCTACTGTCTCTCAAATGAGACATGGACCCAGCAAACTGATCTGTCAAAATTCCATGTTTGAAAACTGTAATGCACATGTTCCAATTTTGAACCTGCAGTGCCTAAAATCCATGCCCTACCCATGCATATGGGGTATTCCTGTGCTCAGGGGGGTGTTTCTGGATACCAATCTCAAGTTGTTTCAGTAATTTCATGTACCCAGGGAAAGAAATGTACTGAAATACTGTGTTTGGGTAGAATGGTTTTGTGAAAAATGAAATGTCACTGCAATGTTTAGAAGTGACACTAAACTGGTTAAATCAAAAGTCCCAGCATACCACATTTTAAAAGAATCTGGTTTAGAAGATGTGCGTCATTCATATTTAATATATGAGCCAAGATAAATTAAAATACCAGGCATATGAGGTGTTTCCAAAAACAGGACAAATACCTAAATACACTTTTAGAGTTTTTTCATTAGCACTGGTTATTTATAGTTTTTATAGGTGAAACTGTGAAATGTTTTCCTAATTTTTACCACATTTTAGATAGTGGTCAATGAGAGTTAAATAAAGACATAGCAAAACATGTGCAAGCTTGGTAAGAAAAACCCCTGAAAGGTTTAAAGGCCAATAAATACAAGTGGCATATTTCTGTTTCAAAACCTTATTTTTTTCTAATCTGGTAATTCTGCCTATTTGGGACATCTTTGAAGCCAGTCAGTTCAATTTACCCCATGAAATCATATTTTTTTTTGAAAACACCTCAGGGGATTTCAAATGTTGTAAAACTTTCCATGCACTTATTCTATTTACGCCCTTTGTAAATTTTTGTGGTAGTCATTTTTTGGTGTTTCCGCAAACATTGCACTTGTTTGGTATGAATTTACAGTTGTTGGTACATGTCACTATCAAACAATACCTCAATATGTGTTCAGCAACATCTTCTGAATACAGTGATACCACCCATGAATAGGTTTGTCTGTTTTTTCTCTGAAGTTTTAACATTTGGTCAGTCTGCGCCCATGTCCTAGCATGGCCAATTCAATTTGGTATTTCAAATGCTACCATACTACCCAGACACACACGCAGACACACAATCACATACACAGATACACATTAACATACCCAGAAAAACAAATGTCAGCAATAACATAAAGAGGCACACACTATCATACCTAGATACACATTCAAGAACGCTAATGCCACTCACTTACCCTGCCTATTCTTCAATGAACTCACCACACGGATGTACTCCCAATCCCATCACATAAGATTCTATCTTGTACTATCTGCCTTGCACTATTTGCAGTATACATGGATGCCGAGGAGTTAGGATTCTGTCTATTTTATTTATTTCCATAAAAAGGCAGACCAAAATCCTCAGCACCAGGCACATGATGCTCTTAATCCGGCCCTGTACTTGGGTCAGCTGGCCAAAAATAATTGCTCACATACACAGTCTAACACTGTATGCTGGCACATACTGTAAACTTGTACACTGTCACCCCCACACCTATTCTAACCCTGTATACTGACACACACATTTTCACCCTGTGCACTGACACCTATAGCCACACACATTCATTTTACCAATGATAGGCCTGGACATGGTTCATGGTTCAAACAGTGACATTTAAAACAATACTAAATAGTGCCCTGAGGTTAAATTTGTGTTACAGTGAATCATTCTATACCAGGGATGTCCAACCTGCACCCATCCAGCTGCTGAAGGACTACATCTCCCATACTCCTCAGCCAGCCCCTTAGCTGAAAGAGCATTATGGGAGATGTAGTCCTGCAGGCAGCTGGAGGGCCACAGGTTGGACACGCCTGGTCTATACCCTTTAACCCCAAAACAGTAGCAGTACACTGCCCTTACAAATGTCTGCCCATACACACATACATGCTTGCTGTTACACACTAACATACTGGCTCACTGCACACTTGCCCTTGCAGCGACGCACTTGCCTTAACATACCCAAACTTCCCCCCTTTCTCATTATGTCCCACTTAATCCCTATCTCCTTTTTTCTCATTATATAATCCTTTCTCACTGTCTCTTTCTTTTTATCTCTCCTTTCCCTTTTCTCTCATTTCTCTTTAACTCTGTCCTTTCTTCCTAGCATCTACCACACCTTTCTCCCCAATCTCTCACCTTTCTACGCATATCTTACCTTTCTTCCTATCTCTTACCTTTTTCCTTCTGCTTTTTTTCTTTAAGTCTTGTGTCGCAAGTTGCGGTGGAAGTGACAGGTCTGTTCCTTCAGACATCTTCTTCAGCATTCCCTCTTTGTGTGTGGACTTCCATGCTGAGAGCTGGCATATGGTGTCATATCCTGCAGCTCAACATCAATCACCGGCACACATTGTTAGGTGCGCTGAAGCAGAGGTCTGAAGGTTAGCGGGAGATCCGTGATCTTCCCAACCTACCTTGTACCCAACACTTGCAACTTCTGATGTCCCAGAAGTGTCACAGGAAAATCAGAACAGTTAGAAAGTATGTAATATACTCCACTTTCATCCCCATCCCTATGATAACTTCTCTACGTAACTAATGGTTCTGTTAGAGATGTGTAAAAATAATATGGTTGAAAAGGTACCATGAAAAGGTAAGTAATTCTACTGCCTAAATTTTATTCAAGGAATAAAGCTAGTTTTCATAATCCTCGATCTAACATGGTAGGCTTAATGTTTCATGGCCTAGATCTCTCTTTTCAAGGATCTACCTATGTCCATTAACCCTGCACGCTATTTTTAGTTTCCTCCCGAATAAAAGTTAAAAAATTGTTGACAAAGTAAAATCAATAATTTACACTTCCGCCGGGGCTTCTGGTGCTCAGTCATAGAAGCCCCGGCGGAAGTGTCGGGTAGTGCAGACATCCACCTGCTGCCCCACTTGACACCAGGGAGTCTGGAGGATGGGTTACAAGTCTAGGGATGCATAGGTAAGTCGGAGGGGGGGCATAAAGGGGGGTATAAGGCATATCGGAGGAGCAGAGTGGCATATTAGGGAGGCAGAGTGGCATATAGGGGTTTAAGGCATATCTGGCGGGCAGAGTAGCAAGCTGTGGGGCAGTGCATACCTGCGGGGCAGGTTGGCAAATAAGATGCATTTTTCTCAATCATAGTTTTTATTAAATATAAAAAAAATAGTTTACATGTGAATTAATATTTACTAATAAAACATTTTTCCTATAGGGTAGTCTTATATTAAGGCTTTTTCTTTTTTTTCTAAATTAATATTCAAATTTTGGGGGGGGTTGTCTTATAATCAGGGTCGTCGAGCAATTTCCAAATTCTTTAGTAAGGCCTCCAAAATATCAAATGAACATATCATAATATGTGTATTTCTTTTCAGTGCTGTATAGTTGGGAAGTAATACATGCATATATGACATGCAGACTGATTAAAATATGATGTGGGCGTGGCTCACTACACTTAGTAGTTCAACTTTCCCATCATATCATTATCACGTGTGTTCAATGTAACCATCCCAACAATCAGTAAACTAGGCAGAACTAGTTAAGACATAATAAGTTATAATTAAATAACCATAATTACTCAGCTATCATTTGCAACCTTACATGACTAGTTTGTGGAAAAACCAGTGGCGAAACTACCGGGGTCGCAGGGGTCGCGACTGCGACCGGGCCCTGGAGTTCTGCCAGTCAGGGGGACCCAAGGGGTGCCGAGCGGTTGCTGAAAATGACCGCTCGGCAACTCTTGGGCCCCCTTGACTGACAGAAATCCAGGATGCACTCAACTTTCCCTGGTCTGGTTTTGTACCTAATGTTTTACCTGTAAGTCCATATATAGCTACCAGAATGTCTACTGGACTTTAGGTAATATTTATATAATGACTGGATGCTTTCTGTGTTTCTTTTACATACTTATAATAATAAATAATTCTTATAACTCATACAGAGGAGTAGCAGAGGGTATGTTTTACACATACATGTCTTATACAGACAAAGATTTAAAATAAATATTTTTATGCCCCAACAAAACAAAAATAAATATTTTTATTCCCCAACAAAACTAAAATATCTATTATTTGCTTGTTACATTCTATAGAGATTTTCCTCCAAAAATAAGAATGCATATTCACAGTCCAAAATCAATAAATGTACTAATTTTGCTTTAGATATGCTTTGTTCTAGAGGGCATTGAAGCCCTCTGTCCAGACCCTTGTACATTAATTTCTCCGTATTATATCATATTCTGTTGAATGCCTATCGTGTAACACAGTATGCTCTACCTGTGTTAGAACACACTTGAAAAATCATTTTTTTCCCCTAAATAGCACATCCTTGCTTATTGCTATAACAATGGCCTTTATTGTGGTTGCAGAGATATGAAGGGCCTGTAGACCAGAAGAATTTGTGCACGTGAAGATTTAAAACATGTTATTTTTCAAACCTTGACATAAGAAGTCTATAAATTCTTGTGGCATCTGTCCTTGAACACTGAATCTAACATCTGTTATTAGTTTCTTTGACAGGTTCCTGTGAAGAAGTTCCTTTTACCACTTTCACAGATATTTTAGGATAACAAGCTAGCAGCAGGGGAGCTTCCTGGTTTTCGTTGTCAAGCCACGGCACAAAATGAAGTAATTCATTAGTTATGCTTAAAACACGATGATGTTTTGTGCCAGAATTCCTCGAAGTATTTATTGTATATTGAAAATATGAAATGTGCACACAATATTTATTTGTAACCTCAGTTAATTCATTATATACATTTGTTTTCTTGACCTTTCAGATATAAACATAGGAAAACTGACAATTTTCAGAATGTCAATAATAAAATCATTCCAATAATAAAATGGTAATAAAATTCTATATCATTATTTTTTTCATATGGGTCATTTGATTATTGTATATTGCATACAATATAATTACCTGTGCAGGTGATTTCCATTGCTCACATAGTGGACACGTAGCTCAGGATTGATTACACGGAAGATTTTGCAGTCATTATGAAACTCTTTGTAATCATGTGCAGTTCATTAGAACATTCATATTTTACGCTATAGGTAAAAAAAAATCCGAAATGAGATGAATGCTATTTTTGTATCTACTGTTCCATATTTAGGACAGCCTTTTCAGTAACAAATGCATTCCTAAATTCATGTACCACATTTAACAGGAGGTAGAGGCATTACTCAAAAAACAAATGTTAAATTCTTGTGAATAGCTTGAGGAAACCTACTCAGAACTCATTATTTAGCCCTGCCATATTTTTTTTTACTGTGAAACAGCTAAAGATACTCAGTATTCTATTTATTAGAATGCAAAGGTAACCACTAATATTCCATTTGCCCTGTATTTTCCAGATAATTTCCCAAATCCGGTGCCACCAGCAAAGGAAATTTCAATCATGCTTTTTTTCAGAGAATACTTAAACAATCGATGCTCCATGGTATTTCATGTAATCTAAGAATTTTAGGAAGAGATCATTTTCTGACATGGCACGATAATTTTGTGCTAAAGTGCAACCAGGTGCCTGAAAGTTTAGAAAAAAAGCTAATCTTAGGGTTGGTAAATCTGGACCTTCTTGGTCGCTTCTGTCTATATCCAGTGTTGTGTCACCATGAGTTTGCTGTGCATTGGAGGTCTGGAAGGGCTTTATCAATTTTTATGGCATTAACAAAAAAAAACATGACCATGTATACCATCCCAAGGCAACGTAAGTAAGCTACAAAATATAAAGAATCCAGTGGCACTTCATTGTCAGATTCTTATTGTTGGGCATTTGTTTTATGTAATGAAAAATAAATTCTCTTATAGGTTTCTATTTTCTAAATACACGTTATTCCCCAAACAACTGTATAATACAAATAAATATGTGTCAGAAAGACATATTTTTGGTCCATAAAACATTATACATTTAAATGTTGAGACTTATGCACAGTATGACCATATAACAAGAAAAACAGTTTCTTTGTGAGTTTTCAATGGCTTATGTATGGTAACATTCCAAAAGTATTTTTTTTTAAATTAAATGGTGTCTTAATTTAATAAAAAAAAAAAAGATAGAATATAAAAGGAATATAAGGATTCAGGAGATTGGTTTTAATTTTAAACTGTCTGCATCTGATAAATCTTGTTTTAAAATCCCCTAATGTGATAAAGTAAAAGAATGATTGCTCTAGAATTAGACAATTATCAATCTGCACCTAATATATCAATTCATTTTAACTACAAAAGGGTGAAAGTAAAAAAAAAAGTGAGGTGAAAACTCAGTGACTAAATCAGTTGACCTTTCTTACTTAAACAAACCAGTAACTTGATCTCCTTACTTGATCTTTTTCGATTGATAGATACATGAGCAGTAGAACAACATCAGATCTCTGCATTCCTTTGCAGCTTAAACTCCTCTCTTTACACTTACAAATATCAAACTAGCGAAATTTTAACAAACTGTCTAAAACGTATTCATGTAGCAAGGCTGCATGAAATGTACAGATTAATCACAGTCCATAGTTAAGCCACTATAACATATTGTTGGTGCAGCAGGAGTCTCCTAAACAATATTAAATCATTCCATTACATTGTCTATGTGTTGCGAAATTAAATGCTTTTGTCTCTGCATTGTCGTGAATCTTATTTATACATTAAACAGCATAAAATTTAATTTCAATATTAGAACCATTTACACTCATTTATTTTGTCTTTTAGTGTAATGCGAATGTGTTCTGCAGTAGCAAAAGGATGCTGGCACTTTGAGGAATATTTCACAGAGATTCAATTCTTTCTATAAACCAGTCCCATTTTCAAAAATAGAAGATTGTATTTTGGTTCGAACGCTAGAAAAACAGTACACATGGTGTGAAGGTTTGACTTATGGCTGATCATTGCTAATCAGTTGACCTCTCCGAATTGGGGGGTGGGCAACATTAGCATTGCTGTCTTATCTGCAGATGTATTGTTGATGAAATAGTGTGCTATTGTTTCTGATTAGCAATCAGAGAGAAATATTTATTTTAATGTATTTGTGTGTATGTATATCATTTTCAATGTGCATATTTCAAATACGGGACTACAGTTTTATTGTAGTTAGATAGCAGTCTGATCCACAGACCATTACTCTCTCTCTCTCTCTCTCTCTCTCTCTCTCTCTATATATATATATATATTTATTAGTTTGACTTGTAGCCTTGAGGATTGTAGTGGATGTACAATTAGCCTGTACAATTATTTGCTACACATGTAAATCACGAAAGGATCACAGTGTTACTGTTATAGTTGATTATTAGATGTAGGTATTAGTAGTAGCCATCCATTACACAATGCATTTTGGACTATTTGATTCAGTATAATGAGGGTGTCTAATTGAATCATGCGTTGTGATGTCATAGTGACTGACCTTTTAAATACTGGTAATTGTGCCAGGTCCATTTAGTTCTTTTGGCCCTGTAGAAGTTCAGTCATAAAACAAAGCAAGAATAAAGTACATACCCAGGAAATACCATTCAAAAAACATTAATCTAAGACATAAATATTGGGGATTCCATCTCACTAAATGGTCATATATTGCTTAGCCTGCCACTATGTCAAACTACCCTAGGTAGGTTGTGGGTTCCCCTATTTTGTAGATTTTTTGTGCTATGCATATTTGCAGGTTCTGACCAAACGTTAGGGTTAAGCAGCCCCTTCTGCCACACAGGTGCCTCATTATATATATTGGATGGGGGGAAAGTAGTATTTTATAATTAGCTCTGTATTGTTTGGGCAATAACACAAATATGAGTACCAGAACTTGACAGAAACATCTGGTCTTAGAAGAGAAGACACCAGCACAAATAATTACTATGTCTCTAGACGAGACACAGACTGTAAATCTGTCATCATTTGAATCGAATCATGGACATCTTAAACTATTAAGGGAAATTCTGTCCTTCTCCAGTTCCATGGTGGGATAAATTCACATGGATGAACAAAATAATTGCATTTATGGGGAAACTATCTCTGTGTAAATATTTCCAGATACAGAAACGTAGCTTTCATGATTGTGAATCTTCTGGTGGAATTAAACTGGTTAGCACATTTATACCCCAGGATTACAGACAAGATAAGAAATCAAACAAAAAGTGGCAGGAGAACCTTCAGTGCAGAACTTTTATACAGTAGAAAGTTGTGAATGACAAAAACATTGAGAATTTGTCTGGTCAGTGATTATTCTCTTACACATTATAAACACAATTTCAGTAAGTAGGGGTAAAGTATGTCTTATTTGCAGTTATATACACTGAGATAAATATACCATATATATGAATTAAAAGGAATGAAATTTCTATCTCATACTCAAGAAACAAAATTTTGAAAACTTTCTGTATAATTACATGCAGACTTGAGCTGTTGGACTCCTTGTAGAAGTTATTCAAGGATAAAGATGAAAATAAAATAAGTTTATGTGAAACATTTAGATAAGTGAATCCTTTTTTTTCCATATTTTATGGTTATACTAGATTAATGATATATGGAAATTTTCCCTATTGGGTCAAAATTAATATTTCTGAAACTATTTCCGTTATGTCATGGTCTGTGGGAAACATTCTGCTGCTTTGTTCACAATCTGATTAAAATTATAAATGTAGAAATAGCAGATTCTTTCTTGATAGCCCAAGTGGTTGGCATACTGTAGCTGGCAATCTATAACACTGTGGGTGAATTATGTCTGTACAGTAGGATTGCTCTGAGAACAGTTCTTTAGTACAAAGTATAGGATATTGTGTCTGGTCTTCACCTTCTATACCCAAGTTCTCTAAATTTGGTAGTAGGTGGCACTGGGTTCTGTCTCAAACTTTTGGAGACTCCCTTGCCATTTATTTGCAACAATTCAACCGAGAGTCTTTTCACAGAGTTGTAAGATCTTCTATGTGCTACCTAATTTGCCAAAAGTGCTGCACCTTGCCATCTATATAATCGCCCTTTGTTATCTCAGGCGAAGGTTTAACCATAAAACAAAAAATCCCAAAGAGGTTAGGAATAAATCTATTTATCTGCACAGTATAGACAACACTGATCCTTTGGACTACACATTTTTGAAAGAACATTCATTGGTACTGTAGCAGAATTGTGTTTGTGACATGATAAACAAGAATATCACCATTGTCACTTTCCCTTGTTTGTATAACCAATTACATAAGCTTATATAAACTGGATCTAGGCTCAGTAATGCATTAACATATGCTGATTTTATATAAAATACTACAATGGAGGAAGCTAAAATGTATTTTATGACACATATAGTATACTGTATATACTAAGTATAAACTATTTAAAGCAACATACATAACATATATCGCATCTACTCTGCCCCTTACTTTACTCTAGCTATCATGAAAGAGTTTTTGTTATTCCAAAGTCAAAGCAGTTTTCAGTGAAATAGGGTTGCAGACAATTAAAGTTTTATACTTGAATAAAAATAATTTATAGTTATCACTTTTCCCAATGCTTTAAATCAAATTGGTCTTGGCAATTATGCCACTGAAATACATATGATAATATTTGACACATTATATCTTAGCAGCCCAACAAACATTGATTGTGGAAAAAGATCAAATATTCCAGTGGCTCGGAATCAAGAATATTAATGGTATGTGGTCTAAATTGTTACAACATGTAAAATAACTTGGGAAGGAATATTCCCAATTAAGGACACTAACATGTTATTATTTAGTTTAGAATAACCAATAGAACCCCGGTGTCTGAATGTTACTTCAACGCCACCTACAGACTGTAAGTATAATTACACCCTGCATTACACAAAAATATCACCAATATGTTGCTTCTTTTTAATCTTGATGGAAAATCTGTTAAAAAATGAAGGCACTGTGCCTTCAATATTTTTGTAAACTATATTGAATAAAATGCAATACTTGCTTACATCTTTTTGTACATCTGTACCATAGTAGTTTGCGTAGAGTGAACACTGATATGCTATAATATACTTATACCAAAGTATGCTTATCTTCTTTCAAAACAAAATGCCTCCATTGTGTGGAATAGTGGAAGTCCATCTGCACAATGTTGGTGTCGGCTTTTCTCACTAGCCCACAGAACGTACTATTTACATACCGTAAGTAGAAGAAAAAAAAACTACTTGGAAAAAAGCACTCATTCAGGAATTACCATGGAAGTAACTATTTTGCCGGTTAAAATCCCTAGGGGAGAACTGACTGAAGTTACAATTCCTCTATGTTTCCTGAACTGGTAAATGCATCACAATGTTACAAAGTGACACAAATGACCAATGACTGGAGGAAATACGTTTTTTTCCATGGAATTTTTCACTGGCTACAAAGTGCTACTTTCCACTGATTTTAAGGGACAGGCAAAACGTTTCACCCACCCAACAGCATATTCTGGCCTAGGCCAACTAGGCCTAAGGCAGCAAGCCCAGGGAGGCAGCACCCCATCAGCCAAAAAATGGCGGCAGATCTCCCTATTCGGGCATTGCTGCTCAAAAGGCCAGTTACAAGTGTGATTTTCCCAACCAACCCACATCTACACTAGGAAGGGCCATGTCAGTAGCAGTTAGAGCAGTTACTGCCTTGGGTCAGGCCTATGGTAGCGTAGAAGAGAATGTGTTGCTGCATCCACCTCTCTTAAGTACTTCAGTGTTAGTACATTAATTTACAGTAGAATTCCCCTTAAACATTTAACAACACATTGTTAAACAGACTAATGTTTCCTTGTGTTTTAGTAGTTTTCACTAATCATTAAGATAATAGATAAATATATGCCAAATACTTCCCATTATTCCATTAAAAAAAACTTTATAAGGGTATTAGAAGTGTGATCTGTAATCGTTTTACAAAAAAAAATCAATGTGTATTATTGATATTCTTACCATTGTAATATAAAATGCAGTATATGAAACTGTAAAGCTAATTTGCTTATATCCACACATGTATAAACCCAGTAAATAAAAAGCTACACTTTGTCTATAACAGTTGCCAGACTGTGTCAAAATTCTTGTTAATAAACTAACAAAACAGTTATGTTGTTATAAAGGAGATGATGAAAAATATCCAGACACAGAGAAAGGAAAGAATGTTATTTTCAACATTACAATGTGGATATCATTAAAATAGACCATCTACTATTTTTCTTTCAAAAAGAAAATGTCTTTTGTGGGATTTACATTATATATAGTTTGATTTACACTAATCAAATAACCAATGCTATGTATACAAATTGTCTACAAGGATAATAACACACATTTTACACGTAATTAGATTTTATAGTAATTTAATTTATATTTAATCTATTATTAAAAATGTCAAAATTGAGATTTGTACAAGTAATTGTGGGCATAGTATTATCTTTTATCAGCAATAAACTGTCATACAGAAAATAGTAACTAAAAGGGTTTTTGGTGACCAGAGTGTAAAGTGGTTGCCATTTTTTATCAGTTTGGTAAGAAGACCTTAAGATTTGGTACAATGATGTTTTGTGATTTTCCCTCTCTTCAAGGTCATATGTTTTTCTTTCTGGATTAAAATATTCAGGTACATTTTACATTAAATCACCTCATTTGGAGGGATTTCACTTTGGTGAAAACTACAATGCTGACCTAAAGCAACAATGTGATATATTCTGTTCCTCAACATATGGTAAATTTCCCCCACATGGAAATCAACCAAGTGTTGATCAGTGGGAAGTCATGCCACATAAAATATATTCATGAAATTAGAATTCTGAGATCATTTCTGAATAGCTAGGTGTTTAGTGGAATTGCTCTTAATTAGGGTTTAGGAGCATGATATGTAAATCTTCCTGAGCTTGAATTTAATGAAAAATTCTAAAGGTGGTTGGCTCAGGAAAGCCTTGCATGGTTTTCAATCCAAACTTCGGGAAAAATTAACCTGACATGGCAATTCTCTTTAATTAAGTTTTTTTGCAATAGCCTTATGTTATCAGAGAAAACACTATGATTGAGTGTGTACATTCAGACATGTATTATTTTTGGATTTCTTGTTCAATTAAAAGCAAATGATGTAAGCATATGCATAGCTCCTATCACTTGACATTTTGTGTGCTGTTTTACAGTATCTGTTTTAAATCTTAATGCTTCAGAAATTTTAAAATAGTTAGAAAACACATGCAGTTTAAATGTACCTTATGTGTTCTGGCAGGGCAAAGAGACTCTTGTGTAGACTTTTAATTGAAAAATATACAATTATGATCATTGTTTTAAAGCAGTAGCTTAAATCTGAAAAATGGATGATATCATTTTACCATGACTAAGTTAAATAGCGAGTGTTATTCCTGCTTTGGTTCAATTCCATTATTTTGCAAAATTCCCATTACAGAAGTAGTATGTAATCCTTATGTTAGCTTTTGCATTATCGCTGGGGTGGTCCTTTTATTATACATGGTTGGAGACATATATAAATTAGATAAAGGGGCAGGACTGTGGAGCATTAGGTGTGAGCCAAAGCACCTGCCAGTAGATAGACTTCCCGCATACTAAGCAGGAACCAACAACTCATCTCCATGACACAGAAGGGAATCTGAGAAAATATAATGAATCTTGGTTATACATTTATACATTTTTTTCTGTCTTTATGAATTTCACTCCCATGTGGAGATTAAATCCCTGAGATCTGGATTAGTTATTTTATATTTGCTTCAGTTTCGCATTTTTAACAGATTTTATAGAAGCTCTCTTAAACACTTAAGTTTCCATTCCTTCTACATTTAGCGATAAACCTGCAACATGAATGACCTCAGTATATTGCATCCAGTATAAATAATATTGATAAATGATCTCTAGGTGAGAAATTAAATGGTATCAAAGAAAATCTTCTTAATTAAAAAAATAAATACTTTTTTATTTAAAAGGGACATCATACATGAATATAAATGTTTAAATAAAAAAAATAATAAATCTCCTCTACTTTATGAACTATTTATTCCTTTTTTATAGGTGCTGAACACATCTCCTGTGAGGCATTTAGTTGGGGGTTGGGAAAAGGTGCAAATGCATATGGGGGGATTCTTCCTGTATTTTCAAAACAGACAACATGAAAGGACCAAGCAGCTATCATATGCATGAAAGTGCATATGATAGCTAAAGTGTCTCTTTAATAACACAATTAATTCCAGCTTAAGCATTTTAATATTAATAAATGTGATTATTTATTATAATTAGATGTTAAAATTGTTTACATATCATTTTAGGGATTGAATTATAGTTATTATGTAAAGTCTGAAGTTTCCCAATGGTGGAACTGATACATTTTAAATAAACATTTATCAATTGTGTAAATAAGGAGTGTTTTCTTTTGATTATGCTAAACATTCCTATTTACATAGTTAATGTGGTTGAAATAAGATAAATTAACAAACATATTCAACCTTCACAAGACATACCTCCTTGTCAGTATTCATTCTTTATTGATTAATTGTGTGCGTGATAAGCCAGACAATATCCTTTAACCACAGATACCCCATCACATTGTATCGTCCCTCCTATAGACTTATGGGTCATAGGTTGAGAGCATATGTTAATCAATTGATTTGGTTCTTTTACCTGTGCTTAAATAATTGGGAAATGTGAAAATTCCCATTACAAGGGTAGAACTTAAATTCAGATTCTAGTAGAAGAGAAATGGTACAGGATATTTTGTTCATTTTTCTGTAAGTACAATGTTCATTTAATTGCCTTTTTCATAAACTGGTTTTCAAACATTATTTTGTAAATAAGCGTGGATTTATAAAACATGCCCACTGGTACAGCTGAAATAAACCATGGTTTAAAATATCTCACATACATATTAATCAGTATGCAGATGTAGCCAATTAAAAGGTCACTAAGTCCCTGAAAAGATTAGCAGTAAAACAAGGATAAGGAGTTCTGTCACTACTCCAGTTAGAAAAACAAATGTGAGCAACACAAGTGTGTTGTGGCTGAAATTCCAGTGAAGCAGCAGGTTAAACTGAATCCATGTTCATCAATATACAGTAATTATTACCATACGGTTCTAATACAGTTCAACAACATTAAAAAAGTGTTATATGCAGGGGAGTAACTAGAAATTACAGGGCTCCAGTGCGGAAACACGTGTCACCTTTGCCCCAAAATAGCTTGTGAGTGCCACTTTTGTTCCAAACCAGCTTGTGAGTGTCACTTAAACTGGTACACACATGTAAACACACTTACACAAATTTACATACTATAACACACAATTACTCATACTCACTGTATCAGGCGCCCGTTCGTAGCGCCTCTCCTGAACACTTGGCTTCACCTGTGTGCCGGGATCCTTCCCCATTACTTACCTCTGCAGAATCCAAAACAGATGTGTCTTAAAGAGCATGTGTGTCGCTTTCTCTTCCTTCTTACTGCTGCCTGGATCAGAAGTCATGACCCGCTTTCAAAGGCAACTTCTCCTTCTCCTCATTGCTTGGTGCCCTGTCTGCAATACCTACAGTCTCTTTATATTTGCTGACATTTTGTTGCTGACCTCAGATAATCTATGATTCTGCTCCTTGCTGTTACCCTTGACCTCAGATTGCTATAACATTTTGGTGTTTTTCTAGTGTCCCTGATCTCGGTTGGCTTCAGTTGTCCTTATTAACCCCGTACCTTACCCTCACAATGGGCTCTTCCTCTTCGGAATGCATTACACACTAACACACATGTACACACTCATTCTAACTCAAACTCCCTCTCACAACACTTATGCTAACACACACTTTATCTCACACCACTTACACATCTATGCACACACTTCTACATATACATTCATGCCCACATACAATTATACATAAAAATTCATGCTCATGTACACTTATATATAGACATTCATGCTCACATACATACAAACATATATAACTCCTCCCTCTCACCCGTACCACCTTACCTCTCCAATGTGCAAGCAGCCTCGGTTTCACCATGGGGTCACGTGACGTAACATAACGTGACACTGCGCCGTACCTGTCTCCTTGTGCCGGTTTAACTTTTCTTTTAAAGGGCCGAGGTTAAAGGGCCCTTTCTGAACAAGGAAGATACAGGAACAAGTAGTTGTAGGGGTCGACTGAAAGATGGGAAAGTTGTGATCCCTGCCATCCCTGTTATTACTCCACTGGTTATATGATTCTTATCTATCTGTTATTATACACATTGATGACCTGCCTTTTCAAAATAATAGTCTTTAACTACAAACAAATAAACATACCAAGTGTTTTATGTCTCAAGCCTAAGCAGGAAAATAAATGACATCTTTAAATATACAACACAAAGTGTCGGCTTGAACATACGGTGTTAGTGTAATAACAGAAATTAAAATAATGCTAAAATATTATTTGCCACTTGTTTAGAAACATATACAGTGAAAAGATTAACAGAATGTCATATAATTAATTGAGGTTGCTACATAAAGAATTACTTATGTGAGAGTTGCAGGGAACAGCGGTATTAAATGGCGCCACAAAGCCTGATTGTTATTACCAAACTGAAAAATGAGAGAAACCATGGTACACTTGTACTTAAAAGTTTATGTTCAGCAAAAACTACAAAACAACTTTAAACAGAAATAATATGGGGGTATAGCCAAAAGATGACTTCCCTGTCAAGTCTTCCAAAAAACAGACAGTATAAAAAAAAACATCAAGCTTAGTCAAATATATATTTATTATAATTGTGGTTACATGATGCTGATGTCAGGGGTGTTCCTGCTGATGTCTGGGGCGTTCCCCCTGATGTAAGTGGGGATCCTCGCTGACATCGTAGGAAACATTCCCATTTAAAGTAGAAATGGGCAGGGAGTGACCTCATTCCCTTGACCCAGAGGATTCAGGTGTTGACCCAGAGAACCAGTGAAGCAGTGCTTCTCCCAGATTTCTCCATCCCAAAGCTGGAGACTTCCCCAATATGCTTCCACCCTAGGAGGTTGCATTTTGCTCCAGGATATTTATAATAACAATGTCATGAGCAGTGAGGCTGGAATAAATAGAGTTGGTGGAAAAGATATCAGATTAAAGGAGTGTGCTCATAGCAAGAGTGGTATGGGTGACATTACTGTTAATGTGCTGCCCAAGAGATGAGGTGAGGGGCCTAATGTACTTGTCATCATTTACATACTAGTGAGTAAATTAAAAGGGAGACAAATTATAGATACTAATACACTACTAGATATAATACACACATTTTTAAGGAGGCATCTTCACAGTCAAAATGTAAAAAAAGTCAAAAATATAAAAAAAAAAAGTTTATTTTTATGAGCAAGTTCTAAAATTGATTGATGAGTTGAATTGGCCGGTTCTAAGATAGCCCCAAATAAGACATGGGCACAATATGACCAGATGTCAAAATTTCCACAAACAAGTGGACCTACCAAATGTGTCCTTTAAGCCCCCAAGCGACGCAATGCATGGGTGGTATCACTGTACTCAGGAGATGCTGCTGAACACATATAGGGGTGTTTTTTGGAAGTGACACACACCAGGAGCTGTGCATTCATACCTAAAGAGAGTGGGTTATAAAACACAAAGAAAATACTACTACCACAAATGTCGACAAAGGCTGGTGGAAGGAAAGTGTTAAAATATTAATATTTGAAATACCCTGGATTGTCTAGTTTTCAAAAATATATTTTGGCTTATGGTTGGCTTCAAAGATCTCACAAATAGTACATGAGCGTAGTATGAACAGATTTGAAAAAAATAGTTCTGAAATAGCAATACGCTATTGTACTTATTGCCTTAAAACTTACAAAAAATAAACAAAAACATTGGATATTTCTTAACTCAGGACAAATATTAGAATCTATTTAGCAGGTTTTTTTCCTTAGCTTTTGTAGACAAGTAAAAAAAAAGTCACAATTTTTAACTTTTTTTTTATATTGTGGATACACTAAATGAGAAGAAATTTACAGCGAAATAGAAACAATGAAAACATTTTAAAACAGCAACTGTAAAGGGTAAAAAAATAAAATAAAAACAAAGCTGTCCTTATGGGGTTAACACTGCCTGACCTCATGTGTGAGTTAGACCTTGTCTTCTCCCCCGATTGGAGGATCACATATTGCCCCGAGTTCAAGTGAGGGCAAAATGACAGTTCTTTATGTGACGTCCTCTCCCTCAATTGGAGGATGGGAAGAGAGGATGTCACCACAAGCACTACCATTTCGTCGAAAGTTCCTGCCAGGTTATGTCCGCGGAGATGTGGGCGAAGATAGCAGATTTAAGATTGAAGAGGAAGATAGAGGAGAACGGAGAAGATAGAAGACAAGATGATTGGCAGAAGTTGTTGGCAGAGAAGGTAGGAAAACTTTTCAAAAGAGTGAACGAGAATGAGAGTGAACTATATTTGTGTTGCTTTGGTTCACACAGAAAACAAATTTTCGTTGCCTATGTTTATTGCACATTTTTAAAATTCTTCATAAAAATCTGTAATTCATCAAAAAAGTTCAGATGCAAATTATTTGCCTACAAAAATAAATCTTCCTTAGAAATCACATTTGTTTCTATATGTTCTTAATTGTAACAAAACAATCCACACATGAGCACAGAAATGAGAATGATAAACAATTGCTTCCCATTCCTACGCGCAATTTAAATGTCTTAGTGAATTATGTGAAATTATACTTATGGTAAGCAGATTGTCTTTTGACCACCTCAGGATCAAAACGAAATATCTCACAAATCCATTGATATTACATTAAAAACAGCTGCATGTTTTTCTAAAAAATGTTTTGGTTACAAACATATTGAAATAGGTTTTCATCAAGCATGCAGAAATTAATGGAGCAGTGCTCTGTATATCCAACTATAAAATAGTTTTGTGGGTACCGAACATTCTAGTCTCCAGTAAGTTGTATGCATATGAGTTTTTGACAATTATATTTAAAACAATGACCTAAAAACACACACATATATATATATATATATATATATATATATATATATATAAATATATATGTATATATATACATATATATAAATATATATGTATATATATATATATATATATATATATATATATATATATATATATATATATATATATATAGTATATTCATTCATCATTCATACACACATTATATCTACCAAGCAGTAAAAGTGAGGAAACAATCCTAATAATCTTAAAAGCTTCTACCCCACCTTCTGTAAAGCTATTCACTATGTAGTTAACACAAACCACTATGTGGCTAAACACAGAGAAAATGTAGATGGCAATACACAAAATATTGCAAGCTAAGCACAGAGAACCATGGAACTATGGAAAGAAATATGATTAAGCCAGTAAAAACTGGGTAAGAAATGATTTATATAATAGTACATTAATAAGTGAGGTAGATTAACACCTTAAGACGTATATGTTCTTTTTGTACGGTTATGGTACATCAGCCTTCACAATGGTGATCACTGTGGCAATGCACCCCTGGAGGACACAGAGTGTGCGGTTATATCCTGCGTTCTCAGTGTAGAGACTGCAGGATTAACCAATATTGCGTGGGGGGGGTTGTCCCAAACACATACAAATTGTAAGCGGTAAAAGCGGAAATAAGCTGGGAGTGGGGCGTCACTCCTATGACACGAAGATTCTCTGTAGTGACCTGGAAAATGGGCGCTTCACTCTTCCGAGGTATGGTTATTAGCAGGGCCGGCCCAAGACAAAATGCTGCCTGGGGCGAAGTTTAAAATCCCGCCCCCCCTTATCTACCCTTCCTCTCCCTGCCGCCCCCCCCATTATCTACCCTTCCTCCCCCCGTACTTACCTTTCAGCAGTCCTGCGGTGAGTCTCCCTGCTCGGTCTCGGTGCCGGCGTGTAACGCTGAGCTCCAGAAATGACGTCATCTTCTGGTGCTCAACATTACAAGCCGGCACCGAGATAGAGGGCTCGCAGAGTAGAGAGAGAGGGGCGCCGAGAGGGTACTGACAACTTAGTAAGATAAAACCACTCGGCGCCCTCTCTCTCTTCTTGGCTTTAAAAAAAAAAAAAAAAGGCATGGGGCGGCAAAGTGCCGCCCCTTCAAAAGTGCCACCTGGAGCAAGTGCCCCACTCGGCTCCATTGTTGGGCCGGCCCTGGTTATTAGTATTGTTGATTTTGCATATTGTCAATTTTAATGTTGTTGTCATTTGCACTTTTTACTATTGTAATATTTCTACAGCATCTACTGATGCTCTATAA
The DNA here is from genome assembly GCF_027358695.1 of Spea bombifrons. Lineage (NCBI taxonomy): Eukaryota > Metazoa > Chordata > Amphibia > Anura > Pelobatidae > Spea > Spea bombifrons. Next base: position 28,608,695 of record NC_071087.1, on the reverse strand, counting down.
ATAAAATGTAATAGCTACATAGAATGGGAAGACAAAACTGATCGTAGAGGAGAATAGGAAATTACATGTCTGCTACAAATCTATAAATATGTCATTAATATTTAGTTTTTTTTTATTGCTTTTGTATTTGAATATTTTAAGAGAAGCCCTAAACCTGTATGGAAAATATATTTGGGATTATTTTTAACATTATTAAAATAAGGTCAACTATGTTGTAGGATTCCATAGCACCCTGGTGAAGGAATGTAAATCCTATCACCCATAAAGGGGGGATTATGGTTGCATACAGATAAAGTGTGTAGTTTTTATAAAGATATGCAAATTGCATTAACTGATGGGAAACTGGGTTAAGATAATCCTATAATAAACAGAAAATAAAGACCTATCATTAAGCTATATGGTGTGGTGACAGGCTTCCTACTGGAATTTTTATGAGTAAATTAAACAGGATTGAGAGATCATACATTCGTGATCCACCTGCCAGCCATTTGCAAATTCTCATCAAGACTTTAAAGTGACAGAACATAAATATAAAATACTTGTATTTTATCTGTATTATATCTGTATTTTTGTTTTCTATAAATAAAAAATTGTATCAACTTAGCACATATGTGAGTAAATACAATAAAGCATACAAATAAATAAAAGGAAATCATTGTTTTAACTAATCTGGTGCATGTCTGTTATTCGTGATTAGGTTTCAAGTTATTGTGTATTTTCCCTTACAGTTTGTTCAAGCAGTCACACAGTCTTTTCCATTTTTGGCAATAACTTTTGGGTCATGTGACAATTAAGCATTGCTTGAGAAATTAGGAAAGTTAAAAAAGTTAATATGATTAAATAACTAAGTGAAGGCTTTTGTGTTCCACGGTACTAGGTGGAATATAGTTTGAAGTCATGAGAATAATTAATACAATAATAATTAAATAAAAAATATTACTTACTATTTAGCTTATTACTATACTTTTTGGATTATTTAAATAGACATGTTAACTAAAAAGTATAAATGTTCAATATGATTATCCCAAAGCATTAATTTACTATCAAAAATGAATTACAAATGAAACTGCGTAGCTAATAATGGCAAAGAGGATATAAGAATGATTGTACATTGTTATGAATATTATATGTAATAGTATAATATATATACACACAGAGACATCTTATAGAACTTTAGAGAATATAGAATATAAGTGCTGGATTGTATCTGTTGGCAGTGTATGAGCTTACACTCGAAAGACAGCTCTGCATTAAAATAGTTCTCTTTTAAGGTTACAATCAATGGTCCAGACATCTCTATGTTCTCTTACCATTCTGTAACAACTTGTTCAAGGAAATGATGAAATATAGACTGAACATTTCTTGAGATTCCCACAAAGCCAAGTGTGAAAGTTTTGATGGATCCGTCATCTAAAACTTTTTCAGGATTGTAATAAGTAAACACAGTGACCGCCAACAGGATTCAGTAATATGATACAACGAAGAACTTGATGCTAACCATGTGCAGAAAGGAACAATGAAAGCCCTAAAACCACAATACTTCCAAACAACATAAAAGTCTGACAAAGATGTACAAAATGATGAATAAAAATGTATCCATTGATAACAAATGTGTACGTGTGTATGTGGGGGGGAAACACAAAGATGAAATTACAGATCAAAACTAAATGTAATAATCCAGTGTAAAAAAAAAATATATATATTTTAATGGGAGAGGATTGATGCTTTGGTTTTAGATTATATATTTGTCTTTGTATCATAGACATTATATGCCATTTATTTTAGTCTATGGATGAATGTTACACTTTTGTAATTACATAAAGCATTTCATTCTAGTATTGTTGGATGCCTAAATTATTTTTCTAGAAATAACTATTTATTTGTGTGAAATTTTGACCCATTCATGATTTGTGCCAGAAACACTTGTGGGGGGTAAAAAGTAATACAGTACCACCAATTCAGATCCATGGAAATACAGCCATGTTAGGATTAGAAAGCACTTGGCGAAATTTTACAAAGCAGCAAGTAAAGCAATATATGGCCATGTAGTGTGATGGAATCCCCAAAATAGGTGTGAGGACCAGGACATAAAATAGTTAAACAATGAAACTAAGTTACACATGATCTAAAGCAAGAGTTCCCCAACATAGTGAACAAAAAAACAAAAATAATAAATGTAGCTGTTGCGGCACAGTAATAGAAACGACCCTCTGAGAGGGTAGCTTAAAGTCAGAAACGAAAACCACATTACAGGGGCTCAGTTATTTTTTTAAGTGGAAAAGCACCATAAAAATATGACTTCCTGATTGAATCAATGTTGAATCAATGTTTGCTTGTGAATATACTTAACAGGTTCTTAAAGAGTAAGAAATATTTGGTTATATGAATTATTAAAAACAAGTAGAATCAGATGAAAAATGTGACATTTAACTAATCGTGATTGTTTAGGGTTCTAGAAATCTACATATCTGATTGTTGCTGGTATAAAATGACCTTTTTCATATTTGCTGTACAATAGCAATTGTATTCAACATATGGGGACGATTTTTTAAGGAAATGTTTAAAAATCCTTCATGTGTTGGCTCCCTTCTTCTAGCTCAGATTAAAACAAACAAATATCCAAATTAACATGATTTTCTATGCTTAATTCTCTGTGTGTCTTTTAAGAAAACATGTACAGACATAAAGGGTTACAGGTTAACTCTTCCTGTCATAACTATTGTATCCACAGCTAGCGCCATTACTGGGCTCTTTAAAATTTAGATGAAATATCAAATTGGTAAAATGTGTTCCTAGTATAAATGTGTTTTTTGTACAAAAGCCAACACTAACATCTTATCTTCGAGGCCATCATCAAAATTCATTTACAATTCTAGTGAGAAACTGTACATGTGATGACAAGTCTATAAGATTGTTTTCACTTCCAGGGTAACTACATAAATAAATATTATTTTTTCCTTCTGGAATCATAAGAAGAATTTTGAGAAAAGCAAAAAAAAAAAAGACATTGCATACATACAAGTCAAAGCAATGGCTGCAAAGTTCCTCAGAACTCCATGACAGATGAACAGCTGCAGTAGATTTTCATGCCAGCAATGTTAACTCATCTGAGGCCCGGACCATGTGTTTATATGGTTTTCAGAAATGATCAGTCGTATCACCCAAAAACCACTGAGACTTTCGTCTTGATGTAAGTGTGAAACTCTATGTTTGGTGTAAGCTACTTATCTAAATAATTAATATATGCTGCCTACTCCTCCTTTTCTTATTAGAGACTTGACATAAATACCTAGGTGGGTCGTGCATATTTATTAACATTTTTTCCCCTTGATGTCCTCACCTTAAATACAGTGACATCTTCTGGCTTAGGACAACTAGGTGTAGGGCAGCAGTTTCAGGGGGGGGTGGCAGCCCTTTTGCTGCACAACCAGGGGTAACGTGTCTTGTTGAGTGATCAGGTCCTACTGAGGAGTTGCCTGGGGTCTGGCAAAATATGTCACTGCTAATATATGGGATGGCCCCATATATGACCCCACATGTGATTTTAAGCGGCATGGTCCATTTTGTAGTCAGCCCATTTGTAACTGTGAAACAGATCACTAGTAATTATTATTTGGCTTATCTGCAGCTTCAATCTTACTAATAAATCTGATTAGGTTTATATTTCTCTTCTTCGTTGTGAACAAATTTGAGATATTCATGTACCCAATTCTATTGACGTTAAAATGTTTTTTTATAGTGAAGGTTGATGAATTGAGTTAAAATGAATTTACAGGAAAATATTATGACAGATCACTACAACAGATGTAATGATCATTCTACACGCCAAAAAATGAACATTTTTACATTATCATAAAAGCTAAGGTATTATTTTTATTTTACAATGCAGGTTTGTGAAGAGTTTCCAAATTTTCTAACGCAGAGGAACTTTCATACACAACTAAACCATGCGCAAAGTCATTTGATACAGATAAACCTTCCAAAACTTATATTACTTATCTCAAATTTCACGGAAGAAAAGTGTAGAACACCATAAAGATTATGATCAAGAAGAGAGTCATTATCTTGGAATTTATAAAAATATTTGTTGTATTCTCAGAGACCATTAAACCCTTATTTCAACCTTTCAACAATATATTTTTGCATGTCAATTGTTTTTTTTTACCAAATACATCAAACACTATTGAAACAGATCAAAGTGAAAGGAAACCTCTATTATATCCTTATATATTACTGAGATGAAGGAGACAAAGCTAATTTCTAGATAGTGGTCAAGAAGAAAAGATGAATACAAGTTCTATTTAAGAGTCTTAAACACCTCCGTCAAAGGATGATTATAGATTAATGAAAAATCGTTTCTTCCAGATAAACGATTCTGAACATGAAAAGCAAAATGAACTTAAAAATTAACTAGGAACATAGTAATCACAAATATGTGATGTATATATATTTAATCAATTTATGGAAATATAGTCTTCCAATGACCTTAGCTTAGACCTTTTTATATGGTGAAATCCATGGCATTCTTATCCTTCATTCACCCCCCCAAGAGGTGAAAATCCATTCTTAAATTTACCAATACATTTTCTAATGGATTAAAATGAAACCTCTGCAAATAATAGTTAAAAGGTATTATTAAAAAATAAAAACAGAACCACCTGATGTTACAAAACCAGCATGAATAATGTTTTGACCCATTGTATTTCTGTGCAAGTTTGTGTTAAAACTGGCCGAAAGAAAACAATAGAAGTCTTCTCCCTTGTCAGCATTTCATTTTGAGATCTAAAAGAGAAAAGGTTCAACAACGGCTTATTTGGCCCAAAATAGACCTATAGTTATTTGCATCTGAGGAATTCTATAAATCCCTGGAAACTCTCATTCTGTCTTTTATAAGTCCTGCTGAAGCTTGTCAAATTTGTTCAATAGATGACCAATTTGAGCTCCTTAGTTTAGAATCTATTGAAATAAGCAAGGTCTCAAATAATTTTGGGATGCTCATAGAATACTACATTCCGCAAACATTGGGCAATTGAGACACAAATGCACAACTGTGAAATATATATAACATTTATAATATATAATATTAAGCAGGACCAGCATATGTAATTGTAGAATTTTTAACTTGATAAAAAAGTCGATAGTATCATTGCATTTATATTTTTGATTAATGTATAGGTGGAATGTGTGAGGCTTTTAGAAGTCTTGAATTGACCTGCTAAAGCTGTTTTACTGGAGCTATAAATCACTAATCCTGTGGTTGTCATTCTATTATCTGGGAAAGTACACAGAAAGACTGATTAGCACTTGCTTCTCATCCAGTACAATGTATATCCCAAATGCCTGCTCTACTGATTCCTAGTGTGCATTTGTTTATTTTTAACAAATCATCTCGTCTGCTTTACATACTTTCACTTATTCCTTTCAAAACTATTCACCTTCTACTTCATCCATCCCCTGCTGATAAATTATGTTTTCTATTTAAGCTATTTCATTGTGGATTGCTGACCAAGATAATGAACATGTCTATAGCCATGACCATACCTAACCTTTATTTTTGGTTCTTATGGAAAAACCCCAGTACTGCAAATTTGTGGCAAGTACCATCAGAAAACAAGATGAGAGATCGTCTTTGTACCTAACCCAAGTACACTTGGGATACAGTGCTTAGCACAGCCATCATAGCATTCCGCATGGCCCTCAAAGACAAAGGGTGTGGATATGATGTTATATAGAGGGTGGCAGCATTGGATTAGCATTGAGCAGCTGGGAAACTGCCCTGGGTCAGGCCTATGCCAGCCTATTTTCACCACTGGTCATAGCACTAGAACAAGGCCTTAATAAATTTAATTTTGAGCAAAATGTGATAAAATGTGATTCAATGGATCTGCAAATAAAAAAGGTTTGGATTCTGTATTACAGTTATTGACTGCAATTCATTACTAATTTTAACAAACTATAAATGTGACCATATTATCCCCTTATTATTCATTGAAGTTGGTGAGTTAAAATATTCACCCGAAATTGAGCATCAAATAATTGGGGGGAAAAATAATCTGGTTACAGACCTTTTGGGTCCCACTTTATAGACTATTGGTTAGATCTCACCCAGGGTATTGTGCATAGCAGAAAAGGAATGTGATCATACATTTCTTTGTGAAATTATACAAAAGATTTAAATACATAAACAAGCCAAGTACAAGAGGTATATACTGTATAATAGGAATTCAAGGTTAAGAGGCCATAAACTAAAATTGTAGGTTTCAAGGATTAGATAGTGGGAATATTATTTCTTCTGTAAGAAGTCAATCAGTTGAGAAGTCTTGGAAGAACTGAGCGAATGAACTTCCGTGAGATGTATGGGATAAATATAAAGCTTTAGTGAACAGAAGGCCAAGGACTAAGTTAATTTATAGAACATCATAGTAAGCTGGGTGTTCACCTCATTTTTTCCTTGTAGATATTATAAATTGGTATTTATAAATATGTTTCCACCTAAATTCCTGTTGCTATGGATGTTGGCCAACGGCTGCTGCAAACTTGACATATGGATTAACTGAATATATATAAAACATCATTTCAGAGATTAACTTTAATAACAAATTAGTCGTGCTTTTCATGAAAATCATAGGCTTCTCCTTCTGCTTTAACAAAAATCAATGAAAGATGTCTTTCACAAGAAAAGTTGTAACTAAACAGGGCAAATAATTTTAACTACTTCATGACTATATATTTTTTGTTTTTTCCATTTTACCATATATTTGTTCAGTAACAACTCTTGTTTAGTGTACTCACATTATTGATATATTTCTTTTTCATTGCTTCTGGTGGTGTCAGGAATGCTGTGGATGCTCATGGAACACCAAGTGCTGTTAAACCTAATCTGACAGTACATAGCCAGTGATTCTGGCTGCTGCTGACAGGGGAATCTAGGATCCCCTCTGTACTGGTAGAGAATGGCCTTGCAAATACTTTAGGACATAATATTACATCTATAGGTCATCCTAACATACATCTTAAATTCATTATGTTGTTACAAAACAAAAAAATAATTGTTTGAAGTTTTTACCCAAGTACTATATCTGCTGATGTAGGTAACAAATAATGTGTATATTAGGTGTCTTAACAGTACAGGAATATGATATGTTACTTGTCTGATGGTTTCATATATATCATATTTCATTGTCTATTGGTCTTAATCTATGGCTGTACATTGATTTTAAATTGCCTGGAATTTTAAGGCGCTAAAATGCATTTAGAGCAACTTTAGCTGATGGGCCACCAGAAGGAATGCACTTGTCCTTAAACTAAAGTATTCCATCTGTGCTGTATCTAAAAAGATAATGATAAAAAATAAGAGCTATATTGGAATGAAGCCACAAAATGTAGCCAGCGCTGTATATCTTCACTGTGGTTGACGTCCTTGATTTTCTCACAAAAATGTATTAAACAAACATTAACAAAATTAAGGGAACAATGACTATTGCATTTACATTTCTAGCACTGCCTTTAAATCTACCTGTGTGTTAGTCTGTGACGTATCCCACAGAGTTTGACTGTGGAGTCTATTTATAGGAGCAGTTCTCATAGGGCCCTGTGCATGGCAACCACTCAACCCCATGGCTTAAGTCCCTACTTTTGTCTGACCCCATGCAAGTTACCTTTACATGGTACAGGTTAGGATAACCATGAAAATGTAAAGCGAC